>NC_133325.1:4642480-5251647 GCF_042186555.1 Aquarana catesbeiana
ATTCCCAACACTTGCTGGCGATGCGGAGTGGAAGTGGGTACTATGCTCCATGTATGGTGGGACTGCGCAATCCTCCAACCCTTTTGGAAGGAGGTTCACAAATTACCACATTTACTCTCGATTTTACCCCAGCCCAATTTCTTTTACACCATACATCCTTACCCAAACAAAGCTACTTCAAATCTTTAGCGATGCATCTAGTTAATGCTGCTAGACTATGCGTCCCAAAACATTGGCAATCGACTTCCGTTCCATCAATCGGTGAATGGTTTGCAAGAATTTCCAAAACAAAAGACATGGAAGAGCTTATTCATGTTTCTCAGGATAGGGTTCAGAAGTTCACGGTTACATGGTCCTGTTGGATACATTTCACGACCACTGAGGGATACCGCCAGTATCTCCCAAGGATCCCCCTACAAACATAGTTACTTCCAACCAGGAGGGCTGTCCCTGTCCTTGCCTTCCCCTCTGGTCCTGGGGGGGGGGCGGACTCGGTTGCACCCCGGAGCCATTCTTTTCTGCTTCCATCAGTCTCACCCCCACCTACTATCCTCTTTATTCCCCTTTCACTTTTACATACACCTTACTTCTCACATTCTCCCCCTCCCTTTTCTTTCCTATCTCTTTCTACTCTCATTGACCCATGATTCACTCTGGATTCCCATATCCATCTTCCTGGTGGGCTATCCATTCTCCCTATCCGTCACCTCTCCCTTAATATACCCTTTCTCATTTGCCCACCCCTTTCTCTTCCTTTTGAGTATTACATCCCCCCTTTTTTTTTTCTCCTTCCTTTTTCCTCCTCTTCTTCCCCTCTTCTCCTTCCTCTTTCCTCCTCTTCCTCCTTTCTAGATCATTCTACTTTCCTCTCCTCTGTCAGCAGCCCTTGTATAATTGTCTCATTTTTTTACACTCCAAGATGAGGGTCTCCACTTGTTGAATGTGAGACTTTGCAACACTCAACACTTGTGCCCGGGGGGGTCCCGACTTTCTTTGAGCCCTAAACTGGGATTGGCCTGGTGCTCAATTCCCCCCTTAATACTCACCGAAAGATGATGTGAGTGGGGGGAAGTTTGTACTGTAATTAAGCACCCTGTCGTGAGGTTCCATGTTTTTGCTCCCAACATTACCTTAAATAACCCTCCCGACCAACCTTTTACTAGCATTATTGCTGGAGGACTTATGAATACAATGTTAATTGTTCTTTAAGCTATGTGACGATTGTACAAGACTGTATGTACGATTTCTGTTTGTGACATACTTATTCTATACAATAAAATCTTTATGAAAAAAAAAAAAAAACAGAAACTCAAATAGAATAAAATTCAGAAAATACAGTAAAGTGGAGAAAAATAAATAAATAAATATATATAGAGGGCTACCCACCCTATTTGATCCTGGTGGCCTTACTATTGTTCCCATTGCCCCCCGGGTCTATTGTTTTGCAGGTGTAGGCTCAGACAAGGTAAACTACAGGATATTGTGAGTAGATTTGGTGTGTCTCCAGTAATCTAAAAGGTTGTTTTTTTTGAGCGTTAAAATATATATATAACAATGGACCCGGGGGGCAATGGGAACAATAGTAAGGCCACCAGGATCAAATAGGGTGGGTAGCCCTCTAGGTTTACAATAGAAAGGTAAACACAGCCGTGTTTACACCAATGTTAAACCAAATTCAGTTTAAAAAAAAAATGAATCTACCACAAACTCCGATTATCACATTTTTGGTAGGGTTTATCCTTAAAAAAAAATGTCAAGGTATAATCCAGTATGCTGAATGCACCTTATACCCTATAATAATAATCTTTCTCAGATATTAGCTTCAGCATTCAGCAACAAGACTTCCACAGTTTTGTACTTTATCTGACAACAATGAGAATATTACTGCTTGTAAATTCCCACAGCTAAAACAAACAAACTACTCTCTTGTAGCTATTTTCACTGTCCTACACACAAATATTATGCCTTTAGTGGACACACCATTTAAATTAAAACAGAAATCTGTTGAACCTTTTCAATAGAACCAAGACCACGCTCAATCGGTGTCTTTCCAATGAAACCCATGTACTCACCATACAGCACACTCAAACACTGGTTAGAGAGAGCAATGAAGCTGGGTGAGTAGAGATAAGCTTCGTGTTCGAGTCGAACATCATGTGTTCGGTCATTCGCCGAATTATGAACAATATGGGCCTTTGGCGCCAAATTCGAGTGGCGCGTCATAGCCCATAATTCACTGCGGCATCGCAGTGCATTGCTGGCTGATGATTGGCCAAGCATGCACTATGACCCGCATGCTTGGCCAATCAGAGCGCCGTCTGAACAGAGAGCCGTAATTGGCCAAAGCCAGGGAGGCTTTGGCCAATTACGGCTCAGGGGGTTTAGTACATGCCCCACACTATATAAGGCCGCCTGCACTGTGTAGTGTGTTCCGGCGTTCAGATAGAGATTGAGAGAGAGAGAGAGAGAGACAGACAGACAGTGTCATTTGATTTAAGTTAGATAGAGTAGGTCGAGTCAGTTAGCTGCATTTACAGGGTATTTTGTATATATATGCATACTAGGTGTTGTATATATATATATATATATATATATATATATATATATAAGTATTTCCAGCTACTGTACTGTGTACCCTGCACAGTCTCACCTACAGTATAGCTACCTGCAGCCAGCTGCCTGTGTAGGCTCATTGAAGTATTTCCAGCTACTGTACTCCTCTCAATGATCATGTTGAGAGCTTGTAAGAACATTTTTGGTTCTGGGCACCGCCACCAGTGGCTAAGGCCCAATTTTTCAGCCCCTGTTCAACAGGGGCGTGTCATTACAATTTTTGATGCAATTCTTTGCAGCAGGGCTCGTTCCTGAGCTCCAACTAGAGTATCTGTGAGGGGTTGCAGTGTTGTGGCACCAGCACCAGTGCCTAAGGCTCAATGTTTCATCCCCAGTTCAACAGGGGCGTGTAATTACAATTCTTGATCTAATATTTCACAGCAGGGCCCTGTGAGGGCTTACAGTGTTGTGGCCACAACAATACCTAAGGCTCAAATTTCTGCTGAGTATATAGGGCAGGCCCCTACTTTCAAACATCCAACTTACAAACTACTCCTACTTGCAAACGGAAGGTGACAACAGGAAGTGAGATGAAATCTACCCCTAGGAAGGGAAATTCTCTGCTGTAAGAGTTAATATGGAAAAACGTGTCTCCTCTCCATTGATGCTTTATCACCAATCCTCGTTTCACTAAAAACCCCAAATTTTCAAAAAACTTTTGTCATTGGGACAGAAAGTGAGGTTCAATCTTCTGAAAAGGAGCACAGACAGCAAAACATGAGTGTCTGTGCTCACAGTGGTGTGGGTGTCACAGGGGTGATAACCCTTCCCTATGTTTTCCAAAAAAGCTTAAAATAGATTTTTTGGCTGGAGCTAAACACGTTAAAAATGTACCAGTTCAAAATAACAAACAGATTCTACTTAACAACAAACCTACAGTCCCTGTCTTGTTTGCACCGCCTGTATACTGCTGTTCAGAGTATATAGGGCCTGTGGGTCCCACACCTTTCCTTTTTTAATATGGGTGCAGGGTTCCCCTTAATATCCATACAAGACCCAAAGGGCCTGGTAATAGACTTGGGGGTACCCATGCCGTTTGTCTCACTGATTTTCATTCATATTGCCAGGACCCGACATGACATTAAAGCCGCAAGCAGTTTTAAATGACTTTTATTCCTTTAAAAATGACATTTGGTGCAGGGACTGTTCTAAGCACGGGAAACATGCGGCACTTTACAGGCATACTATAGACACCCCCCAGGTACGATATTTAAAGGAATATTTCACTTTTTTTTACTTTAAGCATCATTAAAATCACTGCTCCCGAAAAAACGGCCTGTTTTAAAACTTTTTTGCATTGATACATGTCCCCTGGGGCAGGACCCGGGTCCCCAAACCCTTTTTAGGACAATACCATGCAAATTAGCCTTTAAAATGACTTTTTGAACGTTCGAGTCCCATAGACATCAATGGGGTTCTAATGTTCGTGCAAATTTTCGGTCCGTTCGCAGGTTCTGGTGCGAACCGAACCGGGGGGTGTTCGGCTCATCCCTTTTAGTGAGCACAAAAGAAACATAATGACTATACATCTATGACTTTCCTACAGACTAAATAATATACACCAATTTGGGTTTTTTTCACCAAAGAAATGGAGCAGAATACATTTTGTCCTAAATATATAAAGAAAGATTATTTATATGCAATTGTACAAATAATAGGCTGCGCTGCTAATAAATGAACGTGATCACGATGAGTACAACCAACTAAGTGTTGATTAAACATAAGTAAAATAATTGTGATAATTAAACGTGAGCAAAATAGTAAAAAATATTCAATACCTGAAAGATATAAATCACATGCATGAAGGTGATTAAAGTCCCTATGGGTGCAGAAACTCGATGGATAGAGGGAGAAAGACACCCTTTCTTCAAGTGGTGGATAACATGCAGAAAAAAACTGTCACTCTAGGAAGCGTGGTGTTGTATGGAATTCCTCCACCTCAAGTAAATGAGCCCCTTACCAGATCCAAAGATCTCCTGTCAAGGAGATCAAACACGCAAGTGGCTGTGTCCCCCAGCCACTGGGTCTCTGTCAGGATATGTGTCACAAGCCACCTCTCCGGGAAATCAGCCTAATGATGATGTTACCGCTCCCAATCCATGAATGTAACATAAAGAAAAATATTCCATAGCGTAATACAGTTAAAAACTACTTTATTAAATAAAAGAAAAGCACTTACAAAATGTGCAGTGTATGTTCGCCTCTAAAATCACAAATGCGCCGGCCGGCTTCAGTTGCTGCCCGTTCCTTCCGGGTACAGCGTGGTGTGGTGGTGACGTCAGCACGCCGCTCCTCCCTACGCCGTTTCGACAAATCTGTCGTCTTCCTGGGGTACGGGCGGCGTGCTAACACACCACCTATATGAGAACTCAAAGACAAGGGAACGCCCCCCTCTGAGATCAGGGCATCCGAGGCCATCGCCGCCAACTTTAAAGAGGGCAATCGGGACCTATGTATTATTACTGAGAGTGTAATCACAGTCAGGGCAGAGGAGAAAAGACCAAATAAGCCTATACACTCTATTGTTGCCCATAGCTTATAAGCCACAATGATACCCTGAATACCAAAGGAACTCTAAGATTCAGACTGGATTATACCACATCTGAAAGTAATGAATCATGTAAAGCATAAAAAATGGAAAATGAATAAAAAAAGTTTTAAGAAGAAAATATCAGATCATCAGCATATAAGGGTGTCCTAGTGGCCTAATGCTGTCATTGACTAAGCTAGAAATTAGTAATTTAATCCTTAAAAGCCCTGATGACCTAATGGTATTAATATAGCCTCCGGCCACAAAAAAACTAGTGATTTAACCCTTAAGGTTCAAAAGCTACTAGCATAGAGTGACCCATTTGATCATAGTGAAAAACACCATAGGCAAGGAGGTCACACCATCCCTGTCAATATTAACTATATGCTGCTGTCTATCCGTGTGGGAATGCAACATGAGATTCAAGAAGAAATTGATATTAGGATACCGTATGGAACCCAAATATGAATAGATATAAAAATTTATATTTTATACAAATGAATCTCAATTATACTTAAAAATTCATTATCGAAGGATAAAAAAATTGTCAAAAAAGAGGGAATTCCCTTTAAAGGTAAAAAGCGTCACTTACATAATTTTTACAAATAATGCCTCATTGCGAAAGCCCAAAAACAAATTAGTGGACCTTTTTTCCTATTGAATGGACCAAACTTCTTGATGAAGTATAGCCCAAGTATCTTACTCCCTCGTGATCAGGAATGTTTTTTTCCTATAAGGATATCAGGGATATCCAACCAATGTGTCAACTGTGTCACAGACTAGAATTGACTCACCCACCTCCGGACACCATGATCTCAGACCAAGGCCACAAAATGACATATTTAACCATTATCAATGAAAGCGTTCACATCGGTATCAATATTCAAACCATGGGGGGTGTAACACTGGACGCGATGGATCCAAGTCATTTCCAATCTGGATAATTCTCTGACCAAGGATCCACCCCTCCAGTGAGCACTATACCTGTCTATCCCCAAAAATAAAGTATTAGCAGGGTTCCTATTGTGATGTAACGCATAATGTTTTGATACCGAATGGTATTGATATCCGTTCTTAATATTAGTGATATGCTCTCCTAAGCGGACCTGCATGGGGCGTTTGGTGCGGCCTATATACTGCAACCCACAAGGGCATTGCAATAAATACAACACCCCTTTAGTGCTACATGTGACAAAAGGCTCAATTTTATGGACCCTAGAAGTGCTGAAGGATACGAAAGACTCTGTTTTCCTCTGTTTACTCTTATTAAGTGAACATATCTGGCACCTTCGACATTGATGATAGCCAGATAGATTCTGGAAAAAGGATATCTTTTGAGTGGGCGGGTCAACTACATTAGGGGCAATTTTGTCCCGTAACGAAGGGACCCCCCTAAAGACAATTTGTGGTTTGATGGGCAAAATTGTCTTGATGACCCTATCATTTTCTAAAAGGTGCCAGTGTTTTCGCAAGATCCTTGTGATCTGATAATGTTGAGTGGAAAAGCCCGTGATGAACGGTAATGATGGTCCCCCTAAGTTGTCTCTGGGGGCCTCATTCAGCAGGGAGGCTCTATCAATGGTTTCCACTTGTTGCTTAGTTTTGACTAGGAGTTCCTTATCGTATCCTTTTTCCTCCAATCGTTTGGATATGATATCAGCCTGTGTCCTGTAGTCTCTGATGTCAGTGCAATTGCGCCTCATTCTAGTGAACTGGCTCTTCGGAATGGATTTAAGCCACGGATCATGGTGGCAACTCCCAATGGGAATGAAAGAGTTGCGATCCGTTTTCTTAAAAAAAGAAGTTGTTGTAAACATATCGCCTTCCTTAGAGATAGTAAGATCAAGAAAGTTGATCCTCTCATAGCTGTTTTCATGGACAAACCTTATCCCCCTGTTGTTGTCATTAATTACAGAGAAGAAGTCCTCAAGCTGGGAGATGGATCCATCCCATAGGAGGAGGACATCATCTATATACCTGGCCCAAAACTTGAGGTGAGGACTCCGGTCTTAATAGATGACGTCCTCCTCCCACTTGGCCATAAATAGGTTGGCCAGACTGGGGGCATACTTTGCCCCCATGGCCACGCCACGTTGTTGGCGATAAAACTGATGACTAAACCAAAAATAATTATGGCCAGCTGCGTATTCAAGTAATTCCACAAGGTATGCCTGTTGTTGTTCATGTAGGGTGGAAAGTTTCTTCAGATAGTATTCCACCGCTGCCACTCCCAAATGGTGAGGGATGATGGTGTATAGGGATGTGACATCCGCAGTCACCAATAATGTCTGATCATTAGACCTCTGTTCAGTTAGTAAATTGATTATGTGTCGAGTATCTTTCACATATGAGGGCATCTTATGCACCAATGGTTGAAGGAAGTGATCTATGTACTTGCCCACCCGGGACGTGATGGAATCAATTCCACTGACAATGGGACGTCCCAGGGGGCAAGTCAAGCTTTTATGAATCTTGGGTAGGCAATACAAAATGGGAATTCGCGGGGCTTTTGGAATGAGAAAAAGTTTTTCCTTCTCATTTAAAATGCCCAATCTGAAACCTTTATCGACTAAAGGTATTAATGCCTTCTTATAATCCCGAGTAGGGTTGCCAGGTAATCGGACATAAGTATCCTGATCCCCTAGGATATTCTGTATTTCCAAAAGGTATGCATCTCTGTCTAAAATGACAATACCCCCGCCCTTATCTGCTGGGCGGATCACTATGTTTTTTTCTATTACAAAGCGAATCCAGCCCTTCCTCAAGGGTCTTATCCATACGTGGGTTCGGATTTCTTATAAGTTCCAAGTCCCGAATGAGGACGTCCCTAAATACCCTCAATGAAGGAGCCAGAGTTCCAGGGGGGTTGAACGTTGAAGCGTTAGATAACCCTGAATGTTGGATTTGTTGCTGTTCAATTGTAGTATGGATGGTTTGATTGATCGCAAAGTGCCGTTTGATATTTATCCTGCGAACAAATCTATGTATGTCCATGTAAGTTTGAAATTTATTTAACTTCTTAGGAGGTGCGAATTTCAAACCCTTACTTAACAAAGAAGTCTCAGCGACAGTAAGGGTTTGAGAACTTAGATTGAAGATCCCATCACTATTTACTTCTTTGATTTTTTTTGACTGTGCTCTCCTCCCCCCTCTGGTTCCTCTTTGTTTTCCACCGGCCTTTTGACCCCTTGATTTGGCCTGGGAAAACCCCAATTTTGTTGTGAATGGTTTGCCCCTTTCAAGTTGTTAGAATGTTCACCGGAGGGACCTGGTCTCACGAGTTCATAATCACGACTGTGATTGGCGGAATTGTCAGATCTCTGTTCAGTAGGGCCTTCCCTATCACTCAAGGGAAAAAAACGATTCTGGGTGTCGATTCTATAGTCATAGCCATAATCATTATCCCTTTCAGAGTATGTACGGTCCCTATGACAATATTCATAATCATAATGCCTGATAGGGCCGTAATCATGATATGGCATTCTATCGGTTTCCCTTCTAGGGTACTGATGTTCCCTTCCCTGATCGCGGAAGGAGCCCCTATAATGTGGAGAGCCATATTCATAATGGCCGTTCCTTCTTGGTGGTAGAGGGGTGTTATCCCCTATGGGTTTCTTGGGATGTCCTCCTCTAGACATACCCATCCTCCTTTGTGGGGATTGGTAGGAGACCCTCCTCCCTTTTTTATCACTCCTGATATTATTTAATTGTTTTTTTGAAGTCTGTTGGGTTTGATACATTTTAGGCAATTGTTGTGATGTTATGGGAGTTGCATCTGGGCGTGCCTCTCCCTGGGTAATGGCCTCCATACGGGGGTCAGAATGGGCCGTTTGTTCAACCACCATTTTTTTCTGCCACTCAAAAACCAGGCTAGCTTGATAGTCATCATAATCCCGATTATATTTTTTGCGTTTTTTGATTTTTTGTTCCCTCTCCTCTTTATCAAGGGTTTTTATCAGGGAACTGGTCCTTTCTTTGTATTCTTCACCGTCTTTATAGGGAAGGAGATTGTCTTTGAGGGTCTTGATTTCCAAATCCAATCTCGTGAGCTTCTCCTTTTTGCGAGTTACCAAGAACTGGAGGAAATCAATGCCAGCACTGTTAAAATACCGGAACCATTCCTCAAGTTCTGTCTCTCCTTTCTGTGGGCAGACCTCCCACCTCAAGCTCCTAGGGACCATTTTTAAACGGATATAGGTTTCTAAGAACGCTATATCCCACTGTGTATGGATTTCCGAGACCATAAGATTTTTTAGTCTCATGAAGAGGCCTCCCAGATCCCTATCCCCATCCTTATAGGTTTCGAAGACCCCATCTGTATTAACTGTCTTCGATGCCCTATAATCAAAGATATCCATGTTTATATAAGCTAATCTCCTCCACCAAGAAAATCAAAAGTACTAATATTAAGAGTATAATATTTTTTTGGGAGGTTGATATATGGACAATTCTTTGACCAAATAAATTGGAAAAGAAATTAAGTGCAAAAAGCAGTGTATCAGGTTTAGACGTGATACACAATGCAAGTGATAACAAGTGACTTTAATGTCATAATATACCAATGTGAATGAGTGAGCGCTCTTGAAAAATGCGTTCAGGGATTGCTGCTGTAAGTGTGTGTCTCAATAAACAACTGTATAACCATAAAGAAAAATACTGCACTATCCCTTTAAGTGAAAATATTCCACAAAGCAAAAAAAAAAAAAAAAAGGAACAAAATTTTTACCACAAAATGCTGCTGCAACCTTAAATGCGAGACAACCCCCACCTTACTAACTGTACAAATAATAGGCTGCGCTGCTAATAAATGAACGTGATCACGATGAGTACAACCAACTAAGTGTTGATTAAACATAAGTAAAATAATTGTGATAATTAAACGTGTGCAAAATAGTAAAAAATATTCAATACCTGAAAGATATAAATCACATGCATGAAGGTGAATAAGAGTACAGTGATCACAACAATTGAGTCCGTATAATCAAAAGTCAAAACTAAGCAACAAGTGGAAACCATTGATAGAGCCTCCCTGCTGAATGATGCCCCCAGAGACAACTTAGGGGGACCATCATTACCGTTCATCACGGGCTTTTCCACTCAACATTATCAGATCACAAGGATCTTGCGAAAACACTGGCACCTTTTAGAAAATGATAGGGTCATCAAGACAATTTTGCCCATCAAACCACAAATTGTCTTTAGGGGGGTCCCTTCGTTACGGGACAAAATTGCCCCTAATGTAGTTGACCCGCCCACTCAAAAGATATCCTCTGGCTATCATCTATCAATCTATCTGGCTATCATCAATGTCGAAGGTGCCAGATATGTTCACTTAATAAGAGTAAACAGAGGAAAACAGAGTCTTTCGTATCCTTCAGCACTTCTAGGGTCCATAAAATTGAGCCTTTTGTCCCATGTAGCACTAAAGGGGTGTTGTATTTATTGCAATGCCCTTGTGGGTTGCAGTATATAGGCCGCACCAAACGCCCCATGCAGGTCCGCTTAGGAGAGCATATCACTAATATTAAGAACGGATATCAATACCATTCGGTATCAAAACATTATGCGTTACATCACAATAGGAACCCTGCTAATACTTTATTTTTGGTGATAGACAGGTATAGTGCTCACTGGAGGGGTGGATCCTTGGTCAGAGAATTATCCAGATTGGAAATGACTTGGATCCATCGCGTCCAGTGTTACACCCCCCATGGTTTGAATATTGATACCGATGTGAACGCTTTCATTGATAATGGTTAAATATGTCATTTTGTGGCCTTGGTCTGAGATCATGGTGTCCGGAGGTGGGTGAGTCAATTCTAGTCTGTGACACAGTTGACACATTGATTGGATATCCCTGATATCCTTATAGGAAAAAAAGATTCCTGGTCACGAGGGAGTAAGATACTTGGGCTATACTTCATCAAGAAGTTTGGTCCATTCAATAGGAAAAAAGGTCCACTAATTCGTTTTTGGGCTTTCGCAATGAGGCATTATTTGTAAAAATTATGACCATCTCATCAATTCATCAGCACTAGTTTTGGATAGCATAGGATAACTAATACCCCTTTGTATGCTATCTAGATTTGAGTAAGTGACGCTTTTTACCTTTAAAGGGAATTCCCTCTTTTTTGGCAATTTTTTTATCCTTCGATAATGAATTTTTAAGTATAATTGAGATTCATTTGTATAAAATATTATTTTTTATATCTATTCATATTTGGGTTCCATACGGTATCCTAATATCAATTTCTTCTTGAATCTCATGTTGCATTCCCACACGGATAGACAGCAGCATATAGTTAATATTGACAGGGATGGTGTGACCTCCTTGCCTATGGTGTTTTTCACTATGATCAAATGGGTCACTCTATGCTAGTAGTTTTTGAACCTTAAGGGTTAAATCACTAGTTTTTTTGTGGCTGGAGGCTATATTAATACCATTAGGTCATCAGGGCTTTTAAGGGTTAAATTACTAATTTCTAGCTTAGTCAATGACAGCATTAGGCCACTAGGACACCCTTATATGCTGATGATCTGATATTTTCTTCTTAAAACTTTTTTTATTAATTTTCCATTTTTTATGCTTTACATGATTCATTACTTTCAGATGTGGTATAATCCAGTCTGAATCTTAGAGTTCCTTTGGTATTCAGGGTATCATTGTGGCTTATAAGCTATGGGCAACAATAGAGTGTATAGGCTTATTTGGTCTTTTCTCCTCTGCCCTGACTGTGATTACACTCTCAGTAATAATACATAGGTCCCGATTGCCCTCTTTAAAGATGGCGGCGATGGCCTCGGACGCCCTGATCTCAGAGGGGGGCGTTCCCTTGTCTTTGAGTTCTCATATAGGTGGTGTGTCAGCACGCCGCCCGTACCCCAGGAAGACGACAGATTTGTCGAAACGGCGTAGGGAGGAGCGGCGTGCTGACGTCACCACCACACCACGCTGTACCCGGAAGGAACGGGCAGCAACTGAAGCCGGCCGGCGCATTTGTGATTTTAGAGGCGAACATACACTGCACATTTTGTAAGTGCTTTTCTTTTATTTAATAAAGTAGTTTTTAACTGTATTACGCTATGGAATATTTTTCTTTATGTTACATTCATGGATTGGGAGCGGTAACATCATCATTAGGCTGATTTCCCGGAGAGGTGGCTTGTGACACATATCCTGACAGAGACCCAGTGGCTGGGGGACACAGCCACTTGCGTGTTTGATCTCCTTGACAGGAGATCTTTGGATCTGGTAAGGGGCTCATTTACTTGAGGTGGAGGAATTCCATACAACACCACGCTTCCTAGAGTGACAGTTTTTTTCTGCATGTTATCCACCACTTGAAGAAAGGGTGTCTTTCTCCCTCTATCCATCGAGTTTCTGCACCCATAGGGACTTTAATTTTTTGATTATACGGACTCAATTGTTGTGATCACTGTACTCTTATTCACCTTCATGCATGTGATTTATATCTTTCAGGTATTGAATATTTTTTACTATTTTGCTCACGTTTAATTATCACAATTATTTTACTTATGTTTAATCAACACTTAGTTGGTTGTACTCATCGTGATCATGTTCATTTATTAGCAGCGCAGCCTATTATTTGTACAGTTAGTAAGGTGGGGGTTGTCTCGCATTTAAGGTTGCAGCAGCATTTTGTGGTTAAAATTTTGTTCCTTTTTTTTTTTTTTTTTGCTTTGTTTTTTCACTGAACATATATGTGGAATATTTTCACTTAAAGGGATAGCGCAGTATTTTTCTTTATGGTTATACAGTTATTTATATGCAATATTTGGAGCATTCTATTGAGGTCTAGTCACCAATCCTCAGGAAGGATGTGCTGGAACTTGAGAGAGTCCAGAGAATGGCGACCAAGCAAATAAAGGGGCTGGAGGATCTCCGTTACGAGGAAAGACTACAAGTATTAAAATTATTCTCCCTGGAGAAAAGACACTTGAGAGGAGATATGATAGCAATATACAAATACCTCAATGGTGAGCTCAGTATAGGGTGGAAACCTTTCAGTTTCAGGGAGTATAAGTGGACATGGAGCCACTCAATGAGATTGGAGGAGAAGTGGTTTAACCTTAAACTGCGTAGGGGCTTTTGCACTGTCAAGGCAGTTAGGACGTGGAACTCACTTCCACAATCGGTGGTGTATTGATACGGCTGGAAGTATTGATAGCTTCAAAAAACTCTAGATGGGCATCTTAGTGAGCACATTATACAGGGATATGGGATATGATTTTTGGCATAAACACACACACAGGTTGAACTGGATGGACTGGTATCTTCATTCAACCTTACCAACTATGTAACTATGTATATATAACAGAAACAAAAAAGGTGAAGGTGTTAAAGATAAGGGTTTTCAGGGATCACCTAAAGACAGGGTAGAAGATAGTCAGACAGATTTAGGTAGAGGGTTCCAGAGGATGGGAGAGGCTCTGAAGAAGTCCTGGAGGTGAGCATAGGAGATGGTGACGTGAGCGCTAGAGAGAAGGAGGTCTTGTGAGGAATGAAGAGAACGGTTTGGTTGGTATTTTTGGACAAGGTTAGTGATGTAGCTGGGGAAAGAGTTGTGGGGTGCTTTGTAATATGTTGTTAGTATTTTGAATTTTTAATAGACAAAGGATTGTCAAACATGTTGAGTTAAGTTCCCCTGGCATATTGCACCTCCAACAGGTAGGAAAGGTTGTGGGGAAAATTTTGTGTAAAAGAGTGGGGACTGTATACCATCTGGTCAGAATGTTATATCCGGACTCCTGGACAGTGCTGGAAAAGAAGGATTTGTGAGCAAAGAATAGAATATGATCTCTTTCTGTCTGGGTGAATGTGTGACCCAAATCTCTTCCCATTTCAGAAGGATTGGAGTTGTGAAATTTTTGTTTTGTTTGGTAAGGAAGTGATGATATGGAAATTGTGTGACCTGTCGGCTGACTTCATCTTTATTCAAGTCAAGTCAAGTCAAGTTAAGTCAACTCAAGCCTTATTGTCATTCTACTACATGTGAGGACATACTGTAGAATAAAATGTCGTATCTCACAGGGCCACGGTGCGACATACAAATTAAACCTATTTACAAATACATAAAAAACACAGAGAAGAGCTTAAAAAATTAAAAATAACATTTTAAACCTATACACAGATGTGTACTCCCAGGGATTTAGTACTGCTTACTCTCTCCACAGTCAAGCTGTCGATGGTCAGTGGGGGGGTGATCAACAGAATTTCTCCTGAAATCCATCACAACCTCCTTTGTTTTGCTTACATTAAGGAGCGGGTTGTTTGTACTACACCATTTAACCAGTTGTGCCACTTCCTCTCTATAGAGTATTTCATCATTGTTGCTGATGAGACCTACCACAGTTCATCTGAAAACTTGATGATATGGTTGGAGATGAACTTGGCAGTACAGTGGTGGGTCAGCAGTGTGAAGAGCAGTGGGCTGAGCACACATCCTTGTAGGACACACGTGCTCAGTGTGGTAGTGCTCGAGGTTCTGCAGTCAACACAGACTGACTGAGGTCTTCTGGTTAAAAAGTCCAGGATCCAATTACAGAGGGGCAGGTTGAGGCCCGGCGAGTTCAATTTAGTGATAAGTTGCTGGGGAATTATTGTATTAAATGCTGAGCTAAAGTCAATGAACAGAAATGAACAGCATTCTAACATAAGAGTCTTTCTGTTCTAAGTGGGTAAGGGCCAAGTGAAGGGTAGAGGATACTGCATTGTCTGTGGAATGGTTTGGACGGTATGCAAACTGATATGGATCCAGCATGTTTGGAAGACTGGACTTAATGTGATGGACGACTAACCTTTAAAAGCACTTCATCATTATTGAAGTTAGTGCTATGGGACAATAGTCATTCAAACAGGACACAGGTGACTTCTTTGGCACTGGAATTATGGTGGTGGATTTAAGACACATAGGGACAACCGCCTGGCTTAGAGAAATGTTAAAGATATCTGTAAGGACATCTGTCAGCTGTACAGCACAGCCTCTCAGTACACGTCCAGTTATGTCATCAGGGCCAGCAGCCTTCCGTCGGTTGATCCTGAACAGGGTCTTCCTTACATCGGCTGGAGAAAAGCAGAGCACCCGGTCATTTCGGGATATGGATAGTTTTTGTGAAGGTGTTTGGTTCTGCATCTCAAACCATGCATAAAAGTGGTTGAGTGCATCCGGGAGAGAAGTATCATCATCACTGGCCTGTGGCAGGGGCTTGTATGTAGTGATGGTCTGGATGGATTGCCACAGGGCCCATGTGTATCTTTGCTGTTGTTAAAGTGTTTATTGATTTTTTTAGCATATTGTTGTTTTGCCTTCTTGATGCCATGAGACAGATTGGCTCTTGCTGTTTTGAGAGCTGCTTCATCTCCTAATCTGAATACCTCATCTCTGGTCTTTAGCAACCCACTAACCTCTGCTGTCATCTATGGCTTCTGGTTGGCACGTGTGGTGATAACCTTGGTGACTGTCACATCTATGCACTTTTTGATGTAAGCAGTCACTGTTTCAGTGTACTCTTGTAAGTCTATATTATTGTTGTAAGTGGCTGCCTCTTTAACCACTTACGGACTGCCCGCCATCATTATACGACGGCTGTTTGAAGAAGGATATTGTTGTAATGGTAGCAGCTAGCTGCCATAACCCCGGTATCCTCTTCTTAAGCGGGCAATCCGCTACAAGATAAAAGTGGTCTCTGCGGCGGATTCGCCGCAAGATCACTTTTATTGGCGGCAGGAGAGGGTCCCTCCCGCCACGCTCCACTGCCCTCCGCCGCTTACCGGAGCCATCGGCAGTGGCGGAGGCGATCAGGTCCGGTCACTTGCTGAGTATGGAGACGAGTGAAGGGAAGATGGCCCCCACCCGTCTCCTTACCATTGCTGGACCTAAGCGATGTCAAAACGTCACTTCCACCCACAGCTCTTAAAGGGCCATATTTTTTATTAATTCTTTTTTTAAATGACCATTTTTTTTATTGCGTTTTAGTGTAAAATATGAGATGTGAGGTCTTTTTGACCCCAGATCTCATGTTTAAGAGGTCCTGTCATGCTTGTTTTCTATTACAAGGGATATTTTTTCTATTACAAGGGATGTTTACATTTCTTGTAATAGGAATAAAAGTGACAATTTAAAAAAACAAACAAAAAAAAAGTCTAAAAATAAAAATAAAAGGTATAATAAATAAGGAAAAAAAAATGTAAACGTGCCCTGTCCCAACGAGCTTGCGTGCAGAAGCAAACGCATACATGAGTAGCACCCGCATATGAAAACACATGTGAGGTATCGCCACGATCGGTAGAGTGAGAGCAATAATTCTAACCCTAAACCTCCTCTGTAACTCAAAACATGCAACCTGTAGAATTTTTTAAATGTTGCCTATTGAGATTTTTAAGGGTAAACATTTGTCGCCATTCCACGAGCGGGCGCAATTTTGAAGCATGACATGTTGGGTATCAATTTACTCGGCGTAACATTATCTTTCACAATATAAAAAAATTGAGCTAACTTTACCGTTGTTTTATTTTTTAATTAAAAAAAAGTGTATTTTTTCCAAAAAAACTGTGCTTGTAAGACCACTACGCAAATACAGTGTGACAGAAAGTATTGCAATAACTGTCATTTTATTCTCTAGGGTGTTAGAAAAAAAATGTATAATGTTCGGGGGGTTCTAAGTAATTTTCTAGCAAAAAAAATCCTGTTTTTAACCTGTAAACAACAAATCTCAGTAGGAGGCTCGGTCCTTAAGTGGTTAAACATGTTCCAGTCTGTGTGCTGAAAGCAGTCCTGCAGTACTGGGGTAGCATTGTCAGGCCATACTATGATTTGTTTTTTAACTGGTTTCACAAGTGTAAGCAATGGTTTGTATGGTGGAATTAGCATAAGAGAGATGTGATCTGAATACCCAAGGTGGGGGCGGGGTCCAGCCTTGTATGCATTTTTCTCTGTTGTAGAAACAAAGTCCAGTATGTTGGTTCCCCTTGTTGCAAGATTAACATGTTGGTAGAACTTTGGCAAAACTGTCTATAATGAAAAAAGTCACCAGGGGTGTTTGTTTGATGTTCACTGATAGAGCTGTAAAGTTGACGAAACGCGTCCTTAGCGTTTGCACACGGGGGGAATGTAACAATAACAATGGCTGTGAACTCCCTCGGCAGATAAGACACTTCACAAAGATAAACTCTACCAGCGATTCAGGAATTCAGGTCCATTGCAGGAATCCATTGTCACCTGACCTGGCTGTAACACTCATTAAAAAATGTCTCATCAATAATCACATAATCCACTTACCAAATGCAATACCTATATACACCTTGCAGTTTTGAAGTGGTTTATGGGGGTTATGGATGAAGCTGGCAATTCTATTTCTCATAAAAGAGATCCGAGCAGCTGATTGGCCGCTGGATTGGTGTTTCTTGGGTTTACTGTGCTTACTGGAAGCGCCTGGAATATGATCTGACAGTTCGTGTGGCTGGTCACGGAGATGAGGAGAAACCAGATCATCTCTGATCACCTCTATGATCTAGGAGGACCGGAGAGATGTCATGACATCATTTCCAGTCTAGGATGAAGGTAACCATTTTTTTTTTAAAGCAAAAAAGATCACATTTTTTTTTATCTTTTGCTTTCAAAGGTAGACCCCAGTTCTCTCCATGAAGAGGACCTGTCACCCTTTTATTTCTATTAAAAGGGATGATTACTTTATTTATAATAGGAATAAAAGTAATAAAAAAATAAAATAAAAGAACAGTGTAAAAAAAGTAAATTAATTAAAATCAATAATTAAATAAAAAAAAGTTTGCATGCAGAAGTGAACACATTCTTAAGTCGCGCACACAGATGTAAATGCTGTCTGCACCACATGTGAGGTATTGCCGTAAATGTTAGACTGTAGACATGTGCGGTTCGGTTTATAATGAATAGATTTTCGTACGAATTTGTTAGTATTCGTACATTCGGATCAATTCGAACAACCGAATAGCTGAAAGAACCAAAATACGAAAATTACGAAATTACGAATAAGCAAAATAACGAACACATGAAAATACGAACTTACGAACTGACAAACTTACGGAAATATGAAACTTCGAAACAGTAAAAGAAAGAAAATCCCATTGTTCATAATTTCGCATTTTCATTCGTGTGTTCGTAATTTTGTTTGTTCGTCTGTTCGTAATTTTGTTTCTTCGTGTTCTCGAATCGCTCTTTTGAATGGACAGTGTAAGTGTATCTTTATATGTATGTTTGTAATTTCGTATGTTCGTAATTTCATGTTCTTGAATCGTTCTTTCGAATGGGCAGTGTATTAGTGAGTGATGTATCTTACTTAATATCTTTAGCCAATCAGCTTATCCCTTTTGTGAGTCACACGGCATTCCTGAATCTTTTTAGATTCAGTTGAGGAGGAGACAGAGTCCGGTCTGGTGACTGAGGGAGTGGACTGGAGTATGTACAGGACTTATCAGAAAAGCAAGCCTAGGATTATTATTCTTTATTTGCTACGAAAGTGCGAATCAGTGAAAATGGCGATCTCACAAATGTAACAATTACTAAATTACGAGTCGTGTACCGAATAAATGGAAATCATTATCTAACAAAATTAAGAATTTTGAATCAAAGAAAATTAGTCTAACGGAATTACGAATCATTCCGTATCAACGAAAATATAACTGTTACGAAAATACGAATGAGTCTGAATATGAAAACTTGCGTCTTACGAAATTAGGAATCGTTACGAATCAAAGGAAATATATACAAACATAACAATTTTTTCTGTTGTGCACATGTCTATTATGCAGCGTACATACGAGCGGACTTTTCGACCGGACTGGTCCGGCGGACAATCCGATCGTGTATGGGCTTCATCGGACCTTCAGTGGACTTTTCCAGTCGAAAATCTGACGGACTTTAGATTTGAAACATGCTTCGAATCTTTCCGACAGACTCGAGTCCGGTTGAAAAATCCGCTCGTCTGTATGCTAGTCTGACGGATGAAAACCCACGCTAGGGCAGCTATTGGCTACTGGCTATCAACGTCCTTATTTTAGTCCGGTGTACATCATCACGTACGAATCCGTCGGATTTTGGTGTGATCGTGCGTAGGCAAGTCCGTTTGTTCAAAAGTCCATGGAAAGTCTGTCAAAAGTCCGTCGGAAAGTCCTTCGGACCAGTCCGGTTGAAAAGACCGCCCGTGTGTACGCGGCATTAGAGTGAGAGCAATAATTCTAGTGCTAGACCTCCAATGTAACTCTAAACAGGTAACCTTCTGTAAAAAACTTTTAAAGCGTCACCTATGGAGATTTGTAAGTCCCGTAGTTTGTTGCCATTCCACGAGTGTACACAATTTTAAAGTGTGACATGTTAGGAATCTATTTACTTGGCATAACATCATCTTTTATATTTTACCAAAAAAAAAATGTGGTTATATATTTTTTTGCATTAAAATAAAATTAAAGTGCACTTTTTCTCAAACAATTATGGTTAAAAAACCGCTGTGCACATACCATGTGACCAAAAAAATGCAACAACCATCATTTAGGGTCTCTGCTAAAAATATATATGTAATGCTTGGGGGTTCTAAGTAATTTTCTATTAAAAAATACAGATTTTTACAGAAAAGGCCTCGTCAGCAAGTGGTTATACTGATTAGTGGATGTCCGACTTCAGTGGTGGGGGGGGGGCACCTGGATGTGGAATCTGCACTGGATCATACCAGGCCACGTTTTCTCCACATGAGAAGGGTACCCGGACAGAGGCACCCTAGCAAAGTACCATGTCCCCATGTTGACAGGGACAAGGCTTCTTCCCCTAACTCTGGCCCAGTGGTTGTGAGGTTCTGCAGGAGGGGGTTTGTCCAAATTTGGAAGCCCCCTTTAACCACTTGCCGACCAGCCGCTGCAGTTGTACTGCGGCAGAATGGCACGGCTGGGCAAAACGACGTTATGTAACGTCGCTTCGCCCTGTGGCCACTAGGGGCGATCGCCCACAGAGCCGATGCGAGTGCCAGGCAGTCGCAGTCCCCGCCGGGCTCCCACGATCGCTCAGAGCACATGGAGAACCGGGATCTGTGTGTGTAAACACAGTTTATAGTTCTCTGAGGGGAGAAGTGATAGATTGTCTGTTCATACAGAGTATGAACAGCGATCTATCTCATCCCCTACACAGTCCCCTCCCCCCTTCAGTTAGAACACACACTAGGGAACACATTAACCCCTTGATCGCCCCCTAGTGTTAACTCCTTCTTTGCCAGTGATATTTTTACAGTAATCAATGCATTTTTATTGCACTGATCGCTGTAAAAATGTCAATGGTCCCAAAAATGTGTCAAAATTGTCCGACGTGTCCGCCATAATGTCGCAGTCCTGATAAAAATTGCAGATTGCCGCCATTACTAGTAAAAAAAAATTCATCATAAAAAATGCCATAAAACAATGTGCCCTCTTTTGTAGACGCAATAACTTTTGCATAAACCAATCAATATACGCTTATTGCTATTTTTTGTAGAAGAATACATATTGGCCTAAACTGAGGAAAAAAATGTTTTTTTATATATTTTTTGGGGATATTTATTATAGCAAAAAGTTAAAAATATTGCCTTTTTATTTTCAAAATTGACGCTTTTTTTTGTTTATAGCGCAAAAAATAAAAACCGCAGATGTGATAAAAAACCACCAAAAGAAATCTCTATTTGTGGGGAAAAAAAGGATGTCAATTTTGTTTGGGTGCAACATCGAACGACCGCGCACTTAAAGCGACGCAGTGCAGAATCGCAAAAAAAGTGCTCTGGTCAGGAAGGAGGTAAAATCTTCTGGGGCTGAAGCGGTTAAAAAAGGGGCCTCCAGATATCCCGCCCCTACTTGAATGAGTAAGAAGTACATAGTATGCCTGGTTACTTATTTACAACAAAAACACAGAACATCACAAAGTCCAAACAACAGCAAAAGAAAAACCTAAAAAATCCATAATTAATCATGACATCCAGCAATGTAGATCCCTCCAATGTGCCAAAGAAAAACACACTGACCGGTGGGATTATCTGCTCCCGACAGAATCTCACTGCAAAGGACATTTCCCATACAGACAGCTGAAAGTAGAGTAATGGGCTCCCAGGTGACGTCATGGATTAAATGAAATACATTTTAACTTCTTTATCGCTAAATCACATATTCCTGACCACCTGTGTTCTAGAACCCAGTGACACTGGGCTGTGCCGTGTTATTGGTTGCTTGGATGCAGGCATTTACTTTGCTGCCACCTACATCCCAGCAACCAATGACATCATTGGTTGCTAGGATGCAGGTGGTCGGTTCGCACAGCATCATTGGTTGCTAGGACAGTGGTGGCTCCAGCATCCATAGCCACCAAACTGGAAGTTGTCATTTATCCGCAGTAGAGATATCACCACTAAATGAATGAGTTCTGACTGCAGCAGAGGTTTCATGGGTGGGAGATCAGAATGGACAAACTGGTCAATACATCAACCTTCTAAAACTTAGAGAATGTAAAAGGAAGAGCGGACCTCCCAGATCTGAGGCACAGAAACATGATGATGAAGAAGCCCAAGAACTACTCTAGTGGTATGGGCTGTAATGGGAGGAGGAGGAACTTTATCACACAACTCATAGACCTGCAAAACAATCTACTGAATCGACTAAGAACCGATAAAATCCACTTAGTAATAGCAGATCTGGAATATGGAGAACCTTTTTTTGACCTCTGGAATATTAAACAGGGAATCCATCTGCTTACAAAAAAAAACAATTTTCCGAGAGGTGAACCCCGACTGTTCCCACCACATCCAGACAATGGAGAGAGATCTACTCGGGGTGAACTAGTGCCAAACATGGGGGGGGGTATTGCAATCCATCCATTAAGGTGAAAAGCAGAGACCAGTTTGGGTAAAAAAATGAGATCCTTGGTCTGAAAACATCCTTGTGACCTTTTAGTCAAAGTGATGGCCACAAGTAAGGTCACCTTATGGGATAACAATGTAACAAAAATGTCCTAAATAGGTTCAAAATGCAGGTCTTTGTAACACCAACAATACTATCTTTACCTACCACAATTGGAGTGGGGCTGAAGAGGACAAGGAACATGTGAGGTACATTGAATGAAAGTTCAAATTAGTGAATTAGTAGCTGGAGGATGTTGAAGAAGGACAGATAGGGCAGACATGTGACCCCTGATAGTGCTAAGGGTTAAATATTTCTCTACCCCCAACAAACGAAAATAAATAATACTTACTGAAAAGGCTTATGGGAAAACTCCCAAAGTCTCAAACCAACAAAATGAAACCTTCTGCATGCGGTGATAAATCTTGCAGGAAATAGATTTAGGAGCTTTAAAGAGGAGCTCCAGACTCCCCCCAAAAAAATAAAGGCAGCAGCTACAAATACTGTAGCTGCTGACTTTTAATATAAGGACACTTACAGTACCTGTCCAGGGATCCAGCGATGTCCTCACCCAAACCAATTTGTCCATTGGCTTTGGATGCAGGCTCTGCCATCTCAAGTAAGGGACACAGGAAGTGACGCCTTTCGGCTTCACAGCCAGTTTCCAACAGCACACGCGGGAGCCGCTCTGCACGTTGTGAATGATCTCGCAGTCTTCTCGGACCTGTGATGTGTCCCAGAAGACAAAAGAGAGGAGGATGAACTTCCAGCTAAGATCACCACGGCAATCTGAGCTGGAAGTGGCAGCGGGTACCTGCCAAAACCAGGTACCCACTCCCTCTCTCTCCAAAAAAAGTGCCAAATATGTCAGTGGGGGGGGGAGGATGCAAACAAGTGGAACTTCTCTTTTGGGTGGAGGTTCCGCTTTAAGCATGGTTGGGATAACCAATTTTATAATGCCTCTGTCTCTCAGAAATTGGGTTTCAACAGCCAATTCATCAAAGCCAGTGACTGAGAAGCAGGGTGAAAAATCGGACCTTTAGATAACAGATCTGGGCCGTCCAGTGGAGGTCACAGAGCACCGGCTGACAGATAAATGAGGTCAGTGTACCCCACTCTGCAAGGTCAGTCCTAATCTATGACAATGACTGGAATGCTTTCTATCCATTAAAGCCAAGCTCCAGCTTTTCATACACTTTACATAGTTTGGGCCAAGCTGGTCCAATCGCACTATGTCCCTCACCAACATGTGAGGCCGCTGGATGTGCGGTATAAGCTGTATATGGATGAGGCTACATACAGTATATAGCACTGTGTTCCGGGTTTAAGCCGAGACTTCCTGTCTCATACCCGGAACACAGTAGAGTCTATCTGATTGGTGCTCAGCCATTCAGAGAAAGCGATGTGACAAAAGCACCACACTCCACTCCAAAAAAAAATTCTAGAGCTTCTTTGGGATGATTGTTGCGTATAGGGCAGTACATTCCAATGAATGGTCTACCCAATGTATGATGAATGAAAACACTCAAAAACGTAAAAAAAAAACCTCCTCATGCAGGAATGAGAGTTCCCGCAACGCAGAGATGTGAATGTGGTATGACAGCTGAGTGATTCCATCCACTCCCTCCTATGTACTTATATAAAGCTGGCCATACACTATGCAATCTGATTGTAGAATTTCCGTTAGATGTACCATCATCAGATTGTATAGTGTATGGGGATCATTACAGAACCCAGGACATACTTCTCCTGATTTCAATATTACAGCTCTATCCACATCGGGTGTTATCTGATCGCTCAGCTCCTGCACACTCTGCCAAATTGAACGATCTATAACTGTGTATTTAGTGAGAACGGTGATCAGTGATTGCATAGGAAAAACGTGCACCTGATGAGGTGGGTGGAAGGGGGGAGGGTAGGTGATGCAGGGTGTGTCACATCCCAAGGTGTGTCCCTGTGCTGAGTTTTACATCCCTGTGCTGAGTTCCCGGGTCTGTACACCTGCTGTGTCCATTATGAGGGGTTCCCACCATCCCTGTGCTGAGTTCCCGGGTCTGTACACCCGCTGTGCCCATTATGAGGGGTTCTCACCATCCCTGTGCTGAGTTCCCGGGTCTGTACACCTGCTATGTCCATTATGAGGGGTTCCCACCATCCCTGTGCTGAGTTCCCGGGTCTGTACACCTGCTGTGTCCACTATGAGGGGTTCCCACCATCCCTGTGCTGAGTTCCCGGGTCTGTACACCCGCTGTGCCCAGTATGAGGGGTTCCCACCATCCCTGTGCTGAGTTCCTGGGTCTGTACACCTGCTATGTCCATTAGGAGGGGTTCCCACCATCCCTGTGCTGAGTTCCCGGGTCTGTACACCCGCTGTGCCCATTATGAGGGGTTCTCACCATCCCTGTGCTGAGTTCCCGGGTCTGTACACCCGCTGTGCCCATTATGAGGGGTTCCCACCATCCCTGTGCTGAGTTCCCGGGTCTGTACACCCGCTGTGCCCATTATGAGGGGTTCTCACCATCCCTGTGCTGAGTTCCCGGTCTGTACACCCGCTGTGCCCATTATGAGGGGTTCTCACCATCCCTGTGCTGTGCTGACTTCCTGGGGTTTTAACTTTTAGGTTCCTTATCTTTTCGTAACAATTACAAATGTTCTTTATGAATTTGGATCCAAAATTCGTAAACAAAATTTTGTATTTCATACAGAATTCATGTGCATAAAAATTTGTATTTCGGATTCGTACAAAACTAATCACACATGTCTAGTGGGGGGGTCAGACAACACAGGGGGGATCACCTTCTGTTGTATATCCACAGAAATCACCCAGCACCCTGGCAGATTGTCAGGAGAACCCCAAGTTCCCAGCCCAGACAGGGGTAACAGCTGTATAACAGCACACACACTCTATTATCCCACCACTGCCACACACATAACAAGGATGGAAGACCACGGGAACTAGAAAACCAGGAGAGAACCTTGTATGGTGGAGGAGGGAAGGAGAGGGAGATTATTGTGATAGACTTGGCACAGCCTGCAATACCTCTGATCACCACTAGAGGGAGACTCCACACATATCTAGCTGGCTGACCACACACAGGCAGATAGAAATCTTACATACAATCTGGTGCACTATGAGGGTTGGGGATCAGTCTAGTAATCAGCACACACTTCTGGGGTTCCTCAGGCTCCCCTACAAACTAGAATCTTCGTGTTACTCCCTCTTCCCACTATCCATGTACACCCCACACCAGACACACAACATCGGGGCAGTTAGGGGACAGGGGGGCAGTTGGAGGGGATAGGGAAGTAGATGGGGAAGTCGGGGAAAAAGTGCCCATTATTTGTGGTCACTGTGGGGGAGGGGAATGCCTACTGTTATCAGTTGAATAAATAAGTTGGTGATCATTGGGGGGGGCTGTTGGGCATTAGTGCTTAGTAGGAAAAATGCGGCAAGAACGGGGGGGGGGGCGAGGTTATAAATAGAGAGACAGGAGGCACTGGTGCTGAGTGGTTGGACGGGGCATAAGTGAGGGGCCAGAAGTGTAAAAAGGGGGCAATAATGGGGCAGTGAGGTGGGAAGGGGGGCGATGCGGGGGACAGGGGGTGCACAGGAGAAAGTGAGGGACAAGTGGACAATGAAGAGGATGCACAGTAAACTAGGAGGCAGTGAGGAAACAAGGAGCTGGATAGGAAGGCAGTAGGGAGATGGGAAGGTAGTGGTGCTCAGAGCGAGATGAATACCTGTCTGATGGTGTCCTGGTCAGGAGGTGATATGGAGCTCCTCTGATGAGTCTTCTATAGTTGGGGTCCTCTCGGATGGTCCCTCTTGGCTCCTCTGATGAGTCTTCTATGGTTGGATGATGCCTGACTCTTCCCAGCACAGTGGACATGAAGTGGGAAAATCTCTCCCAACTCTCGGCTTCTCTTCCTCCTGCTCACAAGTGTCCACAATCAGGGGAAAGTTCTCCTCCGTGTCCCCGATGGAAGATGGAGGCTTCTTGTCCTGGCTGAGAGGTGTGAGGGACGTTCTGTGTCTGCACTACGGATCTAGAAAGACTCCTCCAATCACATTGTGGGCCAGCTTCCTCACAGGGGGCCCCTCCCCCACAGACCCTCCGGGGCCACACTGACTACAAACACAGTGCGGGGAGGGGGATTCACAATAAAGGACCCCTCCCTCCATTCTCTGGGATGACACAAGAGAATCTCATTCCAGATTGGTCATATGAAGGTTTGTTGGATGTTCTGGTTAGTGGAGGGAAATCAACGTTGATTATTGAGCGCAGTGAGGAGAAGATGGGGAGGAGCAGGATGGGGAATTTTTCTCCAAGGAATTTCTAGCAGCGAATGTGGTTTTAATTCAGTAAATTCCATTCATTCCAAAATGAAAGGAAAATGAAATGTTGAACTCCTTCTGATCGCCATTCATCAATCCATGGAATGTAGTGAGAAGATTTCTCCAAATTCTCCTTCAATAATCTCCTAGTGTATGAGGAGCTTTCCCTTTCTTGTGTCCTCTTCCTTCCTCCCCTGATCACACTGGTGTCTTCAGAGAGATCCGGAGCTGAGCTCTCACATCTCTCAGGACTCTCATATTGCACACACCGGGGGATCACCTCATACACTTCATCTTCTACATGTGCTGGACGCCATGACACTCATTTCTTGGGGAAAATGTTCTCTGGAGATCTTGGAGGGGATGAAAGGAATGTTGTACAATGCATGTGTGAGACGAGGCACATGACATCACACGCTCCATCTTCTGCATGCGCGGTATAAAAAACATATTCATAATGGCGGTGTGGGGGAGGGGACACAGGTGGGACAATATGGAGTCACTATGGGGGAGGGGCCGTACAGGGAAGTAGGTGATAAGGACATATTGGGGGGATTCTGGAATAGAACACACAAGCCTAACGCTGACCACACACTATACAATCTGCTTTAGAATTTCCAAAACAATGTAATAGGAGGACACTCCCAAACCTTCCATTCAGTGTGTATGGGATCGGGCAGATCCTTGTACTATGTAGATGATGGAAGATGGAAAGGAGATTGTACAATCAGATTGAATAGAGTATGGTCACCTTTAGGGCTCATTCACACCAACAGTTACTCTGGACATACACTAGGAGATTTTCAAATGAACGTCTGTATGAACATTGACACCAAAGTCTCCTCAGTACCTCCAATGATGAATGTTGTTCTCATTACTTGGAAACAATCGTGTGTTTGGAATGATTGGACTTTCCTGAATGAAATCTCATTCACTGCTAGAAATTTCTTCATTCCAGAAACATTTTCCATCCGACTCCTTCCAATTTCCTCATCACCGCCATCACACACTTCCATTTCCCTCCACTAACCATAAGAGAATGGAGGGAAGGATCTTCCAATGAAAAGATTGGAAGGAGATTGTACGAGTGTATGGGCAGCTGAACAAGGCCATGTTCCCGATGTTCTATGGCTTCCGTCACATCAAAGAAAACAATGTGAGGTTGTATTGTTTGTGCTGATCGTTCCCACCTTGTATAATATTACAAAGAGCCCATAGAATTCTATAGAAGAGAGCCTAACACCTCATTACACCGCACAACAGCGCCCCCACACCGCACACCAGAGAACACGCATTATACACACAATACCATGGGCTGTGTGCTGTGACTGAGCCCCAATGTTACCACCCCCTCCCCCTCCTGCTCTACCGGAATTGTCCAATCCTGTCCTCTAATATTAGAGAGAGTGTCTGTACTTCTCATTACATGTTACCGCCCCTCCCCCATACACATTCCTCCCCAACTTCTCACCCCTCCCCCATACACAGCCCTCCCCAGAACAAAAAGTTCTCACAACTTGTATAATTTCCCTGTGCACAAAGATTGCAACAGATATACTTATAGACCAGATACTTCCTAAATATAGAACCATTTATCCAACTGGCCATCCAGAGCCTCTGGTTTATAGACCAGATACATCCTATATATAGAGCCATTTATCCAACTGTCCATCCAGAGCCTCTGGTTTATAGACCGGATACATCCTAAATATAGAACCATTTATCCAACTGTCCATCCAGAGCCTCTGGTTTATGAAGTGTATGAGGTGATCCCCCGGTGTGTGCAATATGAGAGTCCTGAGAGATGTAAGAGCTCAGCTCCGGATCTCTCTGAAGACACCAGTGTGATCAGGGGAGGAAGGAAGAGGACACAAGAAAGGGAAAGCTCCTCATACACTAGGAGATTATTGAAGGAAAATTTGGAGAAATCTTCTCATTACATTCCATGGATTGATGAATGGCGATCAGAAGGAGTTCAACATTTCATTTCCTTTTATCATCTCATTTTGGAATGAATGGAATTTACTGAATGAAAATCACATTCACTGCTAGAAATTCATTCCTTGGAGAAAAATCCCCCATCCTGCTCCTGCCCATGAGATTCTATTGTGTCATCTCAGAGTATGGAGGGAGGGGTCCTCTTTGTCATTCCCCCCTCCCTTGCACTGTTTGTAGTCAGTGTGGCCCTAAGGCATCTGTGAGGGAGGGGCGTCTGTAAGGAAGCTGGCTCACAATGTGATTGGAGTCTTCCCACATCTGTAGTGCAGACACAGAACGTCCCTCACACCTCTCAGCCAGGACAAAAAGCCTCCATCTTCCATTGGGGACACAGAGGAGAACTTTCCCCTGATTGTGGACACTTGTGAGCAGGAGGAAGCCAAGAGGGACCATCCAAGAGGACCCCAACCATAGAAGACTCATCAGAGGAGCCAAGAGGGACCATCCGAGAGGACCCCAACTATAGAAGACTCATCAGAGAAGCCAAGAGGGACCACCTGAGAGGACCCCAACCATAGAAGACTCATCAGAGGAGCCAAGAGGGACCATCCGAGAGGACCCCAACCATAGAAGACTCATCAGAGGAGCTCCACATCAACTTTCAGAACAGGACACCATCAAACAGGTATTGATCTCTCACTGAGCACCACTAACTCCCCATCCCCCTGTCCTTCCTAGTCCAGGTCCTTGTTTCCCCCTGCTTCCCAGTTTCCCCTGTATCCACCTCCTGTCCCTCACTTTCTACTGTTCACCCCTCTTTCCCTCGTATTGCCCCCTTCCCATCTCACTGCCCCCCTGTCCCCTTATTGCCCTCTTTCCACACTTCTGTTTCCCCAATTACCTTCCTGCCCTCCCAGTACCCCTCGTCCAACCGCTGAGCACCAGTGCCTCTTGTCTCTCTATGGAGCACCCCTGCCCCCCCCCCCTGTTCTTGCCCCATTTTTTCCTACTAAGCACTAATGCCCAACACCCCCCCCAGTGAACTCCAATTTTTTTTCTTAATCAACTGATAACTGATAATAGCGGGCATCCCCCTTCCCCCACTGACAACAAATAATGGGCATTTATCCCCCCACTTCCCCATCTCCTCCCCTGTCCCCTCACTGCCCCCCTGTGGTGTGTCTGGTGTGGGGTGTACATGGATAGTGGGAAGAGGGAGTAACACAAGGATTCTAGCTTGTAGGGGAGTCTGAGGAACCCCAGAAGTGTGTGCTGATAACTAAACTGATCCCCAACCATTAAGCTGGCCACACATTATACAATTTTCTTGTTCAATTCCTTTTAGATAACCTTTTACCTATGTAGTGTAAGGGCCGGCCTGACTGCATACAAACTGAAAGTGTTTGAGTATCACCTCATATTATATGGTTTTGGTAAATCTGGAGGAAAGTTGTACAAGGATATAATGTATGTCCAGTCTTAAGCCGGGTATAAACAGGCCGAATGTCGGGGGACATTGGCTGGTTAAAAAATAAAAATGAGGTGCATCTCCCTGTCAGGAGACAACATCTCAGTGGGGGAGATCACTATACTAACCTCATACAGCGGCTCTGACCGGAGCTGACAAGTTTTTTTCTTAACCCGCTGGGTTAAATGGAAAAAAACTAATAGTAAGTATCAGGCTTTGGAGTTCACCAGATTGTATGTAAGATTAGTATCTGCCTGTGTGTGTTCAGCCAGCTAGATATGGGTGGAGTCTCCCTCTAGTGGTGATCAGAGGTATTGCAGGCTGTCCCGTCTATCACAATAATCTCCCTCTCCTTCCCTCCTCTGCCATACAAGGTCCCCTCCTGGTTTTCTAGTTCCCGTGGTCTTCCATCCTTGTCATGTGTGTGGCAGTGGTGGGATAGTAGAGTGTGTGTGCTGTTATACAGCTGTTACCCCTGTCTGGGCTGGGAACTTGGGGTTCTCCTGACAATCTGCCAGCGTGCTGGGTGATTTCTGTGGATATACAACAAATGGAGGTACCTTGTGTGTTGTCTGACCCCTCACATTCCTGTACCCCGATACTAAATGCCCCTCTACTCTATATATTGTGTTGTACATTATAATAGTGCTGACCTCTCTACTCTATATATTGTGTTGTACATTATAATAGTGCTGACCTCTCTACTCTATATATTGTGTTGTACATTATAATAGTGCTGACCTCTCTACTCTATATATTGTGTTGTACATTACAATAGTAGATCTCTCTCCATTGTGTGGATGTGGTGGGAATGGTCGGGGGTCACCTCTCGGCCAATGTTTTTTTACACAGATGAATTTCCTTTTTGTTATTCCAGAGGCTAAAAAAAGGTTCTCCATATTCCAGATCCGCTATTACTAAGTGATTTGATTGGTTCTTAGTGGATTCAGTAGATTGTTTTGCAGGTCTATGAGTTGTGTGATAAAGTTCCTCCTCCTCCCATTACAGCCCACACCACTAGAGTAGTGATCACTTCTTGGACATTTCATCATCAGGATTCTGTGTCTCAGATCTGGGAGGTCCGCTCTTCCTTTTACATTCTCTAAGTTTTAGAAGGTTGATGTATTGACCAGTTTGTCCATTCTGATCTCCCACCCATGAAACCTCTGCTGCAGTCAGAACTCATTCATTTAGTGGTGATATCTCTACTGCGGATAAATGACAGCTTCCAGTTTGGTGGCCATGGATACTGGAGCCACCACTGTCCTAGCAACCAATCATGCTGTGCGAACTGCCAACCTGCATCCTAGCAACCGATGATGTCATTGGTTCTGAGATGTAGGTGGCACAAATATCTGCATCCGAGCAACCAATAATACCGCACAGCACAGTGTCACTGGGTTCTAGGACACAAGTGGTCAGGAATATGTGATTTAGGGGTGAAGTAGTGATATTTAGTCAGTTTAGTGAATAACATCACCTGGGAGCCCCTTACTCTACTTCCAGCTGCCAGTTTGGGAAATGTAATTTTCAGTGAGATTCTGTAGGGAACAGGTAGTCTGGTTGGTCTGCGTGTTTTTCTGTGGCATGTCAAAGGGATCTACATTGCTGGATACCATTATTATTATGGATTTTTATTTTTTGTTACATTTTTTTTTGGGGGGGGTGGTTGCTGTTTGGACTTTGTCGTTGTGTTTTTGTTGTAAATGAGTAACCAGGCATACAGTACTATGTACCCCATTACTCGTTCATGTAGGGGGAGCAGGATATCTGGGGGCCCCCTTTTTTTAAAAAATATTTCTTTGTTCTAGGTTTTCTAGAGACATTGAACAATAATTCAAATTGTATAATAAAGTAACCATTATACAAAAAAAAGGAGAGAAGAAGGGGGATAGAGGAGAAAGGGGTGGGGTCGGAATTGATGTTGGAAAAGGAGGGGGAGGGGTGTTGGTACGGTATAGGATATTACCAGGGTAAAGAAGACATGAGATAATTATGTGTATTATTTGTCCACAGATGGGTTTGGCAAACAAAAGGCCAACATAGTATACAGCAGATAAAGTAATATAACAATATCAAATAGTAGGTAGGTCAGGAAATAAAAATGTAGTCAGATGGAGAAGGCGTGGATCCCGTGGGTTGGTGGGATATTAAAGAGGATATTGTGAGGTAATGATCTGTATGGTAAAGTTGTAGGGCACAAAGCGGGTGATGCAGCCAAGAATGCCAATGATATGAGAACTTATCTTGCTATAAATGTGCTTTGGCAAAGAAGTATTCATGTTGAGCATCTTCATTTAGAGTGTGAATCACATTTCTGATGGCTGGTGAGGTTGGTGGTTTCCAATAGGAATGAGCCCGATGTTCGAGTCAAACGTAAGTTTGACTCGAACATCGGGTGTTTGCATGTTCGCCAAATAGCAAAAAATTTGGGGTGTTCACAAATTTGAAAGCCGCGGAACACCCTTTAAAAGTCTATGGGAGGGGGCGTGGCTTGGAGCTTGAGGGGAATGGAAGCTGTTTAGCTGAGCTCTGCACCTCCGTGACTCAGAAACCCCTTCCAGCACTGATAAAATTGGCGATGGGCAGAAGAGACAGCTTGCTCACAAGTCACAGACAACACAGATCGCAATCCACCCCGAGACCCGGCGGCATTCCAGGGAGAAATTTGAGCCACAATCTCAGAGGACAAGGGGATGTCCTGCTGCCAAGATGGCGCCACTGGAGCACGAGGTAACAAACAGTGAGGACTCTATGTCAGCCTCTGAAGATATGGGAAGGGACTCAGAGCACCCTGATCACCCGCTGCACTTCTCAGAAATGACAAAATTCGCAGCAGACATAAAAAATTAATTTGCCTTAGCTATTACTGACTTAAGAGCAGATCCACCTCCCCGTCTACTTCCCTCTCCCCCCACCCCCCATCTACTTCCCTCTCCCCCCACTTCCCCATCTACTTCTCTCTCCCCCCACCTCCCATCTACTTCCCTCTCCCCCCACTTCCCCAGCTACTTCCCTCTCCCCCCACTTCCCCATCTACTTCCCTCTCCCCCCACTTCCCCATCTACTTCCCTCTCCCTGAACTTCCTTGTCTACTTCCCTCTCCCTCCACCTCCCCGTCTACTTCCCTCTCCCCCCACTTCCCCGTCTACTTCCCTCTCCGCCCACCTCCCTGTCTACTTCCCTCTCCCCCCACTTCCCCGTCTACTCCCCTCTCCCCCCACTTACCCGTCTACTTCCCTCTCTGCTCACCTCCCTGTCTACTTCCCTCTCCCCCCACTTCCCTGTCTACTTCCCTCTCCCCCCACTTCCCCATCTACTTCCCTCTCCCCACACTTCCTCATCTACTTCCCTCTCCCCCACCTCCCCATCTACTTCCCACTCCCCACCTCCCCGTCTACTTCCCTCTCCCCCCACCCCCCATCTACTTCACTCTCCCCCCACTTCCCCGTCTACTTCCCTCTCCCCCCACCTCCCCGTCTACTTCCCTCTCCCCCGACCTCCCTGTCTACTTCCCTCTCCCCCACCTCCCCATCTACTTCCCTCTCCCCCCACTTTACCATCCACTTCCCTCTCCCCCACCTCCCCATCTACATCCCTCTCCCCCCTACTTCCCCATCTACTTCCCTCTCCCCCACCTCCCCATCTACTTGCCTCTCCCCCACCTCCCTGTCTACTTCCCTCTCCCCCCACTTCCCCATCTACCTCCCTCTCCCCCCACTTCCCCATCTACTTCCCTCTCCCCCCTCTTCCTCATCTACTTCCCTCTCCCCCCACCTCCCCATCTACTTGCCTCTCCCCCCACCTCCCTGTCTACTTCCCTCTCCCCCCACTTCCCCATCTACCTCCCTCTCCCCCCACTTCCCCGTCTACTTCCCTCTCCCCCCACTTCCCCATCTACTTCCCTCTCTCCCAACTTCCTCCTGTACTTCCCTCTCCCCCACCTCCCCATCTACTTCCCTCTCCCCCACCTCCCCGTCTACATCCCTCTCCCCCCTACTTCCCCATCTACTTCCCTCTCCCCCACCTCCCCATCTACTTGCCTCTCCCCCCACCTCCCTGTCTACTTCCCTCTCCCCCCACCTCCCCGTCTACTTCCCTCTCCCCCCATTTCCCCGTCTACTTCCCTCTCCGCCCACCTCCCTGTCTACTTCCCTCTCCCCCCACTTCCCCGTCTACTCCCCTCTCCCCCCACTTACCCGTCTACTTCCCTCTCTGCTCACCTCCCTGTCTACTTCCCTCTCCCCCCACTTCCCTGTCTACTTCCCTCTCCCCCCACTTCCCCATCTACTTCCCTCTCCCCCCACTTCCCCGTCTACTTCCCTCTCCCCCCACTTCCCCATCTAGTTCCCTCTCCGCTCACCTCCCTGTCTACTTCCCTCTCCCCCCACTTCCCTGTCTACTTCCCTCTCCCACCACTTCCCCATCTACTTCCCTCTCCCCGAACTTCCTCGTCTACTTCCCTCTCCCCCTCCTCCCCATCTACTTCCCACTCTACACCTCCCCGTCTACTTCCCTCTCCCCCCACCTCCCCATCTACTTCCCTCTCCCCCCACTTCCCCGTCTACTTGCCTCTCCCCCTACCTCCCTATCTACTTCCCTCTCCCCCGACCTCCCTGTCTACTTCCCTCTCCCCCACCTCCCCATCTACATCCCTCTCCCCCCACTTCCCCATCTACTTTCCTCTCCCCCCACCTCCCTGTCTACTTCCCTCTCCCCCCACTTCCCCATCTACCTCCCTCTCCCCCCAACTTCCCCGTCTACTTCCCTCTCCCCCCACTTCCCCATCTACTTCCCTCTCCCCCCACTTCCTCGTCTACTTCCCTCTCCCCCACCTCCCCATCTACTTCCCTCTCCCCCCACCTCCCCAACTACTTACCTCTCCCCCACCTCCCTGTCTACTTCCCTCTCCCCCCACTTCCCCGTCTACTTCCCTCTCCCCCCACTTCCCCATCTACTTCCCTCTCCCCCCACTTCCCCATCTACTTCCCTCTCCCCCCACCTCCCCATCTACATCCCTCTCCCCCCACTTCCCTGTCTACTTCCCTCTCCCCCCATTTCCCCATCTATTTCCCTCTCCCCCCACTTCCCCATCTACTTCCCTCTCCCCCACCTCCCCATCTACTTCCCTCTCCCCTCACTCCCCCGTCTACTTCCCTCTCCCCCAGCTGCCTCCCTGTTCACCCCACTTCCCTCCGGCCCCCATGTTGTGTGTCTGGTGTGGGGTGTACATGGATAGTGGGAAGAGGGAGTAACACAAGGATTCTAGCTTGTAGGGGAGTCTGAGGAACCCCAGAAGTGTGTGCTGATTACTAGACTGATCCCCAACCATTAAGCTGGCCACACATTATACAATTTTCTTCTTCAATTTCTTTAGATAACCTTTACCTATGTAGTGCAAGGGCTGGCCTGACTGCATACAAACTGAAAGTGTTTGAGTATCACCTCATATTATATGGTTTTGGTAAATCTGGAGGAAAGTTGTACAAGAAAATTGTATAATGTATCAGTAACATGCAAAATCCACAATATTGTTGCACTCCTTGGTATCTTTATTGAAGCAATAAAATCACATCCCAGGTATGACAGGAACATGAAAGGTGGTGCGTTTCACGCTAAGTCAGCGCTTACTCAAACCTCATAATAAATAATTGTATAATGTATGTCCAGCCTTGGGCTCCGTGCACACTGGACGGTAAAATAACGTTATAAAAACATCAGTAGCTTTGCAGTGAGTCTTTCATTGTTTTTTAACATTTTTGCAATAGCGTTTACTAGCTTTTTTTAGCATTTTTCCGCGTTAGCTTTTTTTTTTTGTGTTTTTTTTTTAAGAATTTTTTATTTTTTTATATATTTTTTCAATGAATCAAAAACATTAAACGCTGGTGAGATAAGTTTTTGAGCGTTTCTCGAAGTTCATCAACGTTTATGAGCGTTTAACATTTTTAAGCGTTTTTTTGTGGTAAGAAAAACAGCTCCTGAACACGATTTTAGGGCGTTTAGAAAACAGCCCATGAACTCCATTGCTGATAAATGTCCAAAAACGTCCATGTGTGCATGGACACATAGGATAACATAGAGGGGAGTTTATAGGCTGTTAAAAAAAACGCCCAAACTCCTCAAAATGTCCGTTTATGAGCTTCAGTGTGCATGGAGCCTTTAGCTGGGTACACACAGGCTGACAGGAGTAGGGATGAGCCCGATGTTCGCCTGTTTGCCAAATATATATAATTTTGGGGTTTCTGCAGGAAATTTGAGCACCCGCGGAATGGCCCATAATGAACGGGGAGATCATCAATGCACTGTGAGATTGCAGTGCATTGTCATCTGCTGAATGACCTGCATGCTTTGGCCAATCACAGCACGCTCTCCTTTGAGAGCCATGATTGGCCAAAGGCAGGGTGCTTTTGGCCAATCATGGCTCAGGGGGCTGAGTCCACGCCCCACACTATGGAGGGCTGCTTACATAGCGGCCGTACATAGTTTTATGAATGAGAGCAGCAAAAAAACATTTGTAAAGGAAAAAATTTCATTTAAAACTGCTCACGACTGTAATGTATTGTCGGATCCCGGTAATATACATAAAAATTATTGAAAAAAACGGCATGGGTCCCTCAGTCCATTACCAGGTTCTTTGGGTCTGGTATGGATATTAAGGAGAATCCCGTGCCAAAATTAAAAAAAAATGGTGTGGGGTTCCCCCCTAAAATCCATACCAGACCCTTATCCAAGCACGCAACCTGGCAGGCCGCAGGAAAAGAGGGGGGAACAAGAGAGCCCCCCCTCCTGAACCATACCAGGCCACATGTCCTAAACATGGGGAGGGTGATGGGGACAAGGGTCTCATCCCCACAACCCTTGCCTGCTGATTGTGGGGGTCTGCAGGCGGGGAGCTTATCGAAATTTGAAAGCACCTTTAACAAGGGGACCCCCAGATTCCGTGAATGTGAATGGGTATCGGGTACATTGTACCCCTACCCATTCACCAAAAAAGTGTCAAAAAAGTAAAAATGACAGACAGTTCGGGACAATTCCTTTATTAAAAAATAAAAAGTGTGCTGTGATGTCCATTCATCTTCATGTTGCCTTATGAGTTTATGTGAAATCTCCATTAATAGCTGTAAAATATTGTAATTAAGAATCTATTACATTTAGCCTGTATCCATGCAGGCCAGAATGTATTAATCTTCACATATAGCTCGAGACAAGTCGGGCCTAGGCTTTTGTGTACAAACAATGGGTTTCCTACCTCATTGTTACACAAACTCACTTCAAAGCATCTCATGCTGGGATATGCAAAAGGGGGCCCACCCCGGAATCAATTCTTAACTTCCCAGCAACATTCTCCTGAATAATCACTAGGATTTGCATTCAAGGGGGTTGGCTTAGGCAAGATATAGGGAAGCTAACCAATCATAAGTCACGCTATGCCAAACTAGGGATGAGCCGAACACCCCCCTCGCAGTTAAGTTCGCACCAGAACTTGCGAACGGACCAAAACTTTGCATGAACTTTAGAACCCCATTGAAGTCTATGGTACTCAAACGTTCGAAATCAAAAGTGCTAATTTTAAAGGCTAATTTGCATGGTATAGTCCTAAAAAGTGTTTGGGGACCCGGGTTCTGCCCCAGGGGATATGTATCAATGCAAAAAAAGTTTTAAAAACTGACGTTTTTTTGGGAGCAGTGATTTTAATAATGCTTAAAGTGAAACAATAAAAGTGTAATATTCCTTTAATTTTCGTACCTGGGGGTGTCTATAGTATGAATGTAAAGGGGCGCATGTTTCCCGTGTTTAGAACAGTCTGACAGCAAAATGATATTTCAAAGGGAAAAAAGTCATTTAGAACTACTCGCGGCTATAATAAATTGCAATACACATAAAAGTTTGTTGATAAAAATGGCATCGGATTTCCCCACAGGGGAACCCCGAACCAAAATTTAAAAAAAAGTTGGCGTGGGGGTCCCCCTAAATTCCATACCAGGCCCTTCAGGTCTGGTATGGATTTTAAGGGGAACCCCGTGCCAAAATTAAAAAAAATAAAGGTGTGGGGTCCCCCAAAAAATCCATACCAGACCCTTATCCGAGCACGCAACCTGCAGAGGGGGGAACGAGAGAGCGCCCCCCCCTGCTGAACGATACCAGGCCACATGCCCTCAACATTGGGAGGGTGCTTTGGGTTCCCCCCCAAAGCACCTTGTCCCCATGTTGATGGGGACAAGGGCCTCATCCCCACAACCCTTACCCAGTGGTTGTGGGGGTCTGCGGGCGGGGGGCTTATCGGAATCTGGAAGCCCCCTTTAACAAGGGGACCCCCAGATCCCGCCCCCCTGTGTGAAATGGTAAGGCCTACCATTTCACAAAAAAGTGTCAAAAATGTTAAAAATTACAGTTTTTGACAATTCCTTTATTTAAAGTCTTCTTCTTTCCATCTTCTTTCTTCTTTCTTCTATATTCCTTCGGTTTCTTCCTCCATCTTCTTCTCCCTCTGGTTCTTCCTCCGATCCTCTGCTTCTTGCTCCGGTGTTCTCATCCGGCATATTCCTCCACGGCGTCTTCTTCCCTTCGTCGTTCACGGGCCACTCCGCATCCATGATGGGAGGCTCCTGCTGTGTGACGCTTCTCGTCTTCTGACACTTCTTAAATAATGGAGGACGGGGCCACCCGGTGACTCCGCCCCCTCTGACACATGGGTACTTGACGGGAACATCCCTGTGGCATTCCCTGTGATGTCAGAGGGGGTGGGGTCACCCATTACGTAATTTTATCTAGGGAAAAAAAATAGGTAAATGTTTGTTTTATTAGTGGGTATTAGATGAACTCTAAAAAGGAGGAGGATACACCACACATTTTGTTTTGCTTAATATCCCGTAATTTTAGTTGAAAAAATTCTTTGGAAGTGCCATTATAACCGGTCAATGTAATGGGGAGGAAGTAACTTGGGGGAAAATTTTCATGTTTCTTTTGTGCTCACCAAGCTTCATTGCTCTCTCTAACCAGTGTTTGAGTGTGCTGTATGGTGAGTACATGGGTTTCATGGGAAAGACACCGATTGAGCGTGGTCTTGGTTTTGTTGAAAAGGTTCAACAGATTTCTGTTTTAATTTAAATGGTGTGTCCACTAAAGGCATAATATTTGTGTGTAGGACAGTGAAAATAGCTACAAGAGAGTAGTAACATTCTCATTGTTGTCAGTTAAAGTACAAAACTGTGGAAGTCTTGTTGCTGAATTCTGAAGCTAATATCTGAGAAAGATTATTATTATAGGGTATAAGGTGCATTAAGCATACTGGATGATTCCTTGACATTTTTTTTTAAGGATAAACCCTACCAAAAATTCGATAATCTGAGTTTGTGGTAGATTCTTTTTTTTTAAAACTGAATTTGGTTTAACATTGGTGTAAACACGGCTGTGTTTACCTTTCTATTGTAAGCCTAGAGGGCTACCCACCCTATTTGATCCTGGTGGCCTTACTATTGTTCCTATTGCCCCCCGGGTCTATTGTTTTGCGGGTGTAGGCTCAGACAAGGTAAACTACAGGATATTGTGAGTAGATTTGGTGTGTCTCCGGTAATCTAAAAGATTGGGTTTTTTTTAGAGTTAAAAAAATATATATATATATTTATTTCTTTTTTTCTCCACTTTACTGTATTTTCTCAATTTTATTCTATTTGAGTTTCTGTTGTTTTTTCCCCCCTCCTTCTATATGCTAATCTCAAAGTGACTGTATAGTACAGGGGAACATTTAACTTAATTTAGCTTACAAATTGTGCATATTATTTGTTGATAATGGCAGCCATGTCCTGTCTAGAAAAGTTTGTAGCAACTTAAACTCTTAAACATAAGAGCAATGAATTTGCATGTGATGCTAGATTACAAGGATCGCCTTGGGCCTATGTCCAGGAGTTATTTGAAGAACAATTTAAAACAACCAAAAAGGATAAAAAGCTCAAAGGTTTATCTGTAGCGGGCATGTATTCGGCTTGCATAGCTATGAATGCTAAAATACAGCAATTTGAAGACATATTCTGTAATAAAAATATTACAATTTCTGAGAGGGAAAAAGAAAATACAGCTTTACATAACCTAGTACAAACCTTAACTACCCTTAATCAAATGGTTAAGGCCTTATAGGAGGAAAATGTTAAAAATTACAAATTGGCTCAAAAAGAAGTGGTACAATATGAAAACATGCTAACCAAAGTTGAGACTGAACTGGACCACATAACCAGTGCATACAAAGTGATCCAAAATCAGTTACAGGAAACTAAGAAAGGAACATTTATAGATCACACACATTGCACGCAAACAGAGTCACAAACAATTTCAATTCTTAAAGGACAGGTGGCTGTGGCTAGCAGATGTGAACATGCTAATGCTACGGTACCTACTTGTGCTCATGAAATTGGGGACACAGAGGAATGTGAAGAGTACTGGGAAGGTGAAGATATGGGTCCTAATTCTACTTTTCCTGTGGCAATGGGATAAATTGCAAAGCCACAGGAGGATCGAGAATGCACCATGGTCACAGACCCACCAGACAACAGGGACCAGCTATCCACAAATGAGGAGCAAGACAAGTTCCCCATCATGGGTAGGATCCAGACCCTCTCCTCTCCTGAAGGAAATCAAACACTTTTGGGGTTTGATAGTGAAGAGAATGAGTTGATATCTAAGGTATATCCAATTCAATTAAAAAACCCTCATGAGTGTGGCTGCTTTCATTGGCAAAATTAAAACTAATGAACACATTATTCCACACGCAACCAATGTACAACAGAGGTGTGAGCTCTTAGGTGTGAGAAGGCCTAATGGCCAGGTTAAGGCACCTTCCAGCCCAGGGCATTGTGGGAAATCTCCACATACCATACGGTAACATTCAATCACAGCGCCGACAACCTGAGAAAAAAAAACATAAAACAAAAAACTCCACCTCCATCGGAGGTGTCCCCCCGTCTGCAGCCTTTTTGCGATGACAGCTGTTATATAGCTGAGGGTGGGGACACCCAGTGATGTGAACAGGTGACCCCGCCTGCCTCTGACATTACGTGACGTCACATCACGTCAGAAGGGGACGTGGTCACCCGCTTATGTCACCGGGTGGCCCCGCCCTCAGCTATATAACAGCTGTCAGTGCAAAAAGGCTGCAGTCGTCGGGAGCCTCCCATCGAGTCAAAGATTTTCCGTTTTTTTTTTCTCGGGTCGTCGACGCTGTGATCGAAGATGGATCTACATCGCGGGACATTTTTTTTTTGTTTAATAAAGGAATTGTCCAAAACTGTTTACTGTCATTTTTCCTTTTTTGACACTTTTTGGTGAATGTTTAGGAGTACAATGTACCTGATACCCATTCACATAGGGGGCGCGGAATCCGGGGGTCCCCTTGTTAAAGGGTGCTTTCAGATTCCGATAAGCCCCCCACCCACAGACCCCCACAACCACTGGGCAGACCCTCACAACTAGGTGCTTTTGGGGAGGACCCCAAAGCACTCTCCCATGTTAAGGGCATGTGGCCTGGTACAGTTCAAGAGGGGGGTGCTCTCTCACCCCCTTTTTCCTGTGGCCTCTCAGGTTGCGTGCTCGGATAAGGGTCTGGTATGGCGCAGGGTTCTCCTTAAAATCTATACCAGACCTGAAGGGCCTGGTTTGGATTTTGGGGGGTCCCCCACGCAATTTTTTTGTTTAATTTCTGGTGCAGGGTTCCCTTAATATTCATACAAGACCCAAAGGGCCTGGTAATGGACTGGGGGGATGATTTTTATGTATATTTCTGGGACTCGACAATACATTACAGTCGCAAGCAATTTTAAATGAAATTTTTTCCTTTAAAAATGTCATTTTGCTCTGGTACTGTTATAAACACGGGAAAGATGCGCTACTTTAAAGGCAGACTAAGGACACCACCCAGGAACAATATTTAAAGGAATATTTCATTTTAATTGTATCACTTTAAGCATTATTAAAATCACTGCTCCTGAAAAAAAAAAACTTTTTTTGCATTGTTACATGTCCCCTGGGGCAGGACCCGGGTCCCCAAACACTTTTTATGACAATAACTTACATATAAGCCTTTAACCCCCCTGGCGGTATTCCTGAGTCTGGCTCGGGGTGGATTTTCAATACCAAAAGCGGTATCCCCGAGCCAGACTCGGGATTGCATCGCAGGATCCAGGAAGAGTTTACTTACCTTGTCCCCTGGATCCTGCGATGTCTCCCTGCTGTGATCGGCGAGCCGCCGTGTCTCGCTCGATTCACAGTGCCGAGCTCCGTTCCCTGCGAGCGTTGCGACGCACGGGGACGGAGTTCGGCGGCAAATTCTGAAACACATAGTACAGATACAGTATACTGTAATCTTACAGATTACAGTACTGTATCAAATAATTACACATCCCCTTTGTCCCTAGTGGTCTGTCCAGTGTCCTGCATGCAGTTTTATATTATAAAAACTGTTCTTTCTGCCAGGAAACTGGAGATTGTCCATAGCAACCAAAACTGTCTCTTTACATCAAAAGTGGCTTTAGACCAGCTAGAAAACAGCGATAATAAATTAGAATCACTCGCAGAATTGAGCGATAGTGATTTGTGGGGAAATTGATTTGATTACATTATTGAATAATTTTTATTATTATTATATTATTATTTGTTATAATTATTTATAGTTATTTATTATATTATAATTTTTTATTTCGTTTTTCAAACTTTATCATACCCGGGATGTCTACTAGACTCTGGTTTGGACAGATTTAAGTGAACTATTCCTAAGAAATACAGGCCTACAATATAAAACGCCAAATTTCTGTGCAAAATAATGGTACCACTTTCAGCACCTAAAATCTGAAATAATCATACCGCCAGGGAGGTTAAAATGAGCACTTTCGATTTTTCATTTTCGGGTCCCATAGACTTTTGCCTGTTCGCAAAATTCCCTCAGTTGTTTGGGTGGTATACCACACATAAATTGTACATAATGTCTGATATTTATCTGCCTTTTGAGAACTACCAATAGCTTATGTATGTGTTACATATGTTTATTTCATGTGGTACACCCCTTGTATTACTGTTATTATTATTCCTTTACTTGTTTCCCCACAAATCCCAGTTTTTGCCAGGACATTCGTTCTCAGGCTTGAGGGCTCAAATTATTATTTTTTTTCTGCAAACTCCGAGATGTAGTTTTCTAGGCAGGGGGAGGATGTAGCACCCTGATGTTTTAGGCAGGGTTGCTCCTAAATTTATTTGCTGAGTGATAGTTGCCTTTGCCAATTGATCTCACCCTAATTCTAGAATTGCTGCACTTTTTTCTCCTGTCACTAGGTGGCCAGGTATCCGGTGGAATTATTTAAGACAAGGACATTGCAAGGACAAATTAGGAATAGATGGGGTGTCTCAGCCAATGGGCAGGGATTTTCTTGAATTCCTTGGCCTGCTTGGAGAGCCTATTTATTTGGGTGAGGTCAAGTGATGTGTGCTCTGTGCCACCTGAATGGCTGTCTGGGTGGATGTGTGTTGTGCAGCCCCGGGCTGCTAGGCCAATGCCTGAGGCCTATCTCAGGGATGTCTGGCTGCTAGGCTGTCTGAGGGCCTATCCAGAAGCAAGAGAGCAGTGAAGGGTTGGGACTGCGGCTTGCAGTCCAACCAGAAGTGACGGTTCTGCCGGCCAGAGAACCAGCTGTGGACGGAGGTAGAGTTGAATCTGTCACCACTAATGGACTATCCACCTTATTACCAGGGACCACTGTGAGTAGCTGAAGCAAGTACTGGAACAGCATTCTCACCAACCGGGGAAGGTGAAGAATTGGGAAACTTCAGCAGGTGCCAAGCCAGGGACCCAGCCAGCTGTGGTGATGCTTGCAGAAAAGCCTTGTGTGTAAAGCCAGGGACTGAGCCGGCCAGTGGGGTGACACTTGAGGAGTATCTGTGAGTGCCAAGCTAGGGACCCAGCAGGGAGGTGGGGGTGATGCTTGAGGAAGATACTGTGTGAGAAGATTGGAGGAGCTCAAGGGATCGAGTGGCAGTGGATCAGTGAGTGTAGTGAGAGAGACTGGGAGCTCAGTGGAGTGAAGAATTATAAGGGGAAATTGTAGAGGAAGTGAAGAAGTTCATTACAACGTGTGTTAGAAACTGTTATAAGACTGTTGCCATAGAAGATGGTGGCCTTACTTGTGCAGATGTGGCATCTTGCTGGATGCCTTTCTCTGCATGGCTCTCTACCTATAGAAGTTTCTGAATCTGCCAATTAACATTGCAACTACTAAGGGTATCCTGGCCTAACCCTCTCTCCCACAGTTCTGTTCAAGAGACAATAAATCTCTTTGCATTCAAGAAGTCTATGTAGCCCATTAATCTACCTTATCTTGCACCCACCATGCCTCTTAACGTACTCTGCATAGAAGGATGTCAGCTCTGCCTAACTCTGGTGGTTCTTATTAGACCAAAGGGGGCCCGGGACCTTACTACATTATAATTGATGTCATTTTTATTAAATATTCAGAGTGGAAAACTCAGTGATTCTGAAGCTGATGTTAAAGAAGAGATAAAAGAGGAGGATGATGAGGATGGGGTTATGGAGGAGTCAAAGTTCCTAAAAGAACACAAAGATGTGTACCGGGACACCATGGTGGAATCATCCAGCTACATGAACCCCCCAGAGAGATGTTCCCATCCTCTGTATTCATGGGATTCCACACAGGAAGATCACACCATCAATCATTATTACAATGTTGGTGGAATGGAGCATCTAGAACATGGATGGAGATGTGTGGATTTTATATATGTGATGTCACAGTAATACAGCTTATATGTTACAGATGATATTTTCTCCCATTTTCTTCATTTAGAGTGGAGATCCAATCGATATGAAATTTGAGGTTAAAGCAGAAGAAGAAGAGATGTATGTGAGGGATGATCAGCAGTCTAAGGAGGAGGATGGAATAACGGGGACATTTATAGAGGAGGACACTCCTACAGAGATCAGAACAGGTCGGTCATTAACACAAAATACATTTCTCCACCCATACTGCTCACTTATTGGTCCAGAGTAGGGTGGGGACTGGGTTATATCAGCCTTTAATACCCTGGTCACTTTCCTGAGCTGTGTTCTCTGTCCTGTATTCATGTATTTCTATTGGATAATCTTCCTTCTCTGTGCTGCAGACACAGTTCATGTATCTTGGATGGATTTATGGAGATTCTGGGGGTTCAGCTGGCAGTAAAATATTGATTTTCTCTGTAGGTGTTGCTTGTCTTAGACATCTGAGGTATGTGTCTTACATTCTGTCCCATACCCGTATCTAGCGAGATCTCTGACAGAGGAATTCTCTTGTTTGCTGGCAGTGCCGGGTGGAGGGATATGTCTGTATAGCAGGGGTAGGCAACCTTAACGAGGAGGAGATCTACCTGAACAACATGGGAGAAGTCAAAGATCACCAGGCACAGTATTGCCAAGTGTCACCTCCTCAAACCTGATTTAAACCTCTAATTGCCATACTACTGTGTCAAAATAGTGTGCATTGCACCACAATCATGGATGTAAATTAGGTGGTGAGGAGGCAACATATCACCTCCTCACCACCTGTCAAATACACTTGGATCGCTTTTCAGAAGAGCAGCAGTGTACCACCTGCCAATTTTAACCCATTTAAGTAAATAAGGGCACTCTGCATGCGCCCCACAATTTCATGCTTCTGTAAGGTCCAAAGGGTTAAAGCAGGTGGTGAGAAAGCAACAATGCTGCCTGCTTTAAACCCTTCCTTTCTGTACTGCACAAGGTTGCAGGGAACTTGCAGAGTGGCCTCATTCACTTGAATGGGTTATGCTTGGTAGGTGCGACACCCATCAACCATGACACCCACCAACCATGACACCCACCAACCATGCCAACCATGACACCCACCAACCAATGCACCCATCAACCATGGCAGCCACCAACCATGTCACCCACCAACCATGACACCCATCAACCATGACACCCATCAACCATGACACCCATCAACCATGACATCCACCAACCATGACAACCATGTCACCCACCAACCATGACACCAATCAACCATGTCACCCACCAACCATATCACCCACCAACCATGACATCCACTAACCATGACACCTACCATCCATGACATCCACCAACCATGAAACCCACCAACCATGACATCCATCAACCATGACATCCACCAACCATGACAATGCATATAACTCCTGCTGCGGCTACGACATATGTACACCCCTGGCCACTGCAGCTAAAGGGGATGTGGTTGGGGCAGGGGTTTTACCACCCCTCAAACTACAAATGTAAATGAACCCTTACTGTTCTGAGCACCCAATAAGGCTGCTTTCACACTGATGTGCTGCAGTTTACCTGCACCACAGGTGCAACGCAGTGCATCTGCAACTGTCCTGGGTTAGCTGCATTTTGTCATAGACTTCTGTTATATCCTGCAGGTGTGGGGCACTTTCTGAAAGCGTCTCAAATATCCTGCATTCAGAAAGTCCAGCAAACCTGCAGACTATAATAGAAGTCTATGGCTAAGTGCAGCAAACCCGCAGGATATAATAGAAGTCTATGGCTAAGTGCAGCAAACCCGCAGGATATAATAGAAGTCTATGGATGAGTGCAGCAAACCTGCAGGATATAATAGAAGTCTATAGATAAGTGCAGCAAACCCGCAGGATATAATAGAAGTCTATGGATAAGTGCAGCAAACTCCCAGGAAAGCTGCAGGTACACTGCACTGCACCCACGGTGTGGGTAAACCACAGCACATCACTGTGAAAGCAGCCTTATACTAATATGCTCAGTGTATTGCTTCACCTTGACCTGAAGATATCTTCCTTCTGCTGCTGGCACCACTCTGGAGACCACTAGCCGGGATTAGAGGTGGAGTGCAGTTGGTATCACTCCGCATGGCACTGGAGGTGGCACTACAGAGGAGACATCGGCAGGTCAGCAAGCTCAGACCGAGATCTACCAGTCAGGTAGTCGTGATCTACAGGTTGCTGACCCCGCTGTATAGTCTCAGACCCGAGACAAGAAGAACTCTCCACATAGTATAGATCTATAACATCTCTCACTTTATTACATAGAAATATCTGTCACACACATCGGTAGACATGCACAGTGTATCTCCTCGGTGCTCGGTCCAGCCGCAATGGGCGTGATGACGTTAGATTGCTATGCTCCGCCCAATGTACTGACATCATCACATCAGGGATTGGATCAGTGATCAAGCCCCTGATGACCTCATCTGTGGTGCGTTTTTTGTATATGATTTAAAGGGCCAGCGCTGCATATTTTGGAGGAATTCTGTTATACCTCATATCTGGGTATTATGTGAGCAGCTTCCTGATTACTTATTTCATTTCAGGGTGGAATCAGATTATAGTGTTTTGATTTTATATCTGATGATGTGATTGGAGCACAGATGTTTACATGTTGATAAAAATGTGATAACATCCTCAAACTTTGGAACCTTAAACAGAAAGTGATAATGAGGGAGGAGCCAATAACCCAATGATGGTGGTCTTCAGGATCAATCTAGTCTTCATCTTGGTTGTTCTCCCCCCATCCTCACTCTCTGACCTCTGGTGGGGCTCAGCCCCGCTGTTATTCATGACTAAATCAGGGAGTTCAGGACTTCTTGTGTTGGGAAGATGGCAATGAGTGATAGAGGGGGTGGGGACACTCGTCCTATAATCCCCTCATCACTGTCACTCCTATAAAAGACAGTTCTCGTTGTGTCCTCACTCTCTGACTAAGGTCCATGAATAAAGAAATGAACTGGTAGGAGATCAGAGGACCCATTTACTAATTACCTTGAGGGGGGAATTGTAAGATCCTCAGAGACAAAGCTGCCTGATGTGGGCGGAGTCCTGATTTAGGGGAACCAATCTGCTCATGTCTAGTAATAATCTTTGTATTTCTATTTTCATCTCTATTTTAATAGATGGACGGGAGATGAGGAAAACCTCAGAGGATTGTCTCACTTTGTCTCCAGACTGTAAAGTAGAAGATGAGGACATCACACAGTATAGTCCAGGAGAAAACCCGACCACCTCAAATGTCCATCCGGCACCACACAGTGTAGATGGACCATCGTATTCCTCTTATCCTGAGGAACCTCAGACTGTGCGGGATGGTGCCGTCCTTCCAACAGATAAGAGGTTTTCCTGTCCTGAGTGTGGGAAGTGTTTCCATTATAAATACCGTCTTAATGTGCATAAAAGATCTCACATAGGAGAGAGGCCGTATTCCTGTCCTGAGTGCGGGAAATGTTTTTCAGACAAGTCTTATCTTTCCACACATCAGAGATCTCACACGGGGGAGAAGCCGTATTCCTGTTCTGAGTGTGGGAAATGTTTTTCACAGAAGTATTATCTTTCCTTACATCAGAGATCTCACACGGATGAAAAGCCGTATTCCTGTTCTGAGTGCGGGAAATGTTTTTCAAGGAAGTCCAATCTTTGCAGACATCAGAGATCTCACACAGGGGAGAAGCCGTATTCCTGTTCTGAATGCGGGAAATGTTTTTCAGACAAGTCCATTCTTTCCACACATCAGAGATCTCACACAGGGGAGAAGCCGTATTCCTGTTCAGAATGCGGGAAATGTTTTTCACAGAAGTCCCATCTTTCCACACATCAGAGATCTCACACAGGGGAGAAGCCATATTCATGTTCTGAGTGCGGGAAATGTTTTTCAGAGATGTCCAATCTTTCCACACATCAGAGATCTCACACGGGGGAAAAGCCGTATTCCTGTCCTGAGTGCGGGAAATGTTTTTCAGACAAGTCCATTTTTTACACGCATCAGAGATCTCACACAGGGGAGAAGCCATATTCCTGTGTTGAGTGCGGGAAATGTTTTGCAGACAACTCCAATTTTTACAGACATCAGAGATCTCACACAGGGGAGAAGCCGTATTCCTGTCCTGAGTGCGGGAAATGTTTTTTAATGAAGTCCGATCTTTCTAGACATCAGCGATCTCACACGGGGGAGAAGCCATATTCCTGTCCTGAGTGCGGGAAATGTTTTTCAAGGAAGTCCTATCTTTCCACACATCGGAGATCTCACACGAGGGAAACGCCATATTCCTGTCCTGAGTGAGGGAGCTGTTCCTCACTGAAGTCTGGTCTTCCTGTACATCAGGGATCCCACACAACCCCCGAGGTGTATTAGTGACTTGAGTGCGGGAAATGTCTTCTATATGAATGTTGCTGGACATCACAGCTCTCATGTGGGGAAGAAGTACACCCTGATATACACCTCATATATACTCCATGGCTGATCTCCATCATATAAGAAGGGGGATATATTTGTGATGAGTGTGTGAAGGGGGGTGTGAGTCCCTGGATGTCCTTTATTATTGGCCCGTACACAGGGAGGACTTGTCTCACAAATATCCCACTTATATTGTGTTTTATCACTCCATGTCAATGTGCTATGTCTATCTAAACAAGGATGGACAATGTCACTTGTCATTTGTAACACTTTGTATTTTGTAACTGATTGTTCAATAAGAAAACTTCCAATAAAAACGATTAAAATATAAAAATGGAGTCATTGCCTTTCATTGATATGTGATGTAAGCTTTGCAAACACTTAGTGTTCTCATTTTTTTTAAATTGTTGAATGAATATGACAGAAATTCACCCAGCTGTGAGGAATGTTGTCCATATTTTATTTCATACAGTGATTTCCTATGATCATTGGCTCCCTCTAGTGATCATAGTGCGGTATTGTTGTAATTTTACTGATGGGGGCCTTCTACGAAAAATACTTCACTATGGCCACTAGAGGGAGCTGACATCATAGGAAATCACTTTGTTAACCACTTCAGCTCTGGAAGGTTTCCCCCCCCCTTCATGACCAGGCCATTTTTTCAAATTTAGCGCTGTGCTAAATAGCGCTGGAAATTACGTTTTAACTTTTTTGTATTACATAATACATTATATACGGTATAATATATATATATATATAAAATTATTTTTAATATATTTATTTTTATTTTATATAAATTAAAAAACGTTAATCATTTTTCTTTTTACTTTCTGCTATAATACATATCGAATAAATTAAAAAAAAATGTCTTCATAAATTTTGGCCAAAATGTATTCTGCTACTTGTCTTTGGCAATAAAAAAAATCCTAAAAATGTATATTAATTGGTTTGTGTGAAAGTTTTATAGCATCTACAAAGTATGGGATATATACTGGAATTTTTTTTTATTATTATACCGGTAATGGTGGTGATCGGTGACTTATAGTAGGACTGTGATAGTGCGGCGGACGCTGGGTGGGAACTGACTAGCTGACACTGACATCACCAGTGACACTAATACAGAGATCAGTGCTAATACTATACACTGTCACTGTACTAATGACACTGGCTGGGAAGGGGATAACATCTAGGGGCATTGAAAGGGATACCTATGTGCCTAACAATGTGTAATGTGTGTACTGTGTGCTGATTTTACTAGGAGACCCCTAAATGTCAGGAGATGGGTTTTTTTTTAACCTCTTCAATCCCGGACACTTATACACCTTCCTGCCCAGACCAATTTTCAGCTTTCAGCGCTCTCACATTTTCAATGACAATTGCACGGTCATGTGACGCTGTACCCAAACAACATTTTTTTCCCCACAAATAGAGTTTTCTTTTGGTGGTATTTCATCACTTCTGCAGTTTTTATTTTTTGCACTACAAATAAAAAAGAGCGATTGATTTTGAAATAAAAAAAAGTTTTTCTTCGTTTCTGTTACAAAGTTTGTAAATAAATAAGTTTTCTCCTTCACTGATGGGCACTGATGAGGTGGCACTTATATGCGGCACTGATAGGTAGCACTGATGGGCACTCAAGTGGCACTGGAGGGCACGTATTGGCGGCACTGATAGTCAGCACTGATATACAGCACTGATAGGTGGCACTGATATACAGCACTGATAGGTGGCACTGGAGGGCACATAGAGGCGGCACTGATGGGTGGCACGGATAGACAGCACTGATCAGAGGCGCTGGCAGGCATCACTGATGGGCACAGAGTGCCATCCCTAATGAGCAATGATTGCCATCCCTGGTGGGCTCTAATAGGTTTACTTGGTGGCCATGGGTAGGCATCCCTGGTGGTCCTGGGTGGGCATCTTTGGGGGGCTGCACTGATAATCAATCAGCGCTGACCCCCCTGTTAGGAGAGCAGCCGATTGGCTCTCCTCTACTCACACCTGTCAGTGTGATACACGGCTTTTCCTGTTTACACTGTGATTAGATGTGATTGGACACGGCTGATCACGTGGTAAAGAGTCTCCATCAGAGGCTCTTTATCTCAATCGGAGATGCGGTGTTTCAGAATTCGGTGTGTCGCGGCTTATCCTGCTGGATGTCACATTACGCTCAGTCAGGATAATGAAACCATTTCCTGGCTGTCATTTTGCTATATGGTGGGTGGGAAGTGGTTAAAGACGGGAAGTATGGAGCAGCTCAATGAATAGACCTCCTAGCAATGCTATTACCAGGCTGCAGCTAGGGGGAGCTCTAATGTTTAGAGTGTGACCACAGAAGAGTGATCCCATCTAGCTCACCTTACCTCTTTTACTGCCAGAGGTCTTTTTGTATTTTTAAAGCAGAACCCCAGGGATTGGCAAAAAAAATCCCCCATTAGTACACCCCCCCCACACACACACACACACACACACAAAACACTAAACAGTTATTACATTTGTGAAATTCTTTACCATTGAAGAGAAAAGTCAAATTGAATTTTCAGCTCTGTAGTTCAAAAAATGTTTCCTGTATTCTGCCCGGGAGGATCTGTTAGAACAGTGATGACATCATATCCTCTCCCCTCTCTTTACACTGTCATTAAACTACATTTCCCATCATGCTTTGCAAATTGCAGTGAATGTGGGAGGTACACTAGGCCTGTACATGTAAATGTGAACACGCCCACTTCACCATAAATCACGCCCCTCATTCTGTAGACACACTGCTGAGCACAACACAGACAGTGAGGGGAAATTCTTATAACTGTAAAGCATGTCTGTGATCTCCTCTCCAGACACAGCAACATATTTCCCTTACATGATTTATGTAATCATTACTGAACTGTACACACATCCCATAATGATATATTATACACTCTGTACTCTGCTCTAATTCAGTATTAGAAATATTCCTCCTCCTCATGCAGCTTTGAGATCTTTCTATCAGTAATCAGTGCTTGTATGATGTATAGGAGCACATCCCTATCCGCACCACAGAGAGAGCCGGGACATGCTGCTTTACATCAGTGTGTGATACAAGTAAATGTCACCATGAGAAAAAAAATGTGCAGCGCTAACTTACTAATCAATAATGGTGGAACCCTCTAATGTATGAAAATCTCAATAAACTTCAATATCACCACAATATGGTGTCCACTGCTTATCAGTGCAGCCTCATCAGTGCCACCTTATCAGTGCAGCTTATCAGTGTTCATCAGTGAAGCTTATCAGTGTGGTCTCACCAATGCAGCTTATCAGTGCCCATCACTGCAGCCTTATTAGTGCAGCTTATCAGTGCTCATCGGTGCAGCTTATCAGTTCTCACCAGTGAAGCTTATCAGTGCCCATCAGTGCAGCCGTATCAGTGCAGCTTATCAGTGCAGAGCAGGGATAGTTAGAGATCATTGGTGTTGTGAATTCATGAAGAAATACATTTTATATTTACTGGCGGAAATATGAGAGTTGCTCAGGCCTCAAAAAGTAGATGAACTGTGATTTTGCAATAATTGAACTGTTCCCCTCTTGGAACCATTTAATGCAAAATAGGTGAACTCATACGCTTTACAAAGCTTAATGCATCAACCATCTCTTAAAGTTTTACAAGCCTACCTTGAGACAGAAACTCGATGGAACAATGGTAGTTCTCCGTCACAAAACAAGGAGATATTTACATGGTTTTAGTGGATAAACAAAAACTACCCTTATAGCCATAGGAACAAGGTGATACAGACTGTTATCACATAGAATACACTTGTGTGCATCCAAACCTATTGTGTTCAAGTGAGGAACTGTTTAAATAGCCAACACCTTGGCCAACAAAATCTATTGTGTGAATTTTTAGGAACTATTTGGACAAACTAAGCTAAACTATCTAAACATCCCTTGAACTATGTTCAATTTAACACATGGTGGGAAAGATTTGAAGTTTGTGCAAGTCAGAAATATTTTATAAGTACCTATATGGTTATTATAAGTCATTTCAAATAATGTATGGTAATGGAGGTCACAGAGACATATGATAATTTTAGTATTTGCGGACCCAACAAGTTTGGTATAAAGAAAATATATATGAAAGTGAGATTTTATAAGTAGAAGTGTTTTAAGAAACGAATTAGTATAAGGAGAAACATATAATTATAACTATATAAGAATGTTTAGATAAACAAATATTCATTGGAGATATCAGAATTATACAGGTATCCATACAGATAATCATTTTTAGGTAGTATTGATTAATATATATAACAACATGTGTATTTCATAGATAGACTAGTTTTTATAGATATTCATTTATAGAGATACAGATATATAACCAAATTATGTAATGGTGACTAATCAAACTTATACTAAGTGTTCCGCTCTCAAAACACTGACTATGTGTGGTTCTAAACGGACAGCTAAACACTTGTCAGAGACTCCAGTAAACGGAAGCCCAATGCTTGATTTGTCCACCGAAGTAATCCGACTTTATTTCTTGATTATTTTTAGTTTTTGTGAAACTGCAATACAATACAATAACAAGATATCAGTACACATAGAATAACTAATCTAGCATAAATGACAGATGACACAACAGAAAGACACTTACAGGTGATGATGTCTCAAGCCCCTTGGGAGAGAAACAGACATGCTGCATCCATGTAGAATGACAATCTAAAATGGCTGAAGAACTTCCTGAACCAAAGGTCACATCTTGTATGAGAAATTTACATGACTGAAGATAAAGCTGCTACAGACTTTGGCCACTAGATGGCAGTGGTAAACTACACATTCTATACAAGTAATTATAACGTAATTAGCTTGCAAAGGCAGCACACTCCCTGTCTGATATAATACATTATATCACTACTTATACATATCTACTGGGAAAAACACACTCATAAGAAAATACGTTCCCGTCTAGAACTGGTAACATAAACTAAAACATGAGTCCACAATATCGTGTCTCTTGGCTATGGTACTTCAAGCTGGAAGTCCACATGAAGAAATAGTTTTGTCCATAAACCCATCTTCAGATTGGAGAAGCCGCACTAGGCCAAACTATCTCCAATGCCAATTGTAATCCACAGGATGAATTTTAACTCTTGGCGAAAGTCACATCTGAAAGCTGTCAGTGACAAGCTCTATATTATGTATTGTGTCAACAACATAACAGAAATACCTGTTCAAAGGAGAACAATGACATCCGAAACTGGTCTGGCGTACACTTTAACAGTCCCTTGTTTTGTCACTTTGACTTCAACCTTTCTGACATAACCATCTTTACTTGGCAACGTATTAGTGACAATTCCCATAGGCCAGTTGTTTCTGCTTTCTTGACCATCTTTCAATAACACAACATCTCCAACTTTAACATTGGGACTGGTCTTATCCCATTTCCTGCGACTTTGTAAGGTAAACAAGTAATCTCTCCTCCATCTCTTCCAAAACGTATCAGCCAGACACTGGACTTGTTTCCATTGCTTTACATGAAGTTCTGTTGTACTAAAATCTCCACAAGGGGCCGACACAGAGTCTACCTTTTGGGTCAAGAGCATAGCAGGAGTGAGAACTGTTGGATTATCTGGATCTGTAGATATGGGTACCAAAGGTCTTGCATTAATGATGGCCATAACTTCTGCCATGAAAGTACTCAAAGTCATGAGTCAAAGAGTAGGTTTAGCTTGGAGTAACATTGCATCCAAAATGCGCCTAGCTACACCTATTAACCTTTCCCAAGCACCTTCCATGTGAGATGAGTGGGGAGTGTTAAAGATCCATGTGCATCCTTTGTCTTCAAGATAGTCTAGAAGTTCTACATCATTTGAACATATATGCAGTTCCTTGCATGCTCCTACAAAATTAGTACCTCTGTCCGAGCGAATTAACTTAGCCGGACCACGAACAGAAAATAGTCTTCTTAGGGCGTTGATGAAACTGGATGCTGACATGGACTCAATCAATTCTATATGCACTGCTCTTGTAGAAAGACACGTGAAAAGAACAGCCCAACGTTTGTTGTCAGCGCTACCTCCTCTAGTTCGGCGTGTTACAACTGCCCAGGGACCAAACACATCAACACCCACACTAGTGAATGGAGGCTCAGGATTGACTCTATCTTTTGGTAACTCTGCCATCTTTTGGCTTTCCAATCTCCCTCTGAGCTTACGACACATGACACATTTGTGAACGATTGCAGACACTAGACGTTTTCCACCAAGAATCCAGAAACCTGCAGCTCGGATTGCACCTTCTGTTATGTTGCGCCCTTGGTGAACTATTTGATCGTGATAATGTCTTACAATCAAAGTAGCAATATGGTGATCATGAGGAATGATGACAGGCTGCTTCTCCTCATCTGACAGCGTGCCAAAGGATAAACGGCCACCTACTCTCAATAGTCCATCTTGATCTATAAAGGGACTGAGTTTTGTAAGACGGCTATGTTTTGGAAGCGTCTTTTGTAGTTCAATGCAGTCATATTCTTGCCTGAAATATGTATGTTGTACAGAAGAAATTATGACTTTCTTGGCTTGTGAAAGTTCTTCTAAACTGACTCTTTCATGGAAAACTCCCCAGCTTCCGGGTCGATCATCATTGGTTTTCTTCTGGAAGCTTTTCGCAACATGGATTAGTCTTGCTATGACCCTGTTTAGTCTCCTCCAGTTGGAAAATCTTTCGAAGCAATGTAACTGCAGTCTAGTGTCAACAGCTTTAGTGCTGAAGCTTACTACTACTGACCTAATTTCAGGATCAGCTTCGGGTTCCACTAAAGAGTAAACATTGGTGTTATCAGGATTATCTACAACTGTCTGATACAGAAAATGTCGGCCTGAGAACCATATAGAGTCCTGAAGGCAAGCTATCTGTGTAGGCCTGGTAGCATAATCTGCAGGATTTTGTTCTGAGGGCACATAGAACCATTGCTCTGGACAGGTTGCTTCTCTGATCATATTCACCCGATTGGAAACATATAAGAAGAATCTCTTGGTAGTAGGGATGAGCTTCGAGTTCGAGTCGAACTCATGTTCGACTCGAACATTGGCTGTTCGCAAGTTCGCCGAACAGTGAACAATTTGGGGTGTTCGCGGCAAATTCGAATGCCGCAGCACACCCTTTAAAAGTCTATGGGAGAAATCAAAAGTGCTAATTTTAAAGGCTTATATGCAAGTTATTGTCACAAAAAGTGTTTGGGGACCCGGGTCCTGCCCCAGGGGACATGGATCAATACAAAAAAAAGTTTTAAAAACGGCCGTTTTTTCAGGAGCAGTGATTTTAATAATGCTTAAAGTCAAACAATAAAAGTATAATATCCCTTTGAATTTCGTACCTGGGGGGTGTCTATAGTATGCCTGTAAAGGGGCGCATGTTTCCCGTGTTTAGAACAGTCTGACAGCAAAATGACATTTTGAATGAAAAATTCCATGTAAAACTACCCGCGGCTATTGCATTGCCGACAATACACATAGAAGTTCATTGATAAAAACGGCATGGGAATTCAACACAGGGAAACCCCGAACCAAAATTAAAAAAAAAATGACATGGGAGTCCCCCTAAATTCCATACCAGGCCCTTCAGGTCTGGTATGGATATTAAGGGGAACCCTGGCCAAAATTTTTTAAAAAAATGACGTGGGGTTCCCCCTAAATTCCATACCAGACCCTTCAGGTCTGGTATGGATTTTAAGGGGAACCCCGCGCCACAAAAAAAACAAACGGCGTGGGGTCCCCCCAAAAATCCATACCAGACCCTTATCCGAGCACGCAACCTGGCAGGCCGCAGGAAAAGAGGGGGGGATGAGAATGCGGCCCCCCCTCCTGAACCGTACCAGGCCACATGCCCTCAACATTGGGAGGGTGCTTTGGGGTAGCCCCCCAAAACACCTTGTCCCCATGTTGATGAGGACAAGGGCCTCATCCCCACAACCCTGGCCGGTGGTTGTGGGGGTCTGCGGGCGGGGGGCTTATCGGAATCTGGAAGCCCCCTTTAACAAGGGAACCCCTAGATCCCAGCCCCCCCTGTGTGAAATGGTAAGGGGGTACTTATTCCTACCATTTCACTAAAAAACTGTCAAAAATGTTAAAAATTACAAGAGACAGTTTTTGACAATTCCTTTATTTAAATGCTTCTTCTTTCTTCTATCTTCCTTCATCTTCTTCTTCTGGTTCTTCTAGCTCTTCTGGTTCTTCCTCCGGTGTTCTCGTCCAGCATCTCCTCCACGGCGTCTTCTATCTTCTTCTCCTCGGGCCGCTCTGCACCCATGGCGTGGGGGGAGGCTCCCGCTCTTCTCTTCATCTTCTTCTTCATCCTCTTCTCTTCTTCCTTCTTCTCTTCTTCATTTTCTTCTCCGGGCCACTCCGCATCCATGCTGGCATGGAGGGAGGCTCCCGCTGTGTGACGGCATCTTCTCGTCTGACGGTTCTTAAATAACGGGGGGCAGGGGCCACCCGGTGACCCCGCCCCCTCTGACGCACGGGACATGACGGGACTTCCCTGTGGCATTCCCCATGACGTCACAGGGAAGTCCCGTCAAGTCACCGTGTGTCAGAGGGGGGGTGGGGTCACTGGGTGGCCCCGCCCCCCGTTATTTAAGAACCGTCAGACGAGGAGACTCCGTCACACAGTGGGAGCCTCCCTCCATGCCAGCATGGGTGCAGAGCGGCCCAGAGAAGAAAATGAAGAAGAGAAGAAGGAAGAAGAGAAGAGGATGAAGAAGAAGATGAAGAGAAGAGCGGGAGCCTCCCCCCATGCCATGGGTGCGGAGCGGCCCAGAGAAGAAAATGAAGAAGAGAAGAAGAGAAAAAGGAAGAAGAGAAGAAAACGAAGAGAAGAGCAGGAGCCTCCCCCCATGCCATGGGTGCGGAGCGGCCCGAGGAGAAGAAGATAGAAGACGCCGTGGAGGAGATGCTGGATGAGAACGCCAGGGGAAGAACCAGAAGAACCAGAAGAAGAAGATGAAGGAAGATAGAAGAAAGAAGAAGCATTTAAATAAAGGAATTGTCAAAAACTGTCTCTGGGGGTCCCCTTGTTAAAGGGGGCTTCCAGATTCCGGTAAGCCCCCCGCCCGCAGACCCCCACAACCACCGGCCAGGGTTGTGGGGATGAGGCCCTTGTCCTCATCAACATGGGGACAAGGTGTTTTGGGGGGCTACCCCAAAGCACCCTCCCAATGTTGAGGGCATGTGGCCTGGTACGGTTCAGGGGGGGTGCGCACTCTCGCCCCCCCCTCTTTTCCTGCGGCCTGCCAGGTTGTGTGCTCAGATAAGGGTCTGGTATGGATTTTTGGGGGGACCCCACGCCGTTTTTTTTTTTTTTGGCGCGGGGTTCCCCTTAAAATCCATACCAGACCTGAAGGGTCTGGTATGGAATTTAGGGGGAACCCCACGTCATTTTTTTTTTAAATTTTGGCCGGGGTTCCCCTTAATATCCATACCAGACCTGAAGGGCCTTGTATGGAATTTAGGGGGACTCCCACATCATTTTTTTTTAAAATTTTGGTTTGGGGTTTGTCTGTGTTGAATTCCCATGCCGTTTTTATCAATGAACTTCTATGTGTATTGTCGGCAATGCAATAGACGCGGGTAGTTTTAAATGGAATTTTTCCTTCGAAATGTCATTTTGCTGTCAGACTGTTCTAAACACGGAAAACATGCACCCCTTTACAGGCATACTATAGACACCCCCCAGGTACGAAATTTAAAGGGATATTAACTTTTATTGTTTGACTTTAAGCATTATTAAAATCACTGCTCCTGAAAAAACGGCCGTTTTTAAAACTTTTTTTTGCATTGATCCATGTCCCCTGGGGCAGGACCCGGGTCCCCAAACACTTTTTATGATAATAACTTGCATATAAGCCTTTAAAATTAGCACTTTTGATTATTCATGTTCGTGTCCCATAGACTTTAACGGTGTTCGCGTGTTCGAGCGAACTTTTTTTCTGTTTGCATGTTCTGGTGCGAACCGAACAGGGGGGTGTTCGGCTCATCCCTACTTGGTAGTGTTACAGGTATAGCCTAAGACTGTTTTACTGTCTGTAAAGAATTTCACAGCATCTAGGCTTAGGTCCATCTCATCTCTCACTAGCTCATACAGTTCAACTGCTAGTAGGGCTGCACATAACTCTAGGCGTGGAATTGTATGTGCCGGCCTAGGACTCAGTTTGGATTTTCCCATAACAAATCCAACATGACAGACATTTCCTCCATTGCTTACCTTTAAGTAAGCAACTGCACCTATTGCTGTAACAGATGCATCTGAAAAAATGTACAGTTCCCTTTTGCAGGCTTGTGACAATGAAACAGGAACATAACATCTGGGTATTTGTAAACATTGTAAGGATTGTAAAGACTCTGTCCATTGGACCCACTCATGGAGTCTCTCTTGTGGAAGTAAGGCATCCAGCTCACTTTCTCCACTTGACAGTTCACGAACTAAGGCCTTACCTTTTATGGTGACAGGTGCTACAAACCCGAGAGGATCGTAGAGACTGTTCACAGTGGATAGAATTCCTCTTCTCGTGAATGGCTTTTCTACTGAAGAAACCTGAAAAACAAAACGGTCCTTCTCTATATCCCAGTATAGGCCTAAACTCTTCTGTAAAGGAAGGGTGTCTGTTCCCAGGCAAAGGTCTTTGAGATTCTTAGCTCTGTCTTCTGCGGTGAAAGCTTCCATGACTTGTTTGCTGTTAGAAGCTATCTTATGTAGTCGCAGCATTTGTTTTGCTTTGTTAAGAATGTTGATTGCCCCTTCAGGTGTGCTAGCTGAAGCAAGTCCATCGTCTACATAGAAATGTCTCATCACAAGGCTTTTGGCATCTTGACCATAATGTTCTGCACCTTTCTGGGCAGCTTTGCGCATGCAGTATATGGCAACAGCAGGAGAAGGGCTATTACCAAAAACATGCACCCTCATTCTATACTCTGTCACATCTTTATCTGTGTCGTTATCCTTGTGCCACAGGAAACGCAGGTAATCACGATGGTCCTCTCTCACTAAAAAACAATAAAACATCTGTTGCACATCCCCTATGAAGCCAATAGGCTCTTTCCTGAAGCATAAGAGGACACCCAGAAGTGTGTTGTTTAGATCTGGGCCACTCAGCAGAACACCATTTAATGAAACACCTTCATGTTGAGCACTGGAGTCGAACACAACTCTAATGCCCCGTACACACGGTCGGACTTTGTTCGGACATTCCGACAACAAAATCCTAGGATTTTTTCTGACGGATGTTGGCTCAAACTTGTCTTGCATACACACGGTCACACAAAGTTGTCGGAAAATCCGATCATTCTGAACGCGGTGACGTAAAACATGTACGTCGGGACTATAAACGGGGCAGTGGCCAATAGCTTTCATCTCCTTATTTATTCTGAGCATGCGTGGCACTTTGTCTGTCGGATTTGTGTACACACGATCGGAATTTCCGACAACGGATTTTGTTGTCGTAAAATTTTATATCCTGCTCTCAAACTTTGTGTGTCGGAAAATACAATGGAAAATGTGTGATGGAGCCCACACACGGTCAGAATTTCCGACAAGGTCCTATCACACATTTTCTGTTGGAAAATCCGACCGTGTGTACGGGGCATTATTTGTTCTGGCTTGTGTGGATGGTAAACGCCAAACATTGGCAGATACCAGTTTTCTTTACCTTCGTCCAGTGATGGTGTTACTTCGGCATGATTGTTGTCAAGCATCCTTTTGATGAATTCTGTAAAGTCTTTTTTCACTTCAGGTTTTCTTTGAAAAGTTTTACGTAGTGCGTTCAGGCGCTTCATGGCTTGCTCTCTGTTACTAGGTAAATAACACCTGGGTGTGCAAAAAGGTAAAGGAGCTACCCAGTTATTGTTTTCATCTTGGAAAGTCTCTTTATCCATGATATTGAGAAAGGCTTGATCATCTATGGACATTGCTTGTTTGTCATCATCTTTTGTTCGCTGGAACACTGAGTTCCCTAAAGTGTCAGTCTTCATGCCACTACTAATGTCTCTATTGTAATTAGAAGGAGAGTCACAGTATGGTTTTAGGGTTTCTTTGATGACAAAGCTGTTCTGACACGGACTAAGAAGGGATGAGCGCCCATTCACTAGCACAGATGTCTTTGAAGTATTGACGCTGTCAGGCCGATGTGTTGCTCCTAGACAAACTTCTCCTACTATAACCCACCCTAGGTCAAGTCTTTGAGCATAGGGGGCATTAAAGGGCCCATGAATTTGTTGGCATACCTTATGTACCTGTAGAATGTCTCTTCCAAGAAGTAGAAAAATAGAGGCATCTTTCTGGATAGCTGGAATAAGGTGTGATATCGAATTGAGATGAGGATGATGAAGGGCCACTTCTGGTGAAGGTATCTCTGCTTTATCGTCTGGTAACATATCACACTCTATCAAGGTGGGAAGTGAGAGATGGACTCTCTTGTCAAGAGACTCGATAGTAAAGTCGGTAGCTCTTCTTCCTGAAGTTTCCATCACTCCTGCACATGTCTTTAGGGTGTATGGAACTGCACTCGATGTAATGTTGAAAGCATCAAAAAAGTCTGACCTTGCCAGTGACCTGTTACTCTGTTCATCCAGAACCACATACATCTTAACTGCTTTTTGCTTTTCCCCTGTGGGGTACACTGTTGCTAGGCAGATCTTGGAACATGAACCTGGAGTTATACTTTCACCACAGATTTCCTTGCATTTGGACATAACTGGGGTAGATGAATTATCTTTTTGCTCCCTGTCCCCACCTTTCGGGGCTTCTGTGACCTCTAATGGTCGGTGCAAAGTATCAGGGTGTAAAGCTGTGATGTGTCTATTACTGCCACATTCTGAGCAAACCGCTTGTATTTTGCAGTCTTTTCTCTACATGTTTAGTGGATCCACAACACTTGAAGCAGATGCCGTTTTGTCTAAGAAAGGCTATCCTTTCCTTGACAGGTTTACTTTTGAACCCTTTGCACTTGTTTAGGGGGTGGGGCTTTTTATGAAGTGGGCAAAGTCTGTCAGGGTCTTCAAAGGTGTTTACCTTGAAGCTGCTTTGACAGTCTGGGTCCTCAGAGGGTACAGTTGTCTTATGGGCGATCACTGAAGTCCTATGAAAGGCTCTAGGTGGCTTTTCTGCTTTCGGTAGTTGACTGTTGGTGATGAAGCAAAAGCTGGGATCACACCTGATCTTAGCTTGCTGCTGTACAAACCTAGAAAACACAAAGAATGGGGGAAAAGGGACATCATGATCTTCTTTGTATTTGGCTCCAACACTCAACCATTTTTCTTGTAGGTTGTGAGGTAGTTTCTCCACTATAGGCTTAGTACCGCTAGCGGTATCTAAATGTGCAAGTCCTCTTAAATAGCCTTCTTCTTTGGCACACTGGACTTCCCAAAGAATATCACCCAGCTCTTGCAGTTTGAAATTGTCTCTATTGTTTAGCTTAGGGAAAGACTCCAGTCTTTTCATTAGAGCACCTTCAATTGCTTCTGGTGATCCAAATCTTTCCTCTAGCCTTTGCCAGGCCATATCAAATCCTGCTGAAGGGTTAAATATGTGTATCCTGCGCATCCTTCTTGCATGCTCTGCTGACTCAGTCCCAAGCCATTTTATCATCAGGTCTAGCATCTCAGCTGCTGGTAATTCTAAGTCTTTGACTGCATTCAGAAAAGAAGACTTCCATGCAAAGTAATTCTCGGGGGAGTCATCAAACCTGAGAAAGCCTGAATTAACCATCTCTTTACGGATAAGATATTTAGTGACATCTTGTGCACTCTGGTGTTTGGGTTGCTGCAGTAAGGATTTACTTGGCCCATTCCTATATGTCTCTAATGGTTCATCTTTAAATGTTCTGGCATTGCTGGCTTCATGGGTTTGTTTTCGTACACTCAGGGGTTCTGCTGGTTCTGGTTTAAATTCAGCTGACTCTGGATTGGGAAACTGTTTCGTTGCATTGCTGTTTAAAAGTTCTTGGACATACTACTTTGTACGTTCTGCTGAGGAACAGGGTTTTTCAGGCACATCTGGGCCTTCGTGGATAGACCCACTTCCAGACCGCTCAATATCAGCATAAGCTGCGGCCTCTGCTGCTGCAGCGGCGGCTGCGCACTGACACTGAAGTATATGCAACTTTGCTTCCTGCTCTGATTTTTCTTTTATAATGGCAGCCTCTTTCTCGGCAAATTCTAGCTTGACCCGAGCTGCCTCTGCTTTGGCACGAGCTCTGACTAAAAGGGCACTTGCTGATAAAATCTGACCGGACCTTGTTGATTTAGACGAGTGTGAGCGTGTATCGTCTTGCTGGACACTTGGCATGCTCTCCCTGCCTTGATGTGTCCCGGGTAGCTGATCTTCAGCCTTATACTGTCTTCCCGATCTTAGACTCATTCTGTCTGTGCAGAGACTAATATCTCCAGGCTTGTTGCGCTATCACCTTTTCACTGTTCCGCTCCGAAAACACTGACTATGTGTGGTTCTAAACGGACAGCTAAACACTTGTCAGAGACTCCAGTAAACGGAAGCCCAATGCTTGATTTGTCTACCGATGTAATCTAACTTTATTTCTTGATTATTTTTAGTTTTTGTGAAACTGCAATACAATACAATAACAAGATATCAGTACACATAGAATAACTAATCTAGCATAAATGACAGCTGACACAACAGAAAGACACTTACAGGTGATGATGTCTCAAGCCCCTTGGGAGAGAAACAGACATGCTGCATCCATGTAGAATGACAATCTAAAATGGCTGAAGAACTTCCTGAACCAAAGGTCACATCTTGTATGAGAAATTTACATGACTGAAGATAAAGCTGCTACAGACTTTGGCCACTAGATGGCAGTGGTAAACTACACATTCTATATAAGTAATTATAACGTAATTAGCTTGCAAAGGCAGCACACTAAGTGTATTTTATATTAGACCGATTACCAGAATATTTAAAGGTATATACTCTTCTCACTATTATACACATGAAAATAGAACGTATTAACTTAAAAAGATAAACTCAAAACACATGTGAGACACCTGGTGGTTAAAGGTGGTATTATTTGAACTCACTAAATTTCCAGGAAAGGTAAATGATTAAGTTTTTCATTAACCAATAGAAAAGAAGCCACATCCTTTTGGGGCAGAGCCATTATAATTTTTATGGTCTCATTATCTGAAATGGTATTTAGAGGCAATTGAGATGCCATAAAGAAAAAAAAAAGGAAAGCTCAAGGGGAGAGCTCAGGAAGAAGGTCAGGGATCCACCCTAAGGGGGGACACTGGGAGATACACACACTCCCAGACAGACTGACACTCATGCACCATGCATCAATACATATCTTTACATTCATGAAGATTCCTCAACACCTAATACTTAGAACTCGGAGGTCACAAGAAGTAAATCCTCTTTAAGAGTATCCATGTTGAAAGCCACGGCAGCCATCTTAACTCCGGTAACCAGCCAATAGGAACAGTAGCCATTTTGGAATGGGTAATTATGTCATGTTGATTTTATCTCACAAATATTGAATTATTGAATGTTATACAATTAATAATCATTCTCCCAAATCAATAACCGCCTTGCAGATTTTTCTCTAAAGATTCAAATTTTTCATTATATTTTTCTTTTTGCATAGTTGCCACAATTATTGACAAAACAAATGTCTAATTTATTTCACATTGTTAACCACTTACTTACCTGCAGTATAGTAACGGTTGTACGTGTGAAATACAGACGTTCTGTTTCATTGTCAAGTTCACAAGGTTATTGATTCTACCGATAAGTTATCATGGTGGTATTATGTCAAAGGGACGATACGCCGGGGGGGCGTGGCCTGCTGCGGACCAGGATGGCTGCCTGAAGTCCGAGCTCCGCTCCACGGCCTGGATTCCAGCAACTTCTAGCTACCATCCTTCCCGCTGCTCACACTACATCAGCGCGGAAGGACTGGGGAAACCCTCGGGCACTCCGATGCAGCGGTACAAACCGCCAAACCCCCGCCGTCTCACTGACTACTATCCGACGGCCGCCGCTATGCAGAAGGCCCAAGATGGCGCCGATGGAAGCGACGGCACCCGCTCCAACAACACAGAGGGCCTGCCTGCCACCTCCTCAACACTCCCTCTCCATGGCACTGTGACCACAGCAACAGACAGGGACAGCATGGACACACTCTCCCCCCCAGAGGATTCCCCAGGAGGACTGCAGCAAGAAAGAGGTAAGAGGCTGGCTACCTCCCCTGCACATTCCCCAAACAAAGAACCACATGCAAAGAAGCAGTTGTGGTCCCATATTGTTGCAGGGTCACACAGCGCCCAAAATACCCCCTCCCTGGCTGCTATACCTGTCACTGAAAACACAGTGTCTGAAGTAATGCTGAAATCTATGCTTCTCACATTGCAGCAAGATCTGCATAGAGAGCTCCAAATGTCACTATCTCAGATGCATGATAAAATAGACTGCCTAGAAGAACGCACAGATGCCCTTGAAGAAAATCTACAAGATTACTCTAAGGCACATAATGAACTGTTAGATGCTCATGAGCACCATGCAGAGGAAATTCACCGTATCAAAATGAAAATGGCGGATTTGGAAGACCGCTCTAGGCGGAATAACATCAAATTCCGGGGCATCCCTGAATCGGTTAAACCGAACGAAATAACCCCCTACTTGCAACAACTTATCTCAGCCCTACTCCCACGCCTCAACGCCCGCGACACTTTAATTGACCGTGCCCACAGAATTGCTAAACCGTCACACCTCCCTGACGATATCCCCAGGGACATCTTGGCACGTATACATTTCTTCCATGTGAAGGAACAAGTCCTATCCGCCGCCAGATCCGTGACACCCCTGCCAGCCCCTTACAACAACGTCAAGTTATTCACTGACCTGTCACCGGCTACAATGGAGATGCGTAGAGCATTTGCCCCAGTGACTTCCATACTCCAACAAAGAAAAATAACCTACAAATGGGGCTTCCCTACGAAATTGCTGGTCACTCACCAACAAAAGATAGTGCCTATTCTCTCCCCGAAGGATGGCTACAAAAAACTCACCAATTGGGGCTTTCTCCCCATTGCCCCCAGAGAAGCGGAACAACCTACTCCTTCCTACAAGCCATCTGACTCCAGAAATGTGGCGAATAAAGCTCCCAAAAAGACCTAACTTTGAATCAAGCCCAGATCCCCAGATCTACGTATATCCAGCCTGGGCGTCGCATCTAGTTCTTTTCCTCACTACCCCTCAGGTTTACAGTTGTGCTACGCACAAGTTTCCTTTTTTTTTTTTTTTTTGTCTAAGTGTTTTTTTCTCTGTTCTTTTCTCTTGATTACAGCATAGTTCAATTGACATTGACTATAATTGTTTTCTAGAACTGTAGATTGTTTGTATTTCGCAACTGACTTTGGTAAAATAATTGTACTATATACAGCATTTAAGTATCTAACTGTGTAATTACTCTCACCAACAGTAGGTGAGTTCTCTCTCCCTCTGCCCAGGCCCTCATAGCCACGATACCAACATGACACTCTCGATTACCTCCCTCAATGTTAAAGGCCTAAACTCACCATTTAAACGCAATCTCTTATGGAAAGAAGCATTACAACAGCGGGCAGACATAATCTGTGCCCAAGAAACGCACTTTGCAAAACTCAAACAACCCCAATGTAGTCACAAAAAATATCCCCATTGCTTCTTCGCAAGTGCCCCAAAAAAAAAGAGAGGAGTAATGATTGCCATAAACGCAGCAATAAATTTCAAGCTTCATCACTGTGAAAGTGACGAAGACGGCAGATTCTTAATCCTATCAGCCACATTTGACAACCGCCCCCTCACTGTAGTCAACGTATATGCCCCTAATACTGCACACAAAAGATTCTACGCCAACCTCTTTGCCAAGTTGGCCCCTTACAGATCTTCCCCACTGGTAATTTGTGGAGACTTTAATGAAGTAATCAACCCTACCCTTGATACTTCCAACCCTACGAGAAATAGGCCCTCAGCAATATCAAATATCCTCAAAAAAGAAGATCTTTATGACATATGGAGGTGCATGCACGATGAGGAGAGAGACTACACCTACTTTTCCCCCCCACACAAATCCTACTCCCGTATTGACCTATTCATCACAGATAAACACCTATTACAAGCTATCACAACATCTACTATAGGCACTATAACATGGTCTGATCATGCTCCAGTTACGATCAAAATAGCATCCCCCTCCCAAACCACTAGACACACGGTCTGGAGACTAAACACCTCCCTCCTCAATAACCCCTCCTTTGAGGCTCAAATACAATCCGAGATCGATAACTATTTCCAACAAAATGTCAATTCTGTATCTGACTGTGCTATTGTTTGGAATGCTCACAAAGCTTGTCTACGAGGTCTTTTCATCAAACTTGGAGCCCAGGCTAAAAAACAACACTCCTCTATAACAGAATCCCTCCTGAAACAAATCCAATCTCTTGAAACTTCAAACAAGAGATCCCCCACTAATACAACCTCCTCAGAACTAAAAAAGCTCAGATCCCAACTCAGCAGTCATCTCCACCAAAAATTTGATTATTTTATCAAACGACTACGACTTCAGATATACTCATCGGCCAATAAATCAGGAGCATTTATGGCCAAACAATTCAAAAAACAACTTTCTAATAAAAAAATATCATTTATCACAAACCCCCAGGGCAAGCGCTTGTCCAACCCGCTAGATATTGCCAACGAATTTGGTAATTTTTACAACAAACTTTACAACCTTACGAAAACAGACCCCCACCCCACACCCACCCAAGATGACATAAAGAACTTTTTATCTTCTATCTCCCTCCCCTCGATCACCCCAAAACAACTAGACTCTCTCACGACTCCCTTTTCACAAACCGAAATTCAAAAAGTAATAAACAACCTACCTCTACACAAAGCGCCGGGACCCGATGGACTACCCAACGAATATTATAAACGATTCGCCCAACGACTAGTCCCCCACCTATGCGACATGTATAACCAATTTGCTACTACAGGCATAATCCCTAAGGAATCTCTCGAGGCCCTAGTGGTTACCATCCCCAAACCAGGTAAACCCCCAGACAACCCAGCCAACTACAGACCAATTTCACTCCTCAACACAGACACCAAAATTTACGCCAAACTGTTAGCACAACGCCTCTCCACCATCATCCCCCAAATTATTCACCCTGACCAGGTAGGATTTGTACCTGGCAGGCAGGCCTCAGACGGTACCAGACGTTTCATTGACCTTATCCAGTGGACAGAGCATAGTCGAACGCCTTCTCTCTTCCTATCTCTGGACGCGGAGAAGGCGTTCGATAGAGTATACTGGCCGTATATGGAAGCAGTACTCCGAAAATTTGGACTATCGGGCACCTTCCTCTCTGCAATACTAGCTCTATACACCCACCCATCTGCGCGCATTTGGACATCAGGGGTTGTCTCCAGCCCATTCCAAATCACTAATGGCACGAGACAGGGGTGCCCACTATCCCCCCTAATTTTCGCCATGATAATGGAGCCCCTAGCACAACTTATTAGATCTGACACAGCAATTACAGGTATAACAATCGGACAGACCGATCATAAAATTGGTCTATACGCAGATGACGTGATCATTGCTCTAACAAATCCAATATTGTCCCTCCCTGCAGTCCAACTAATCCTTGACAAATTTAGCGCAGTATCAATGTACAAACTAAACCACAGTAAATCCCTAATGCTTAACCTTGGCCTTGACTCTCTAACCTTAAACTCCATTACCACTAGCTCCCCCTTTGCTTGGGCCTCCAACTCCTCTCTCCCATACTTGGGTATCCAATTAACTTTCCCAAGCCGAATGTTACTGAGAATTAACTTTGAAGACCTCCTGGACAAGCTTACTCAACTAGCGAAGGACCTGAGTAGAGTTCCAGCTTCCTGGGCTGGTAGGATAGCGCAGACAAAAATGTATCTACTTCCCCATGTCCTATATTTTTTCCGTACATTACCTCTCCCTCTAACGCAAAATCAAATAAAGAAAATCCAAGGAATCATCAACGGCTTCACTTGGCAACAAAAGAGACCTAGAATAAAAAAAAGCATACTCACAACTCCAGTTCAACATGGAGGACTGGGTGTCCCAGACATTCAAGCCTACCACCGAGCAACTATCCTGGACCAGCTGAAAACCTGGTGGTCAGACAAACATCACACAACCTGGAAACAAATCGAAACCAACCTACTACCCACGGATCCTAAAAACTTCCTAGCCGCACTCTGGCTCAACCCCCACCCCAAAAGATACCCGCTTGACACTATTACATCCGCCACAAGAATTTGGACTTCAATACTACAAATCAAAGGAGGGATATCAAAGGACACTTTGACAGCAATACCCACTGAGGCATTACACCTCGTTTCCCCGGACTTACCTCTTTCAGAATGGACAAAAGTCGGCATCACCCATTTAGGTATGCTCTTTTCGTCATCAACCCTCCTCTCATTTGAGCAATTAAAGCAAAAATACGGACTATCCAAACACACGTTCTTCCTCTACTTAAGGATTAGATCTAGCCTGTCAAAAATTTCCTGGACATCCTCAGATGATGTCTCACTCCCAATACTCAAATTCTACAATATAGCTATACCCACGTCCAAAGGAATCTCGTTTATGTACAAGCTACTCACCAAACCAACTACTAACCATCTGGCGTCTTCCGTACAGTACTGGTCCTCACTATCAGACCAACCGGTTTCAGATACACAATGGCTAAAGGCCCTCACAATGCCCTTACGCCTGTCGCACTGCATTAATCACTGGGAAGCAACACAGAAACTTTTTCACAAATGGTACTTCACCCCAGAAAGGTTGGCGAAAATCTACCCGAACACCTCCCCGAGCTGTTGGAGGGGATGTACTCACATTGGATCTCTCTCACACATATGGTGGGAATGCCAACCAGTTAAAAATTTCTGGAGACAAATACACAACCTAATTGAAGCTATCTGTGGTACATCCCAATCTTTGTCCCCGCTTGACCTACTCCTAGGACTCTCAATCCCAACGATGCCCACCCATCAGCAAACAATACTCACACATATTCTTATTGCCGCAAGACTAACAATCGCAAGAAAATGGAAATCAACAGACCCGCCAGCTCTTAAAGATACCATCAACATACTTAACCAACACTTTCAGATGGAATTCTCTTTTGCCAAAGCCAATATGTCCATCAAGCGCTTTAACAGAAACTGGCACCCTTGGATTCTGGACTCTAGAAGCACACCACTGTCGTAATAGTCCAACCTCTAAGAGGCCAGCTTATATACCACCCCCCCTATCTTATTACAACCCCTCGGACACTTTACTAAAACATGTTATATAGGTTACAATGTCACACCGTGATATGGGTTGTACACGGGTGTTCCCCCCAATCAATACTTAACCTATTATTACAGAAATACTTTAGGCTACCATAGTTATTTGTAGTATACTTGTTTACTTACTGTTCTTCGATTATTTTTGCCTTAGACCAATTAAAACTACACTTAATAAGCTCTTCTCTCACTGCCGTTTATGTACACACCAAGACGCCAGGGTATGCCCAATTGGCGATGTTTCTGTATTCTTCTTTTTCTCATTTTAAAAATACAATAAAAAACTTTAAATTTCAAAAAGGGACGATACGCCCATTTTTACAAGTGTTTTTATTGATTTTCAAGACGTTCATATAACGCAATCGATATCTTAATTTCATGTGATTATTTGTTTTTGTCAACCAATAAATGTAACTATTTTGTATGATCACATGTCTCCGTGAATAAGTTTCATATGCATAGACTGTGTCATATAGATTGATTTTGTATCTTAAAAATATCCTCGTTAAAAATTACTCAATAATAATTACTGTGCGGGAAACTTGTCCTTAAAAAAGCACAACTTATTATGACATCGGGATGGCAGAGCGGATCTCGGGCTGACATTTGTTGTTGGTGAAATCACCACTCGCCGTACAGCCCCGCCTCCCTGTACCGGCATTGTGATAGACAGCACAGAGCACACTGTTCCAATGCCGGTACAGGGAGGTGTTTTCACCAACAACAACTGTCAGCCCGAGATCCGCTCTATCACCCCGATGATCTGTGGTAACTCTCCCCGCTCTGCACTGGAGAGAGATGGCGGGCGGTGGCAATGGGGGGGCGGTGATGGCAGGGAGGAGCAGGGAGCAAAGGAGGTGGACACCACCTTAATAGGCGGCACAGACCGGGGGCTGTGAGACCCCCCCTGCCCACTACAGCGAGCCAGGTGGAAATACAAGTCCCTCTCCCCACTTTACAGAACTACAGGTGGGCATTGACAAGTCCACTGGCTGGGAGTACAGGAGGAATAGCAGCCAGCGGTCTTACAAACAGGAAATCACCAGGCAATAACGGTTTATCAGCAAGATCAGCAGGTTATTGCAGAGTAGGGATGAGCCGAACACCCCCTGGTTCGGTTCGCACCAGAACCTGCGAACGGACCGAAAATTTGCACGAATGTTAGAACCCCATTGACGTCTATGGGACTCGAATGTTCAAAATCAAAAGTGCTCATTTTAAAGGCTAATTTGCATAGTATTGTCCTAAAAAGAGTTTGGGGACCTGAGTCCTGCCCCAGGGGACATGTATTAATGCAAAAGAAGTTTTAAAAACGGCCATTTTTTCGGGAGCAGTGAAATATTCCTTTAAATATCGTACCTGGGGGGTGTCTATAGTATGCCTGTAAAGTGGTGCATGTTTCCGTGCTTAGAACAGTCCCTGCACAAAATGTCATTTTTAAAGGAAAAAAAGTCATTTAAAAACTGCTTGCGGCTTTAATGTAATGTCGGGTCCCGGCAATATGGATGAAAATCAGTGAGACAAATGGCATGGGTATCCCCCAGTCCATTGCTAGGCCCTTTGGGTCCTGTATTGATATTAAGGGGAACCCCGCACCCAAATTAAAAAAATTAAAGGCGTGGGGCCCTCAGGCCCTATATACTTTGAACAGCAGTATACAGGCGGTGCAAACAAGACAGGGACTGTAGGTTTGTTGTTAAGTAGAATCTGTTTTTAATTTTGAACTGGTACATTTTTAAAGTATAACTCCAGCCAAAAAATCGATTTTTAAGCTTTTTGGAAAACATAGGGAAGGGTTATCTGTGACATTTGTTTTGCTGTCTGTGCTCCTCTTGTTGTTTTTTGACAATATGGGGTTTTTAGTGAAACAAGGATTGGTGATAAAGCATCAGTGGAAAGGAGAAACGTTTTTCCCATATTAACTCTTACAGGAGAGAATTTCTCTTCCTAGGGGTAGATTTCATCTCACTTTCTGTTGTCTTCTTCCGTTTGCAAGTAGGAGTCGTTTGTAAGTTGGATGTTTGAAAGTAGAGGCCTGCCCTATATACTCAGCAGAAATTTGGGCCTTAGGTGTTGTTGTGGCCACAACACTGTAAGCCCTCACAGGGCCCTGCTGTGAAATATTAGATCAAGAATTGTAATTACATGCCCCTGTTGAACAGGGGCTGAAAAATTGGGCCTTAGGCACTGGTGCTGGTGCCACAACACTGCAACCTCTCACAGATACTCTAGTTGGAACACAGGAACGAGCCCTGCTGCAAAGTATTGCATCAAAAATCGTAATTACACGCCCCTGTTAAACAGGGGCTGAAAAATTGGGCCTTAGGCACCGGTGTCGGCGCCCAGAGCCAAAAATGTTCTTACAAGCTATCACCGTGATGATTGAGGAGGAAGAGGATAATTACTCAGGATAGTCACTCAGCATCAGCGTTTGCAGTCTTTGAAGGGATCTGAGATTTCAAAAAAAAATATTCGGTTACATCAGCATCAGGTGCTTGGTAGCTGGTGGTGATCCAAGACTGATTCATTTTTATGAAGGTCAGTCGATCGACCGAGTCGGTGGACAGACACAACCTGTGATCGGTTACAAAGCCTCCAGCAGCACTGAATGTGCGTTCCGAAAGAAAGCTGGATGCAGGACAGGCCAGTAGCTCAATTGCATACTGTGCAAGCTCTGGCCCGTGATCCATCCTCAAGACCCAGTAACCCAGAGGATTTTCGGTGGGAAAGGTGTCCAAGTCAGATCTTGCCCCTAGGTATTCCTGCACCATGTAAAACAAACGCTGGCGATGGTTGCTGGAACCGATCATACCTTGGGGCTGCGGACTAAAAAATTGTCTGAACGCATCGGTCAGACGGCCACCTTCTCCACCGCTCTTTCTTTGACTGACCGAAGCCTCAGCAACACGTTGTTCAGAAACAGGAGTTTGTAACCTCCCAGTCTCTGGGAACGCATTGCACAGACCTTTCTGCAAGGCCTCCCGAAGATGTTTCATCCTCTGCTCCCTCTGCGACGGCAAGATAAGGTCCGCAACCTTACCCTTGTAACGTGGATCAAGGAGGGTTGCCAGCCAGTATTGGTCCTTCTCCTTGATACCACGAATACGAGGATCCTAACGCAGGCTTTGCAGGATCAGAGAGGCCATGCAGCGTAGGTTTGCTGAGGCATTCGGTCCGGAGTCCTCTGGGTCACTAAGGACGACTTGGTCCGCAGCCACCTCCTCCCAGCCACGTACAAGTCCATGGGTTTCTTGGGACTGATCCCTTAAATACTGCTGCTGATGCTGAGTGCCACTCTCCACCTCCATACTGACACAATCCTCCTCCTCCTCCTCCTCCTCCTCTTCCTGTGTGATCGGCAGGTACGCAGGAACACTGTCTGGATAAAGGGGGCCTTGAGAGCTAAGGAAGTCCTCCTCTTCCTGCCTCTGTTCTGCCTCAAGTACCCTGTCCATTATTCCACGCAGCGTGTGCTCCAACAGGTGGACAAGAGGGACAGTGTCACTGATGCATGCACTGTCACTGATCACCATCCTCGTGGCCTCCTCAAATGGTGACAGGACAGTGCATGCATCCCTGATCATGGCCCACTGGCGTGGGGAAAAAAAAACAAGCTCCCCTGACCCTGTCCTGGTGCCATAGTCACACAGGTACTCATTGATGGCCCTCTGCTGCGTGTGCAGCTGCTGCAGAATGGCCAATGTTGAGTTCCACCTGGTGGGCATGTCAGAGATTAGGCGGTTCTTGGGCAGGTTAAACTCCTTTTGGAGGTCCGCCAGCTGAGCACTGGCATTATATTACCGGATGAAATGCACACAGACTTTCCTGGCCTGCCTCAGGACATCCTGTAAGCCCGGGTACCTGCCCAAGAACTGCTGCACCACCAAGTTAAGGACGTGAACCAAACAGGGCACATGAGTCATTTGTCCCTGTCGGAGGACAGAGAGGAGGTTGGTGCCATTGTCGCAAACCACCATTCCTGCCTTAAGTTGGTGTGGCGTCAAACACCTCTGAACCTGCCCCTACAGAGCTGACAGAACCTCTGCCCAGTGTGGCTCCTGTCCCCCAAACACACCAGCTCAAGCACCGCATGCCATCTTTTGGCCTGCGTACTTGCGTAGCCCCTTGAACGCCTACGGAGCACCACTGGTTCCGAGGACAAAGCACAGGAAGAGGCCATGGAGGAAGAAGAAGAGGAGGGGGTGGAGGAGAGAGGTGTGTCACAATCATTAGTAGTGGCATTTTGGAGGCATGGTGGTGGAACAACCTCCAACACTACTGCACCTTGTCCTGCATCCTTCCCAGCTGCCAGCAAAGTCACCCAATGCGCTGTGAAACTTAGGTAACGTCCCTGTCCATGCCTGCTGGACCATGAGTCAGCAGGAATATGCACCTTACCGCTGACCGCCCTGTTCAGCGAGGCATGGACATTGCCTTCCACATGCCGGTAGAGAGCCGGAATCGCCTTCCGTGAGAAAAAGTGGCGTTTGGGTACCTGCCACTGAGGAACCGCACATTCCACAAACTCACAGAAGGGGGCAGAGTCTACCAACTGAAAAGGCAGCAGTTGAAGTGCTAGCAATTTTGCCAAGCTAGCATTCAACCGCTGAGCATGTGGATGGCTGGGAGGGAACTTCTTTCAGCAGTGCACCGTCTCCACGACCAGCACTGTTGCCTCTAGACACAGAGCCTGCTTGCCCTCTTTTATTGGCTTGTGACTGTCTGCCTCTCCTTGATGGCCTTCCAGACATACTAATGGCCTGTAGCTGCACTAAGCTGAGATATATATATATATATATATATATATATATATATATATATATATATATTATGCACATAAAGGGGGGGGGGTTTGTGACCTGTCCATACCAACATTATGAACGCTGACATATCTCCATCCCAATTGTAATACCAAAAGGAGAAAAGAGAAAGCGGGACTTTAACGAGACATGTCAGCGCATAAATATTAATAAATTGGCCAGGCACATATAGAGTTGGCCTGTATCCAATATAAGTATAATCCGGACATAAATATTTTATAACCAGGGAAACACTGGGCGTAATCACAAAGGATTTACAACAATATTCGTATAAAACATCGTTTAATACTTCATTAGACATAAAGAGAATAGTTAAAAATCAATCAATCAGGGGTATGGTAGATACAAAGCGTATACAGTTACAGTACAGGTAGTTGTTAGATTGTAGGCATCCTTAAGTTGTTAACTCTACGCGTTTCTTGGCTTACAACCAATCATCAGGAGTTCAGATGCATAATAACTAAAAAATAACAAAGCAGCCATTAATCTAATGATTGACATAAACATATCAAGAGAGCAAAGACTACAGTAGTACTCACAAGTAAAATGGATAGATGATAAAATGGGAAGGTGATCCGGCCCACAAAGTCTCACCCGGGGTTGAGGCAAGGACCATCCCCCCAGAGGTAAACCCCAAAGGGGAGGAGGCTGCCATCAAAACCAGGACGCCCCACATAGCTGACCCAATGAGAAGGGGGAACCTGGCACACGCATGTGGAGTGCTAAAGGGGGAGAGAGAAAAAAAGGGGGGATTATGAGTGGAAGTGAAAGTGAAGTGAGAAAGCCATCCATCAATAAACAAATGATAGTGACTGGGAGATATAGAAGAAACGTGGAGCAAAGGAAGGAAGTGGTGTGGTGATGAATAGTGATTGGAATGTGAGTGTTAAAAGTGAAAGCATGGATGGCTGTGAGCAGTGAGGGAGATTACCTGTGATAAGCAAGTGTAGCGTATGCCGGTCATCCCTGTACACGCCGAGACAGCACGTGGAGTGGGCCGGTCAGAGGCTGCCGCCATGGCTTTGGCCAATTACAGCTCTCTCTACCGACGGCGCTGTGATTGGCCAAGCATGCGGGTCATGGTGCATGCTTGGCCAATCATCAGCCAGCAATGCACTGCGATGCCGCAGTGAATTATGGGCTGTGACGCGCCACACGAATTTGGCGCAAACGGCCCATATCGTTCGCAATTCGACGAACAGTCGAACAGCCGATGTTCGAGTTCAACATGGGTTTGATTTGAACACGAAGCTCATCCCTACCGGTAATGGTGGTGATCGGTGACTTATAGTAGGACTGTGATAGTGCGGTTGACGCTGGGTGGGAACTGACTAGCTGACACTGACATCACCTGACATACAGAGATCAGTGCTAATACTACACACTGTCACTGTACGAATGACACTGGCTGGGAAGGGGATAACATCTAGGGGCAATGAAAGGGACACCTATGTGCCTAACAATGTGTAATGTGTGTACTGTGTGCTGATTTTACTAGAAGACCCCTACATTTCAGGAGATGTTTTTTTTTTTAACCACTTCAATCCCGGACACTTATACACCTTCCTGCCCAGACTAATTTTCAGCTTTCAGCGCTCTCACATTTTTAATGACAATTGCGTAGTCGTACGATGCTGTACCCAAACAAAATTTTTTCCCACAAATAGAGCTTTCTATTGGTGGTATTTGATCACTTCTGCAGTTTTTATTTTTTGTGCTACAAATAAAAAAAGAGCAATAATTTTGAAAAAAGAAAAAAAAAGTTTTTCTTTGTTTCTGTTACAAAAGTTTGTAAATAAGTAAGTTTTCTCTTCCACTGATGGGCACTGATGAGGTGGCACTTATATGCGGCACGTATCGGTGGCACTGATATACAGCACTGATATACAGCACTGATAGGGGTGACTGATGGGTGGCACTGGAGGGCACATGGAGGCGGCACTGATCAGAGGGGCTGGCAGGCATCACTGATGGGCACAGAGTGCCATCCCTAATGAGCAATGATTGCCATCCCTGGTGGGCTCTAGTAGGCTTACTTGGTGGCCATGGGTGGGCATCCCTGGTGGTCCTGAGTGGGCATCTTCGAGGGGCTGCACTGATAATCAATCAGCACAGACCCCCCTGTTAGGAGAGCAGCCGATTGGCTCTCCTCTACTCACACCTGTCAGTGTGATACACAGCTTTTCCTGTTTACACTGTGATTATATGTGATTGGACACAGCTGATCACATGATAAAGAGTCTCAGTCAGAGGCTCTTTACCTCGATCGGAGATGCGGTGTGTCAGAATTCGGTGTGTCGCGGCTTATCCTGCTGGATGTCACATGACGCTCAGTCAGGATAATGAAACCAATTCCTGGCTGTCATTTTGCTATATGGTGGGTGGGAAGTGGTTAAAGACAGGAAGTATGGAGCAGCTCAATGAATAGACCTCCTAGCAATGCTATTACCAGGCTGCAGCTATGGGGAGCTCTAATGTTTAGAGTGTGACCACTGAAGAGTGATCCCATCTAGCTCACCTTACCTCCTTTACTGCCAGAGGTCTTTTTGCATTTTTAAAGCAGAACCCCGGGATTGGCAAAAAAATCCAACATTAGTACACCCCCTCCCCCCCACACAAATCACTAAACAGTTATTACATTTGTGAAATTCCTTACCATTAAATAGAAAAGTCAAATTGAATTTTCAGCTCTGCAGTTCAAAAAATGTATCCTGTATTCTGCCCGGGAGGATCTGTTAGAACAGTGATGACATCATATCCTCTCCCCTCTCTTTACACTGTCATAAAACTACATTTCCCATTATGCTTTGCAAATTGCAGTGAATGTGGGAGGTACACTAGGCCTGTACATGTAAATGTGAACACGCCCACTTCACCATAAATCACGCCCCTCATTCTGTAGACACACTGCTGAGCACAACACAGACAGTGAGGGGAAATTCTTATAACTGTAAAGCATGTCTGTGATCTCCTCTCCAGACACAGCAACATATTTCCCTTACATGATTTATGTAATCATTACTGAACTGTACACACATCCCATAATGATATATTATACACTCTGTACTCTGCTCTAATTCAGTATTAGAAATATTCCTCCTCCTCATGCAGCTTTGAGATCTTTCTATCAGTAATCAGTGCTTGTATGATGTATAGGAGCACATCCCTATCCACACCACAGAGAGAGCCGGGACATGCTGCTTTACATCAGTGTGTGATACAAGTAAATGTCACCATGAGAAAAAAAATTTACTAATCAATAATGGTGGAACCCTCTAATGTATGAAAATCTCAATAAACTTCAATATTAGCACAATATCTGTCTCTGTGATATGTAACGCCACATATAATACACATCACACTGAAAATAAGACATAAAACATTTCTGCAAACTTTGCAGGGATGGTGGAAACCCCTCCTACAGATATTTGGCAGAGGACGGTGTAAGTAAAGCCTCATCAGTGCCGCCTTATCAGTGCAGCTTATCAGTGCTGCCTTATCAGTGCTCATCAGTGCAGCTTAACAGTGGCCATCAGTGCAGCTTATCAGTGCTCAACATTGAAGCTTATTAGTGCCCCTCAGTGCAGCCTCATAAGTGCCCACCAGTGCAGCTTATCAGTGCCCATTAGTGTGGTCTCACCAGTGCAGCCTATCAGTGCAGTATCCATACGTGCAACTCATCAGTGCCCATCCATGCGGTCTCACCAGTGCAGCTTATTAGTGCCCATCAGTACAGTCTCATCAGTGCAGCTTATCAATGCTCATTAGTGCAGCCGTATCAGTGCAGCTTATCAGTGCAGCTTATCAGTGCTAATCAGTGCAGCTTATCAGTGCTCATCAGTGCAGCTTATCAGTGCTCATCAGTGCAGAGCAGGGATAGTTAGAGATCATCGGGATGACAGAGCGGATTTCGGGCTGACATTTGTTGTTGGTGAAATCACCGCTCGCCGTACAGCCCCGCCTCCCTGTACCGGCACTGTGATAGACAGCGCAGAGCACACTGTTCCAATGCCGGTACAGGGAGGTGTTTTCACCAACAACAACTGTCAGCCCGAGATCCGCTCTGTCATCCCGATGATCTGTGGTAACTCTCCCCGCTCTGCACTGGAGAGAGATGGCGGGCGGTGGTGATGGGGGGGATGGGGGCGGTGCTGGCAGGGAGGAGCAGGGAGCAAAGGAGGATGACTCCACCTTAATAGACGGCACAGACCGGGGAGACCCCCTCCGCCCACTACAGCGAGCCAGGCGGAAATACAAGTCCCTCTCCCCACTTTACAGAACTACAGGTGGGCAGTGACAAGACCGCTGGCTGGGAGTACAGGAGGAATAGCAGCCAGCGGTCTTACAAACAGGAAATCACCAGGCAATAACGGTTTATCAGCAAGATCAGCAGGTTATTGCAGAGGAACTACAGAGCTCAGAAGAACATGGACAGCATAGTTGGTAAAGGTAGGAGGTTTTTTTCCCGGAGTTCTGCTTTATAAGTAAAAAAATGCAGATTTTGGGCCAAAAAAGGTTATAAATTAAAAAAAAAAAAAAAAGATGAAAGCATCCCCGCCCCCTTTGCTCATGTGAACGGCGATCGCACCACACATGTGAGATATCACCACGAACATCAGAGCCGGAGCAATAAATTTCCCTCCAGACCTCCTGTGCAACTCTAAGCTGGTGACCTCTGAAGGCTTTTAATGTGCCTCCTATGGAGATTTTTAGGTACTGCAGTTTGGCGCAGTTCCATGGGCGTGTGCAATTATAAAACCTGACATGTTAGGTATCTATTTACTCCGCTTAACATCATTTATTGTATTTTACCAGAAATGTGGGAATTATTTTGTGTTTGTCTGCACTAAAACTCATTAAAGTGTATTTGTTCAAAATAAAATGTGATAGAAAAAAACTGCTCAAATATCGCGTGACATAAAAATATGCAAAACCCACCATTTTATTCTCTATGGTCTCTTCTTTAAAAATATATAATGTTTGCAGGTTCTAAGCCATTTTCTAGCAAAAAAAATGTAGATGTTTGCCTGTATGATAGAAGGGTCAAAAACTTTTTTTTTTAATTTTGGATAAAGTAAGGAAGGGTTATAACCCCAGTCAGTTTTTTTATTTTTGTCCTCAGTGTCCCATTGGGGTGATTACCCTTCACTTCCTGTTCCATCGCCAAAACAGGAAGTGAGAGGAAATACCTGCAAAGTGAGGGAATCCCGGCGTGTCACCAGAACTAGTGTCCCCATTGGAAGATTCCCCCTCTATTCCTGTTCTGTTGACAACTCAAAATGTGGAATTTTCAATCACTTTCAATTTCGATCAGCTCTGTAAACAGGAGAAATCGAGAGGAACCAGTATGATCCCTAATGGTGTGTTGTGTGACCTGGCGGGTTTCGTCTTTGAGTCGTTTCACTTAAAGCGAGTTCATTTTACTTAGATCTGCATACTTTAGCTATATACAATCTTCTATAATGTAAGGAGTGCCGGATGGGCCTGCAATCTAGTTTCTGAGATCTGGAGTTGGAGAATGAGTTGGGATGATAAATGAACTTTCATGATGGTGGATGCTTCTTGAATGTGGAGTCCCCAAATGCCTGATTTATGTGCTTCCCATAAGAGATTTAGTAGGTTCAAATCTGAGCCACAAATCATTTAGGTGCCAATGACATCTTCAAACAGGGGTAATGGATGTCTTTATGGACCTTGCTTTGTGCACTGGTGGGCAGTCATGTTGGAACAGGAAGGGGCCGTCCCCAAACTGTTCCCACAAAGTTGAGAGCATGAAATTGTCCAAAATGTCTTGGTATGCTGACGCCTTAAGAGTTCCCTTCACTGGAACTAAGGGGACAAGCCCAACCCCTAAAAATCAACCCCACACCCTAATCCCTCCTCCACCAAATGATTTGGACCAGTGCACAAAGCAAGGTCCATAAAGACATGGATGAGGGAGTTTGGGGTGGAGGAACTTGACTGTCCTGCACAGAGTCCTGACCTCAACCCGATAGAACACTTTTGGTGATGAATTTGAGCGGAGACTGCGAGCCAGGCCTTCTCATCCAACATCAGTGAATGACCTCACAAATGCGCTTCTATAAGAATGGTCAAACATTCCCATAGACACACTCCTAAACCCTGTGGACAGTCTTCCCAGAAGAGTTGAAGCTGTTATAGCTGCACTACTGCTGATCTCCTGAGCTCCAGTGAGGCCTACTGATCCAGGGAGCTTGATTACTCCCTATACCCAGAGTGGATGAAGGAAGCTGGGGGGAACCCAGGGGAGGATCCCCCAGATGGCCAGAGTACCGGTCCTCCCATACCAGTGTTTGAGGACCTGGGAAATGGCCCAGCTAAAGGTGAAAGCCTGTCAGCCTACAGAAAGAAGGTTTGTGCTAGGATTGCGAGAATTGCAAAGGAGGAGGAAGTACTGACGAAGTTAAAGTTTGACTTCAAGCATAAAAAAATTGCAAATGACCGGCTTCACAGTTCTAAGAGGAGACAGATGCGGCCTGAGTTAATGGCTTTGGAGGCCAAAGTGGAAAAGCAGAGTCTGCTGGTGGCCGCATTGAAAGAACCAGCGGAGCTTTCAAGGAGAAATATGGCAATGATGATCGCTTCCGTACAATGCGCAGAGGGACCATAGAGTCCAGTGGAGGAGAAGCATCACCAGAGTGTGAGAAAGAAAGGTCAGTGAAATGCTAAAAAGTTTCTGTGGGCTCGGACTGTGTTTCTGGCCAGCACGCTGGAAAATCTTTACATTCTGAGCCAAGTATCAGTATACCTGCAGAAAGTGGAGAAAGCTCTGGCATGCAGGCTGTCAGTGATCAGCAGTCAGGGGTTTTGACTGCCAGTATGTCATTGGGCCAAGGAAGTTCTGTGCCCTTGTCACCGCAGCAGGAGGCTATGGAGCAAGATGATCCATCTGAGCCTGTGAAGGGACCAGGTATGCTAAAGTTAATCACAGAAATGGAATCACCTTTGCATGGTCGCAAGTTTGACGTGTCTGGATCATCTGAAGATGAAGAAGAGGATAATGATGTCCCCCCCAAAACCTTTAAAACAACATGTGGCAGAAAAAGCTGTTTTTGTTCATGACTTGCCTATACACCATAATGGAGGTGTAGTTCCTATGGATGGTGCAGTAGAGGGCAGTGGAGAGCAAGCACATCTCCTGGCTGAGGGGTGTGCAGACTCTGCTGTAGAGTGCTGATAAGGACATCTCCACTGTTGGTAACCCTTCAGTTACTGGTAATGAAGTAAGAATTACCAAGGGTAATAAAAATATTTCTGTGTCAGAAGTCTCTGCTCCATCTGTTCTTGACAATAATGTTGTTACTACTTTATCTAAAGAGGGGTCAGTAACTAAAAGTGATGTGTGGGATGTTGCAAGGAGTGCAGTTATTTCCTATGCTGCAGCGTTGGCTGCACCTGTCCTGAGGGTGAGTAGGGCCAGTTATTCTGCGGTCACTAGGGATGATGTGAGCGAAGGTCAGGCCAATCTGACACCATCTGGTAGCTCCTTTAAATGCCGCAATGTGGTCCAACTGAGGTGGACTGGAGAAGCCCCCCCCCAAATAGGAGAGATATGGTGGACCGTATTCTGAGGATGGGTTTTAAAGCGGAGGAGATTTTTGCCCTTATCAGCCCAGTTGGGTCATATTAGTACGACCTCTCTTTTGTCAAGGCGGAAGGATTAGATGTCTTTTGGGAGAGGTATGAGCAGAGGTGGAAGGAGTCCCCAAGATGGGCAGGTTTGTCACCCAAAGTAGTCTCTCGTCAGCCAATATATAAGAACATCACCATTCTAGTACGGAATGAGTCCTTCCTGCTGCGGATCTGGTGGTGTGGTTGGGGAGATATGCGGATGTCCAAGCCCCCTTGAGGAAAGTTGTAGATGATAGGGGGATATGGACAGGAGGATGGACATTGTTAGTAAAACTGTATGTCATGGGTAGGGATGAGCCGAACACCCCCCGGTTCGGTTCGCACCAGAACCCGCGAACGGACCGAAAGTTCGCACGAACGTTAGAACCCCATTGACGTCTATGGGACTCGAACGTTCGAAATCAAAAGTGCTCATTTTAAAGGCTAATTTGCATGGTATTGTCCTAAAAAGGGTTTGGGGACCCGGGTCCTACCCCAGGGGACATGTATCAATGCAAAAAAAACTTTTAAAAACGGCCGTTTTTTCGGGAGCAGTGATTTTAATGATGCTTAAAGTAAAAAAAAATAAAGTGAAATATTCCTTTAAATATCGTACCTGGGGGGTGTCTATAGTATGCCTGTAAAGTGACGCATGTTTCCCATGTTTAGAACAGTCCCTGCACCAAATGTCATTTTTAAAGGAAAAAATCTCATTTAAAACTGCTTGCGGGTTTAATGTCATGTCGGGTCATGGCAATATGGATGAAAATCAGTGAGACAAACGGCATGGGTACCCCCCAGTCCATTACCAGGCCCTTTGGGTCTTGTATGGATATTAAGGGGAACCCCGCACCCAAATTAAAATAAGGAAAGGTGTGGGGCCACCAGGCCCTATATACTCTGAACAGCAGTATACAGGCGGTGCAAACAAGACAGGGACTGTAGGTTTGTTGTTAAGTAGAATCTGTTTGTAATTTTGAACATTTTTAACGTGTTTAGCTCCAGCCAAAAAATCTTTTCTAAGCTTTTTGGAAAACATAGGGAAGGGTTATCACCCCTGTGACATTTGTTTTGCTGTCTTTCCTCCTCTTCAGAAGATTTCACCTCACTTTTTTGTCCCAATGAAAAATGTTTTTTGAAAATTTGGGTTTTTTTGTGGAACAAGGATTGGAAAGCATCAGTGGAAAGGAGAAATTGTTTTCCCATATTAACTCTTACAGGAGAGAATTTCCCTTCCTAGGGGTAGATTTCATCTCACTTCCTGTTGTCTCCTTCCGTTTGCAAGTAGGAGTCGTTTGTAAGTTAGATGTTTGAAAGTAGGGTCCTGCCCTATATACTCAGCAGAAATTTGGGCCTTAGGTGTTGCTGTGGCCACAACACTGTAAGCCCTCACAGGGCCCTGCTGTGAAATATTAGATCAAGAATTGTAATTACATGCCCCTGTTGAACAGGAGCTGAAAAATTAGGCCTTAGGCACTGGTGCTGGTGCCACAACACTGCAACCCCTCACAGACACTCTAGTTGGAACGCAGGAACGAGCCCTGCTGCAAATTATTGCTTCAAAAATTGTAATTACACGCCCCTGTTAAACAGGGGCAGAAAAATTGGGCCTTAGGCACTGGTGCTGGTGCCACAACACTGCAACCCCTCACAGACACTCTAGTTGGAACGCAGGAACGAGCCCTGCTGCAAAGTATTGCATCAAAAATTGTAATTACACGCCCCTGTTAGACAGGGGCAGAAAAATTGGGCCCTAGGCACTGGTGCTGGTGCCACAACACTGCAACCCCTCACAGACACTCTAGTTGGAATGCAGGAACGAGCCCTGCTGCAAAGTATTACATCAAAAATTGTAATTACACGCCCCTGTTAAACAGGGGCTGAAAAATTGTGCCTTAGGCACTGGTGGTGGCGCCCAGAACCAAAAATGTTCTTACAAGCTATCAGCGTGATGATTGAGGAGGAAGAGGATAATTACTCAGGGATAGTCACTCAGCATCAGCATAGGCAGTCTTTGAAGGGATCTGAGATTTCAAAAAAAATTATTCGGTTACATCAGCATCAGGTGCTTGGTAGCTGGTGGTGATCCAAGACTCATTCATTTTTATGAAGGTCAGCCGATCGACCGAGTCGGTGGACAGACGCACCCTGTGATCGGTTACCACGCCTCCAGCAGCACTGAATGTGCGTTCCGAAAGAACGCTGGATGCAGGACAGGCCAGTAGCTCAATTGCATACTGTGCAAGCTCTGGCCAGTGATCCATCCTCAAGACCCAGTAACCCAGAGGATTTTCGGTGGGAAAGGTGTCCAAGTCTGATCTTGCCCCTAGGTATTCCTGCACCATGTAAAAAAGACGCTGACGATGGTTGCTGGAACCGATCATACCTTGGGGCTGCGGACCAAAAAATTGTCTGAACGCATCGGTCAGACGGCCACCTTCTCCACCGCTCCTTCTTTGACTGACCGAAGCCTCAGCAACACGTTGTCCAGAAACAGGAGTTTGTAACCTCCCAGTCTCTGGGAACGCGTTGCACAGACCTTTCTGCAAGGCCTCCCGAAGATGTTTCATCCTCTGCTCCCTCTGCGATGGCAAGATAAGGTCCGCAACCTTACCCTTGTAACGTGGATCAAGGAGGGTTGCCAGCCAGTATTGGTCCTTCTCCTTGATACCACGAATACGAGGATCCTTACGCAGGCTTTGCAGGATCAGGGAGGCCATGCAGCGTAGGTTTGCTGAGGCATTTGGTCCGGAGTCCTCTGGGTCACTAAGAACGACATGGTCCGCAGCCACCTCCTCCCAGCCACGTACAAGTCCATGTGTTTCTTGGGACTGATCCCTTAAAGACTGCTGCTGATGCTGAGTGCCAGGCTCCACCTCCATACTGACACAATCTTCCTCCTCCTCCTCTTCCTCCTCGTCCTCTTCCTGTGTGATCGGCGGGCATGCAGGAACACTGTCTGGATAAAGGGGGCCTTGAGAGCTAAGGAAGTCCTCCTCTTCCTGCCTCTGTTCTGCCTCAAGTGCCCTGTCCATTATTCCACGCAGCGTGTGCTCCAACAGGTGGACAAGGGGGACAGTGTCACTGATGCATGCACTGTCACTGCTCACCATCCTCGTGGCCTCCTCGAATGGTGACAGGACAGTGCATGCATCCCTGATCATGGCCCACTGGCGTGGGGAAAAAAAACCAAGCTCCCCTGACCCTGTCCTGGTGCCATAGTCGCACAGGTACTCATTGATGGCCCTCTGCTGCGTGTGCAGCCGCTGCAGCATGGCCAACGTTGAGTTCCACCTGGTGGGCATGTCACAGATTAGGCGGTTCTTGGGCAGGTTAAACTCCTTTTGGAGGTCCGTCAGCCGAGCACTGGCATTATATGACCGGCGGAAATGCACACAGACTTTCCTGGCCTGCCTCAGGACATCCTGTAAGCCCGGGTACCTGCCCAAGAACCGCTGCACCACCAAGTTAAGGACGTGAGCCAAACAGGGCACATGGGTCATTTGTCCCTGTCGGAGGGCAGAGAGGAGGTTGGTGCCATTGTCGCAAACCACCATTCCTGCCTTAAGTTGGCGTGGCGTCAACCACCTCTGAACCTGCCCCTGCAGAGCTGACAGAACCTCTGCCCCAGTGTGGCTCCTGTCCCCCAAGCACACCAGCTCAAGCACCGCATGGCATCTTTTGGCCTGCGTACTTGCGTAGCCCCTTGAACGCCTACGGAGCACCGCTGGTTCCGAGGAAGAGGCCATGGAGGAAGAAGAAGAGGAGGGGGTGGAGGAGAGAGGTGTGTCACAATCAGCATTTTGGAGGCGTGGTGGCGGAACAACCTCAAACACTACTGCACCTTGTCCTGCATCCTTCCCAGCTGCCAGCAGAGTCACCCAATGCGCCGTGAAACTTAGGTAACGTCCCTGTCCATGCCTGCTGGACCATGAGTCAGCGGTAATATGCACCTTACCGCTGACCGCCCTGTCCAGCGAGGCATGGACATTGCCTTCCACATGCCGGTAGAGAGCCGGAATCGCCTTCCGTGAGAAAAAGTGGCGTTTGGGTACCTGCCACTGAGGAACCGCACATTCCACAAACTCACGGAAGGGGGCAGAGTCTACCAACTGAAAAGGCAGCAGTTGAAGTGCTAGCAATTTTGCCAAGCTAGCATTCAACCGCTGGGCATGTGGATGGCTGGGAGCAAACTTCTTTCGGCGGTGCAGCAGCTGGGGCAGGGAAATTTGCCTGGTACAATCTGACGTCGGTGTACCAAAAGCAGATTGCCCACAAGTACTTGGCTGTGACACACCTAATTCTACACCTTCATTCCTCTCACTGCAGGTCTCAGAGAGGACTGAAGGTCTAGTGGGGTTGGAAATCTCAGCTGATGAGGAGCAAGGAGAGATCCTCTTTGTTCTTTGGTGTGGGTCTTTTAGATACGCTTGCCAACGAACTGCATGGCAGGTCAACATATGTCTGGTCAAGCATGTGGTACCCAAGCGGGAGATGTTTTGGCCACGCGAGATACGCTTGAGACATATGTTGCAAATAGCAGCGGTGCGATCTGATGCACTCGTCTCAAAAAAGGCCCACACCAAAGAACTTTTTGAATAACGCGCAGAGACTGCAGCGCCCTGCACATGTGGAGCTTTGGGGTGTGATGCAGTCAATGTGCTGCCCTTAGGCTGGCCCCTGGAGGGCATCCTGCCTCGTTGGTGATGTGCTGCCGCCTCCTCCTCCTCCTCCTCCTCCTCCTCCTCCTCCTCCTCTCTCCTATCAGGCACCCACGTTGAGTCAGTGACCTCATCATCCCCTCCCTCCTCATCACTGGAGCAAACCTGGCAGTATGCTGCAGCAGGGGGAGCATGACTGCCAGATTGCTGTCCTTCTTGGGCACCCCCTCTGTCCGCGCTCATGTTACTGCCTTCATCGAGCTCAGTATCGTCATCAGAGCCTTCCAAACGCTGGGCATCCTCCTGGAGCATGTACCCAACACTGTGGTCAAACAGTTCGAGGGAATCCTCATGAGGACATGGTGGAGCTAGGGAAGGAGTCACTGATGACATTGAGCTGAGGGAAGAGGCCGCTGCTTTGCCAGACAAAGCACCCTGGGCATGGGTGAGAGAGGATGAGGAGGATGAGGACGGCTTGGTCATCCACTCGACCAAGTCTTCCGCATGTTGCGGCTCAACACGGCCAGCTGCCGAAAAAAAGGCCAAGCGTGTCCCATGGCCACGTGCTGATGAGGATGCACCGTCTCCACGACCAGCACTAGACACAGAGCCTGCTTGCCCTCTCTTATTGGCTTGTGACTGTCTGCCTCTCCTTCTTGGCCTTCCAGACATACTAATGGCCTGTAGCTGCACTAAGCTGGGATAGAACACCTGTAATTTTCTTCAAGTAGCTTTATATACTGTAACCAGACAAGCCTGCCTGTCAGTAGGAAGATAACAGGAACGGATCTAGCTGAACACTGTGAGCAGGACGCACTGTACTAAATGTAAATAGTCTAGCTGCCTGACCGTGGTACTAATAGGATCAAATAGAACACCTGTAATTTTCTTCAGGTAGCTTTATATACTGTAACCAGACAAGCCTGCCTGTCAGTAGGAAGATAACAGGAACGGATCTAGCTGTACACTGTGAGCAGGACGCACTGTACTAAATGTAAATAGTCTAGCTGCCTGACCGTGGTACTAATAGGATCAAATAGAACACCTGTAATTTTCTTCAGGTAGCTTTATATACTGTAACCAGACAAGCCTGCCTGTCAGTAGGAAGATAACAGGAACGGATCTAGCTGAACACTGTGAGCAGGACGCACTGTACTAAATGTAAATAGTCTAGCTGCCTGACCGTGGTACTAATAGGATCAAATAGAACACCTGTAATTTTCTTCAGGTAGCTTTATATACTGTAACCAGACAAGCCTGCCTGTCAGTAGGAAGATAACAGGAACGGATCTAGCTGTACACTGTGAGCAGGACGCACTGTACTAAATGTAAATAGTCTAGCTGCCTGACCGTGGTACTAATAGGATCAAATAGAACACCTGTAATTTTCTTCAGGTAGCTTTATATACTGTAACCAGACAAGCCTGCCTGTCAGTAGGAAGATAACAGGAACGGATCTAGCTGAACACTGTGAGCAGGACGCACTGTACTAAATGTAAATAGTCTAGCTGCCTGACCGTGGTACTAATAGGATCAAATAGAACACCTGTAATTTTCATCAGGTAGCTTTATATACTGTAACCAGACAAGCCTGCCTGTCAGTAGGAATTTAACAGGAACGGATCTAGCTGAACACTGTGAGCAGGACGCACTGCACTAAATGTAAATAGTCTAGAAGATAACAGGAACGGATCTAGCTGAACACTGTGAGCAGGACGCACTGCACTAAATGTAAATAGTCTAGAAGATAACAGGAACGGATCCAGCTGAACACTGTGAGCAGGACGCACTGCACTAAATGTAAATAGTCTAGAAGATAACAGGAACGGATCTAGCTGAACACTGTGAGCAGGACGCACTGCACTAAATGTAAATAGTCTAGAAGATAACAGGAACGGATCTAGCTGAACACTGTGAGCAGGACGCACTGCACTAAATGTAAATAGCAGGAACGGATCTAGCTGAACACTGTGAGCAGGACGCACTGCACTAAATGTAAATAGCAGGAACGGATCTAGCTGAACACTGTGAGCAGGACGCACTGCACTAAATGTAAATAGCAGGAACGGATCTAGCTGAACACTGTGAGCAGGACGCACTGCACTAAATGTAAATTGCAGGAACGGATCTAGCTGAACACTGTGAGCAGGACGCACTGCACTAAATGTAAATAGTCTAGAAGATAACAGGAACGGATCTAGCTGAACACTGTGAGCAGGACGCACTGCACTAAATGTAAATAGCAGGAACGGATCTAGCTGAACACTGTGAGCAGGACGCACTGCATTAAATGTAAATAGTCTAGATAGAAGATAACAGGAACGGATCTAGCTAAACTGAATACAGTGTATATATATATATGCAACACCTGGGATGCATATATATACACAATACACTGTAAGTGCAGCTAACTGACTGACTGTTCTGCCTAATCTATCTAACTCAAATCAAATGACACTGTCTCTCTCTCTCTCTATCTCTCAGCACACCGGAACACACACTACACAGGGCCGCCGTGCAGGCGGCCTTATATAGTGTGGGGTGTGTACTAAATCCCCTGAGCCATAATTGGCCAAAGCCACCCTGGCTTTGGCCAATTACAGCTCTCTCTACTGACGGCGCTGTGATTGGCCAAGCATGCGGGTCATAGTGCATGCTTGGCCAATCATCAGCCAGCAATGCACTGCGATGCCGCAGTGAATTATGGGCCGTGACGCGCCACACGAATTTAGCGCGAACGGCCCATAACGTTCGCAATTCGGCGAACGATCGAACAGCCGATGTTCGAGTCGAACATGGGTTCGACTCGAACACGAAGCTCATCCCTAGTCATGGGTAATGTTGTTAAGCACATCCCTTCGTCTGCCTTTATAGGTCGTGACAGGATTATTACTTTTTATGCAGGGCAACTAAAGTTGTGTCATCGCTGTGGTGAAAAAGGGCATTTTTCAAGCTCATGTTCTGTGCAGAAATGTTCCCTCTGTCAGGGCTCAGGGCATGTTGCAAAAGACTGCAATAGTATTCGTTGTAATCTTTGTAACAAGTTAGGTCACCCCTATAGCCTTTGCCCTGAAGCCCTCCATAATCAGCCAGAGGTGGTGGAAGAACTGCTGAGGATGGAGGAGGAGGAACATGGGGGGCAGCAAGGGGTTGGTGGAGCTGTTTCAGCTAGTCCTGAGGGCCCCCCTACAGGTGTCAGTTTCCCAACCTGAAGGTGTGACCCCTCTTGTGTCTGCTCCCCAGTCTGTGCTCCCTACTGTGTCTGTGTCTACTTCTGTTGTGTGTTCTTCCCCAGTGTTTCAGGTGTCCAGTGTTCCAAAAGTAAATAAGTCATCCAGATTGGCTGAGGCTGCCAAGGGGGAGATCTGAGGTGGCAGCTTCATCAGGGCCTTCCCTAAGGCAGCGTAAAACCTCTAGTAGAGGTTCTAAGGTGAAGAAGGAGGAAGTTACCACTGCTAATAATGTAGATGAGGTCTTTCAGGGTAATGTTTCAGGGGAGGAGGGAGAGTGTACCAATGTGGGGAGAAGGAGGAATAAGGTAGTCCTGACCTCTGCCTCCTTGGTTTGACCTCTGCCTCCTCGGTTTCATCTTTAGAGGTAGATGATCTACTGCTGGGAAACAAGTTTGGGTCCTTATCTGAGGGGGAGGAGGAGTCTTCTAATTCCGTGTCTTAGATGGAGGAGGATGAGGTAGAGTGTTCTCTAAAGAGGTTAAGGTCTCCAGTAAGAGGGGAGGGAGCTCAGGCTAAGAAACGCCTACCTCAATCATCCTGATGGCAGTTCCCACTCTGATAAAATTGGCAACGATTAATGTTGCCAGCATAAAATCTGTAAGGGCTCGTAATATGGCCTTATTTTTTCTCAGCGAGATGAATGCTGATATTTTATTTTTGCAAGAGACCCGGCTAAATAGCCTTGTCGATGTCCACCTGGCAAAGAGGGAGTGGAGGCGTGGGCCCTGCTTCTGGTCTCTTGCGGCCGAGCCTTACAGCGGAGTTGCAGTACTTTTTACTGGCATGGTAACGTGTCGGCGGGTTATCGAGGTAGAGATTGGAAGGTGGGTGGTCCTGGACATCTCTGTGAAGGGGCATGATCTGCATTTAACAAATATTTATGGACCACAAACCAGATGGGAGAGGAAATGCCTCTTTACAAAGATTAAGCCTTCCCTTTTTACATCTCGGCAAGTTGTCTTTGGAGGTGATTTTAACACCGTTACTAGGCCCAAAGACAGGAAAGGCTCCACTGACAGCCTGAGATATGATAGCATTTTTCTTAATACGATAGCCAGGGAAGCAGGTCTGGAAGATGCGCATATTAAGCGTTGCCCAGACAGCACGGGCTACACATTTAAGCGAGGCAGTTGTGAGAGCAGGATAGATAGTTTTTTTTTTTAAAGGGGGACTCTGCCTTTTCGGCTCCTGAGTGTCGTATAGTGGAGTTCTCTGATCACCTTTTGCTGTCTGTTACTCTCAATGCTTCAGATATGTCACCTAAAGGAAAGGGTATTTGGAGGATGAATTCGGCTCTGCTGGATGACGAGGAGGTAAGACAAACTTTTGAGGATTTTTTTCAGGCTCAGGTAACCATCCTGGATTTCTGCAGCAGTAAGTCGGAGTGGTGGGAGCTTGCCAAAAGCTGGATTAGTGGGTTTTTCAAGGCCATAGGAAAAAGGAAACAGCTTGGTAGGTACATTGCCTACCAGCAGCTGCAGAGAAAACTTGATCGCCTTGTCTCAAGTAGGGATGAGCTTCGTGTTCGATTTGAACCCATGTTCGACTCGAACATCATCTGTTCGCCCGTTCGCCGAATTGCGAACGATATGGGCCGTTCGTGCCAAATTCGCGTGGCGCGTCATGGCCCATAATTCACTGTGGCATCGCAGTGCATTTCTGGCTGATGATTGGCCAAGCATGCACTATGACCCGCATGCTTGGCCAAATCACAGCGCCGTCTGAACAGAGAGCCGTAATTGTCCAAAGCCAAGGAGGCTTTGGCCAATTATGGCTCAGGGGATTTAGTACACGCCCCACACTATATAAGGCCGCCTGCATGGCGGCCATGTGTAGTGTGTTCCGGCGTTGAGAGAGATAAACAGAGAGACAGTGTCATTTGATTTAAGTTAGATAGATTAGGCAGGACAGTCAGTGAGTTAGCTGCACTTACAGTGTATTGTGTATATATGTGCATCCCAGGTGTTGTATAAATATATATATACACTGTATTCAGTTTAGCTAGATACGTTCCTGTTATCTTGCTACTGACAGGTAGGCTTGTCTTGTTACAGTATTTACAGCTACCTGAAGAAAATTGCTGGTGTTCTTTTGATCCTATTAGTACCACGGTCTGGCAGCTAGACTATTTACAGTTAGTGTAGTGCGTCCTGCTCACAGTGTTCAGTTAAAGCTACAAGTTAGTGTAGTACGACCTCTGCACAGTGTTCAGCTAAAGCTACAAGTTAGGGTAGTGCATCCTCCTCAAAGTGTTCAGCTAAAACTACAAGTTAGTGTAGTGCGACCTCTGCACAGTGTTCAGCTAAAGCTACCTGTAGAAGGTTGGTGGTGTTTTCTTGATCCTATCATTACCGCAGGCAGCTAAATAAGCTACAAGTTAGTTTTTTGCGAGCTCTGCACAGTGTTCACCTAAAGCTACCTGTAGAAGGTTGGTGATGTTTTCCTGATCCTATCACTACAGCAGGCAGCTAAATAAGCTACAAGTTAGTTTACTGCGTCCTCCTCACAGTGTTCAGCTAAAACTACAAGTTAGTGTAGTGCGACCTCTGCGCAGTGTTCAGCTAAAGCTACCTGTAGAATGTTGGTGGTGTTCTCATACTACAGGCAGGCAGTTGATTTTGCTAGCTGCAGTATCAGTATATATATATATATATATATATATATATATATATACATATATATATATATCCCAGCTTAGTGCAGCTACAGGCCATTAGTATGTCTGGAAGGCCAACAAGGAGAGGCAGACAATCACAAGCCAATAAAAGAGGGCAAGCAGGCTCTGTGTCTAGAGGCAACAGTGCTGGTCGTAGAGACGGTGCATCCTCATCAGCACGTGGCCATAGGACACGCTTGGCCTTTTTTTCGGCAGCTGGCCATGTTGAGCCGCAACATGCGGAAAGCTTGGTCGAGTGGATGACCAAGCCGTCCTCATCCTCCTCATCCACTCTCACCCATGCTCAGGGTACTTTGACTGGCAAAGCAGCTGCCAACGCGGCCTCTTCCCTCGGCTCAATGGCATCAGTGACTCCTTCCCTAGCCCCACCATGTCCTCCTGAGGAGTCCCTTGAACTGTTTGACCACAGTGTTGGGTACATGCTCCAGGAGGATGCCTAGAGTTTAGAAGGCTCTGATGATGATACTGAGCTAGATGAAGGCAGTAACATGAGCACGGACAGAGGGGGTGCCCAAGAAGGACAGCAATCTGGCAGTCATGCTCTCCCTGCTGCAGCATACTGCCAGGTTTGCTCCAGTGATGAGGAGGGAGGGGATGTGGGCATTTTTGAGACGAGTGCATCAGATTGCACCTCTGCTATTTGCAACATATGTCTCAAGCGTATCTCGGGTGGCCAAAACATCTCCCGCTTGGGCACCACATACTTGACTAGACATATGTTGACCTGTCATGCAGTTCGTTGGCAAGCGTATCTAAAAGACCCACACCAAAGAACAAAGAGGACCTCTCCTTGCTCCTCATCAGCTGAGATCTCCAACCCCACTATACCTTTAGTCCTCTCTGAGACCTGCACTGAGAGGAATGAAGGTGTAGAATTAGGTATGTCACAGCCAAGTACTTGTGGGCAATCTGCTTTCGGTACACCGACGTCAGATTGTACCAGGCAAATTTCCCTGCCCCAGCTGCTGCCCCACCGAAAGAAGTTTACTCCCAGCCATCCACATGCCCAGCGGTTGAATGCTAGCTTGGCAAAATTGCTAGGACTTCAACTGCTGCCTTTTCAGTTGGTAGACTCTGCCCCCTTCCGTGAGTTTGTGGAATGTGCGGTTCCTCAGTGGCAGGTACCCAAACGCCACTTTTTCTCACGGAAGGCGATTCCGGCTCTCTACTGACATGTGGAAGGCAATGTCCATGCCTTGCTGGACAGGGCGGTTAGCGGTAAGGTGCATATTACCGCTGACTCATGATCCAGCAGGCATGGACAGGGACGTTACCTAAGTTTCACCGCGCATTGGGTGACTGCTGGCAGCTGGGAAGGATGCAGGACAAGGTGCAGTAGTGTTGGAGGTTGTTCCGCCACCACGCCTCCAAAATGCCACTACTAATGATTGTGACACATCTCTCTCCTCCACCCCTCCTCTTCTTCTTCCTCCATGGCCTCTTCCTGTGCTTTGTCTTCTGAACCAGCGGTGCTCTGTAGGCGTTCAAGGGGCTACGCAAGTATGCAGGCCAAAAGATGGCATGCGGTGCTTGAGCTGGTGTGCTTGGGGGACAGGAGCCACACTGGGGCAGAGGTTCTGTCAGCTCTGCAGCGGCAGGTTCAGAGGTGGTTGACGCCACACCAACTTAAGGCAGGAATGGTGGTTTGCGACAATGGCACCAACCTCCTCTCTGCCCTCATGACCCATGTGCCCTGTTTGGCTCACGTCCTTAACTTGGTGGTGCAGCGGTTCTTGGGCAGGTACCCGGGCTTACAGGATGTCCTGAGGAAGGCCAGGAAAGTCTGTGTGCATTTCCACCGGTCATATAATGCCAGTGCTCAGCTGGCAGACCTCCAAAAGGAGTTTAACCTGCCCAAGAACCGCCTAATCTGTGACATGCCCACCAGGTGGAACTCAACGTTGGCCATGCTGCAGCGGCTGCACATGCAGCAGAGGGCCATCAATAAGTACCTGTGCGACTATGGCACCAGGACAGGGTCAGGGGAGCTTGTTTTTTTCCCCACGCCAGTGGGCCATGATCAGGGATGCATGCACTGTCCTATCATCATTTGAGGAGGCCACGAGGATGGTGAGCAGTGACAGTGCATGCATCAGTGACACTGTCCCCCTTGTCCACCTGTTGGAGCACACGCTGCGTGGAATAATGGACAGGGCACTTGAGGCAGAACAGAGGCAGGAAGAGGAGGACTTCCTTAGCTCTCAAGGCCCCCTTTATCCAGACAGTGTTCCTGCATGCCCGCCGATCACACAGGAAGAGGAGGAGGAGGATTGTGTCAGTATGGAGGTGGAGCCTGGCACTCAGCATCAGTCTTTAAGGGATCATTTAGAGTCCCAAGAAACACATGGACTTGTACGTGGGTGGGAGGAGGTGGCCACGGATCATGTCGTCCTTAGTGACCCATAGGATTCTGCACCGAATGCCTCAGCAAACCTACGCTGCATGACCTCCCTGATCCTGAAAAGCCTGCGTAAGGATCCTCGTATTCGTGGTATCAAGGAGAAGGAACAATACTGGCTGGCAACCCTCCTTGATCCACATTACAAGGGTAAGGTTGCGGACCTTATCTTGCCATCGCAGAGGGAGCAGAGGATGAAACATCTTCGGGAGGCCTTGCAGAAAGGTCTGTGCAACGCGTTTCCAGAGACTGGGAGGTTACAAACTCCTGTTTCTGGACAACGTGTTGCTGAGGCTTCGGTCAGTCAAAGAAGGAGCGGTGGAGAAGGTGGCCGTCTGACCGATGCGTTCAGACAATTTTTTAGTCCGCAGACCCAAGGTATGATCCGTTCCAGCAACCATCGCCAGCGTCTGTTTTACATGGTGCAGGAATACCCAGGGGCAAGATCAGACTTGGACCCCTTTCCCACCGAAAATCCTCTGGGTTACTGGGTCTTGAGGATGGATCACTGGCCAGAGTTGCACAGTATGCAATTGAGCTACTGGCCTGTCCTGCATCCAGCGTTCTTTCAGAACACACATTCAGTGCTGCTGGAGGCTTTGTAACCGATCACAGGATGCGTCTGTCCACCGACGCGGTCGATCGACTGACCTTCATAAAAATGAATCAGTCTTGGATCACCACCAGCTACCAAGCACCTGATGCTGATGTAACCGAATATTTTTTTTTTAAATCTCAGATCCCTTCAAAAACTGCCTATGCTGATGCTGAGTGACTATCCTGAGTAATTATCCTCTTCCTCCTCAATGATCATGCTGATAGCTTGTAAGAACATTTTTGGTACTGGGCGCCGCCACCAGTGCCTAAGGCCCAAATTTTCAGCCCCTGTTTAACAGGGGCATGTAATTACAATTTTTTGATGCAATACATTGCAGCAGGGGCTCGTTCCTGCATTCCAACTAGAATATCTGTGAGGGGTTGCAGTGTTGTGGCACCAGCACCAGTGCCTAAGGCCCAATTTTTCAGCCCCTGTTCAACAGGGGCATGTAATTACAATTCTTGATCTAATATTTCACACAGGGCCCTGTGAGGGCTTACAGTGTTGTGGCCACAACAACACCTAAGGCCCAAATTTCTGCTGAGTATATAGGGCAGGCCCCTACTTTCAAACATCCAACTTACAAACGACTCCTACTTGCAAACGGAAGGAGACAACAGGAAGTGAGATGAAATCTACCCCTAGGAAGGGAAATTCTCTCCTGTAATATCTCGTACACACGGTCGGATTTTCCGATGGAAAATGTGTGATAGGACCTTGTTGTCGGAAATTCCGACCATATGTGGGCTCCATCCCACATTTTCCATCGGATTTTCCGACACACAAAGTTTGAGAGCAGGATATAAAATTTTCCGACAACAAAATCCGTTGTCGGAAATTCCGATCGTGTGTACAGAAATCCGATGCACAAAGTGCCACGCATGCTCAGATTAATTAAAGAGATGAAAGCTATTGGCCACTGCCCCGTTTATAGTCCCGACGTACGTGTTTTACGTCACTGCGTTCAGAACGATCAGATTTTCCAACAACTTTGTGTGACCGTGTGTATGCAAGACAAGTTTGAGCCAACATCCGTCGGAAAAAAACCTAGGATTTTGTTGTCGGAATGTCCGAACAAAGTTCGACCGTGTGTACGGGGCATAAGAGTTATTATGGGAAAAACTTTTCTCCTTTCCACTGATGCTTTATCACCAATCCTTGTTTCACAAAAAAAAAACAAATTTTCAAAAAACATTTGTCATTGGGACAGAAAGTGAGGTGAAATCTTCTGAAGAGGAGCACAGACAGCAAAACAAATGTCACAGGGGTGATAACCCTTCCCTATGTTTTCCAAAAAGCTTAAAAAAGATTTTTTGGCTGGAGCTAAACACGTTAAAAATGTACCCGTTCAAAATTACAAACAGATTCTAATTAACAACAAACCTACAGCCCCTGTCTTGTTTGCACCGCCTGCATACTGCTGTTTAGAGTATATAGGGCCTGGTGGCCCCACACCTTTCCTTTTTTTAATTTAGGTGCAGGGTTCCCCTTAATATCCATACAAGACCCAAAGGGCCTGGTAATGGACTGGGGGGTAGCCATGCCGTTTGTCTCAATGATTTTCATCCATATTGCCAGGACCCGACATTACATTAAAGCCGCAAGCAGTTTTAAATGACTTTTTTCCTTTAAAAATGTCATTTTGTGCAGGGACTGTTCTAAGCACGGGAAACACGCGTCACTTTACAGGCATACTATAGACACCCCCCAGGTACGATATTTAAAGGAATATTTCACTTTTTTTTTTTTTACTTTAAGCATCATTAAAATCACTGCTCCCGAAAAAATGTCTGTTTTTAAAACTTTTTTTGCATTGATACATGTCCCCTGGGGCAGGACCCGGGTCCCCAAACCCTATTTAGGACAATACCATGCAAATTAGCATTTAAAATGAGCACTTTTGATTTTGAACGTTCGAGTCCCATAGACGTCAATGGGGTTCTAACGTTCGTGCAAATTTTCGGTCCGTTCGCAGGTTTTGGTGCGAACCAAACCAGGGGTGTTCGGCTCATCCCTAGCCCGGACTGGTTACCGATACCATTACAGCAGCATAAGTTGGCATGATCCTGAGTGCCCTTGAGTGCCAATCAGTGCCTCTACAGTGCCCATCCATGCCATTACAGTGCACATTAGTTCTGCCATATGCTAATCGGTGCCATCAGTGCCACTACAGTGTTCATTAGTGCCACTACAGTGCTAATCAGTGCCATTACAGTGCCACATCCGTGGTCCTACAGTGCCCATCAGTGCCATTACAGTGCCCAGAAGTGCCACTACAGGGCCCATCAGTACCACTACAGTGCTTATCAGTGCTCTATGGAACCATTACAGTGCCCATTAGTGCCACATCAGTTCCCCTACAGTTTCATCAGTGCCACTATAGTGTTCATAAATGCCACTACAATACTAATCAGTGCTATTACAGGGCCCATTAGAGCCACTACAGTGCCCATCATTGCCACTACAGTGCTAATCAGTGCCATTACAGTGCCACATTATTGTCACTACAGTGCTCAGCAGTGTCCTACAGTGCCCCTACAGTGCCCCTACAGTGTCATCAGTACCCCTACAGTGTCATCAGTGCCACTACAGTGTCATCAGTGCCACTACAGCAGCATGAGTTGGCATCATCCTCAGTGCCCTTCAGTGCTACTACAGTGTTCATCAGTGCCACTACAATGCTAATCTGTGCCATCAGTGCCACTACAGTGCCCATCAGTGCTACTACATCAGTGTTCATCAGTGCCAGTACAGTGCTAATCAGTGCCATTACAATGCCCCATACAGTGCCATCAATGCCCATCCATGTCACTACAGTGCCACTACAATGCTAATCAGTGCCCATCCGTGCCACTACAGTGTCCATCAGTGCCACTGCAATGTTAATCAGTGCTATTACAGGGCCCATCAGTGCCCCTACAGTGCCCATCAGTGCCATTACAATTCCCATCAGTGCCATCAATTGCCCTACAGTGCTAATCAGTGCCATTACAGTGACCATTAGTGCCACTACAGTGCTAATCGGTACCACTATGCTAATCAGTGCTATTACAGTGCCTATCAGTGCTACTACAGTGCCCATCAGTGCCATTACAATGCCCATCAGTGCCACCAATGCCCCTACAGTGCTAATCAGTGCCATTACAGTGCCTATTAGTGCCACAACAGTGCTCATTCAGTGCCACTACAGTGCCATTACAGTGCCACATCAGTGCCCAGCAGTGCCACTATGGTGCCCATCAGTACCCCTACAGGGCCATCAGTACTACTATAGTGCTCATTAGTGCTCCATGGAACCATTACTGTGCCCATTAGTGCCACATCAGTGCCACAATAGTGTTCATCAATGCCACTAAAATGCTAATCAGTGTTATTACAGGACCCATCAGTGCCATTACAGTGCCCATCAGTGCCATTACAGTGCCACATTAGTGCCACTACAGTGCTCATCAGTGTCCTACAGTGCCCATCAGTACCCCTACAGTGCTCATCAGTGCTCTATGGTGCCACTGCAGTGCTCATCAGTGCCACTATAGTGTCCATCAGTGCTACTACAATGCCCATAAGTGCCCCTACAGTGCCATCAGCGCCCCTACAGTGCCAATCAGAGCCCTACGGTGCCCCTACAGTGCCATCAGTGTCACTACAGCGCTCATCAGTGCCCTATAGTGCCCATCAGTGGATCCTCATCAGCACCCTTCAGTGCCATAAAAATGTGTAAAAAATGTGTTTTCATTTTCTTTTGACATTTTCTGAAAATTTGTGTAAAAAAAATGAAATGTTCAAAAGACTCATTATGCCCCATAGAATATACATTGGGGTGTTTTCTTTCCAAAATGTGGTCATTTGTTGGGTGTTTCCATGCTATTGGTGCTCCAAGGCCTTCAAAAATACACCTCCCAAATTTTTGAGATGGGAATGAGGGACACCTATGAGCAAAAGTATGCAGGCATAGGACACGCCCCTTGCCCTGCCCCCTTAAAGGAGAATTGTACAAAAAAACAAGATTGGTTAAACCTACAAGTGCTTTTTTATCACTACTATTCCTTTATATTGGCTTTTGGAATTTACAAATGCAGCAATCAGATGAAAGGTTTAGCGCTGGGAAACACTTTTTGATTGATAAAAAGTGCATTTTATATACAACTATATGGATCAGACCCGAATGAGGGCAGATGAGGAGGAATGAGGAACAGAAGGACATTGTTCCCAACCAGTGACAGTCCCTCTAAATCAGTGACAGTTGGGAACTATGCAAAAGTGTGATAGGTTGTCAGGAAACTAGATGCGTAATTTATGCTCCTAGAACTGAAGGTGCTCCCTGCATGTTGGGCCTCTCTATGTGGCCAGACTGTGTAAAAGTCACACATGTGGTATCACCATACTCAGGAGGAGGAGTAGAATGTATGTTGCGGTGTCATTGGAAGTATGGATATGCTGTGTGTGAGAAATATCCTGTTAATCTGACAATTTTGTGAAAAAAAAAAATAATGTTCATTTTGCAAAGAATTGTGGGAAAAATTACAACTTCAAAAAAACTCACCATGCCTCTTACTAAATACCTTGGAATGTCTACTTTCCAAAAAGGGGGTCATTTGGGGGTATTTGTACTGTCCTCACTTGTTAGGGTCTCAAGAAATGATATTGGCCGTCAATACATCAGGTGTGATCAATTTGCAGTGATTAGCATCGTAGCTTGTAGACTCTACTGAGTAATTGTCATTCAAAGTGTGAGAGTGCTGAAAGATGAAAATTGGTCTGGGCAGGAAGGGGGTGAAAGTGGCCGGTAGGCAAGTGGTTAATTGAACAAACTGAAGTTAGAAGATGATTGGCCATGTGCAGCTGCAGGTTCTGAGTGCTCCAATTTTAGTAAATCGCACTCAGAGGGTCTGGTATGCATCTTGTGGGGGGACCATAGAAAGACTACAAATCCCAGCAAGCCATGTATACATTATATGCTGGAGGACTACAAGTACCAGCATGTCCTGTATACATTGTATATTATATAACGGAGGACTACAATTCCCAGCATGTCCTGGATACATACTTTATTATAGAGCAGAGGACTACAATTCCCAGTATGTCCTGTATGCATTGTATGTTATAGAGCGGAGGACTACAATTCCCAGCATGTCCTGTATACATTGTATATTATAGAGCAGAGGAGAGGACTACAATTCCCAGCATGTCCTGTATACATTGTATATTATACACAGGAGGACTACAATTCCCAGCATGTCCTGTATACATTGTATATTATACAAAGGAGGACTACAAGTCCCAGCATTTCCTGTATATATTGTATATTATACACAGGAAGACTACAAGTCCCAGCATGTCCTGTATACATTGTATATTATAGAGTGGAGGTGAGTCTTGTCTGTACCCTCCCTCCGATGTGTATGAAGGTGCCCCTCCCCCCATGAAGGGTGTTATCTGTCCTAGGAGAAGCTTTTCCTTATCTGGGGGTCAGACTTCCCTGTGAAATGTAGAAGAAGGTGGAGGACTCTGATTGGTGTGTTGGTTGGGGGTGTGTCCAGTGGTGGGAAATGTCCCTGAGAGTATGGGGGAGGGGGGTTCCAGCATGTCCTGTATACATTGTATATTATACACCGGAGGACAACAAATCCCAGCATGTCCTGTATACATTTTATATTATACACCGGAGGACTACAAGTCCCAGCATGTCCTGTATACATTGTATATTATACACAGGAGGACTACAAGTCCCAGCATGTCCTGTATACATTGTATAATATATACCAGAGGACTACAATTCCCAGCATGTCCTGTATACATTGCATATTATATACCGGAGGACTACAAGTCCCAGCATGTCCTGTATATATTGTATATTATAAACAGGAGGACTACAAGTCCCAGCATGTCCTGTATACATTGTGTATTATACACCGGAGGACTACAAGTCCCAGCATGTCCTGTATACATTGTATATTATATACCGGAGGACTACAAGTCCCAGCATGTCCTGTATACATTGTATATTATACACAGGAGGACTACAAGTCCCAGCATGTCCTGTATACATTGTATATTATATACCGGAGGACTACAAGTCCCAGCATGTCCTGTATACATTGTATATTATACACAGGAGGACTACAAGTCCCAGCATGTCCTGTATACATTGTATATTATATACCGGAGGACTACAAGTCCCAGCATGTCCTGTATACATTGTATATTATACACAGGAGGACTACAAGTATCAGCATTTCCTGTATACATTGTATATTATATAGGGGAGGACTACAATTCCCAGCATGTCCTGTATACATTGTATATTATACACCGGAGGACTACAAGTCCCAGCATGTCCTGTATACATTGTATATTATACACCGGAGGACTACAAGTCCCAGCATGTCCTGTATACATTGTATATTATATACCGGAGGACTACAAGTCCCAGCATGTCCTGTATACATAATATAATAAAATATAGCAGCAAAGTAAAGAAAGTAATATACATCTATATATTATATTACTTGTAGTCTTGTAGTGAGGGGTGTACTCACTTTTGTGAGATACCGTCCGTGTGTGTATATATACAGTATCTCACAAAAGTAAGTACACCCCTCAGTCACATTTTTTCGTAAATATTTTCTTCTCTCTTTTCATGTGACAACACTGAAGAAATGACACTTGTCTACAATGTAAAGTAGTGAGTGTACAGCTTGTATAACAGTGTAAATTTACTGTCCCCTCAAAATAACTCAACACACAGCCATTAATGTCTAAACCGCTGGCAACAAAAGTCAGTACACCCCTAAGTGAAAATCTCCAAATTGGGCCCAAAGTGTCAATATTTTGTGTGGCCACTAGAGATGAGCTTCGTGTTCAGGGGCCAGCTTAAAGCGGGGTCCACCCACACCACCAAAAAAAAAAAAATATTAAAAGCCAGCAGCTACAAATACTGCAGCTGCTGATTTTTAATACATGGCCACTTACCTGTCCCGGGGTCCAGCGATGTCGGCAGGGGACGCCGAGAACCCGCTCGGTTCTCGGCAGCGGCCACCGCCATCCTAAGTGAGGGAATCAGGAAGTGAAGCGTTGCGGCTTCACTTCCCGGTTCCCTACTGCGCATGTGCGAGTCGCGCTGCGCGTCCCTAGTGGTCCCCGCTCTCTGCTGGGAGCTGTGTGTTCCCAGCAGACAGCGCGGTCGGGACAGGAAGAAGCATAGACTCCCATGGGAGTCTATGCCGGAAGTGGGTGCAAATACCTGTCTTTGACAGGTATCTGCACCCCCCTCCCCCCTGAAAGGTGCCAAATGTGACACCGGAGGGGGGGAGGGTTCCGAAAAGCGGAAGTTCCATTTTTGTGTGGAACTCCGCTTTAAGGGCAGCACACTGACCGCAAAGCTCTGCATGTGCAGAGCGCTGCTGTCTCTGCGCGTTATTCCAAAAGTTCTTTTGGTGTGGGCCTTTTTTGAGATGAGTGCATCAGATCGCACCGCTGCTATTTGCAACATTTGTCTCAAGCGTATCTCGCGTGGCCAAAACATCTCCCGCTTGGGCACCACATGCTTGACCAGACATATGTTGACCTGCCATGCAGTTCATTGGCAAGCGTATCTAAAAGACCCACACCAAAGAACAAAGAGGACCTCTCCTTGCTCCTCATCAGCTGAGATCTCCAACCCCACTATACCTTCAGTCCTCTCTGAGACCTACTATCGGTACACCGACGTCAGATTGTACCAGACAAATTTCCCTGCCCAGCTGCTGCACCACCGAAAGAAGTTTGCTCCCAGCCATCCACATGTCCAGCGGTTGAATGCTAGCTTGGCAAAATTGCTAGCACTTCAACTTCTACCTTTTCAGTTGGTAGACTTTGCCCTCTTGAGTTTGTGGAATGTGGAATGTGCGGTTCCCCAGTGGCAGGTTCCCAAACGCCACTTTTTCTCACGGAAGGCGATTCCGGCTCTCTACCGGCATGTGGAAGGCAATGTCTTGGCCTCGCTGGACAGGGCAGTCAGCGGTAAGGTGCATATTACCACTGACTCATGGTCCAGCAGGCATGGACAGGGACATTACTTAAGTTTCACGGCGCATTGGGTGACTCTGCTGGCAGCTGGGAAGGATGCAGGACAAGGCGCAGTAGTGTTGGAGGTTGTTCCGCCACCACGCCTCCAAAATGCTACTACTGGTGATTCTGACACACCTCTCTCCTCCACCCCCTCCTCTTCTTCTTCCTCCATGGCCTCTTTCTGTGCTTTGTCCTCGGAACCAGTGTTGCTCCGTAGGCGTTCAATGGGCTACGCAAGTACGCAGGCCAAAAGATGCCATGCGGTGCTTGAGCTGGTGTGCTTGGGGGACAGGAGCCACACTGGGGCAGAGGTTCTGTCAGCTCTGCAGGGGCAGGTTCAGAGGTGGTTGACGCCACGCCAACTTAAGGCAGGAATGGTAGTTTGCGACAATGGCACCAACCTCCTCTCCACCCTCCGACAGAGACAACTGACCCATGTGCTCTGTTTGGCTCACGTCCTTAACTTGGTGGTGCAGCGGTTCTTGGGCAGGTACCCGGGCTTACAGGATGTCCTGAGGCAGGCCAGGAAAGTCTGTGTGCATTTCCGCCGGTCATATAATGCCAGTGCTTGGCTGGCAGACCTGCAAAAGAAATTTAACCTGCCCAAGAACCGCCTAATCTGTGACATGCCCACCAGGTGGAACTCAACGTTAGCCATGCTGCAGCGGCTGCACACGCAGCAGAGGGCCATCAATGAGTACCTGTGCGACTATGGCACCAGGACAGGGTCAGGGGAGCTTGTTTTTTTTTCCCCACGCCAGTGGGCCATGATCAGGGATGCATGCACTGTCCTGTCACCATTTGAGGAGGCCACGAGGTGAGCAGTGACAGTGCATGCATCAGTGACACTGTCCCCCTTGTCCACCTGTTGGAGCACACACTGCGGTGATTAATTGACAGGGCACTTGAGGCAGAACAGAGGCAGGAAGAGGAGGACTATCTTAGCTCTCAAGGCCCCCTTTATCCAGACAGTGTTCCTGCGTGCCCGCCGATCACACAGGAAGAGGACGAGGAGGAGGATTGTGTCAGCATGGAGGTGGAGCCTAGCACTCAGCATCAGCAGCAGTCTTTAAGGGATCATTCACAGTCGCAAGAAACACATGGACTAGTACGTGTCTGGGAGGAGGTGGCTGTGGACCATGTCGTCCTTAGTGACCCAGAGGACTCTGCACCGAATGCCTCAGCAAACCTACACTGTGTGGCCTCCCTGATCCTGCAAAGCCTGCGAAAGGATCCTCGTATTCGTGGTATCAAGGAGAAGGACCAATACTGGCTGGCAACCCTCCTTGATCCACATTACAAGGGTAATGTTGCTGACCTTAACTTGCCATCGCAGAGGGAGCAGAGGATGAAACATCTTCGGGAGGCCTTGCAGAAAGGTCTGTGCAACGCGTTCCCAGAGACTGGGAGGTTACAAACTCCTGTTTCTGGACAACGTGTTGCTGAGGCTTCGGTCAGTCACAGAAGGAGCGGTGGAGAAGGTGGCCGTCTGACTGATGCGTTTAAAAATTTTTTAGTCCGCAGCCCCAAGGTATGATTGGTTCCAGCAACCATTGCCAGCGTCTGTTTTACATGGTGCAGGAATACCTAGGGGCAAGATCTGACTTGGACACCTTTCCCACCGAAAATCCTCTGGGTTACTGGGTCTTGAGGATGGATCACTGGCCAGAGCTTGCACAGTATGCAATTGAGCTACTGGCCTGTCCTGCATCCAGCGTTCCTTAGGAACGCACATTCAGTGCTGCTGGAGGCTTTGTAACTGATCACAGGGTGCGTCTGTCCACCGACTCGGTCGATCGACTGACCTTCATAAAAAATAATCAGTCTTGGATCACCACCAGATACCAAGCACCTGATCCTGTTGTAATCGAATAATTTTTTTTGAAATCTCAGATCCCTTCAAGACTGCCTATGCTGATGCTGAGTGACTATCCTGTTATGCTGAGTGACTATCCTCTTCCTTCTCAATGATCATGCTGATAGCTTGTAAGAATATTTTTGGTTCTGGGCACCGCCACCAGTGCCTAAGGCTTAATTTTTCTGTCCCTGTTCAACAGGTGCATGTAATTACAATTCTTGATCTAATATTTCAAAAAAGGGCCCGTTTCTGCACCCACCAAGAGTAACTGTGAGGGCTTACAGTGTTGTGGCAACACCAACACCTAAGGCCTCAATTTCTGCAGAGTATATAGGGCAGGCCCCTACTTTTAAACATCCAACTTACAAACGACTCCTAATTGCAAACGGAAGGAGACAACAGGAAGTGAGATGAAATCTACCCCTAGGAAGGGAAATTCTCTCCTGTAAGAGTTAATATGGGAAAAACGTGTCTCCTCTTCACTGATGCTTTATCACCAATCCTTGTTTCACAAAAAAAAACAAATTTTCAAAAAACAATTGTCATTGGGACAGAAAGTGAGGTGAAATCTTCTGAAGAGGAGCACAGACAGCAAAACAAATGTCACAGGGGTGAGAACCCTTCCCTATGTTTTCCAAAAAGCTTTAAAATAGATTTTTTTGGCTGGAGCTACACTTACAAATGTACCAGTTCCAAATTACAAACAGATTCTACATAAGAACAAACCTACAGTCCCTGTCTTGTTTTCACTGCCTGTATACTGCTGTTCAGAGTATATATGGCCTGGGGGCCCAACACCTTTTCTTTTTTTTAATTTGGGTGTGGGGTTCCCCTTAATATCCATACAAGACCCAGAGGGCTTGGTAATGGACTGGGGGGTACCCATGCTGTTTGTCTCACTGATTTTCATCCATATTGCCAGGACCCGACATTACATTAAAGTCACAAGCAGTTTTAAATGACTTTTATTCCTTTAAAAATGTCATTTTGTGCAGGGAATGTTCTAAGCACAGGAAACACACGCCACTTTATAGGCATACTATAGACACCCCCCAGGTACGATATTTAAAGGAATATTTTTTTTTTTTTCACTTTAAGCATCATTAAAATCACTGTTCCCAGAAAAACGTCAGTTTTTTAAACTTTTTTTTGCATTGATACATGTCCCCTGGGGCAGGACCCGGGTCCCCAAACCCTTTTTAGGACAATACCATGCAAATTTGCCTTTTAAATGAGCACTTTTGATTTTGAACGTTCGCGTCCCATAGACGTCAATGGGGTTCTAACGTTCGTGCAAACTTTCGGTCCGTTCGCAGGTTCTGGTGCGAACCGAAGCGGGGGGGTTTGGCTCATCCCTTGTGGGCACCATTATTTTACAGCACTGCCTTAACCCTCTTGGTCATGGAGTTCACCAGAGCTTCACAGGTTGCCACTGGAGTCCTCTTCCCCTCCTCCATGACGACATCACAGAGCTGGTGGATGTTAGAGACCTTGCCCTCCTCCACCTTCCGTTTGAGGATGTCCCACAGATGCTCAATAGGGTTTAGGTCTGGAGACATGCTTGGCCAGTCCATCACCTTTACCCTCAGCTTCTTTAGCAAGGCAGTGGTCCTTTTTGGAGGTGTGTTTGGGGTGGTTATCATGTTGGAATACTGCCCTGCGGTCCAGTCTCTGAAGGGAGGGGATCATGCTCTGCTTCAGTATATCACAGTACATGTTGGCATTCATGGTTCCCTCAATGATCTGTAGCCCCCCAGTGCCGGCAGAACTCATGCAGCCCCAGACCATGACACTCCCACCACCATACTTGACTGTAGACAAGACACACTTGTCTTTGTCCTCCTCACCTGGTTGCCCCCACACACGCTTGTCACCATCTGAACCAAATATGTTTATCTTGGTCTCATCAGACCACAGGACATGGTTCCAGTAATCCATGTCCTTAGTCTGCTTGTCTTCAGCAAACTGTTTGTGGTCTTTCTTGCGCATCATCTTTAGAAGAGGCTTCCTTCTGGGATGACAGCCATGCAGACCAATTTGATGCAGTGTGCGGCGTGTGGTCTGAGCACTGACAGGCTGACCCCCCACCCCTACAACCTCTGCAGCAATGCTGGCAGCACTCATACGTCTATTTCCCAAAGTCAACCTCTGGATATGTCGCTGAGCACGTGACCTCAACTTCTTTGGTGGACCATGGTGAGGCCTGTTCTGAGTGGAACCTGTCCTGTTATACCGCTGTATGGTCTTGGCCACCGTGCTGCAGCTCAGTTTCAGGGTCTTGGCAATCTTCTTATAGACTAGGCCATCTTTATCTAGAGCAACAATTCTTTTTTTCAGATCCTCAGAGAGTTCTTTGCCATGAGGTGTCATGTTGAACTTCCAGTGACCAGTATGAGAGAGTGAGAGCGATAACACCAAATTTAACACACCTGCTCCCCATTCAAACCTGAGACCTTGTAACACTAACGAGTCACATGACACCGGGAGGGAAAATGGCTAATTGGGCCCAATTTGGACATTTTCACTTAGGGGTGTACTGACTTTTGTTGACAGTGGTTTAGACATTAATGGCTGTGTGTTGAGTTATTTTGAGGGGACAGAAAATTTACACTGTTATACAAGCTGTACACTCACTACTTTACATTGTAGACAAGTGTCATTTCTTCAGTGTTGTCACATGAAAAGAGAGAAGAAAAGATTTACAAAAGTGTGACTGAGGGGTGTACTCACTTTTGGGAGATACTATATATATATATAGATATATATATATATATATATATCTATATATATATATATATATAGTATGTGTGTATGTGTGTGTGTGTTATATATTATTGTTCCATATCTGAGTGTGGATCCCCACTTACATCTGTGTCCCCAGAGAGCCCCCCCTATACATCAGGGTTCCCAGAGAGCCTCCCCCTAGAGAGGGGGTGAGGGGGGTGGGTGAAAGGGGATGAAAGAGTGAGAGGGGGGTGAGGGAGGATGAGAGAGAGAGAGGGGGGTGGGAAAGAGAGACCCGCTAGCCCTGCCTACAGTCCCTACTGTCCCAGCCCCTGTCTGTGTGGGTAGGCATGTGTATGATCCACCTACCTCCCACCCATCCAGCTGCCCAGGCCTCCCCCTCCCTCTTTGATGCTGCTGCCCTGCACCCCACCACCACTGGACCAGTGGCAGGATGTTCCAGTCCAGGACCATGACAAGGGACGGGGCGCAACTTTTTAGGCCCCACGAGAACTAGAGGGGGAGGAAGTGGAAACCTCCTCCGCTTTGAATGCTGGTCAGGGAGGGAGTTGCGGCCATGACGTCACTGGTTGCTAGACGCTAGGCGGCTCTAGCAACCAGTGGCCAGGAGTAGAGTCAGGTGGAGGCAGAGCCGGAGCCAGTGCTACAGCGGCTCAGTCCACCCCTTCCCCTGCATTCCGGACTTCTCTGGGTGTTAGTTTCATTCCGCGACAATGCAGTGTCCCGGAATGAAGGTGCCCGGGATCGGGACATACCTGCTAATTGCGGGACTGCACTGCACGACTCCACTGTTTGTGTATATATATATATATATATATATATATATATATATATATATATATATATATATATATATACATATATATATACAGTGGGGACGGAAAGTATTCAGACCCCCTTAAATTTTTCACTCTTTGTAATATTGAAGCCATTTGCTAAAATCATTTAAGTTCATTTTTTTCCTCATTAATGTACACACAGCACCCCATATTATACACACAGCACCCCATATTGTACACACAGCACCCCATATTATACACACAGCACCCCATATTGTACACACAGCACCCCATATTGTACACACAGCACCTCATATTGTACACACAGCACCCCATATTGTACACACAGCACCCCATATTGTACACACAGCACCCCATATTGTACACACAGCACCCCATATTGACAGAAAAACATAGAATTGTTGACATTTTTGTGGATTTATTAAAAAAGAAAAACTGAAATATCACATGGTCCTAAGTATTCAGACCCTTTGCTCAGTATTTAGTAGAAGCCCCCTTTTGATCTAATACAGCCATGAGTCTTTTTGGGAAAGATCCAACAAGTTTTTCACACCTGGATTTTGGGATCCTCGGCCATTCCTCCTTGCAGATCCTTTCCAGTTCCGTCAGGTTGGATGGTAAACATTGGTGGACGGCCATTTTTAGGTTTCTCCAGAGATGCTCAATCGGGTTTAAGTCAGGGCTCTGGCTGGGCCATTCAATAACAGTCACAGAGTTGTTGTGAAGCCAATTCTTCGTTATTTTAGCTGTGTGCTTATAGTCATTGTCTTATTGGAAGGTAAACCATCGGCCCAGTCTGAGGTCCTGAGCACTCTGGAGAAGGTTTTCCTCCAGGATATCCCTGTACTTGGCCACATTCATGTTTCCTTCAATTGCAACTAGTCGTCCTGTCCCTGCAGCTGCTGCCACCACCATGCTTCACTGTTGGGACTGTATTGGACAGGTGATGAGCAGTACCTGGTTTTCTCCACACATACCGCTTAGAATTAAGGCCAAAAAGTTCTATCTTGGTCTCCTCAGACCAGAGAATCTTATTTCTCACCATTTTGGAGTCCTTCAGGTGTTTTTTTAGCAAACTCCATGTGGGCTTTCATGTGTCTTGCACCGAGGAGAGGCTTCCGTCGGGCCACTCTGCCATAAAGCCCCGACTGGTGGAGGGCTGCAGTGATGGTTGACTTTCTACAACTTTCTCCCGACTGCATCTCTGGAGCTCAGCCACAGTAATCTTTGGGTTCTTCTTTACCTCTCTCACCAAGGCTCTTCTCCCCAGATAGCTCAGTTTGCCCAGACGGCCAGCTCTAGGAAGGGTTCTGGTCATCCCAAACGTCTTCTATTTAAGGATTATGGAGGCCACTGTGCTCTTAGGAACCTTAAGTGCAGCAGAAATGTTTTAGTAACCTTGGCCAGATCTGTGCCTTGCCACAATTCTGTCTCTGAGCTCTTCAGGCAGTTCCTTTGACCTCATGATTCTTATTTCCTCTGACATGCACTGTGAGCTGTAAGGTCTTATATAGACAGGTGTGTGGCTTTCCTATTCAAGTCCAATCAGTGTAATCAAACACAGCTGGACTCAAATGAAGGTGTAGAACCATCTCAAGGATGATCAGAAGAAATGGACAGCACCTGAGTTATATATATGAGTGTCACAGCAAAGGGTCTGAATACTTAGGACCATGTGATATTTCAGTTTTTCTTTTTTAATAAATCTGCAAAAATGTCAACAATTCTGTGTTTTTCTGTCAATATGGGGTGCTGTGTGTACAATATGGGGTGCTGTGTGTACAATATGGAGTGCTGTGTGTACAATATAGGGGCTGTGTGTACAATATGGGGTGCTGTGTGTACAATATGGGGTGCTGTGTGTACAATATGGAGTGCTGTGTGTACAATATGGGGGGCTGTGTGTGCAATATGGGGTGCTGTGTGTACAATATGGGGTGCTGTGTGTACAATATGGGGGTGCTGTGTATACAATATGGGGGTGCTGTGTATACAATATGGGGTGCTGTGTGTACAATATGGGGTGCTGTGTGTACAATATGGGGTGCTGTTTGTACAATATGGGGTACTGTATGTACAGTAATGAGGGAAAAAATGAACTTAAATGATTTTAGCAAATGGCTGCAATATAACAAAGAGTGAAAAATTTAAGGGGGTCTGAATACTTTCCATCCCCACTGTATATATATATAATGTATATAGATAAATTATAAAATGTCTCTGGGATGGACAGTGGGTCCAACATGTCCTGTATACATTGTATAGTATACACCGGAGGACTACAAGTCCCAGCATGTCCTGTATACATTGTATAGTATACACCGGAGGACTACAAATCCCAGCATGTCCTGTATACATTGTATATTATACACAGGAGGACTACAAGTCCCAGCATGTTCTGTATGCATTGTATATTATACACAGGAAGACTACAAGTCCCAGCATGTCCTGTATACATTGTATATTATACACAGGAGGACTACAAGTCCCAGCATGTCCTGTATATGTTGTATATTATACACCGAAGGACTACAAGTCCCAGCATGTCCTGTATACATTGTATAATATACACAGGAGGACTACAAGTCCCAGCATGTCCTGTATACATTGTATATTATACACCGGAGGACTAAAAGTCCCAGCATGTCCTGTATACATTGTATATTATACACCGGAGGACTACAAGTCCCAGCATGTCCCGTATACATTGTGTGTGTCCCCCCCCCCCGGTGTGTATGAAGGTGCCCCTTCCCCCATGAAGGGTGTTATCTGTCCTAGGAGAAGTTTTTCCTTATCTCGGGGAGTCAGACTTCCCTGTGAAATGTAGAAGAAGGTGGAGGACTCTGATTGGTGTGTTGGTTGGGGGTGTGTCCAGTGGTGGGAGGACGGGGGAGGGGGGGGTCTCTTGGTGATGTGCAGCTGGCAGTGGAGGGAGGATTTCCCACCTGAACACAAAGATGTCACTTTCCAGGAACACCCAATAAAACTGCCGCCAGGTAAGTGTAACATATTGGAAGAAACAATTAATATTTCAGTATCTTTAGGTGTTTCCGGAGATTTGTTTGATAGTTCAATAGTCAGGCTGACTTACACCAAAGTGTGGTTTTATTGTCACACAATTGTCATCATAGAAACAATGTAAAAAGTATAACATTTCAGTGGAGGAAAAACACAAATATAAGAAGTCATAAAGATGTGACAAGCTGATGGAAGCGTGTGCCCTCATATCTCCATAGTCTTCCATGTCTCATGTGTCCTCATATCTCCATAGTCTTCCATGTCTCGTGTGTCCTCATATCTCCATAGTCTTCCATGTCTCGTGTGTCCTCATATCTCCATAGTCTTCCATGTCTCGTGTGTCCTCATATCTCCATAGTCTTCCATGTCTCCTCATATCTCCATAGTCTTCCATGTCTCGTGTGTCCTCATATCTCCATAGTCTTCCATGTCTCGTGTGTCCTCATATCTCCATAGTCTTCCATGTCTCGTGTGTCCTCATATCTCCATAGTCTTCCATGTCTCGTGTGTCCTCATATCTCCATAGTCTTCCATGTCTCGTGTGTCCTCATATCTCCATAGTCTTCCATGTCTCGTGTGTCCTCATATCTCCATAGTCTTCCATGTCTCGTGTGTCCTCATATCTCCATAGTCTTCCATGTCTCGTGTGTCCTCATATCTCCATAGTCTTCCATGTCTCATGTGTCCTCATATCTCCATAGTCTTCCATGTCTCATGTGTCCTCATATCTCCATAGTCTTCCATGTCTCATGTGTCCTCATGTCTCCATACTTCCTAGTGTGAGTGAGATAAATCTGGATGTGACGTTGTCTGTCACAGAGTATATGTAGAGTCTTCCATGTCTCATGTGTCTAATGCCCCGTACACACGGTCGGATTTTCCGACGGAAAATATGTGATAGGACCTAGTTGTCGGAAATTCCGACCGTGTGTGGGCTCCATCGGACATTTTCCATCGGATTTTCCGACACACAAAGTTTGAGAGCAGGATATAAAATTTTCCGACAACAAAATCTGTTGTCGGAAATTCCGATCGTGTGTACACAAATCCGACGGACAAAGTGCCACGCATGCTCAGAATAAATAAAGAGATGAAAGCTATTGGCCACTGCCCTGTTTATAGTCCCGGCGTACGTGTTTTACGTCACCGCGTTTAGAACGATCGGATTTTCCGACAACTTTGTGTGACCGTGTGTATGCAAGACAAGTTTGAGCCAACATATGTCGGAAAAAATCCTAGGATTTTGTTGTCGGAATGTCCGAACAAAGTCGGACCGTGTGTACGGGGCATAAGTGTGTCAGTATTGGTGTCAGGCTATATGACTGAGTGTCCCTATAGATCCCATAAGATGTCTTCATGTGCTACATGTAGACGGAATAACTCCACAAAGCTCAGAACCTCTTATGGCAAACATTCATTCACTAACTTCATCAAGTCATGTATGGACTTTGAGTGACAAGCACACATGTAAGGCTGGCCATACATTGAACAATTTTATTATTCAATTTCATTTAGATTTACCTTCAGATATGTACAGTAGGTGACCGTGATATTGTGTCAATCTCGCCGCTTTTATCAGCGAGATTTGATACCTGTGAGCCCCGTCGCGGGAGCCAGCGCCGCGATGGCTCGCTGATCGGGAAAGGAAAACTTTTCTTTTCCTTTCGTGATGAGCGACAGGCAGTGCTGACAGCTGTCTGGTATGAATCCTGAGGGGGAACGCCGCACCAAATTTTAAATGAAAAAACTGGTGTGGGTCCCCCCCAGGAGCATACCAGGCCCTTAGGTCTGGTATGGATTGTAAGGGGAACCCCCTACGCCGTTGGGGTGCCCCCCAAGATCCATACCAGCAATTTATTAGGCAGCTCTGGGGTCTTCTTCCGTCTTCTCCCGGTGTTCAGCTTCTTCTCCCGGGCCCCTCCGCTATCTTCTTCCAGCTCTTTTGCTAGCAGGGGGCCTGGTCTGCTGCTGCTGTCTTGTCACCTCTTCTCTTCTCTTCTTCTGATGTTGACACGATGCGCTCTCCTGCTGGAATGTTGTGTGCGAGCTGCGCAGCCATTTATATAGGCAGTGACCCCACCCCTTTGTGACGTTACAGTCCCAGCATGCGCAGGGACTCTGGGATCACGCCCCCTTATGACACCAGAGTCCCTGCGCATGTTGGGACTGTAACATCACAAAGGGAGGGGGGATGTCCACTATCTGTGATCACAGTGGAGGGGGGATGTCCACTATCTGTGATCACAGTGGAGGGGGGATATCCACTATCTGTGGTCACAGTGGAGGGGGGTGTCTACTATCTTTGGTCACAGTGGAGGGGGGAGATGTCCGCTATCTGTGGTCACAGTGGAGGGGGGAGATGTCCGCTATCTGTGGTCACAGTGGAGGGGGGAGATGTCCGCTATCTGTGGTCACAGTGGAGGGGGGATATCCACTATCTGTGGTCACAGTGGAGGGGGGTGTCTACTATCTTTGGTCACAGTGGAGGGGGGAGATGTCCGCTATCTGTGGTCACAGTGGAGGGGGGATATCCACTATCTGTGGTCACAGTGGAGGGGGGATATCCACTATCTGTGGTCACAGTGGAGGGGGGAGATGTCCGCTATCTGTGGTCACAGTGGAGGGGGGATATCCACTATCTGTGGTCACAGTGGAGGGGGGTGTCTACTATCTTTGGTCACAGTGGAGGGGGGAGATGTCCGCTATCTGTGGTCACAGTGGAGGGGGGATATCCACTATCTGTGGTCACAGTGGAGGGGGGATGGCCACTATCTGTGGTCACAGTGGAGGGGGGATGGCCACTATCTGTGGTCACAGTGGAGGGGGGGATGTCCACTATCTGTGGCCACAGTGGAGGGGGGATGTCCACTATCTGCGGTCACAGTGGAGGGGGAGAGATTACCGCTATCTGTAGTCACAGGGGAGGGGGGGATGTCCGCTATCTGTAGTCACAGGGGAGGGGGGATGTCCGCTATCTGTAGTCACAGGGGAGGGGGGGTGTCCGCTCTCTCTAGTCACAGTGGAGGGGGGAGATGTCCGCTATCTGTAGTCACAGTGGAGGGGGGATGTCCGCTATCTGTAGTCACAGTGGAGGGGGGAGATGTCTGCTATCTGTAGTCACAGGGGAGGGGGGGTGTTCGGTATCTGTATTCAATGTGAGAAAGCCGACCGCCTGCAGAAAAGAAGAAGAGTACCGGGGTCAAGGCCGATATCTTCATCCGTAATCCCGGTAGACCAATTGCCAACTGCAATGTATATACACTCACTGGCCAATCACATGGCAGCAACTCAATGCATTTAGACATCTAGACGTGGTGAAGACGACTTGCTGAAGTTCATACCGAGCATCAGAATAGGGAAGAAAGGGGATTCGGTGACTTTGAACTTGGCATGGTTGTTGGTGCCAGACGGGCTGGTCTGAGTATTTCTGGGATTTTTCACACACAACCATCTCTCAGGTTTTTTAAGGGAATGGGGGAAAAAGAGAAGAAATTCAGTGAGGAAAATGCCTTGTTGATGTCAGAGGTCAGAGGAGAATGGGCAGACTGGTTCCAGATGATAGAAAGGCAACAGTACCTCAAATAACCACTCGTTACACCCAAGGTATGCAGAATACCATCTCTGAAGCCACAACACATCCAACCTTGAAGGAGATGGACTACAGCAGCAGAAGACCACACCGGGTGCCACTCCTGTCAGCTAAGAGCGGGAAAATTAGGCTACAGTTGGCACAGGATCACCAAAATTGGACAATAGAAGATTGGAAAAACATTGCCTGCTCTGATGAGTCTGGATTTCAGCTGCAACATTCAGATGGTGGGGTCAGAATTTGGTGCATGGATCCATCCTGCCTTGTATCAATGGTTCCGGCTGGAGGTGTAATGGTGTGGGGGATATTTTCTTGGCACACTTTGGTCCCCTTAGTACCAATTGAGCATCATTTATACACCACGGCCTACCTGAGTATTGTTGCTGACCATGTCCATCCCTATATGACTACAGTGTCCCCATCTTCTGATGGCTCCTTCCAGCAGGATAATGCACCATATCACAAAGCTCCAATCATCTCACCACTGGACAATGAGGTCACTGTCCTCCAATGGCCTCCACACTCACCACATCTCATCCAATAGAACACCTTTGGGATGTGGTGGAACGAGAGATTGGCATCATGGATGGGCAGCCGACAAATCTGCAGCAATTGTGTGATTTTATCATGTCACTATGGAGCAAAATCTCTGAGGATGGTTTCCAACACATAAATGTATCTATGCCACCAAGAATGAAGCCTGCTACTAGCAAGGTGGACCTAATAAAGTGTCCGGTGAGTGTAGATGTATTGCGGTTGGTAAGTGGTGAACACAATTCCCATTTTCTGAGGTCAGTAAAGTTGGGATCACACGAGTACAACTTCATTTCCAGTTTTTCAGAATTACAGAATTTAGGGGGTGAAAACAGGTGGTGGGGGAGGGGGGTGACATTCTGTATCACCGCATACTGCTGGCTCTTATTAAAGCGGAGCGCCACCGAAAAAAAAAAAATTTAAAGTCAGCAGCTACAAATACTGCAGCTTCTGACTTTTAAAACATGGACACTTACCTGTCCAGGGCGCCCGCGATGTCGGCACCCGAGGCCGAAGCGTCTCTCCGTCCTCGGGTGCTGCCGCCTCCATCTTCGGTAAGGGAATCAGGAAGTGAAGCCGTGCTGCTTCACTTCCCGGTTCCCTACTGCGCATGCGCGAGTCGCGCAGCGCAATCCGGATGGTCCCTGCTGCCTCTGGGACCCGTGTGTTTCCCAGCAGGCAGCGGGGAGGGAGCAGGAAGTGGCGTAAATACCCGCAGATTCTGCGGGTATCTATGCCGGAAGTGGGTACAGATACCTGTAATATACAGGTATCTGTACCCCCCTCCCCCCTGAAAGGTGCCAACTGTGTCACCGGAGGGGGGGAGGAATCTGATGAGTGGAAGTTCCACTTTTGGGTGGAACTCCACTTTAAGTACATCCTTAATAATAATAACATAACCTCCCGTCACAACACCTCTGAAAAGCAATCTGACCACTGATGGTGTGTCAGTCCTTCCTACAGATGTAAACAATCATCATGGAGAGAGGTAAGTGTCCGTGTTCCTGTACTCTGTAATACATATCATTGCCATTCTCTGTACAGGAGGGGGAGGGGGAGGTCCTCTTTCTATTTTCTCCTCATCCTCTCTAACACATCTCTGTGAAGGAAGATAGACTCACCTTACTCCCCATCCAGATCCCTCATCACCAATATCTCTGGGTGGGGGGAATCCTGATCCAGCACTATGACTCCCCCTCTGAGATCACCTCCCCCCTGCTGTCCCCCCTCTGGGATCACCGCCCCCTGCTGTCCCCCCTCTGGGATCACCGCCCCCTGCTGTCCCCCCTCTGGGATCACCGCCCCCTGCTGTTCCCCCTTTGGGATCACCGCCCCCTGCTATCCCCCCTCTGGGATCACCTCCCCCTGCTGTCCCCCCTCTGGGATCACCGCCCCCTGCTGTCTCCCCTCTGGGATCACCGCCCCCTGCTGTCCCCCCTCTGGGATCACCGCCCCCTGCTGTCCCCCCTCTGGGATCACCACCCCCTGCTGTCCCCTCTCTGGGATCACCGCCCCCTGCTGTCCCTCCTCTGGGATCACCGCCCCCTGCTGTCCCCCCTCTAGGACCACCGCCCCCTGCTGTCCCCCCTCTGGAATCACCACCCCCTGCTGTCCCCTCTCTGGGATCATCGCCCCCTGCTGTCCCTCCTCTGGGATCACCGCCCCCTGCTGTCCCCCCTCTAGGACCACCGCCCCCTGCTGTCCCCCCTCTGGAATCACCACCCCCTGCTGTCCCCCCCTCTGGGATCACTGCCCCCTGCTGTCTCCCCTCTGGGATCACCGCCCCCCCTGCTGCCCCCCCTGCTGTCCCCCCTCTGGGATCACCGCCCCCCCTGCTGTCCCCCCTCTGGGATCACCGCCCCCCCTGCTGTCTCCCCTCTGGGATCACCGCCCCCCCTGCTGTCCCCCCTCTGGGGTCACCGCCCCCTGCTGTCTCCCCTCTGGGATCACCTCCCCCTGCTGTCCCCCCCTCTGGGATCACTGCCCCCTGCTGTCTCCCCTCTGGGATCACTGCCCCCCCTGCTGTCCCCCCTCTGGGATCACCGCCCCCTGCTGTCCCCCCTCTGGGATCACTGCCCCCTGCTGTCCCCCCTCTGGGATCACCGCCCCCTGCTGTCCCCCCTCTGGAATCATCGCCCCCCTGCTGTCCACCCTCTGGGATCATCGCCCCCTGCTGTCCCCCCTCTGGAATCACTGCCCCCTGCTGTCCCCCCTCTGGGATCACTGCCCCCTGCTGTCTTCCCTCTGGGATCACCGTCTCCTGCTGTCTCCCCTCTGGGATCACCGCCCCCCTGCTGTCCCCCCTCTGGGATCACCGCCCCCTGCTGTCCCCCCTCTGGGATCACTGCCCCCTCCTGTCCTCCCTCTGGGATTGCTGCCCCCTGCTGTCTCCCCTCTGGGATCACCGCCCCCTGCTGTCCCACCTCTGGGATCACCGTCCCCTGCTGTCTCCCCTCTGGAATCACCGCCTCCCTGCTGTCTCCCCTCTGGAATCACCGCCCCCCTGCTGTCCTCCCTCTGGGACCACCGCCCCCTGCTGTCCCCCCTCTGGGACCACCGCCCCCTGCTGTCCCTCCTCTGGGGTCACCACCCCCTGCTGTCCCCCCTCTGGGATCACCGCCTCCTGCTGTCCCCCCTCTGGGATCACCGTCCCCTGCTGTCCCCCCTCTGGGATCACCACCCCCTTTCTGTCCCCCCTCTGGGATCACTGCCCCCTGCTGTCCCCCCTCTGGAATCATCGCCCCCCCTGCTGTCCACCCTCTGGGATCACTGCCCCCCCTGCTGTCCCCCCTCTGGGATCACCGCCCCCTGCTGTCCCCCCTCTGGAATCACTGCCCCCTGCTGTCCCCCCTCTGGGATCACCGCTCCCTGCTGTCTTCCCTCTGGGATCACCGCTCCCTGCTGTCTTCCCTCTGGGATCACCGCCCCCTGCTGTCTTCCCTCTGGGATCACCGCCCCCTGCTGTCTTCCCTCTGGGAACACCGCTCCCTGCTGTCTTCCCTCTGGGATCACCGCCCCCTGCTATCTTCCCTCAGGGATCACCGCCCCCTGCTGTCCCCCCCTCTGGGATTACCCCCCTCTGCTGTCCCCCCCTCTGGGATCACCGCCCCCTGCTGTCCCCCCTCTTGGATCACTGCCCCCTGCTGTCCCTCCGCTGGGATGACTGCCCCCTGCTGTCTCCCCTCTGGGATCACCGCCCCCTGCTGTCCCCCCCTCTGGGATCACCGCCCCCCTGATGCCCCCCCTCTGGGATCACCACCCCCTGCTGTCCCTACTTTGGGATCACCACCCCCTGCTGTCCCCCCTCTTGGGATTACCGCTCCCTGCTGTCCCCCCTCTTGGGATTACCGCTCCCTGCTGTCCCCCCACTGGGATCACCGCTCCCTGCTGTCCCCCCCACTGGGATCACCGCTCCCTGCTGTCCCCCCTCTGGGATCATCGCCCCCTGCTGTCCCCCCTCTGGGATCACCACCCCCTGCTGTCCCCTCTCTGGGATCATCGCCCCCTGCTGTCCATCCTCTGGGATCACCGCCCCCTGCTGTCCCCCCTCTAGGATCACCGCCCCCTGCTGTCCCCCCTCTGGAATCACCGCCCCCTGCTGTCCCCCCTCTGGAATCACCACCCCCTGCTGTCCCCCCCCTCTGGGATCACTGCCCCCTGCTGTCTCCCCTCTGGGATCACCGCCCCCCCTGCTGTCTCCCCCTCTGGGATCACCACCCCCCCTGCTGTCCCCCCTCTGGGATCACCGTCCCCTGCTGTCTCCCCTCTGGGATCACCGCCCCCTTCTGTCCCCCCTCTGGGGTCACCGCCCCCTGCTGTCCCCCCTCTGGGGTCACCGCCCCCTGCTGTCCCCCCTCTGGGGTCACCGCCCCCTGCTGTCCCCCCTCTGGGATCACCGCCCCCCCTGCTGTCCCCCCTCTGGGATCACCGCCCCCTGCTGTCCCCCCTCTGGGATCACCGCCCCCTTCTGTCCCCCCTCTGGGATCACCGCCCCCTGCTGTCCCCCCTCTGGGATCACCTCCCCTGCTGTCCCCCCCTCTGGGATCACCGCCCCCTGCTGTCCCCCCTCTGGGATCACCGCCCCCTGCTGTCCCCCCTCTGGGATCACCGCCCCCTGCTGTCCCCCCTCTGGGATCACCGCCCCCTGCTGTCCCCCCTCTGGGATCACCGCCCCCTGCTGTCCCCCCTCTGGAATCACCGCCCCCTGCTGTCCCCCCTCTGGGACCACCGCCCCCTGCTGTTCCCCCTTTGGGATCACCGCCCCCTGCTGTCTCCCGTCTGGGATCACTGCCCCCCTGCTGTCCCCCCTCTGGGATCACCGACCCCTGCTGTCTCCCCTCTGGGATCACCGCCCCCTGCTGTCCCTCCTCTGGGATCACCACCCCCTGCTATCCCCCCTCTGGGATCACTGCCCCCTACTGTCCCCCCTCTGGGATCACCGTCCCCTTGCTGTCCCCCCTCTGGGATCACCGCCCCCTGCTGTCTTCCATCTGGGATCACCGCCCCCCTGCTGTCCCCCCTCTGGGATCACCGACCCCTGCTGTCCCCCCTCTGGGATCACCGCCCCCTGCTGTCCCCCCTCTGGAATCACTGCCCCCTGCTGTCTTCCCTCTGGGTTCACCGCTCCCTGCTGTCTTCCCTCTGGGATCACCGCCCCCTGCTGTCTTCCCTCTGGGAACACCGCTCCCTGCTTTCTTCCCTCTGGGATCACCGCCCCCTGCTGTCTTCCCTCAGGGATCACCACCCCCTGCTGTCCCCCCCTCTGGGATTACCCCCCCTCTGCTGTCCCCCCCTCTGGGATCACCGCCCCCTGCTGTCCCCCCTCTTGGATCACTGCCCCCTGCTGTCCCTCCGCTGGGATGACTGCCCCCTGCTGTCTCCCCTCTGGGATCACCGCCCCCTGCTGTCCCCCCCTCTGGGATCACCGCCCCCTGATGCCCCCCCTCTGGGATCACCGCCCCCTGCTGTCCCTACTTTGGGATCACCACCCCCTGCTGTCCCCCCTCTTGGGATTACCGCTCCCTGCTGTCCCCCCTCTTGGGATTACCGCTCCCTGCTGTCCCCCCACTGGGATCACCGCTCCCTGCTGTCCCCCCACTGGGATCACCGCTCCCTGCTGTCCCCCCACTGGGATCACCGCTCCCTGCTGTCCCCCCACTGGGATCACCGCTCCCTGCTGTCCCCCCACTGGGATCACTGCCCCCTGCTGTCCCCCCTCTGGTATCACCGCCCCCTGCTGTCTCCCCTCTGGGATAACCGCCCCCTGCTGTCCCCCCCTCTGGGATCACCACCCCCTGTTGTCTCTCCTCTGGTATCACCACCCCCCCCTGTTCCCCTCTGAGATCACTGCCCCCGCTGTCCCCCTCTGATGAGGTCATCCTCTCCAGGGTCCTAAGAGAACCCCCCTGCAGTCCATCCAATAGAAATTGTCATCCCTGCAGTTGTCAGAATCTTTGGAGATCGCCTCTGGGATTCCCACTGATATAGTAAGTTCATCTGAAATGAGCAAAAGTGCAAATCAGCCCACTTTACCATCTTTATTATCAAAGTCGTGGTACTCGCCAGCTGCAGGCACCTTCTGGCTGGAATGTGATTGGCTAATTGTACTTCCTCTACATAAACCAGAGATATTGTGTTCTTCCGCATATCCAGCTTTACATCCAGGTAGATTAGTGTCTGAACCGGCTCCGATTGACTCTTCTCCTAGTTTATGAGTCCTCCAAACTTTTGACAGAGTCGCCACCACTAACTCCTGAGGATTCACAAGCCGAATTCTGTCCTAGTGCAGCAACAGGATATTGTCCAGACTTTGTGTATATGAAGTCCATGTTTCCTCAACTGGGTGATTAGAGCCAACACTACCTTGGAAAAGTCCCTGGGTGAAATTGTTAGCCTGAATGGCGGGCAGATGAATTAATAATGGAGTTGACCTACCGCAAACTCCAAAACCATTTTGAAAGTATAGGTATGTGGAAGTACGTATCCTTCAGATCTATGGAAAGGAGCCTCATCCAGTGATCTCTGTTATGTGTTATGTAGTCTCACTTCCCTAGTGGCAATGTACTGGTCGCATACAGTGCTTATCAATGCCAATTTTTGCCGTTTCCACCGGCTGCCTCTGGTCACAGTCCAATTATTTTTCTCATTTAGTTTGTTATTAAATAATTTTATTAAATTGTTTTTAGTTTTACTATTTTGTCACCATAATATTTCTGTTTTGGTTGTTCCCTCAACAGCTAAGCATGGACAGCATGGATTCCCAGCTGGGAATGTGCTTTGTACTTTTGCTGTGGTCTTTTCACACTTTTTTTTTTTTTTTTCTTATTTTACCTTTTTTGTTTTTCTGCTTTTTTTTTTTTTTTTTTTTTCTTTTGATATGTTGTTTTTTCAGATATGTGGAGCAGCACCACCTAGTGTCCACTCTCCATACTGCACCCTCTGTATTAATCAGTCCCGTTAGTTTAGTGATCCTCTATCTGGGACAAACACAGGAAATATCAGACTGAGTACGTAACAAATGGGCTACACCCTTATTTTTGTTTCTTCCTGTTTTCGGCCATTTTAGAGCTGGTTCCAGAAGGTTGAACAGCTTCTCAGTCTCCATCTTAAACACATCGGCCACCAGCATCGGATTTTCTCCACATCAGACCACACAGGTAAGTCATGTGGATGTCCTATTCATAGTACAGGGCTCCTGTCCCTGCTATAGACATATCAATCATCTGTGACCGGCTCTTCCTCCTTGTGATGAATCATCTGGGTATATATACTGTATATATGTATGTGGATGTACTTTTACACTTTGGGGGTTATTTATGAAAGGCAAATCCACTTTGGACTACAAGTGCACTTGGAAGTACAATCTCTGTAAATCCGAGGGGGACATGCAAGGAAAATAAAAAACAACATTTTAGCTTGCACTTGATTGGATGATAAAATCTGCAGAGCTTTTCCTCATTTCAGATCTACCCTTTAGATTTACAGTGACTGAACTTGTAGTGCAAAGTGAATTTGCCTTTCGTAAATAACCCCCTTTGTCTCTGTCTGTCACCCTAACAAGAAGGTCACCACGCTCTCCACATGTTGAGGGAACTTTTTTGCTGATCTGGGACTTCAGGAAATTGGGCTTCAGAATCTACTTCTCAGTGTTGGTTTCCTCTTCATTGCCGGCCATTAAATGGACCTTAGAATGGCTCCTGTAGTCCCTCCTAGGAAGGACATTCAGGCTCATCTCCCACCATGTTCCTTTGATGTGTCCGAGACAGAATAAGTGGGAAACGCCAGAAGAACCCGCTGCGTCCTGACACCCCAAGAATATATTTTATTTGGGGGATACACCTGGCAGTTTAATCAGAATTCTCGTACTTCTTCCTGGCTTCATTGTATTGGCTGCACTTCTACAGGTGGAGGGTATGACAACCCACCCTCCACACGCCTCTCCTGTACATACTGCCCACTGTCATACCCTCCACACTCCTCTCCTATACATACTGCCCTCTGTCATACCCTCCACACTCCTCTCCTATACGTACTGCCCACTGTCATACCCTCCACACTCCTCTCCTATACGTACTGCCCACTGTCATACCCTCCACACTCCTCTCCTGTACATACTGCCCACTGTCATACCCTCCACACTCCTCTCCTGTACATACTGCCCACTGTCATACCCTCCACACGCCTCTCCTGTACATACTGCCCACTGTCATACTCTCCTCTCCTGTACATACCGCCCACTGTCATACCCTCCACACTCCTCTCCTGTACATACTGCCCACTGTCATACCCTCCACACGCCTCTCCTGTACATACTGCCCACTGTCATACTCTCCTCTCCTGTACATACCGCCCACTGTCATACCCTCCACACTCCTCTCCTGTACATACTGCCCACTGTCATACCCTCCACACGCCTCTCCTGTACATACTGCCCACTGTCATACTCTCCTCTCCTGTACATACCGCCCACTGTCATACCCTCCACACGTCTCTCTAGTACATACTGCCCACTGTCATATCCTCCACACTCCTCTCCTGTAAATACTGCCCACTGTCATACCCTCCACACTCCTCTCCTGTACATACTGCCCTCTATAATATCCTCCACACTCCTCTCCTGTACATACTGCCCACTGTCATACCCTCCACACTCCTCTCCTGTACATACTGCTCACTGTCATACCCTCCACACTCCTCTCCTCCTGTACATACTGCTCACTGTCATACCCTCCACACTCCTCTCCTCCTGTACATACTGCCCACTGTCATACCCTCCACACTCCTCTCCTGTACATACTGCCCACTGTCATACCCTCCACACTCCTCTCCTGTACATACTGCCCACTGTCATACCCTCCACACTCCTCTCCTGTACATACTGCCCACTGTCATACCCTCCACTCTCCTCTCCTCCTGTACATACCGCCCACTGTCATACCCTCCACACTCCTCTCCTGTACATACTGCCCACTGTCATACCCTCCACACTCCTCTCCTATACATACTGCCCTCTGTAATACCCTCCACACTCCTCTCCTGTACATACTGCCCACTATCATATCCTGTACATACTGCCCACTGTCATATCCTCCACACTCCTCTCCTGTACATACCGCCCACTGTCATTCCCTCCACACTCCTCTCCTGTACATACCACCCACTGTCATATCCTCCACACTCCTCTCCTGTACATACCGCCCACTGTCATATCCTCCACACTCCTCTCCTGTACATACCGCCCACTGTCATATCCTCCACACTCCTCTCCTGTACATACCGCCCACTGTCATATCCCCCACACTCCTCTCCTGTACATACTGCCCACTGTCATATCCCCCACACTCCTCTCCTGTACATACTGCCCACTGTCATACCCTCTACACTCCTCTCCTGTACATACTGCCCACTGTCATACCCACCACACTCCTCTCTTGTACATACTGCCCACTGTCATACCCTCCACACTCCTCTCTTGTACATACTGCCCACTGTCATACCCTCCACACTCCTCTCCTGTACATACCTCCCACTGTCATACCATCCACACTCCTCTCCTGTACATACTGCCCACTGTCATATCCTCCACACTCCTCTCCTGTACATACCGCCCACTGTCATACCCCCCACACTCCTCTCCTGTACATACTGCCCACTGTCATACCCTCTCACACTTCTCTCCTGTACATACCGCCCACTGTCATATCCTCCACACTCCTCTCCTGTACATACCGCCCACTGTCATATCCTCCACACTCCTCTCCTGTACATACTGCCCACTGTCATACCCTCCACACTCCTCTCCTGTACATACCACTCACTGTCATATCCTCCACACTCCTCTCCTGTACATACCGCCCACTGTCATACCCTCCACACTCCTCTCCTGTACATACCGCCCACTGTCATACCCTCCACACTCCTCTCCTGTACATACCGCCCACTGTCATATCCTCCACACTCCTCTCCTGTACATACCGCCCACTGTCATATCCTCCACACTCCTCTCCTGTACATACCGCCCACTGTCATATCCCCCACACTCCTCTCCTGTACATACTGCCCACTGTCATATCCCCCACACTCCTCTCCTGTACATACTGCCCACTGTCATACCCTCTACACTCCTCTCCTGTACATACTGCCCACTGTCATACCCACCACACTCCTCTCTTGTACATACTGCCCACTGTCATACCCACCACACTCCTCTCTTGTACATACTGCCCACTGTCATATCCTCCACACTCCTCTCCTGTACATACCGCCCATTGTCATACCCACCACACTCCTCTCTTGTACATACTGCCCGCTGTCATACCCCCCACACTCCTCTCTTGTACATACTGCCCGCTGTCATACCCTCCACACTCCTCTCTTGTACATACTGCCCGCTGTCATACCCTCCACACTCCTCTCCTGTACATACTGCCCACTGTCCTATCCTCCAGACTCCTCTCCTGTACATACTGCCCACTGTCATACCCTCCACACTCCTCTCCTGTACATACCGCTCACTGTCATAACCTCTACATACCACCCACTGTCATACTCACCACACTCTTTTCCTATACATACTGCCCACTGTCATACCCTCCACACTCCTCTCCTGTACATACCTCCCACTGTCATACCCTCCACACTCCTCTCCTGTACATACCGCCCACTGTCATACCCTCCACACTCTCCTCTCCTGTACATACCGCCCACTGTCATACCCTCCACACTCTCCTCTCCTGTACATACCGCCCACTGTCATACCCTCCACACTCTCCTCTCCTGTACATACCGCCCACTGTCATACCCTCCACACTCTCCTCTCCTGTACATACCGCCCACTGTCATACCCTCCACACTCCTCTCCTGTACATACTGCCCACTGTCATACCCTCCACACTCTCCTCTCCTGTACATACTGCCCACTGTCATATCCTCCACACTCTCCTCTCATGTACATGCTGCCAGGGCCAGACTGGGAATGAACACCAGCCCTGGAAAAAATGTCATACCAGCCCCATAGCATTATTATACCAGCCCAACAGCATAACGTCATTATTTTCTTGTTCATAAAATGGAAAACCATGCATTTTAAAGCACATTTGGCTGCAATTGATGGGTAAAGTGGCTGTTTTTAATGGGCACAGTGGTGGCAATTTATGGGCACAGTGGCTGCGCTTGATGGCACAGTGGCTGCGCTTGATGGCACAGTGGCTGCGCTTGATGGCACAGTGGCTGCGTTTAATGGGCACAGTGGCTGCACTTGATGGCACAGTGGCTGCGTTTGATGGCACAGTGGCGGTAATTTATGGGTACAGTGGCTGCGTTTGGCACAGTGGTGGCAATTTATGGGTACAGTGGCTGCGTTTGGCACAGTGGCGGCAATTTATGGGTACAGTGGCTGCGTTTGCCACAGTGGTGGCAATTTATGGGTACAGTGGCTGCGTTTGATGGCACAGTGGTGGCAATTTATGGGCACAGTGGCTGCGTTTGATGGCACAGTGGCTGCGTTTGATGGCAAAGTAGCTGCGTTTGATGGGCACAGTGGCGGTAATTTATCGGCACAGTGGCTGCGTTTGATAGGCACAGTGGCGGCAATTTATGGGTACAGTGGCTGCGTTTGGCACAGTGGTGGCAATTTATGGGTACAGCGGCTATGTTTCATGGGTACAATGGCAGCGTTTGATGGGCACAGTGGTGGCAATTTATGGGCACAGTGGCTGTGTTTGATGGGTACAATGGCAGCGTTTGATGGGCACAGTGGTGGCAATTTATGGGTACAGTGGCTGCGTTTGATGGTATACAGCTTTTCCACGATAATCTGGCACTTGAACAAAACATGAACTTGTACACCTCCCTGAAGACCAAACTGCAGACAAATGTGACTGTCACAAAAAAGGAGAGAGAGAGAGAAAGGAAGAGAAAGAGGGGGGGAGGGAGAGAGGGGGGGTGGAGAGAGGGGGGGAGAGGGGGAGGAGAGAGAGAGAGAGGGGGAGGAGAGAGAGAGGGGGAGGGGGAGGAGAGAGAGAGGGGGAGGGGGAGGAGAGAGAGAGGGGGAGGAGAGAGAGAGAGGGGGGGGAGGAGAGAGAGAGAGGGGGGGGAGGAGAGAGAGAGAGGGGGGGGAGGAGAGAGAGAGAGGGGGGGGAGGAGAGAGAGAGAGAGAGAGAGAGAGGGGGGGGGGAGGAGAGAGAGAGGGGGGGGGGAGGAGAGAGAGAGAGAGAGGGGGGGGGAGGAGAGAGAGAGAGAGAGGGGGGGGGAGGAGAGAGAGAGAGAGAGGGGGGGGGAGGAGAGAGAGAGAGAGAGAGGGGGGGAGAGAGAGAGAGAGGGGGGGGGAGAGAGAGAGAGGGGGGGAGGAGAGAGAGAGAGGGGGAGGAGAGAGAGAGAGGGGGAGGAGAGAGAGAGGGGGAGGAGAGAGAGAGAGGGGGAGGAGAGAGAGAGAGGGGGAGGAGAGAGAGAGAGAGAGAGAGAGAGGGGGAGGAGAGAGAGAGAGAGAGAGAGGGGGTGGAGAGAGAGAGAGAGAGAGGGGGTGGAGAGAGAGAGAGAGAGAGGGGGGGAGGAGAGAGAGAGAGAGAGGGGGAGGAGAGAGAGAGAGAGAGAGAGAGAGAGAGGGGGAGGAGAGAGAGAGAGAGAGAGAGGGGGGAGGAGAGAGAGAGAGAGAGAGAGGGGGAGGAGAGAGAGAGGGGGAGGAGAGAGAGAGGGGGAGGAGAGAGAGAGGGGGAGGAGAGAGAGAGAGGGAGGAGAGAGAGAGAGAGAGGGTGGAGGGAGAGAGAGAGAGGGGGGAGACAGAGGGGGGTGACAGAGGGGGGGGAAAGAGATTTTTTTTTTTTGTACCCTAATTCCTGTGCTGCAGCTGCACGGGCTGTTCACTTCTCCTATTCTCCTCGTGCAGATTAGTGGGCGGTGCTGGCGCCGCACGGGACCAGTCACAAAGGGAAAATCGAGCAGCACGGCATTCTCCTGCTCCTCCCCTCAGGCACACAGAGGCATATCACTATTTAGTTCTGTGGCCGGTGCACCGGATCGGAGGAGGCGGCACACACAGCCATTGGGTAGTGCGGCGGCCGCCGCCGCTGCTGCTCAGTATTTTACTGACACAGTCAGCCAGCCAGCCAAGCTCAGAGCCAAAAGCGGCCCCAGGGGTACTAGGTGCAAACAGCCTACCGGGAATCTTCCCGGTATCCCGGTAGGCCAGTCCGGCCCTGCATACTGCCCACTGTAATACCCTCCTCATTCCTTTCCTGTATATACTGCCTACTGTCATACCCTCCACACTCCTCTCCTGTACAAACTGCCCACTGACATACCCTCCACACTCCTCTCCTGTACATACTGCCCACTGTCATACCCTCCGCACTCCTCTCCTGTACATACTGCCCACTGTCATACCCTCCACACTCCCCTCCTGTAGGTACTGCCCACTGTCATACCCTCCACACTCCCCTCCTGTAGGTACTGCCCACTGCCATACACTCCACACTCCTCTCCTGTACATACTTCCCACTGTCATACCCTCCACACTCCCCTCCTGTAGGTACTGCCCACTGCCATACACTCCACACTCCTCTCCTGTACATACTTCCCACTGTCATATCCTCCACACTCCTCTCCATACTGCCCACTGTCATACCCTCCACACTCCTCTCCTGTACGTACTGCTCCCTGTCATACCCTCCACACTCCTCTTCTGTACATAACACCCACTGTCATACCTGTAAAGGACATAGCATATAGCACGAGGGACTCCATTTCAGTTCAAGATGCCATTTTATGATTTTAAAGGAAAATTGAAAAACTCACATATGAGCTTAAAGTGGTCTTCCACCCTAAAAAAAAAAAAAAAAAAAAAAAAAGTCATGATTGTGCCTTAAAAAAAAAAAAAAAAACATTTGGATATTTTTTTTTTTTTTTTTTACTTACCTCTAAATGCCTGTTGCTAAGGGGTCCCTCGTATTCTGCCTCTTCCAGTGCCTGGGCTGGTGACATCACTTCCCCCTCGGCACAGGAAGGGCTCAGCTCTGCTCCCTCCCTCCTGTCAATCATCTGGGACCCATTACAGGTCCCAGGTGACTGAGCGGCCAATCATGGCGCGCGGCGCCGCTCGCGCATGCGCAGTGGGCGCCAGGCTGTGAAGCCACAGCCCGGCGCCCAAAGTTGCAATGCCGGCGCCACTCAACGGAGGGGGAGACGAGTGGGGCTTCGATCCCCCGCATCGCTGGACCCTGGGACAGGTAAGTGTCCAATTAAAGGTCAGCAGCTCCAGTATTTGTAGCTGCTGACTTTTAATTTTTTTTTTTTTTTTTGACTGGCCCTCCTCTTTAAGTAGAAACTCACACATGTTTAAACTGTTATCTATAGAATGTCTCTTTCATAGTTATGTATGCATTTATATTTAGCCAGACTGTGGAGTTTGTCCTAAGCTTATGTTTGTTCTAGATAAGCTAAATTCTTTCTTCACCATCTGTTTAAGAATACATATAGTAAAATGTATAGAATGATGCAAGATTTTGTCTTCTGACACCAGCTAATAGGGAAATATTAACTGAACCTATTTTCTTTGAAATGACACGCACAAGCTTAATAAACTCCTCCTGTCCCCGAGACGTGCATAAATATTCTTGTTCCCAGCAATAAAAATTAGATATCTTTAAGTGGACATTGCAAACCTAATATAGACACGCCTTGCGAGCCACATAAGGGTTAATGCCTTATAAAACAATGAATAAATCCTGAGTGAGAGCCAGCTGCAAACACTAATTACGTTTCATAATCGTGTGAATGGTGTTAAAGAAATACAGATGTGTCTGCGCTAGATTGAAAAAATACCATATAGGTGATTGCAGTAGGTGCTACGTGCCAAAATAATATAACCAAAAATAAATATGCTTATGCTGACCAATAATTAATCAGAAATAGCTCTTAGTGCTTAATACATGTAATTTTCAAAGTGCAAAGTGCAATATTAAAAATAAAAAACGCACAATCTAAGTGCCAAAACGGGAATGAAATAGCAACCATTCCTCATAAAAGTCTTTATAGATCAAAAAAGTGCATATCAAAAAATATAAATATAAAGTGCTCAAAAGGTGTGTCCATAATCAGTGAAGTTCATCCATCCTGTTTCTCCAAAAAGTGCAACACCATAAAGCATGCTTTAGTGTCTTCCAGTGACCAAAAGCGTATGCGCTCACCTTACAGTGTGTGACACAGTAATTAAACTCTGTCAAACACGCTTTGGAGCCACTCCTGTGCTCAAATGGAATCAACTGTGCAGGCCTCCAATGTTCCCAGTCATGATATCATATGCAAGAGAAAAGAAACTCCATAGCGCAACAATGTAACATAATGAAGAATCTTTATTGTGAACAAAACTCTCCCCTCATAGGGGTACTCACATGTTGTAGGTGCGTGAGTGCACCATCCTATACAGGCATAAACATAAAACAGGCCGATCGTGAGGTATAGCGTGCGGTGCGGTGTGTGCCTCAGTCTCTCTCTCTATCTCTCTCACTGCTGACAGCTCTGTCCAGGCCCCTCCCCTACGCGTGTTCGGCACAGGGATCACGTGCCTTCATCAGGGGGATTTGATTGGACGGACGCTCTATGCTCCATTTATAGTCACGGCGGCTATCTTCCCTTAGACCGCGGACAAAACTAGCAACAGGCTACAGCCATACCTATCCCTGGCGGCCATTTTCCCTTAGATCGCAGACTGAGCTAGCAACAGGCTACAGCCATACTTATCCCTTGTTGCCAATTAAACCCTGTGGTTATCAGTCTAACTACTGATTATCCGAGGAGCAAAAACATGTAATTAAAAATCCGAAGAGCAAAAACATGAAGATAAAAATCAAATGATTAGATATTTAAAACCATTGACAGGGCGAACGAAGTAACCCCAGAACGGAGCTGTCATTCATAGAGAACACCGCTGCGCACCTCATACACAGAGACCGCCACAATGATCACAATAATAAAGCTAAAACTAGATAATATATTACATGTATAGATTCAAATAGATATATAGATCCTAATTAATATATAGATAAAAATTAATAAAAATCCCTATAAAATGTTAGTAGTAGTAATAAAATATTTATTAAAATGTATAATAAAAAAACTATAATCTCTAAAATTACTGTGGGGGAGTGACAACAGCAAAAATAGAAAAAAGTGGAAAAGTATCAAAATAAACTATTATATAAAGCGGAAATCGTATCAAAATTGGGAGATACAATAGAAGAATATCTGGAAGTAGGAAACAATAAGATTAGGGCCCCTATACAATGCATGTCCATCTAAGCATAAAAAATGTCTAATTAAATACGCTTAGAGAGAATAAATAATGTTAAAATCATAAAGGAAAACGCTATAAAGGAACCCTCCGGCGGATTAAATACTATTAATAATTACTATGAAAGCATTTTAAATCAAATTCTCTATTTAGTCCACCAGGCACCAAAGAGCCAAGCTGGTGTATCCACCAGGATTCCCGTTTACTAATCTCTCTAACGAAATTCGAGCCCCTCCAGTGGCGTTTAGGTGCTTCAATTCCCCAAAATTTCATACCAGCTGTACTCTGATTATGCATTCTTTTAAAGTGCACATATAAATTATGTTTATCAGACCCCTTACGTATAAGTCGCACGTGCTCCTCTACACGGTCTTTCAGAGCCCTGGTAGTACGCCCTACGTAAATCAAATTGCATGGGCATTTCAAAGCATAAACAACCCCAATCGTATCACAGGATATAAAATCCCTAATAGTGTAAGATAGATTATTCCTTTGGATTCGAAAATTCTTTTACCCTTCTAATATTGTCCGGAACCCTAATACAGCTGTAGCACCTGCCACAGCCATAGAAACCTTTAAGGTCCCAAAACATTTTTGGTTTTGGGGGGGGTGGTTCCACTACGTTGTGTACCAGCTTATCACGTAAATTGGGAGCTCTTTTAAAAACTATTTGGGGTTTTTCTGGAAGTACATCTTTAAGATGGATATCCTGTTTAAGCACGCTCCAATATTTACATATGATCTTTCTTACTTCATTACTCTGTATAGAATAATCCAGAACGACACTGATGTCCTCATTATTAACACTATCCATAGTCCTGATATTATCTCTTAGTAAGTCATCCCTGCTCATGCGTCCAACTTCAATCTTTTCTCTCTCCAAAAATTCTTTTTGGTACCCCTTCTCCAAAAACATGTTGCTTAGCCTATCAGATTGAACTTCATAATCCTCAGCCCTCGTGCAATTCCTTCGCATCCTTGTAAATTGTCCTCTAGGGATGTTGCTCAGCCAAGGTTTGTGATGACAACTAGTGGTCGGAATATAAGAATTACGGTCCGTGGTCTTAAAAAAGGATTTGGTAATGATGCCTTCATTGGTATTAAAAATCTCCAGATCTAAGAAGTGTATGCATTCTCTACTAACATTCCAAGTGAGAGAAATATTACGATCATTAACATTCATGGAGTCTAATAACTCCATCAATGTTTCCATATCGCCTTTCCAAATAATTAAAAGATCATCAATAAACCTCTTGTATAATAAAATACTTCCACAATCATTACTCAAAATTCCCTCCTCTTCCCATTTGGCCATATACAGGTCCTCCACGCTCGGGGCGAACTTAGCACCCATAGCAACACCCTTCTTCTGTAGGTATATCTTATTATAATACCAAAAGAAATTGTGCCGCAAGCAAAAATCTAGACATTTCAAAAGGAATCCCGTAAAACCCTCATCCGCTGAGTCTTCTCTCTCCAAGGCCCATTCTACAGCATTTAAGGCACCCTCATGGTCAATATTGGTGTACAATGAGGCTACGTCACCCGCTACCATAATCATATTATCATGTACAGTACACTCATCAAGAAGTTGCAAGGTGTGTTTGGTGTCCTTGAGATAGGCCTTAGTCTTCTTCACTAAGGGTTGCAGATGGATATCTATATATTCTCCCAATCTAGAAGTCAGAGATTCAATACCGCTCACTATCGGTCTACCCGGAGGGTTAGTGCTATCCTTGTGGATCTTGGGTAGGTAGTATATCACAGGTATCCTGCTGACCATGGGAACTAGATATTTTGCTTCCTGTTTGTTCAAATAACCTTCATCAATTCCATATTTGATAATGCATTCCAATGTATTCTTAAAGGGTTTGGAGGGATTACTATTGAGTAACTGATATGTATCCGTGTCGCTCAGTATTCTTCCCATTTCATCTTTATACTGTTGCAATGAAAGAATAACAACCCCCCCCTTTGTCTGCTGGTCTGACCACTATGTCCGTTCTTTTTCCCAATAAGTCCATTCCTCTCTTCAGGTCCTTGTGTTCATACACCTTCTTAACTGGTAATCGTTCCAATTCTGTGGTAACCAATTTTTTGAATAAATCAACATATTTGTTGTTGAATATATGGGGGTTGAATACGGAATTGTTTCTTAAGCTGGTAAACCTATGGTTGGTAATGGTCCTTTCAACAGGGTTAAGGGCATAATACTTCTTAATGTTAAGTTTTCTGATCAATTTTTGTACACCAACATATGTTTTAAATTTATTGAGTCCTTTTTTTGGGGCATATTTAATACCCTTATCTAACACCAATAATTCCTCCCTTGATAGTTCAACTCCACTCAAATTATATATTCCCTGCCCTAATCCTTGTTAATTTTTCCATGAATTTGGATTGGTAGTAGTTCATATATATTTTGCTATGTAACTCTATACATTTTTCTCGTGCCTGATGAAGGGGTCCCGCATGACTCCGAAACATTGCACTTGTTATTTTGTGATCTCTCTGCAATAAAAGCTTTGGACTGCATTTGAAGATCTAAGGTGTGCTGGTGAATATGTGCATTGATCTTGGATGGCAACATGGCATGCAGGCACCATAGGCCTGGCCTGCTACAGCCATCTTGGTCCACCCAGATGCCACAGGCATCCTGGGATGTTGGCCACCTGTGCCCAAATAAGGGGGGCTATATAGTGGGGGGGAGACATTGTCCCTCCAGGGCTTGTGGTTCCTCAGCTCCATCCCACTTCATTGTAGCTTTAATAGATCCTTCCATCACCGGTTATTACATCTACTGTGACTAATATTGGATTTTTGATGTGCCTGGGAGAAATCTCAGTTAGTGAGAGACGGGAGTCCCTGTCTTTTATATCAGGTACTCATTATTAGTACTTTGTATGTTTTTTGCTTTCTATGCTAGCATTTTATTAAAATATTTTAATTGGCTTCAATATAATAATTTTTCCTTCTAGATACCTCTAGTATATACTCGTGGAGCCCATAGAATGCTGTGAACAAAAGTTCTTTTTCTGCACTGACAAGCGTTTGAAACCTGGCCAGTATCTTTTATTCAGGTACAATGCTCTTCATGTTTGTACTGAATTCTCTAGTCATTGAGTTAAAATTTCTAGAGCCATGGCATGGTCTCCCTTTGTTTTTTGGTCTCCCTAGTGGGACCCAATCTGCGGGTTTATTCCCTCACACTTCCCTAACTTTGGAACATACTGTGTGCTTGGGTCTTTTAGGTCATATAGGTGCTTCATGATTATAATACATGTACGGTATACGCATATTCTTTTTCAAGATCATTTTCTTACTTTATAGACTGACTTCTCCTGAGGAAGTAGATTTATTCCAAAAAATGCGTCAGTCCACATAAGACCAGCACATGTCTATGCTACTATCATAGAATGTTATGGCGAAACCAATGGATAAGATTGTATCACAGATCTTTTTATGAAATGTATGGCATATCTGCATGTTTTTTTATTAAATTTGTTTACATTAAAATAAATATTTTATGTAATAGTTGTGCTTCAAAAATCCCATCCTTCACACTATAAATTTGAATGTTACATCTACAATGTTTGAATTATTAGATGCACTTGCTGAATGTACCTGCAAATCGAACCCAAGCACTTTCACCCATCGCTAGACAGCACAATGCTCTGAATTATAAAAAAAGTATCAGATTCTTTTACAAAATATTGTGATAGACTGTCAATTTTACCAGCCAATGAAATAATATAGCGTCCTTAGTAAAATAAAATCTAAATATTTATACATGTATAATATTGTACATATTCTTCTATATATTAGATATTTAATGATGACTGGAAATATAGAAATCAATATTATTTATTTAGCCCTGTATATAGAATTCTGACTTTCATATTTTCTGTACAGGTTGATTGATGAACCAAGTTTTCAGTCATATTGATCTTCATACAAGTCACATGAGAAATGAGCCATATGGGTGTCTTATGTGACTGAAAGTCTTAATTGCAGTTCACTGAAGGATTCACACAGGACTCAAGACATATCCATTTACAAATGTTTTGGTAACTCTTCAACACTGATCCAGCTTCAGAGGACAACAGGAGAGAAGTCATTTCCGTGTTCTGGAAGAGACCATGGCTTTACAGTAAAGTCCAACCCACGCATACATAAGGAGTCCTTTTTAGTAGCTATTTTTTGGTTTGGAGTGTGACAAAGGTTTTACAATGGAGGCAAAACGTATCGCACACCAGAAAGCTCACACTGGAGAGAGACCTTTGCAGTGTTCTGAATGTGACAAAGCTTTTACATGGAAGTCAGAGCTTATCAGACACCAGAGGATTCACACTGGAGAGAAGCCATATCAATGTTCTGATTGTTGTAAAGCTTTTATATTGAAGTCACAGCTTACCAAACATACAAGGATTCACACTGGAGAGAGGCCATATCAGTGTTCTGAATGTGACAAAGCTTTTAAAGGGAAATCAGAGCTTACCAAACACCAGAGGGTTCATACTGGAGAGAAGCCATATCAATGTTCTGAATGTGGAAAAAGATTTACACATAAGGAAAACCTCATCAGACACCAGAGGGTTCACACTGGAGAGAGGCTATATCAGTGTAATGAATGTGGCAAAGCTTTTACAGCAAAGTTAAGTCTTATCACACACCAGAGGATTCACACTGGAGAAAAGCCATATCAGTGTTCTAAATGTGATAAAGCTTTTACACGGCCGGACCACCTTATGAAACACAAAAGGGTCCATACTGGAGAAAAGCCACATCAATGTCCTGAATGTGGAAAAATGTTTGTAAATAAGACATATCTTATCATACACCACACGATTCACACTGGAAAGAAGTCATATCTGTGTTCTGAATGTGACAAAGGTTTTCAAGCAAAGTCAGATCTTATCATACACAAGAGGATTCACACTGGAGAGAGGCCATATGAGTGCTCCAAATGTGACAAAGCTTTCAAAAGTAAAGTGGAGCTTAACAAACACGAGACGATTCACACTGAAGAGAAGCCACATCAATGTCCTGAATGTGGAAACAAATTTGCACGTAGGGCATACCTTATTACACACCAGAGGATTCACACTGGAGGGAAGTCATATCAGTGCTCAGAATGTGACAAAGCTTTTTCATGTTATTCAAACCTTGTTAGACACAAGAAGACTCACACTGGAGAAAAGCCATATAAGTGTTCTGAATGTGACAAAGCTTTTAAAACCAAGCAAGAGCTTATCATACATGAGAGGATTCACACTGGAGAGAAGCCATATCAATGTTCAGAATGTGATAAAGCTTTTACAAGTAGGGAAAACCTTATCAGACACCAGAGGATTCACACTGGAGAGAAGCCTTATCAGTGTTCTGAATGTGACAAAGCTTTTAAAAGCAAGCTGGAGCTTAACAAACATGAGAGGGTTCACTCTGGAGAGAAGCCATATCAATGTTCAGAATGTAATAAAGCTTTTACAAATAGGGCTAGCCTTATCAGACACCAACGGATTCACACCGGAGAGAAGCCATATCAGTGTTCTGAATGTGACAAAGCTTTTAAAAGCACGCAAGAGCTTATCATACATGGGAGGATTCACACTGGAGAGAAGCCACATCAATGTCCTGAATGTGGAAAAAAGGTTGCACATAGGGCAAACCTTATCAAACACCAGAAGATTCACACTCTAGAGAAGCCATATCAGTGTTATGAATGTGACAAAGCTTTTAGACAGAAGTCCAATCTTATTGCACACCAGAGGGTTCACATTAGAGAGACTCTCTGAATGTGACAAAGCTTTTACAGTTAATGCCAAGCTAATCAAACACCAGAGGATTCACACGCTTCAGCCGCAGGGAGGAAACTTTTAAAGAAGGGGGATGTTAAAGGGGCAACAGCTAAACCATAATGAAAGAGTTGCAGGTATTTTATTAGTTTCACATCTCATGTCATCTCACAAGCTAGTATAAAAAAAGTAAAAAGGTATTCTATGCTACTTTGAAAAACTGTCAGAGAAAACAGAAATGTAATGGACAGATGTATTGAGTTTATGTCCATCAGTCACACACTTAGAAAGTCCTTACTATTTTACCTTTTGACAGTTTTTTTCATATAATTATCAATGACTGAACTATGTTTAATCACAATTCTCATCTTTTTTGGAGCTTTGACTGAAAATGTAATGCATATCCATGATTCACTAACTGAGCTATGTTCCCAAGTGTTTTCTTCTTTGCCTGATCCTGACTTAATACATTTACAACACTGCCTCAGTACCATAACTGGGTAGTGGTCAAGTGGCATCTTGCCAAGTCTCCGAAGCCTATGTGGGAGAGTCCATTCCAGGTTCTGATGACTATTGCTATATCAGTGAATTTTGAGGGCTTCAGTTAAGCCTGCCTTGTCCACACCTCCCATTACACGTTCCACCTGCCCTCCCATAATCCAGACCCCTTGATCACATTCCGCCTTTTCTCATGGATGACAGCTTTGCATGAAAGTTTGTGGTTGGGACACCAGCCATGGAGAAGTCTCTGCTTGATGATAAAGGATTCCTCTGAAGAAGTCACGTGACGTGACAATATGCATTAGGATTGGAGCACGGGACGCTGCCACAGACGAACTACAGGAGACAAGATCGGCGCTCGTAGTTATTACACACTGCAGCATTGTTTTAAATGTAAGTTGATTGGACTTGTTTTATTAAATAAATATACCTTTTATATGGGATCACGCTATGTGCGTCTCTTTCCCCCTCACACTGTACATCACTACTCTACCTGACGAACACTGAGGAGAGAAGCACGGGGACATATTCCAGTTTCCAGGCACGGGGACAGATTCCAGATTGGTGACACTCCTGGAGGCATACGAGCTCGGCGCTAGTGGATTGATGCCCACACTCACTTCATGAAAGTGAGTGCAACCTCCCCCCGTGTGTGTCTTGCCCCCCCTCCACTGTGGTCGTTGCAGAGTTATTTTACATGCTGTATACTTTTTATTTTTTATATTTCGCTTGGCATGTTCATCATTGTCACTGCCTGTATACACGGAACGTCTACACCTGTGGGTCATTTGCAACACAGGCTGTACACCTTACAGCTGTAAGGTAAGCGGCTTGCAAACACAGAGGTGTCCTCACTGAAGATCCCCCCTCCCTTCACGATTGGACTTGTTTTGTGTTTCTCATCACGAGTTTTTGTTTTTTGGACTGGATGATAGAACTAATATTCATGCTTCTCCTAGGGATTTGCCACTTGTAGTTCACCAGGATCTGGCACGTTTTTGCTAATGGGGCACTAGCCCACAAATATTTTTCTTGCATTATATATTTTTTTTGCATTGTGTCATTATTCATCCTACTTGTGTTAGTATATGCATTTTTGTTTTGCTATATTCAAGCAGTTACTGTTTCACGATTACCTTTATATATTAGGCTTTGTCTGCCCGCAACATTATAGTCATGTTGATCAGCTACGTTGCACTGCATCCCCACCATGTTCTTTTAGCATGTAGGATCCATTCATGCATTGGCCCAGTTCTGCTTTTTTAGTTCACTTTGCCACTTTAGTCATCTTTGTAGCTCCCCCCCCCCTTCATCACAGCGCAACTACAATCTTCCCCCACTTTTGTCCCATTTGTCCTGCCTTGGATCAGTACTTAGGTGTTGCAGCAGTGTCCTTTTAGCGTAGCCCCCCCGCAACAGCGCAGGAGTTTCCACTTTCACCATCAAAAGAAAGCTCTATTTCTGTGGGAAAAAAAATATAAAAATGTCATATGAGTACAGTGTTACATGACCGCACAATTGTCATTCAAAGTGTGACAGCGCTGAAAGCTGAAAATTGGCCTGGGCAGGAAGGGGGTAAAAGTGCCCAGTAAGCCAGTGGTTAGGTATTAAACAATCGATTGCTGCAGGGAGAGGGAGGACAGAGCTAGAATGGATCTGTTCCCGCCCTTTTACTTAATCATTTCAGCTTCTGGGCAAAGGCTGGATGCCAACTGTCACAGACCCACCATCACCCGCAGGAGCTGCTGAGACCAGGTGATGTTTTAAAACCACACTGGGACAAATGGCCACGTTCCCAGTGCCAATTTAAATGAACAATGGGGGCTCAAGTGGTTAACAGTTTTTTCATTTTTCTGAGTCTCTGTTGTAACATTTTTCACAAGCTGTCAATCAATGATGGCAGTTAGAGGGATCGGGACCCACTGAATAACACTGCCAGGGGTGCTTACAATTGTCAGATTTTACTCATATGGTTTAAACCCCTTTTTTCCAAAACGAACTGTTGCTGTAACTGATTTAGAAGTGTTAGCTGAAGTTGGGGTTTACTTTTTTGTCACTTTGTTAACCACTTGAAGACCGGCATGGTAAACCCCCTTCCTGTCCCAGCCATTTTCTGGTTTTCAGTACAGAGACATTTACTCAATCATACAACACTCTACTCAAATGGATTTGATATCATTTTTTTGAGACACATAGAAACACCTTTTTGGTGGTATTTAATCACCACTGAGTGTTTTACTTTTTACTATATAATAATTTTGGGAAACAAAGAGCCTGTGTCCTTTTAATTTTTGCTTTTAAAGTGGGGTTCCACCCAAAAAAACAAAAAAACAAAAATACCTGAAAAATTCTAAAAAACAAAACAAAACATTTGGACATTTTTTTTTTTTTTTTTTTTACTTCTAAATGCCTGTTGCTAGGTGGTCCCTCGTAGTCTGCCTCTTCCTTTGCCTGGGCTGGTGACATCACTTCCCCCTCGGCACAGGAAGGGCTCGGCTCTGCTCCCTCCCTCCTGTCAATCATCTGGGACCCATTACAGGTCCCAGGTGAATGAGCGGCCAGTCACGGCGCGCGGCGCCGTTCGTGCATGCACAGTGGGTGCCAGGCTGTGAAGCCACAGCCCGGCGCCCACAGTTGAAATGCCGGCGCCGACGAGCGGAGGGGGGGGGGACGAGCGGGGCTTCGATCCCCCGCATCGCTGGACCCAGGGACAGGTAAGTGTCCAATTAAAAGTCAGCAGCTGCAGTATTTGTAGCTGCTGACTTTTATTTTATTTTTTTATTTAATGGACCCCCTGGGTGGAACTCCTCTTTAAGCTTTGTAAATAATGTCTTCATAGATTTAGGCCAAAATGTATTCTGCTACATTGCTTTGTTTAAAAAAAATCTGTGTATATTGTTTAGTCTGTGTGAAAGTTATAGACTATAGTATATTTATTTGATAATTGACCAATCCTGATGTACTGACTGCCTATCTCATTTCTTGAGGCCTTAAAATGCCGGGATAGTACAAATACTCCCAATGACCTCTTTTTTGAAAAAAGGGAGTCCAAGATGTTTAGTAGACACGTGCAATTCGTTTTTGTCCCGAATACAAATTTGGACAAATTTTTGGTTATTCTGAATCTGCGAATGAAATAATAACGAATAGTAACGAATGTCATTGAAATCCAATACAATTTTTTTGTTTATTCATTTTCTAATGAATTCCAACTTTTTAGGACAATAAGGATTGGGTTCGGTTGAAAAACGATTGACCGATTTGAATTCTGTGTGAAGAAATAGCTGATTGTTAAGCAGTGGGCTGGGAAGCCAGCCGCCGGTGTTCTTACCAACCATGAGTCCTCATATGTCAGCGGGTTTCCCCACTGACAGATGAATTTAAAGAAAAGAATGCCGGCATTGCCTGGCAATATAAAAATGTTTAAAAATGGCGTAAGGTCCCCCCAAAATCTATACCAGAGCAGAGCCCCCCCCGACCCAAAGCACCCACCCCCCCCCATGTTGAGGGCATGTGGCCTGGTATAGTTTGGGAGGGGGGCGCTTGATGGTCCCCTCCCCTTTCCTGACCTGCCGGGTCTGGTATGGACTTTGGGGGGCCCAATTACTTTTTTTTTTTTTTTTTACGTTTTTCTATTGCCGGGCAATTCCACCTTTCTTTTCTTTACATTCATCTGTCAGTGGCCCACTGACAAATGATAACTCATGGTTGTTAAGAGACTAAATTGATTGCATAGCCCTAAGCTGGCAATCAAACACCTTAATACACCTGTGCCACATCCTAAGTAAACTGTAGATGCTAAATAGAGGAAAAATGGACTTTATAGGCATGTATAAAAAAAGTATACATTTTAATAATTCACATAAAGTACATACATATACAACAAAAATAAATTCTATTAAAGCAATACGGGACACTGTGTACAACCCCAGGGGTAACACTACAATGATACTTCCTGTGTGGCAATATGGAGAAAATGCCCACACTGTGATGTAGCATGCCTCTTGGTGAGTCCCACAGTCCTCATAGATTAAAAAGATGTGCTCACTCTTCATGTTTCGTGACCTGTTTTCATTTCTTCAGGAGCTTTGTTAATTCTATCTAGAGAGATATATATATCCAGAATTAAAATACAATACACCTTTAACATTGTAATACAGATATGTACATGAACTCACCAAAAACATATGGTGCTTTAAGCACCAGATGTTTTTACTGAGTTCATGTACATACGTGTACGTGTACATATGTGAGTTAGTAAAATTTTATACTTTTATATACGTGCCTATAAAGTCCATTTTTCCTCCTATTTAGCATCATGGTTAAGGACGTGGGCAGCCAGCTTCCCGGCCCACTGTTTAACAACCAGGTACCGTATTTATCGGCGTATAACACGCGCCAGCGTATAACACGCACCCCAAGTTTAGGAGGGAATTATAAGGAAAAAAATGTTTTAAGGAAAAAAACTTACATTTAAATGCCCATCAATGCAGCCTTGCACAGTGTCCATCTGCATGCTTGTCCAGTGTCATTTGCAGCCTTGCAGTCAGCAGCCTTGGTGTCATTTGCAGCCTTGCAGTCAGCAGCCTTAGTGTCATTTGCAGCCTTGCAGCTTTGTCAGTGCTGATCTGCAGTTTTCTGTGTCCATTTGCAGCCTTGCTCAGGCTGCAGTTAAACTGCAGTGACTTTTGATTGTCACTGCAGTTTGAAAATGGCTCCCCTGCGATCTTCAAAATCGCCGACCGCGATTTGAAAATGGCACCGCCGGCGCTGAAATACACAGAGCCAGTCCTCAGCTCTTCTTGGCGGCTCTCGTTCACTTTCCGCTCCACTCGTAGTCCCGCCTGGGATGGGCGTGACTGTGAGCGGAGCTATCCGAACCTAGCCGAGTACACTCGGCTAGGTTCGGGCGGCGCTCGAGTGAAGCCGAAAGTGGCCGAGAAGAGCCGAGGACCGGCTCTGTGTATTTCGGCGCTGGCGGCGCCATTTTCAAATCGCGGTCGGCGATTTCGAAGCTCAGAATCGCAGGGGATCGGCGTACAACACGCACCCGCGATTTTCCCCTGATTTTAAGGGGAAAAAAGTGCGTGTTATACGCCGATAAATACGGTATTTCTTCACACAGAATTTGAATCAGTCAATCGTTTTTCGACCAATCCAAATTCTAATCGTTCTAAAAAGTTGGAATTCGATAGAATATTAATAAATAAAGTCAATTTTAATGAAAACAAAATTAAATTTCATGTAAACAAATTCTGAAACCAAACTAAACGAATTCCATCTGAAAACAAAATGAGTAACATAACGAATCTATGCAAAATTATTATTTTCCATTCTGCACATGTCTAGTATTTAGTAAGAAGCATTGTGGATATTTTGAAGTTGTAATTTTGTGCCACAAGTTTATGTAAAATGAAGAAACTAAATAAAATTTTATTTGATTTCACAAGGTTGTCATTTCAACAATTATTTCTCACACACAGCATAAACAATTACACCCCAAAACACATTCTTCTTCTACTCCCCTTGATTATGGTGATACCACATGTGTGAAACTTTCAGGCTGCCTAGATGCATAGAGGGGACCAAACTCCAAGGAGTATCCTCAGGCTTTAAAGTGGGACTCCTGTCAAAAATAAAAAAAACTCCCCTTTATTTATTTAAACAATATAATAAACTTTTATATTAACCATTTCTCAGATTGCTGAATGCCTGATTGGAAACAATTTTCCAGTCCAGACATTCAGCAATCCTCCTCTCTTCCACTGACAACATCTGCTCACTGCAGCCAAATGTGTCTACAGACAGGTACTTCCTCATTCCATTGTTGGTGTTTGTTCTCTCAGCCCTGCTCCATCCCTCCCCCATTCTTGACCTCACACGCTGTCTCCTAGTTGAGGACACATAAGTGTTCTGGTTCATGAGAGAGCTTCGACAGGGGAAGTATCTCCTCCAATCATTGTAGCCTTGATTTGACTCGTGGAGTGAATGAGAGCCGAAAGCGAGACACCCCCACCGGCAGCTCTCAGGCTCAGAAGGAAGGAGGATTGTTCATAGGACAGGCAATAAACAACTGCATGGGATTATTTTGGTGCTAGGGTCAGGGCAGCCATCATAAATTGTGGGGCCCCTTACAAAAGCTTTAGACCTGGGCCTGTGGGCTTGACCATGAAACCTTTCCCAGGGCCCGCCCACTGGTGGACACTAAATCTTCCCACTGGCCATCCCACCGAGTCCTTCAATGCACCCATTTTTACAACCTAATACAGTATATGAACATGAAAAGTGTATTCCAAGTCATCAGTGCTTTCAAGATTTAACAGTAATGATTTATATTTTTGCCAAAAAATATGAAGCCTGTCACCACAACAAGGTAGACTCTTTTGAGCAGAACTCTACAATAACACTAACTGCACTACCCTTTCAATGTCCCCCAATCTATCCTCCCTTAGCAGGTCTAAGAAAATGTAAAAACTCAAACAAGAGAGCCCAATCCAACAAAGAGACGGTCACAGCACAGGTCCACATCCAGCAACATTGTCAATCAATTTACCATTGTGATGTCTAACAACTTGTTTCCAAATCTTTTCACAGTGAGCACTGAGCAGTCTTGCAGGCTACACACAGCACAGCTCTTCCACATGCCTGAGCTACGATTGGTGTGGGGCCAAAACCAGCATCTGGCCTTAGATGGTATAACTCCACCTTCCCCCTGCAGCTGAAACAAAGTAAGCTGCATCGGCTCACTCCATGGCCATCCTGCTTTTGCAATTGCCAGTTCCCACAGCAGCAACCAGCGGCAGACTGGTGCCGCTCGAGGCTGCCTAGCGGCATGTTACTCAATTGGTGTATGCCAGACAGACACAATAGAACAATGGAATACAACCACACCCCAAACAATCTCGGCAAAGAGCCCAACAGCATGAGACAACACACAATATATACAACATTTCAGTGTGGCTGTACAGTGAGTCCAACTCGCACAGATCAGACTGGGGTTCTTGGTCACCCTGTGCCACTAATGGACACAGGGTAATTTACACATAGGAGGGGTCAGGGGAGCTGGACAAGGAGTTTCCAAAGCTCTCCAAGGTAAGCTGGTTTCCACAAGCCCCCCCCCACCCAAAGTGACTCCCGTCACAGCAGGTATAGGGGGAATTGCTTCCAATGGGTTGTATCCCAATTGTAGGTGGTAAGTGACAGACTCCATTGGGGTCTAGGGCTCTTTCTGATAAGGTGTCAGCGCTGGGCTCAGTCCTTCCTTCTCAAAGCTGGCCGCTCAGCTGTCGGCTAATTGCCAGCTCCTTTCTCTCCACAGTGACTCACCTGTTGGTGATATCCTGTTCATCAGTCCTGCCTACTTAAGCCGTCCAGCCCAGATTATCTCTGCCTTTGCCTTGGTCACATCTCTAGAGATGCTCTCCTGTGTTCCTGTTAAATACTTTTTTGGCTGAAATTCCCCTGGAGTTTTGAAATATTTTGATTACCTGTATTGCTGGCTTATAGGTGAGTTATTTTGCTCCCTGGCATACCCCATAGTCGTCATCCCCACATCTCTATCCCCTGGCTCTTCCATCCTCCCTTCCCCTCTCCTTCCTTTCCATTTTTCCCCCTCCCCCTTCTTCTTTTTACCCTTTTCTCTTCCCCCTCTTCCTTTTCCCCCTCCCCCCTGTTCCAACCCCCCCTTTTTTTCCCCTTTCCCTTTCCCCTCCCCCTTTTTTTTTCTTTTTCCCTTTCTTCCCTTCCCCTCCCACCCCCTCTTTCCCACCTTATTATCTATCTGGTTTGCCTTTTCCCTCCTTTCCTTTCCCCCTCCCCCTTCACTCCCTCTATTTCTCCCTCACTCCTCTTCACTCCATCCATTTCCCATTTCACTCTTCTTTCCCCCTTGTCCTCCCTTTTTCCTTCCCCTTTTTCCCCTTCTTCACTCACTTTACCCCCTTCCCTCTTCTCCTTCTCCCTCCCCTCCCTTACAGCACCGAATTTTCCCCCCTCCCCCCTTCCTTTTTTAACCCTTTCTCTTCCCCCTCTTCTTTTCCCCTCCCCCCTGTTCCAACCCCCCTTTTTTCCCCTTTCTTCCCTTCCCCTCCCACCCCCTCTTTCCTACCTTATTATTCATCCGGTTTGCCTTTTTCCCTTCCTTTCCTTTCCCCCCTCCCCCCTTATTTCTCCTTCACTCACACATCTTCCTCCATCCATTTCCCATTTCACTCTTCTTTCCCCCTTGTTCTCCTCCCTTTTCCTTCCACTTTTTCCCCTTCTCCTCTCACTTTACCCCCTTCCTCTTCTCCTTTTCCTCCCTTACAACACCCCACTTTTTCCCCATCCCCCTTCATTTTTTACCCTTTTTTCTTCCCCCTCATCCTTCCCCCCCCCCCCTTTCTTCCCTATTTCCCACCCCCTCTTTCCTACCTTATTATCCATCTGGTTTGCCTTTTCCCCTCCTCCCCCTCCCCCCGATTTCTCCTTCACTCACTCCTCTTCCTCCATCCATTTTCCATTTCACTCTTCTTTCCCCCTTGTCTTCCCTTTTGCTTCCCCTTTTTCCCTTCTTCCCTCACTTTACCCCCCTTCCCTCTTCTCCCTCCCCTCCCTTACAACACCACCCTCCCCCTCCCCTTCCCCCCTTTCTGTCCTTTCCTCCCCCTTCTGCCCCCCCCCCCCCTTTTTTCCTTCCTTTTCCCTTCTCATTCTCGCCAACTGTGGAGTGACTATGTATGATATGCCTTCCCATCATTATTATTCCCTTTTATCTAGAACAATTTTCCGCATAATCCCCCTTGTCATTTCATCAACAGATACCTCTTGGGGGAACCCTGAGTATTTTTTTTTTTTGATTATTTCAATAAATTGAATTTTGTATGTTATTTTTATATGTAATAAATAACTAATTCTATATATTAACTATGTTGTTGTTTATCAGTACAGAGATAGTCCACCTTAACCATTTGGGTGGGAATAATTTGTATGGTCAGCCTCAGCAATTGCCCTACTCCCCCACCCTCCCTTGTTTCACAATACAGTAAGACATGTGCTTCCAGAAGGTAGCCAAGGTCCTGTGCACCTCTTCACTCTCCTCCTGCCGGAGGAGTACCGAAATTTTAGCGATGTCTTTGACAAAGGTCAAGCCGGTAGTTTGCTTCCACACTGGTCATATGATTGCACAATTGACCTTCAACCTGGTGCCATACCCCCCTTGTGGCCGGGTTTACCCTTTGTCAGTCTTGGAGGATAGGGCCATGGAGGAGTATGTTGCAGATGCATTTTCTTTAGGTTTCATCCGCAAATCCTTATCTCCTACTGGTGCTGGTTTCTTCTTTGTGAAGAAGAGGAGTGGTGAACTGAGACCCTGTATTTGATTATAGGGGTCTCAATCGTTTCACGATTAAGAATGCCTATCCGATTCCATTGATTACGGAGTTATTTGACCGCCTCAAGGGAGCAACAGTTTTCACAAAACTTGATTTGAGAGGGGCATACAATCTTGTGAGGATTTAGGAGGTCGACGAGTAGAAAACTGCATTTAATACCAGTACAGGCCATTATGAGTCTCTCGCAATGCCTTTTGGCCTTTGTAAGGCCCCGACAGTTTTCCAGGAATTTATTAACGATGTCCTCCGAGATTTGTTGCATTGATGTATGGTGGTTTATCTCGATGATATCCTCATATTTTCCAAGTCCCTGGAGAGCCACCACACAGATGTCTGTCGTGTGCTTCAGAAAAGAGAGAACAATTTTTTTTGTAAATTGGAGAAGTGTGAATTCCATCACGAACAGGTTTAATTTCTGGGTTATGTCATTTCCACTGCTGGTTTTTCAATGGACCCAGATAAACTTTCAACAGTCCTACAGTGGCCCTTACCCGTGGGTTTACGTCCTCTGCAGCATTTTCTTGACTTTGCCAACTATTATTGAAAGTTTATTTGTAACTTCTCGTCTCTGGTCAAGCCCCTGACTGATATGACCAGAAAGGATGGTAACCCACAGAGTTGGCCTCCGGAGTCCTTTAAGGCCTTTGAGAGTCACAAGGCTGCCTTTGTTTCTGCTCCTGAGTTGGCACATCCTGATCCTACGTTACCTTTTTATCCTTGAGGTTGATGCTTCTAAACTGGAGTTGGCATTCTTCTGTCTTAACGTCCTATCTCTGAGAGCGCTATGCATCCTTGTGGCTACTTTTCCAAGAAATTGTCACATGCAGAGTGCAATTACGAGATTGGTGACAGAGAGCTGTAGGCGATGATTTTAGCCCTGAAAGAATGGAGACATCTCCGCGAAGGTACCACTGTGCCGGTTCTCATCCTTACTGACCGTGGGAAATCTCACATTCTTGTCTGAGGCTAAACACCTCTCTCCCAGAAGGGCACAATGGGCTCTTTTCTTGTCTAGTTTCAATGACATTGTCTTATTCTTACCCGGTACTAAGAATGTAAGGGCTGACGTTTTGTCACAACAATTTTCCTCTACTTTCAAGATGGAGTCCTGTGATTCCCCCTGATCGTATTTTGGCTACGGTTCGCACCAGTCTCACTTCTCTTTTGGGTGACAAAATTCTTGCCGCTCAGATCCATGCTCCTCCTGAGTAAGGATGAGCCGAACACCCCCCCCCCCGGTTCGGTTCGCAGCAGAACATGCGAACAGGCAAAAAATTTGTGCGAACATCGTTAAAGTCAATGGGACACTAACGTGAAAAATCAAAAGTGCTGATTTTAAGGGTTAATATGCAAGTTATTGTCATAAAAAGTGTTTGGGGAGCCGGGTCCTGCCCCAGGGGACATGGATCAATGCAAAAAAAAGTTTTAAAAACGGCCATTTTTTCGGGAGCAGTGATTTTAATAATGCTTAAAGTGAAACAATAAAATTGAAATATTCCTTTAAATTTCGTACCTGGGGGGTGTCTATAGTATGCCTGTAAAGTGGCACATTTTTCCTGTGTTTAGAACAGTCCCTGCACAAAATGACATTTCTAAAAGAAAAAAAGTCATTTAAAAGTAATAACGGCTATAATGAATTGTTGGGTCTTGGCAATACAGATAAGTCATTGAAAAAAAATGGCATGGGATCCCCCCAGTCCATTACCAGGACGTTTTGAGTCTGGTATGAATATTAAGGGGAACCCCAAACCAAATTTAGAAAAAAAAAATTGTGTGGGGTCCCCCCAAATTCCATACCAGGCCCTTCAGGTATAGTATGGATATTAAGGGGAACCCTGCACCAAATTTTTTTTTTAATGGCGTAGGGGTCTCCCTCAAAATCCATACCAGACCCTTCAGGTTTGGTATGGATTTTAAGGGGAACCTCGTGCCAAAATTAAAAAAAATGGAATGGGGTCCCCCCAAAAATCCATACCAGACCCTTATCCGAGCATGCAACCTGACAGGTCCCAAGGAAAGAGGGGGGGACGAGAGAGTGCCCCCCCTCCTGAACTGTATCAGGCCACATGCCCTCAACATGGGGAGGGTGCTTTGGGGGTAGCCCCCAAAGCACCTTGTCCCCATGTTGATGGGGACAAGGGCCTCATCCCCACAACCCTTGCCCGGTGGTTTTGGGGGTCTGTGGGCGGGGGGCTTATCGGAATCTGGAAGCCCCCTTTAACAAGGGGACCCCCAGATCCCACCCCCCTGTTTGAAATGGTACCGGGTACACCACGGGGAAGCCATTGGGAAGTTCTCGTGCGTCAGAGTGGGCGGGGTCACCCGGGAACATCGCCGGGTGGCCCTACCCTCAGTTATAAAAGAACTGTCACCTGCGAGGACGCGTCATATGGCGGGTGCCTCCCATGGAGGCAGATTTTTTTTATTTATTTTTTCGCTCCATCGGCAGAGCGAGAGAAGAGGATGAATGGACTTCATGGGACATTTTTATTTTTTTTATTTTTTAATAAAAGACTTGTCCCAAAGTGTGTCTTGTGTTTTTTTGTTTTAAATTTTGACACTTTTTTGTGAAATGGTACAGGTACAATCTACCCATTACTATTTCAAACGGGGGGCCGGACTGGGGGTCCCCTTGTTAAAGGGGGCTTCCAGATTCCGATAAGCCCCCACCCGCAAACCCCCAAAACACCCTCTCCATGGGATGCTACCCCAATGCACCCTCCCCATGTTGAGGGCATGTGGCCTGGTACGGTTCAGGAGGGGGGGTGCTCTCTCGCCACCCTCTTTTCCTGTGGGCTGACAGGTTGCGTTCTTAGATAAGGGTCTGGTATGGATTTTTGGGGGACCCCCACGACTTTTTTTTAAATTTTGGCATGGGTTTCCCCTTATAATCCATACCAGACCTTAATTGTCTGGTATAGATTTTGAGGGGGATCCCTACGCCCTTTAAAAAAAAAAATTGGCATAGGGTTCCCCTTAATATCCATACCAGACCTGAAGGGCCTGGTATGGAATTTGGGGGGGACCCCACACAATTTTTTTTTTTACTTTTGCTTGGGGGTTTCCCTTAATATTTATACCAGACCCAAAGGGACTGGTAATGGACTGGGGGGATCCCATGCCATTTTTTTCAATGACTTTTATCTGTATTGCCGAGACCCGACAATTCATTATAGCAGCTATTACTTTCAAATGACTTTTTTTCCTTTAGAAATGTAATTTTGTGCAGGGACTGTTCTAAACACGGGGAAAAAGCGCCACTTTACAGGCATACTATAGACACCCCTCAGGTACGAAATTTAAAGGAATATTTCACTTTCATTGTTTCATTTTAAGCATTATTAAAATCACTGCTCCTGAAAAAACGGCCATTTTTAAAACTTTTTTTTGCATTGATACATGTCCCCTGGGGCAGGACCCGGGTCCTCAAACACTTTTTATGACAATAACTTGCATATAAGCCTTTAAAATTAGCACTTTTGATTTCTCCCATAGACTTTTAAAGGGTGTTCCCTGACTTTCGAATTTGCCGCAAACACCCCAAATTGTTCGCTATTCCGCGAACAGGCAAACACTTACGTTCGACTCGAACATAGGGCTCATCCCTACACCTGGGAAACCTTGTGACCACTGCTTTGTCCCAGAGAGTCTCCGTACTGCCATGCTCCAGACTTACTATCCTCCTATGGCTGCTGGCCACCCTGGGAAGAATCCACTCTTTTGGGCCATTTCCCAACAATTCTGGTGGCCTAGTCTACATGCTGATGTAACCGCCTTCATAGCTGCCTGTTCCGGGTGTGCTCAGAGTAAGACTCCATGACACCTTCCACAATCAAACATTATAAAAAAAAACAGAGGTACCCCCAAAGTTATAGACCCCTCCCTGTGTCTGTAAACAGTATATTACAATGAAAATTAAATAACTTCATATATATGTAAACATATCACACAAGGAGGGAGTAGCTCATCCCAAACCATTTTGTCTTTGTCGGCTTCTTCAAGGGCTTGAAGAGGTGCAGTGATATTGGGTTGCTAGAATAAATATATACATACATAAGATATCCACAGACCATTTTTATCAATATCAATTGTTTTGGCATTTAGTGAGTATATTCATCATGTTAACTTACAGTTAAAAAGTAAAAATTTTAGCTCAGGAGGATCCAACAAAAAGATTAATTTAATGCGGTCAGACACCAAAAGGACCAAGACACTGCGGGCTGGATGGGCCAGGAAAATCCACCAAGGGGCCACCAAACAAACACCCCAAATAAGGGGGAGCAAATAAGAATGTGTCACCCCCTCTCAGGATATATTCCAAATACTATCCAATAAAAGAGACAGATATATATATAGATTGCCATATCTCATACACAGCACACAAAACACAAATTTTTTGTGGCTGACAATACAGCCATGGACCATATATGGACATACCCAGCCTAGGTAGTATGTGTGAATGTAATTCCAATGGAGGGCAAAGGGTAAGCAGCTGCATCAAAAGTATATACAATATCTCACAAAAGTGAGTACACCCCTCACATTTTTGTAAATCTTTTCTTCTAACTTTTCATGTGACAACACTGAAGAAATGACAATTTGCTACAATGTAAAGTAGTGAGTGTACAGTATAACAGTGTAAATTTGCTGTCCCCTCAAAATAACTCAACACACAGCCATTAATGTCTAAACTGCTGGCAACAAAAGTCAGTACACCCCTAAGTGAAAATGTCCAAATTGGGTCCAATTAGCCATTTTCCCTCCCCGTGTCATGTGACTCGTTAGTGTTACAAGGTCTCAGGTGTGAATGGGGAGCAGATGTGTTAAATTTGGTGTTATCGCTCTCACTCTCTCATACTGGTCACTGGAAGTTCAACATGGTACCTCATGGCAAAGAACTCTCTGAGGATCTGAAAAAAAGAATAGTTGCTCTACATAAAGATGGCCTAGGCTATAAGAAGGCTATAAGAAGATTGCCAAGACCCTGAAACTGAGCTGCAGCACTGTGACTAAGACCATACAGCAGTTTAACAGGACAGGTTCCACTCAAAACAGGCCTTTGCATGGTCCACGTGCACGTGCTCAGCGTCATATCCAGAGGCTGTCTTTGGGAAATAGACGTATGAGTGCTGCCAGCATTGCTGCAGAGGTTGAAGGGGTGGGTGGGGTCAGCCTGTCAGTGCTCAGACAATATATAAATAAGAGTTGGGACTTTGAATGAGGTCATGGAAACCATGTAGGTACCTGGGGTAGCAGTGCAATTTTATTAATCAAGTAACATGCATAAAACAATTCAAAACAGAACCACATACTGTGGAGAAGGACATTATAATAAATATCATTCCAAAATCACAACACATGTATTTGTGCATAAGCGATCGGCATCAAGGGTACAATCCACTTGGCGCCACATAGTGGTCTAATAGAGAAATTTAATGCATGTACAAAGATTGCATAATATGTACAAAAAACAATACCACAGCACAACGAAATAAATAAATATAGTATATGAAAACCATAATGATTGTTCTTGAGATGTTGTAATGTTAACATATGTTGGTATCCCAAAAGTCCGACGCGTTTCGTGTAGAACACACTCATCAGGGGCCAGGTGGTCAGGGATTTCTAAAAATGTAATACAACATAAAGTGAGTCTAGCTAGTAGCTCATAATGGCAGCGAAAGAGGGGTGGGTCACCCTAAAACACTTACATGTGAATGGTACATTGGGACATGGCAAGTGCAGAGCCAAGACCAACAGGCATCTCTCCCGGGAGCTGAGGTGCAGCGGAATGCGCGCTGGCGAGTCCCAACTCTTATTTATGTTCGCATACAGGGATGGAGACACCTTTGGTGCCTCATTTAAAGTCCCACTTCCCCCCTTTTCCCCTTCTCAATTGGTGCTCAGACAATATGCCGCACACTGCATCAAATTGGTCTGCATTACAGTCATCCGAGAAGGAAGCCTCTTCTAAAGATGAAGCACAAGAAAGCCCACAAACTGTTTGCTGAAGACAAGCAGACTAAGGACGTTGATTACTGGAACCATGTCCTGTGCTATGATGAGACCAAGATAAACTTATTTGGCTCAGATGGTATTAAGCGTGTGTGGCTGTAATGAGCTCCTTGCTCGCTTGGTTCCACTCTCCCGACACTCCTCTGCTGCTATAGAATCAGATTGCAGATCGCAACATCTGATTGTTCGGTCATCCAATGCTCCGGGATTAGAACTACAGCTATGTGCCGTTCTAACCCAGTTGTGATAGCTCAGAACAAACACCAGGCAGGCTGTATGTAAATTCAACCAGGAATCTCCTTTATTGCAAAATACGGGCTTTTTTATACACTAAAAGTGGAGGTGCAGACCTCCTGCTCATATAACAATACAGCTGTAACCTAATTAACCTAATTAACATGAGCTAATTAACTAATCCCTTTAGACAGCCTAGATGACTCAGACAGGACCTTTAGGCCAGACTGGCCATCTTGTAGTTCAGAAAATCCAATCAACATTATCACAATAGCAAAGTTAATTAAACACAAACAACAATGACTCTTAGATCCCATACTAGAGACTTATTTACAATACACATTTTAGCAGACAACAGACAGGTAGCTGGAATTGATGACATTAGCGTCTCCTAACAGTATTTGTCTCAGCATTATGAATCAGTCACTATTCCAAGCTTCATGACAGTGGCTGCAACCATTTGAGGAGTACAAAGACAAGGGTGTGTGTCTTGTCTACAATCAAGCATGGTGTTGGGAGTGTCATGGTCTGGGGCTGCATGAGTGCTGCCAGCACTGGGGAGCTACAGTTCATTGAGGGAACCATGAATGCCGACATGTACTGTGACATACTGAAGCAGAGCATGATCCCCTCCCTTCAGAGACTGGGCCGCAGGGCAGTATTCCAACATGATAACGACCCCAAACACACCTCCAAGATGACCACTGCCTTGCTAAAGAAGCTGAGGGTAAAGGTGATGGACTGGTCAACCATGTCTCCAGACCTAAACCCTATTGAGCATATGTGGGGCATCTTCAAATGGAAGGTGGAGGAGCGCAAGGTCTCTAACATCCACCAGCTCCGTGATGTTGTCATGGAGGAGTGGAAGAGGACTCCAGTGGCAACCTGTGAAGCTCTGGTGAGCTCCATGCCCAAGAGGGTTAAGGCAATGCTGGAAAATGATGGTGGCCACACAAAATATTGACACTTTGGGCCCAATTTGGACATCTTCACTTAAGGGTGTAACAAAATAGACCCCTCCACAAGAAAAACAGGGTGGGGGAAGATAAGTATCATGTCACATTACCTGCAGACTATCCCTTGTGCAGACTTCTGCTCACTCCAAAAAGCCCCTCCTTAGACAAGTGTCCTTGTGTGAATCACCTGTGGGGATGAGAGAGATCCCATCCTGTTTAAATAGCGTGAAACTTCTCCAAATCTCTCCTCCCTGTGCTGCCGTTGTTCTGTCGAGCAGTGCCCCCCATCGAATAGTGCCCGCGCATGCACAGGACGGAGCCGCACTTCAGCTGATTTACCGATCAGCTGGACTGACGTGACCAGGGCGCAAGCGCACATTGTAGGAGGCCTCTCTCGATGGGAGATACCATTTCACAGCCACAATTGAAACCTATACAAACAGCGGGGGGAGACCATAGTTCTCACATTGTGCCTCGATGTTGCGGGGCGGCTTTACACTGTGCTGATGGCCTGGTTTTGTCTGTGTTGCAGGGTGGGTTTGTTGTGTCGAACGGCCGGTTTTGCCTGTGTGAAAGAGCGGGTTGCAACACAGACAAAACCAGCTCTTCAACACAGCCATTAGCTGTCCTCCAGCAGCAGTAAGGTACAATCTGAGAACTACGTCAGCACAGTTGATTGGCAAATCAGCTGTTGTGCTGTTCCATATGGCCCATGCGCAGTACATACCGGGCACTTTTTGATAGCGGGCACTTCTCGACAGAACACCATCTCCAGCGTGACAATGCCAGAGACACTTCCTATTAAAATGTTTTACCACACATGCGCAGTAATGGTGGGATGGACAGCCATAGTCCCTTACCCGCCCGGTAAATTACACTGTTGTAGGAGGGGAAGGGGAAGGAGAGCAAAGGGACGCTCAAATGTCCACCACAAGCCCTGCTAATAAGGATTAAAAAGCTGGACACGAAGCATCACTGCCATCTTGTGGACCAAGGTGGTGACAACATATAAACAACATGAAAGTGTGGTCATACCACCATCTTGTGGGAATACATGTGTACTACCCTCAACATATTAGACACCGTCCAACAATGAGTAGACAAAATGGAAGAAATATTAATAAAAGTACACAGAAAAAAAAAAAAAAAAAAAAAAAAAAATATATATATATATATATATATATATATATATATATATATATATATATATATATATGTGTGTGTGTGTATCCTTTTCTTTATATAACCAAATCAAACACCGGTATGGGCTCACACATTTCAAATTGGGGTCCCTGTCTGATGAAACCCCCACCAGCAGACATTTCCAGCTCCCAAGGGAATCCAGCCAACAGTATCCAGCACACTCAAGGCCAACCGCACAAAAAAGAAACCCTCATTCCTCTAATCTTCAATAAGCATGAATTTACACAAATACAGTTACATGCTGGCTTTGTAATATAGATCAGTAAATGGCTGCTCACACATTGAGTTATCTCCAAGTTCACAAATTTTAGGACTGGTATTGCCAAAAGTAGGATTGAATAATTTCACAGGAAGGGTTAGAAACTAATATATTCATTCATACCCGGTGGTTTTGTTGAACTGGATTTCCAGTTGCAAAAGCCATTTATCAATATCCCCTCCTCTCAGTGATCCCCTTACTTGCTTCAGTGCAAAAAACTTCATGTAAACTTCATGAAATTAGGATAGAGGCCTATGTGGCGGCTAATGGCTGATTCCATTAGGCAATTTTTTATTTCATGCACATAGTCCCGTATATGCTTATGAAAGAGTCTCTTGGTTTTGTCTACTTAGAAGGCCTTGCACTAGCATTCCATGTAGTATACAACCCATATTGTTTGGCAGTTACAAGGAGTCCACACTTGTCTGTTTGGTAGATGTACTGTTTTACTTCTCCAGATCCAGCTACGGTAATTACATTTTCCACAACTAGATGTCCCTCTATGCTGTTTACCCCAAGGGATAAAAGAGGCTCTATCATTCAGATGGCTATGGGTTAGGTGATCACGTAATGATTTAGCCCAACGATAGGTCACGTGAAGCCTATCCCCTACATACTTCACTACTATTGGGTTCAATAGGTGCCAGTGACATTGTAAAATTTTGGTCACTTGAGTATGGTTCTGGGAAAAGCAAGTGATAATGCCGGTGAACTCCCTTTCCTTAGGTTTATGATGAGTATATAAATGCAAATCACTGGACCTCTGTTTAATTCTATTAAAGACTTTCTTATGGCATTTTGTGTTGTATCCTCTTTTAAGGAGACGGTTCTGTAATTATTTTGGCTTAAGCATGAAAATCCTCCTCCTTACTGCAATTTCTTTTTAGTCTGACCGTATGGTATGCTGTTTTTCAGTGTTGTAGGATGGGCACAAGTGCCGTTATCACGTACCTGGTAGCAGAGCTTGATAGGATGAGGAAGGCCTTTCTTACACCTCTGACTGGGGGGCCCTGATAGTGTAGACAGGAGGTGCAGGAGTGCAGAGTTGCACAAGGGCCTGGAAGTCTTGCCAGCATCAGGGCAGATGTCCTTGCTGGGCAGGTGAAGTCATCAGATGGCTTCAGCAGGTAGACAGGTAGGCAGGTAGCTGGTGCTGGTGACAGCAGGCAGGGTAGCAGGGTCAGGAAGGCCAGGTCATACACAAACTTGAAGAATTGGGTACAGATCACAGACAGGAACGTAGTCAGGAGGCAAGCCGGATCTGGAACCAATCAGTGGAACTGGTGCCAAAGGAGCAGACAGAAGAATGGTAACTGGACAAGCTGAAGTCGATGCACTTGGAGTTCAGGGAAGGGTCACGACAAGCCGGGTTGATAACTGGAAGCAGGATACAGGTTCACAGGATACCAGATACACAGGAGGCTAAAGACAAGGCAGCATTGATTCTGAGCACTGGCTGGGTTTAAATAGTCGGTATGGCGCCAGCATCTGTCACAGGTGCAAGCAAGCACCGGCGCTCACAGGCTTGCGCAACGGCTTGTGTGCGAGCAAAAGTTTGCACATGCGCATATCTATTAGCCAGTGCCCAATTTTAAGAGCATGAAAGGGAATCAGTTTTAGCTTATGCCCAAGACTTCTTCCAGAGGAATTAATCTGTTTGCTGGCACGTGCATCCTGACAGGCCTGGAGGATAGTATGGCTTGCAATATAAATCTGCCATAAGACGCCCCGCCGGATTTTTGATAATTTGAATATCCAATAAGGTGACTCTGGATTGATCACATTCCATCGTGAATTTAAGATTGAATGTATTACAATCCATCCACTTCATAAACTCATCTAACTCTCCTCATGTGCCCATCCAAATTAACAAAATATCATCTATGTACCTGTGTCATGACAGAATTAGGCACAGGTACATAGACAAATCTCCACTAAAGAAGACTGAATGCTCCCACCCCCCAGGTACAGGTTAGCAAATTTAGTCCCCATCGCATCTTCCTGCACCAGGAGATAGTGGGAGCCGTTAAACAAAAAGACATTTCGAGAGAGAATGCAGTGCTATTTAAGATGGACATACACATTTTTACATATTTAGAATGATCCATAACCACCATGTTTCCCCCTTTATCTGATGGTTTTATTATTATATTGTCATTTTTCTTCATATCTGTTAGAGCCACTTGTTGTGAGGGGGTCAGATTTCTGCAGAGATCTAATATCATGTAGTCCTTTTTGGATGAAGGGCCAAAATTGTGTTGTAAAGGGGGAAAGAATTGTGACTTGTTCTTATATTCTGGGATCCACTCTCTTATTGGTTCAGGGGTTACCTCCAGGGACATCTCAGGATCTTCAAGCCCGTCCAGGTTACTTTCTTCACAGAGTTGTATGAGATTCTTGAGGGCCAAAAAATAATTTATCGAGAAATCCTTCCAAAGTTCCTTATCTTGGGCCTTCTTGGCCTGGGGGGTAATGGTTTTGTCATGAATCACATGGAACATTAATTTTCTCGCAAAGAGAATGATATCCTTGGCTACCTCAAATCTGTTAACATTCTGGGTGGGGCAAAAGCTAAGGCCTAGTCCTAGGACTGAAATTTCATCATCTGTGAGTTTATACGATGAAAGATTCAATACCTGTAAACTGTCCCCATCTAGTTCTTTTTCACTAGATGTGGTGCAAATTCAAAAGCCGCTGGAGCACCAATAAAGTCTATGGGACACTAACATGAAAAATCAAAAGTGCTGATTTTAAAGGCTTATATGTAAGTTATTGTCCTAAAAAGTGTTCGGGACCTGGATCCTACCCCAGGGGACATGTATCAATGCAAAAAGAACTTTTAAAAGTGGCAGTTTTTTCAGGAGCAGTGATTTTAATAATGCTTAAAGTGAAGCAATAAAAATGAAATATTCCTTTTAATATCATGCCTGGGGGGTCCCCTTAGTCTGCCTGTAAAGTGGCACATTTTTCCCGTGTTTAGAACAATACCACAGCAAAATTACATTTCTAAATGAAAAATTGTCATTCAAAACTGATTGCAGCTGTAATGAATTGTCGGGTCTCGGCAATATAGATAAAACTCATTGAAAAAAAATGGCATGGGGTCCCCCCAGTCCATTACCAGGCCCTTTGGGTCTGGTATGAATATTAAGGGGAACCCCAAACCAAAAATTGAAAAAAAAAATTGCGTGCGGGTCCCCCCAAAATCCATACCAGGCCCTTATCCGAACATGCAACCTGGCAGGCCGTATGAAAAGAGGGTGGGACGAGAGAGCGCCCCTCCTGAACCGTACCAGGCCACATGCCCTCAACATGGGGAGAGTGCTTAAAAATAAAAAATGTCCAGCGATGTCCATTCATCTTCTATTACGCTGCCGATGAGCCAGAAAAAAAAAAAGCAAAACCTACGCCTCCATGGGAGGCTCCCACCGAGTGACGCTTCCCATTGTTGACAGCTGTTATATAGCTGAGGGCGGGGCCACCCAGTGATGTGACCCCGCCCCCCTCTGACGCCACGGGGAAGCCTAGGAAAGGTGTAAGGTAAGGTCGGGAATAAGAGAACAGCCCTGCCTTGTGCTATTAAGAACAGAGAATGTCCGTGAAGACGACTGTGATAGTTTGAAGTTATTCTAAAGTATACATTTGTACTTTTTAAAATTATGCTTACCTGCTTTGTGCAATGGTTGTGCACAGAGCAGCCCCGAACCTCCTCTTCTCAGGTTCCCTGACTGCACTCCTGGCCCCTCCCCCCCTGTCGAGTGCCCCATATCAAGCAACTTGCTATGGGCCACTTATGTGTGCTCGCTCCCGAGCTGGCTCTGTGTTTCCATTGACAGACAGAGCACAGCTCGTCCACTCTCTTTCCTTACTGTCTTTGATTGACAGCAGCAAGAACCAATGGCTCCCGCTGCTGCCTCTCTGTCCAATGAGGAGGGAGAGAGTCTATAGAGAAGCTTAGGTAAGTATTTAGAGGAGTAATTAAGGTAAAAGACTGTGTACCTTTGCTGTAGAACCACTATAAGTGGTTGTAAAGGCTGAAGGTGTTTTACCCTCATACATTCGATGCACGAAGGTAAAAAATCTTCAGTGTGCAGCTATCTCCTCAGCCCCTCCTTATACTCACCTGAGCTTGATCCCAATCCAGTGGGGTGCACAAGAGCAGAAGCTCTTCTAGGTGTCTCCCTCTCTCTCCTAAGCGGGAGCTGCTGTCAATCAGAGCCAGTGAGGAGGGAGTGGGGGCGGAGCCAAGTCACACTCTGTATGTCTCATAGACACACAGAGGCGGCTCAGGAACACGAGGGACCCCCAGAACAAGCAGCTTGCTGTGGGGGCATTTAGCAAGGGGTAGGGGTCAGGACCGCCAGCAGGGGACCTGAGAAGAGGAGGATCGGGGCTGCTCTGTGCAAAATCATTACACAGAGCAAGTAAGTATAACATGTTTATTATTATTTTTTAAATTGCTTTTCTCTGCTGTAGGAGGTGCATAGAGAGTGTAGATGACTCAAAGAAAAAGGGCCTCCAATACCACCTATGTTTTGAAAAGTGGAGAACAAGAATGGTCAGTTAATTCGATCAAAGGCTTTTTCAGATTTTAGACTAAAAAATAACACCTCATTTGTTTTATTTTGAACATCCACGATATCCATAGTTCTCCTGGTGTTGTTCCAGCCTGGCAGAACATTATAAACCCCACCTGGTTCTTATGTATAATGTGGGGCAGGAAGGAACCAAACCTAGTGGCCAGAACTGCCATAGGCAATAATTAGCTCTGTATTGCTGATCTTTGTCCAGTTTAAATGAATGCAAGAGTGTGACATTATAGTCAGGATCAGATCATCTTTCCAAAATCTAATAAACAGATCTGTCATATATGAGGATCAAGGTGATTAAGGAGAGAACGTCTTGTAACAAAGATATGGAAATCCATAAGTATCTGGGGATTTATGGAGAGATAAGTCTTTTATAGTGGCTGCTAGGGATGAGCCGAACACCCCCCTGTTCAGTTCGCACCAGAACCTGCGAACGGACCGAAAATTTGCACGAACATTAGAACCCCATTGACATCTATGGGACTCAAACATTCGAAATCAAAAGTGCTCTTTTTAAAGACTAATTTGCACGGCATTGTCCTAAAAAGGGTTTGGCTGTTTTTTCAGGAGCAGTGATTTTAATAATGCTTAAAGTGAAACAATAAAAATAAAATATTCTTTTTAATATTGTGCCTGGGGGGTCCTCTTAGTCTGCCTGTAAAGTGGCACATTTTTCCCGTGTTTAGAACAATACCATATAAAAGCAAAGGAGAAGGCCTTCAAAAAATACAAGGTTGAGGGATCATCCTCAGCATTCAGACTTTATAAAGAATGCAATAAGAAATGTAAGGGTGCAATTAGGATGGCTAAGATAGAACATGAAAGACACATAGCGGAGGAGAGCAAAAAAAATCCCAAGAAATTCTTTAAGTATGTAAACAGTAAAAAAGGGAGGACAGACCATATTGGCCCCATAAAGAATGAGGAAGGACATCTGGTTACAAAGGATGGGGAGATGGCAAAGGTATTGAATTTATTCTTCTCCTCAGTCTTCACGAGTGAATCGGGGGGCTTCAGTAACCAAAACTGCAGTGTTTATCCTCATGACACAACACAGGAAGCACCTCCATGGTTAACAGAGGACGGAATTAAAATTAGACTTGAGAAACTTAACATTAATAAATCACCGGGACCAGATGGCTTGCATCCGAGGGTACTTAGGGAACTCAGTAAGGTGATTGCCAGACTGTTGTTCCTAATTTTTACAGACAGTCTATTGACTGGAATGGTACCAGCTGATTGGAGAAAAGCCAATGTAGCACCAATATTTAAAAAGGGCCCAAAAAACATCCCTGGGAATTACAGACCAGTTAGCCTAACATCAATAGTATGTAAACTCTTGGAGGGGATGATAAGGGACTATATACAAGATTTTAGTAATAAGAACGATATCATTAGCAGTAATCAGCATGGATTCATGAAGAATCGTTCTTGCCAAACCAATCTATTAACCTTCTATGAGGAGGTGAGTTGCCATCTAGATAAAGGAAGGCCCGTAGACGTGGTGTATCTGGATTTTGCAAAAGCATTTGACACAGTTCCCCATAAACGTTTACTGTACAAAATAAGGTCCGTTGGCATGGACCATAGGGTGAGTACATGGATTGAAAACTGGCTACAAGGGCGTGTTCAGAGGGTAGTGATAAATGGGGAGTACTCAGAATGGTCAGGGGTGGGTAGTGGGGTCCCCCAGGGTTCTGTGCTGGGACCAATCCTATTTAATTTGTTCATAAACGACCTGGAGGATGGGATAAACAGTTCAAACTCTGTATTTGCAGACGATACTAAGCTAAGCAGGGCAATAACTTCTCCGCAGGATGTGGAAACCTTGCAAAAAGACCTGAACAAATGAATGGGGGAGGGGCGACTACATGGCAAATGAGGTTCAATGTAGAAAAATGTAAAATAATGCATTTGGGTGGCAAAAATATGAATGCAATCTATACACTGGGGGGAGAACCTCTGGGGGAATCTAGGATGGAAAAGGACCTGGGGGTCCTAGTAGATGATAGGCTCAGCAATGGCATGCAATGCCAAGCTGCTGCTAATAAAGCAAACAGAATATTGGCATTAAAAGGGGGATCAACTCCAGAGATAAAACGATAATTCTCCCGCTCTACAAGACTCTGGTCCGGCTGCACCTGGAGTATGCTGTCCAGTTCTGGGCACCAGTCCTCAGGAGGGATGTACTGGAAATGGAGCGAGTACAAAGAAGGGCGACAAAGCTAATAAAGGGTCTGGGGGATCTTAGTTATGAGGAAAGGTTGCGAGTGCTGAACTTATTCTCTCTGGAGAAGAGACGCTTGAGAGGGGATATGATTTCAATTTACAAATACTGTACTGGTGACCCCACAATAGGGATAAAACTTTTTACTGTAAGAGCGGCAAGGATGTGGAATTCCCTTCCACAGGCGGTGGTCTCAGCGGGGAGCATTGATAGCTTCAAGAAACTATTAGATAATCACCTGAATGACCGCAACATACAGGGATATACAATGAAATACTGACACATAATCACACACATAGGTTGGACATGATGGACTTGTGTCTTTTTTCAACCTCACCTACTATGTAACTATGTAACTATGTAACCACAGCAAAATTACATTTCTAAATGAAAAATTGTCATTCAAAACTGATTGCAGCTGTAATGAATTGTCGGGTCTCGGCAATATGGATAAAACTCATTGAAAAAAAATGGCATAGGGTCCCCCCAGTCCATTACCAGGCCCTTTGGGTCTGGTATGAATATTAAGGGGAACCCCAAACTAAAAATTGAAAAAAAAAATTGCGTGCGGGTCCCCCCAAAATCCATACCAGGCCCTTATCCGAACATGCAACCTGGCAGGCCGCAGGAAAAGAGGGTGGGACGAGAGAGCGCCCCTCCTGAACCGTACCAGGCCACATGCCCTCAACATGGGGAGAGTGCTTAAAAATAAAAAATGTCCAGCGATGTCCATTCATCTTCTATTACGCTGCCGATGGCCAGAAAAAAAAAAGCAAAACCTACCCATGGGAGGCTCCTGCCTAGTGACGCTTCCCATTGTTGACAGCTGTTATATAGCTGAGGGTGGGGCCACCCAGTGATGTGACCCCGCCCCCCTCTGACGCCACGGGGAAGCCTAGGAAAGGTGTAAGGTAAGGTGGAGAAGAAGAGAACAGCCCTGCCTTGTGCTATTAAGAACAGAGAATGTCCGTGAAGACGACTGTGATAGTTTGAAGTTATTCTAAAGTATACATTTGTACTTTTTAAAATAACAAAATGTTATGCTTACCTGCTCTGTGCAATGGTTGTGCACAGAGCAGCCCCGAACCTCCTCTTCTCAGGTTCCCTGACTGCACTCCTGGCCCCTCCCCCCCCTGCCGAGTGCCCCATATCAAGCAGCTTGCTATGGGCCACTTATGTGTGCTCGCTCCCGAGCTGGCTCTGTGTCTCCATTGACAGACAGAGCACAGCTCGTCCACTCTCTTTCCTTACTGTCTTTGATTGACAGCAGCAAGAACCAATGGCTCCCGCTGCTGCCTCTCTGTCCAATGAGGAGGGAGAGAGTCTATAGAGATGCTTAGGTAAGTATTTAGAGGAGTAATTAAGGTAAAAGACCTTCTACCTTTGCTGTAGAACCACTATAAGTGGTTGTAAAGGCTGAAGGTGTTTTACCCTCATACATTCGATGCACGAAGGTAAAAAATCTTCAGAGTGCAGCTATCTCCTCAGCCCCTCCTTATACTCACCTGAGCTTGATCCCAATCCAGTGGGGTGCACAAGAGCAGAAGCTCTTCTAGGTGTCTCCCTCTCTCTCCCCAGCGGGAGCTGCTGTCAATCAGAGCCAGTGAGGAGGGAGTGGGGGCGGAGCCAAGTCACACTCTGTATGTCTCATAGACACACAGAGGCGGCTCAGGAACACGAGGGACCCCCAGAACAAGCAGCTTGCTGTGGGGGCATTTAGCAAGGGGTAGGGGTCAGGACCGCCAGCAGGGGACCTGAGAAGAGGAGGATCGGGGCTGCTCTGTGCAAAATCATTACACAGAGCAAGTAAGTATAACATGTTTATTATTATTTTTTAAATTGCTTTTCTCTGCTGCAGGAGGTGCATAGAGAGTGTAGATGACTCAAAGAAAAAGGGCCTCCAATACCACCTATGTTTTGAAAAGTGGAGAACAAGTATGGCCAGTTAATTCGATCAAAGGCTTTTTCAGATTTTAGATTAAAAAATAACACCTCATTTGTTTTATTTTGAACATCCACGATGTCCATAGTTCTCCTGGTGTTGTTCCAGCCTGGCAGAACATTATAAACCCCACCCGGTTCTTATGTATAATGTGGGGCAGGAAGGAACCAAACCTAGTGGCCAGAACTGCAATAGACAATAATTAGCTCTGTATTGCTGATCTTTGTCCAGTTTAAGGAACAAATGAATGCAAGAGTGTGACATTATAGTCAGGATCAGATCATCTCTCCAAAATCTAATAAACAGATCTGTCATATATGAGGATCAAGGTGATCAAGGAGAGAACGTCTTGTAACAAAGATATAGAAATCCATAAGTATCTGGGGATTTATGGAGAGATAAGTCTTTTATAGTGGCTGCTAGAGATGAGCCAAACACCCCCCAGTTTAGTTCGCACCAGAACCTGCAAACGGACCGAAAATTTGCACGAACGTTAGAACCCCATTGACATCTATGGGACTCAAGCATTCGAAATCAAAAGTGCTCTTTTTAAAGGCTAATTTGCATGGTATTGTCCTAAAAGGGGTTTGGCCGTTTTTTCGGGAGCAGTGATTTTAATGATGCTTAAAGTAAAAAAAAAAAAAAAAATGAAATATTCCTTTAAATATGACAATATGAACAAGACAGGGACTGTAGGTTTGTTGTTAAGTAGAATATGTTTGTAATTTTGAACTGGTAAATTTTAACGTGTTTAGCTCCAGCCAAAAAATCTATTTTAAGCTTTTTGGAAAACATAGGGAAGGGTTATCACCCCTGTGACATTTGTTTTGCTGTCTTTCCTCCTCTTCAGAAGATTTCACCTCACTTTTTGTCCCAATGACAAATGTTTTTTGAAAATTTGGGGTTTTAGTGAAACAAGGATTGCTGATAAAGCATCAGTGGAAAGGAGAAAAGTTTTTCCCATATTAACTCTTACAGGAGAGAATTTCCCTTCCTAGGGGTAGATTTCATGTCACTTCCTGTTGTCTCCTTCCGTTTGCAAGTAGGAGTCATTTGTAAGTTGGATGTTTGAAAGTAGGGGCCTGCCCTATATACTCAGCAGAAATTTGGGCCTTAGGTGTTGTGGCCACAACACTGTAAGCCCTCACAGGGCCCTGCTGTGAAATATTAGATCAAGAATTGTAATTACATGCCCCTGTTGAACAGGGGCAGAAAAATTGGGCCTTTGGTGATGGTGGTGGTGCTGGTGCCACAACACTGTAAGTCCTCACAGTTACTCTTGGTGGGCGCAGAAACAGGCCCTGCTGTGAAATATTAGATCAAGAATTCTAATTACATGTCCCTGTTGAACAGGGCCTGAAAAATTGGGCCTTAGGCACTGGTGCCACCACACTGCAACCCCTCACAGATACTCTAGTTGGAGCACAGGAACGAGCCCTGCTGCAAAGAATTGCATCAAAAATTGAAATTACACGCCCCTATTAAACAGGGGCTGAGAAATTGGGCCTTAGGCACTGGTGCTGGTGCCACAACACTGCAACCCCTCACAGATACTCTAGTTGGAGTGTAGGAACTAGCCCTGCTGCAAAGAATTGCATCAAAAATTGTAATTACACGCACCTATTAAACAGGGGCTGAGAAATTGGGCCTTAGGCACTGGTGCTGGTGCCACAACACTGCAACCCCTCACAGATACTCTAGTTGGAGTGCAGGAACTAGCCCTGCTGCAAAAAATTGCATCAAAAATTTTAATTACACGCCCCTGTTAAAAAGGGGCTGAAAAATTGGGCCTTAGGCACTGGTGCCACCACACTGCAACCCGTCACAGATACTCTAATTGTAGCACAGGAACTAGCCCTGCTGCAAAGAATTGCATCAAAAATTGAAATTACATGCCCCTATTAAACAGGGGCTGAGAAATTGGGCCTTAGGCACTGGTGCTGGTGCCACAACACTGCAACCCCTCACAGATACTCTATTTGGAGTGCAGGAACTAGCCCTGCTGCAAAGAATTGCATCAAAATTTGTAATTACACGCCCCTGTTAAACAGGGGCTGAAAAATTGGGCCTTAGGCACTGGTGGCGGCGCCCAGAACCAAAAATGTTCTTACAAGCTATCAGCATGATCATTGAGGAGGAAGAGGATAATTACTCAGCATAACAGGATAGTCACTCAGCATCAGCATAGGCAGTCTTTGAAGGGATCTGAGATTTCCAAAAAAATTATTCGGTTAAATCAGCATCAGGTGCTTGGTAGCTGGTGGTGATCCAAGACTGATTCATTTTTATGAAGGTCAGTCGATCGACCGAGTCGGTGGACAGACGCACCCTGTGATCGGTTACAAAGCCTCCAGCAGCACTAAATGTGCATTCCGAAAGAACGCTGGATGCAGGACAGGCCAGTAGCTCAATTACATACTGTGCAAGCTCTGGCCAGTGATCCATCCTCAAGACCCAGCAACCCAGAGCATTTTCAGTGGGAAAGGTGTCCAAGTCAGATCTTGCCCCTAGGTATTCCTGCACCATGTAAAACAGATGCTGGCGATGGTTGCTGGAACCCGATCATACCTTGGGACTGCGGACTAAAAAATTGTCTGAACGCATCGGTCAGAGGCCACCTTCTCCACCGCTCCTTCTTTGACTGACCGAAGCCTCAGCAACACGTTGTCCAGAAACAGGAGTTTGTAACCTCCCAGTCTCTGGAAACGCGTTGCACAGACCTTTCTGCAAGGCCTCCCGAAGATGTTTCATCCTCTGCTCCCTCTACAATGGCAAGATAAGGTCCGCAACCTTACCCTTGTAACGTGGATCAAGGAGGGTTGCCAGCCAGTATTGTTCCTTCTCCTTGATACCACAAATACGAGGATCCTTACGCAGGCTTTTCAGGATCAGGGAGGCCATGCAGCATAGGTTTGCTGAGGCATTCGGTGCAGAATCCTACGGGTCACTAAGGATGACATGATCCGTGGCCACCTCCTCCCACCCACGTACAAGTCCATGTGTTTCTTGGGACTCTAAATGATCCCTTAAAGACTGATGCTGAGTGCCAGGCTCCACCTCCATACTGACACAATCCTCCTCCTCCTCTTCCTGTGTGATCGGCGGGCATGCAGGAACACTGTCTGGATAAAGGGGGCCTTGAGAGCTAAGGAAGTCCTCCTCTTCCTGCCTCTGTTCTGCCTCAAGTGCCCTGTCCATTATTCCACGCAGCGTGTGCTCCAACAGGTGGACAAGGGGGACAGTGTCACTGATGCATGCACTGTCACTGCTCACCATCCTCGTGGCCTCCTCAAATGGTGACAGGACAGTGCATTCATCCCTGATCATGGCCAACTGACATGGGAAAAAAAAAACAAGCTCCCCTGACCCTGTCCTGGTGCCATAGTGGCACAGGTACTCATTGATGGCCCTCTGTTGCGGGTGCGGCCGCTGCAGCATGGCCAACGTTGAGTTCCACCTAGTGGGCATGTCACAGATTAGGTGGTTCTTGGGCAGGTTAAATTCCTTTTGGAGGTCTGCCAGCAGAGCACTGGCATTATATGACCGGCGAAAATGCACACAGACTTTCCTAGCCTGCCTCAGGACATCCTGTAAGCCCAGGTACCTGCCCAAAAACCGCTGCACCACCAAGTTAAGGACATGAGCCAAACAGGGCACATGGGTCATTTATCCTTGTCGGAGGGCGGAGAGGAGGTTGGTGCCATTGTCGCAAACCACCATTCCTGCCTTAAGTTGGCGTGGCATCAACCACCCCTGAACCTGCCCCTGCAGAGCTGACAGAACCTCTGCCCCAGTGTGGCTCCTGTCCCCCAAGCACACCAGCTCAAGCACTGCATGGTATCTTTTGGCCTGCGTACTTGCGTAGCCCCTTGAACGGCTACGGAGCACCGCTGGTTCCGAGGACAAAGCACAGGAAGAGGCCATAGAGGAAAAAGAAGAGGAGGGGCTGGAGGAGAGAGGTGTGTCAGAATCACTAGTGGTGGCATTTTGGAGGCGTGGTGGCGGAACAACCTCAAACACTACTGCACCTTCTCCTGCATCCTTCCCAGCTGCCAGAAGAGTCACCCAATGCGCCGTGAAACTTAGGTAACATCCCTGTCCATGCCTGCTGGACCATGATTCAGCGGTAATATGCACCTTACCGCTGACCGCCCTGTCCAGTGAGGCCAAGACATTGCCTTCCAATGCCGGTAGAGAGCCGGAATCTTCCGTGAGAAAAAGTGGCGTTTGGGAACCTGCCACTGAGGAACCACACATTCCACAAACTCACGGAAGGGGGAAGAGTCTACCAACTGAAAAGGTAGCAGTTGAAGTGCTAGCAAATTTTGCCAAGCTAGCATTCAACCGCTGGGCATGTGGATGGCTGGGAGCGAACTTCTTTTTGCAGTGCAGCAGCTGGGGCAGGGAAATTTGCCTGGTACAATCTGACGTTGGTGTACCGATAGCAGATTGCCCGCAAGTACTTGGCTGTGACACACCTAATTCTACACCTTCATTCCTCTCAGTGTAGGACTGAAGATATAGTGGGGTTGGAGATCCCAGCTGATGAGGAGTAAGGAGAGGTCCTCTTTTTTTTTGGTATAGGTCTTTTAGCTACGCTTGCCAACAAACTGCATGGCATGTCAACATATGTCTGGTCAAGCATGTGGTGCCCAAGTGGGAGATGTTTTGGCCACGCGAGATATGCTTGAGACATATGTTGCAAATAGCAGCAGTGCCATCTGATGCACTCGTCTCAAAAAAGGCTCACACCAAAGAACTTTTGGAATAACGTGCAGAGACAGCAGCGCCCTGCACATGCGGAGCTCTGAGGTGTGATGCAGTCTGTGTGCTGCCCTTAGGCTTGCCCCTGGAGGGCATCCTGCCTCATTGGTGATGTGCCTCCTCCTCCTCCTCTCTCCTCTCAGGCACCCACATTGAGTTAGTGACCTCATCATCCCCTCCCTCCTCATCACTGGAGCAAACCTGGCAGTATGCTGCAGCAGGGGGAACATGACTGGCAGATTGCTCTTCCTTCTTGGGCACCCCCTCTGTCCGTTCTCACGTTACTTGCTTCATCTAGCTCAGTATCATCATCAGAGCCTTCTAAACACTGGGCATCCTCCTGGAGCATGTACCCAACACTGTGGTCAAACAGTTCGAGGGACTCCTCAGGAGGACTTGGTGGGGCTAGGGAAGGAGTCACTGATGCCATTGAGCCGAGGGAAGAGGCCGCATTGGCAGCTGCTTTGCCAGACAAAGTACCCTGAGCATGGGTGAGAGAGGATGAGGAGGATGAGGATGGCTTGGTCATCCACTCGACCAAGTCTTCCGCATGTTGTGGCTCAACACGGCCAGCTGCCAAAAAAAGGCCAAGCGTGTCCCACGGCCACATGCTAATGAGGATGCACTGTGTCCACGACCAGCACTGTTGCCTCTAGACACAGAGCCTGCAGAGCCAGAGCAAAATCAACTGCCTGCCTGTAGTATTATTAGTATGAGAACACCACCAATCTTCTACAGTTAGCTTTAGCTGAACACTGTGCAGAGGTCGCACTACACTAACTTGTAGCTTTAGCTGAACACTGTGCAGAGGTCGCACTACAGTAACTTGTAGCTTTAGCTGAACACTGTGCAGAGGTCGCACTATACTAACTTGTAGCTTTAGCTTAACACTGTGCAGAAGTCGCACTACACTAACTTGTAGCTTTAGCTGAACACTTTGCAGAGGTTGCACTACACTAACTTGTAGCTTTAGCTGAACACTGTGCAGAGGTCTCACTACACTAACTTGTAGCTTTAGCTGAACACTGTGCAGAGGTCGCGCTACACTAAAAAATAATGTAGCTGTCTGCTGTAGTGATAGGATCAGAAAAACACCACCAACCTTTTACAGGTAACTTTAGCTGAACACTGTGCAGAGGTCGCACTACACTAACTGTAAATACTGTAGCTAATAGGACTAATAGGATCAGAAGAACACCAGCAATTTTCTTGCCTGCCTGTCAGTAGGAAGATAATAACAGGAACGGATCTAGCTAAACTGAATACAGTGTGTGTATATATATATATATATATATATATATATATATATATATATATATATATATATAACACCTGGGATGCATATATATACACAATACACTGTAAGTGCAGCTAACTGACTGACTGTCCTGCCTAATCTATCTAACTTAAATCAAATGACACTGTCTCTCTCTCTCTGTCTCAACGCCGGAACACAATACACAGGGCCGACGTGCAGGCGGCCTTATATAGTGTGGGGCGTGTACTAAATCCCCTGAGCCATAATTGGCCAAAGCCACCCTGGCTTTGGCCAATTACAGCTCTCTGTACAGACGACGCTGTGATTGGCCAAACATGCGGGTCATAGTGCATGCCTGGCCAATCATCAGGCAGCAATGCACTGCGATGCCGCAGTGAATTATGGGCTGTGATGCGGCACTTGAATTTGGCGTGAACGCCCCATATCGTTCGCAATGGACGAACAGACGATGTTCAAGTCGAACATGGGTTCGACTCAAAATCGAAGCTCATCCCTAGTGGCTGCTATCTTTAAAGTTATCAGACTGTTAATTTTTTTAACTTAGAAGACCTCTTTGGTTCAGGTAATCTTGAATGTGATGGGTAGGAGAAGCAGTTTGCATATTCTGGGAGTCAGCATCGGTAGAGTAAAAGGTCGTGTAAAATAGTCCTAACAGGTTGGTTGGTTCATGTCATAGACCATGGATCCAGTATGACCCCTAATGGTGTGTGGTGTGACCTGGCAGGTTTTGTCTTTGAGTCGTTTCGCTTAAAGCGAGTTCGCTCTGTTACTTTTGTCATAGAAATATCACGGTAAATGTGTTTTTTAAATTGACTTAGATCTACATACTTTAGCTATATACAATTGTCTATAATGTAAGGAGTGCCAGATGGGCCTGCAATCTAGTTTCTGAGATCTGGAGTTGGAGAATGAGTTGGGATTGCAATGATAAATGAACTTTCATGATGGTGGATGCTTCTTGAATGCACAGGCCCCTAATGACTGATTTATGTGCTTCCCATAAGAGATTTAGTAGGTTCAAATCTGAGCAACAAATCATTTAGGTGCCAATGACATCTCCAAACAGGGGTAATGGATGTCTTTATGGAACTTGCTTTGTGCACTGGTGTGCAGTCATATTGGAACAGGAAGGGGCTGTCCCCAAACTGTTCCCACAAAGTTGGGAGCATGAAGTTGTCCAAAATGTCTTGGTATGCTGACGCCCTAAGACTTCCCTTCACTGGAACTAAGGGGCCAAGCCCTACCCCTGAAAAACAACCCCACACCCTAATCCCCCCTCCACCAAATGATTTGGACCAGTGCACAAAGCAAGGTCCATAAAGACATCCATTAACTTTGAGCTCATTGCTCCTCCCTGTCACATTTTTACCTGACTTTACTTATCTGCATGCACAGTGACCTAGTTAGGAGTTCCAGGGACACCTAAAACCAGTTAACCAGGCAGAGGACAACCACCTACCTACCCCCAATGGGGCCCTTTCCAAGCCCCCCTTCCTAAGAATAGGGGGGTGCCAAGGAGCCTGATGCCCATCAATATTGGACATGTGTACCAGTAATTTGTAAGGGGGACCCCTATTCTCTGGGGTTGCCCCTCTCAATGGTTTCTCCTATTATGGATCAACAAGCTGGTATCAAAATAGTGAAAGTGCTGCACAAAGTAAATAGCGAATAAGAATATTTTCTGATCAAACATGGTTCCATCCTTCTGGAGAGAAAAGGAGGTGAAGGCATTGGCAGGGGGAGTCTTGTGAGAGGTAATAAGTACCTGGAAGGGTTACACTGGCACATTACTGAGCATGCTGAAGTGAGAAACCACAGAAAGGGCTTTTTTCCTTTGTATATGTAATTTTTACTATACCACTTTGTTTACATGGTAGAGATGGGCCACTTTACCGGCAGATTTAGGGGACCCCTCCAGCAGTTTTTGTCCCCCTTTTGCCACCAAAACAACCCTGGCCCATGGAGGCATGGACTCCACTAGACCTCTGAAGGTATGCTGTGGTATCTGGTACCAAGCCGTAAGTAGCAGATCCTTTAAGTCCTGTAAGTTAGGTGGTGGGGCCTCCATGGATCAGACTTGTTTTTCCAACACATCCCACAGATGGACAATTGGATGGAGATCTGGAGAAATTTAAAACTTAAAATGTGTTAGTGTATTACTCAAACTATTCTTGAACCATTTATGCAGTGTGGCAGGGTGCATTATCATGCTGAAAGAGACCACTGCTATCAGGGAATACAGCTTAAATGAAGGAGTGTACTTGATCACCAACAATGTTTAGGTAGGTGTTACGTGTCAAGTAACATCCACATGAATGGCAGGAGCCAAGGTTTCCCAGCAGAACATTGCCCAAAGCATCACACTGTCTCCACTGGCTTGTCTTCTTCCCATACTGCATCCTCGTGCCATCTCTTCCCCAGGTAAGTGACATACCCGACCATCTTCATGATGTAAAAGAAAACGTGATTCATCAGACCAGACCATCTTCTACCATTGCTCCGTGCTCCAGTTCTGATACCCACGTGCCCATTGTAGGCGCTTTTGGTTGTGGACACGGGTCAGCATGAGCACAACAAACTGCGATGAGTGTTTTATCAGCTTCATCAACTTCATGTTCACTTTCTGAATAATATATCCCATCCACTTTCAGAGGCCATTGTAATGAGATAATCAATGTTATTCACTCCACCTGTGGGAATGGTATGGGTGATTGATGTATCTTACAGTATTATTAAAATCACTGCTCTCTGCATACACTTTTTTACTAATCCCTTGGCTAATAGCCCTAAAGAATGAGAAATTTTATTTGACAAATTTATCTGCCATTAACTTCAATGGGGTTTAGATTTGGCATCTAAACTTTTGATATGTTCAGCCAAACCTCTGGGAACCAAACCCAGATGTGTTCAGCTTATCCCTACTAGTGAAGGGTTCTGCTAATACTAGGCCATTCAAAAGACGTTGTAGATAATTGTGCTCTTCCAGCCTTGTGGTAACAGTTTAGTGAAGACCCTTTTCTATTCCACCATGACCCTGCCCCTGTGTAGAAAGCCAGCTCCATAAAGACATGGTGTGACTCGTTTGGTGTGGAGGAACTCAAGTGTCCTGCACAGAGCCCTGACCTCAACCCTACTGAATACTATTGAGATGAATTGGGACCAAAGCCAGGCCAATAATAGTACCTGACCTCACAAATCACATAAATGCCCACAAACACCCTTCAAGATCCCGTGGAAAGTCTTCCCAGAAAAGTATAGGCTGTATAGCCACAAAGAGGGTCAACTTCATATTAAGGTCATGGGGAAACTCCATAATAATGGCCATGGTTTTTTGAATGAGATTTTTAGATCCATAAAGAAATGGTGAGACCTGTTTTGTGTGGATGAACTACACAGAGCTTTGACCTCAACTCTACTGAACACCAATTGTGAGGAATTTGAACTCCAATAGTGAGCCAGGTCTTCTCATCCAAAATCAGTACCTGACCTCAACAATGGGGCCAAATTCCCACAGACACCCTCCAAAATATAGGCACATATGGGGCAACTTCACATTAATGGTTATGGTAGGGGGAAATTTAATATTAATGGCCAAGGAGGAGGGGTGGGCAACTCCATAGAAACGGCCATGGGGGAAGGGCGGTTACTCCTTATAATGGCTTTAGGGAAAGGAGGGGGTTACTTTTTTATTAATGGCCATGTTTGGGGGAAACTGCATACTAATGGCTATGAAGAAAGAGGGGCAACTCTATATAAATGATGGCCCTGATGGGGCAGGGGAGGTGGGGGCAACTTCAAATAAATGGCCATGGTTTTGGAATGTGATGTCCAACAAGCCCATATACTGTGGGTGTGATGGGGACACAGACTTTTGACTATTTCACACACGGCTCCTGTTAGACATGTGCAGAATGAAAAAAATAATTTTGTTTTGTTTCGTTTTGAGTCGGTATTTACATAAATTTTTTTAGTGAAATTCATTTAATTCTCTTTTGGAATTTCTTTATTTGAATTTGAATTGATTGAAATTTTTCAAATTCGGTTGAATAGATTCGGGGAATTTTGAATCGATTCAAATTTGATTCAAATTCCATTCAAAATCAAATGTATTCTATTATATTCTAATTCAAATTTTGGAAGATGGTTTTATTCTTTCTATTTCATTCTATTCTATTGTTTTTTCATTTTTTTATTTTCTACTCTATTCTTGTATTTTCTATTCTATTCTTTTCTATTCTATTCTAATTCAAATTTATTCTATTCAAAATCTGAATTTCAGAAGAGGGTTATATTGTTTCTATCCTATTCTATTGTTTTTTTCTATTATATTCTTTTCTCTTATTTCATTTTCTATTCTATTCAAATTCAAATTTATACTATTTGAATTCAAATTTATTCTATTCCAAATCTGAAATTTCTATTCAAAATTTTCTATTTTAATTCTATTCTTTTCTATTTTATACAAAATCAAATTTAGTCTATTCGAAATTCACATTTCGGAAGAAGTTTTTTTTCTGTTCTATTCTTTTCTATTCTTTTCCATTCTATTCTTTTTTTTTCTATTCTATTCTTTTCTATTCTATTTGAATTCAAATTTATTCTTTTTGAAATGAGAATTTCAGAAGATGGTCTTTCTATTTTTTTTTTATTCTATTCTTTTTTTTTTTTATTCTATCCTATACGTTTATTTTTTATTCTGTTCTTTTATTTTCTATTTCTATTTATTTTTCTATCTATTTTGTTCTGTTTTACTCTTTTCTATACTATTTTTTTCTATTCTATTATTATCTATTCTATCCCTTTATTGTCTATAAAATGTTTTGCTATTCTTTTATTTCCTATTCTGTTTTACTCCATTTTATTCTATTCTATTATTTCTATTAATTTCTATTCTATTAATTTCTATTATTTTCTATTCTTTTATATTGTTTTCTTTTATATTCCTTTATTTTCTATTCTAATTTTATTTTCTTCTGAAATTAAAATTCGATTTGAAAACTATTCAAATTTGATTCAAAAACGATTCGAACTTGATTCTAAAACTATTTGAACTCAACTTCGTTGTTTTGGATTTGTTTACATTTCTTACCATTGTAATTTGGAAATTGGGATACATCTGAATTTCAAAATAACACAAAATTTGTCTGAATTTTGATTTGGAACGATACGAACCACACATGTCTAGCTTTTGTGATGGTTTGCCAAATACAGAAAGTTCCCAATGCCAACCATGAAAATGATGTGAATATAATTTTTATTTTTCTGTTTTGTTGGTATTTCTATATCTGATGTTTATTTCCAACACACAAATCTCAGACGATCCAATTATAATGATGTCGGGGGAGGTGGCGGTCCGTTGGGTCTTGTAGACGGCGGCCGTCCTCGGGACACAGGACCGGTGATAATTCTCAGTCGGTATTAATATAAGACAACTGCAGCTCTGTATGAAGAGAGAACACTGGACGGGAGAGATAAGATCTGATCATTCATTATATTGGAAGGATAAAAGAGAGAATTCCATGGAGTGTCTTTATTGTACGTATTGAAGGACCTCAGGACATAAAATCCGGTAATACAATAAGAGAAGATGTTTTTATGAATGATCTGATACAAACTGTTAGATTGTGTGTGACTCCGGTGTGATCTCCACATATGTTACAATCCCTTCTTATCATCTCATTATTCTAATGTCTTCATTTTAAAATATTATTAAACAAGGCTTTCATTTACTTATAGTGTCTTTTTTTTTAATTATTTCAGTTTTTTAAGGCAAAAAAGTAACATAAGTAAAAAAAAACTACTTTGTGTTAGTTTAAAAAATAATTGTTAATATTGATAAAAATTATAAATGTTATTCTGAAGGTTGTCCTGTTTAACATGATGCTACAAAGATATTTCTCTTTTATACAAAAAACATAACGGCCTTTTTTTCAATGTTGTGCTTTTTTTAATACAAAAATTAAAAAAAAAAAAAATTCAAATGAAAAGGTTTAAATATTATTAGGTTGTAAAACACAAATAAACAAAAAAAATCAGGAATATAATTAGAAGCAGGGAAGGGTAATAAGGAGTTAATTGGGGCTGATTAGGGTAAGCTAAAGGTTAAGAAAAAGTTAAACAGGAACACATTATATTATTTATTTTAGGACAAACAAGGCTTCCATTAAGTTTTATTGTCTTGAAAAAATGATTTAATTTTTTTTAAGTAATCCATAGAGAAAAAACAAATTGGTGAGGCTGCAGATGGGCACTGACCCTTATTTTGCTTTAAAGTTCCTTATTTAAAATTTATGTTTTTTTTTCCTGAAACTTCCCTCTTAAAATGAATGTGCGTGTTATACGCCGATAAATACGGTAAATACCCCAGAGTTTGTAGACGCTATAACAGACCAATCACTATACACATATTGGGATTTTTTTTTTACCAAAGGCAGGTAGCAGAATACATTTTGGCCTAAATTTATGGCAACATTTTATTTAATTGAAACTATTTTATGACAGAAGATTTGTTTCTATGTTTCTAAGATATCGTTTTTTTTTTCAATATTTACAAACTCTGTAATTAGGAAAAAATAGGAAAAACTGACTTTTTTTTACTTTACTGCTTAAGCACTGGAAGGTTTTAACCCTTCTTGACCAGGATATTTTTTCCTATTCAGCACTAAGCTATTTTAACTGGTAGTCATACAACACTGTACACAAAATTACATTGATATCGTTTTTTTCACACAAAACTTATTTTGGTGGTGTTTGATAATCACGGGGGTATTTATTTTTTGTGATATAAACGAAAAAAAAGACAAAAAATTTTGAAAAAAAAACCTATATCTTAGAAACATAGAAACAAATCTACTTTCTGTCATAAAATATTTCAATTAAATAAAATGTTGCCATTAATTTAGGCCAAAATGTATTCTTCTACCTTGCCTTTGGTAAAAAAAAATCCCAATATGTGTATAGTGATTGGTTTGTTATAGTGTCTACAAACTCTGGGGTATTTACCGTATTTATCGGTGTATAACACACACATTCATTTTAAGAGGGAAATTTCAGGAAAAAAATTAAATTTTAAATAAGGAACTTTAAAGCAAAATAAGGGTCAGTGCCCATCTGCAGCCTCACCATTGCCTTCAATGCAGCAGCCTCACCATTGCCATCAATGCAGCAGCCTCACCATTGCCATCAATGCAGCAGCCTCACCATTGCTATCGATGCAGCAGCTTCACCATTGCCATCAATGCAGCAGCCTCAGCAGACTGATCGATGCCCATCTGCAGCCTAGAGGGGACAGGGAGGGGGCGGGACGAGCGCCGACAGATTACATACAGTGATAATCTCCTATGATAGACAGAACAGTGGTCCAATGACGGCCCAGGAGATGGGACTTCCTATTACAGAGGCCACCAAGTAAACAGGAGATTCTCACTGTATGTAATCTGATGGCGCTCATCCCGCCCCCCTCCCTGTCCCCTCCGAGGCAGCTAAAATTGAAGTATCGGCGTATAACACGCACACGCTATTTGCACCCGATTTTCAGGGTGAAAAAGTGCGTGTTATACGCCAATAAATACAGTATTTGAAAATTGATCAGTTTTGATGTATTCGGTCTCCTATCTCATTTCTTGGGGGTCCCTAAATTTTCAGGACAGTACAAATACAAATACCCCCAAATGACCCCTTTTTTGGAAAGTAGACAGTCTGAGGTTTTTTATAGTTGTCATTTTTGTCACAATTTTTTTGAAAATTAAGAAATTGAATACATTGTTTTTCATATATATTTTTTTTACATCCTGTCACCGGTGCGGTGCAGCGTCATCATATGATTGGTGTGGCGGTGATCAGAAACACTGACTGGTGGCAGGATGTTACAAAGGTAATAATATTTTTTTTCTAACTGTCATGAATGGGTTACATTTATGACAGCTGTTATCACTAGTGATCTGTGATTGGCTACAGCTAATCACATGGTACAGGGTGCTGTGATTTGCCCGGGCACCGTGTGATAGCTGTGGGCCAATCACAGCATTGGAATAAATTCATTCATAACTGCTTTGTTGACATTGTGATCATGTGATCTGCAATCTGCTGTGGGGGGAGGGGGACAGCGCTCCTAACCCCGGTGCAGGAACATGATGTACACGTATGTTGTTGTGCCCGCATGTACTGCCCTGCTGCAGGATATATACTGTGACCGGTCAGCATTTTGGTTAAACAGTTACTGGAGATACAAAGTATGAATTTTATTCTGTAATTTGCCCTATTTCACATGACATTACAAGGGATTTTCTTTCCTACATTTTTAATTTTTTTTCCAATTCTGTGATTTTGTTTAATGCAGCATTAAAATGTATTTAACAAAATGAATACTAATGAAAAGGACTTTAAATTGTAATACTTTATGAACCAAAAAAATAAATAAATAATGGTTAGAAAAACAGAAATAAAAATACAAAAATCTGAAAAAAATGATTAAAGGTATTACTTTTTATAACTGACATCATATGCAGATTGTTGAAGTTTTTCCCTGTGATCTACAACTAAATGCAACAGAGAGGAAACAGAAGTAACAATGAGCTTTATCTATTGTAACAGTGGGCCAATAAAAACCTCTGGTTGTGTCCAGGATGAAAATTGAGGGATATTGGGCCAGCTGAAGCAGGTTGTCTGCTATTGAGGTTTATAGAAACTCCCAGCATGCTCAGGAGTTGTGCTCAGCCCTGGATCCAGATTCTGTGTATCTCAGACTGGGGAGCACTGAAATACCTGAGTGGTGAAAGACAAAGACCTGAGTGGAGGACAAATATGTGAGTGGTGGAAGACAAAGACCTGAGTGGCGAAATACAAATACCTGAGTGATGAAGGACAAAGACCTGAGTGGTAAAGGACAAAGACCTGAGTGGTAAAGGACAAAGACCTGAGTGGTAAAGGACAAAGACCTGAGTGTTGAAGGACAAAGACCTGAGTGGTAAAGGACAAAGACCTGAGTGGTAAAGGACAAAGACCTGAGTGGTAAAGGACAAAGACCTGAGTGGTAAAGGACAAAGACCTGAGTGGTGAAGGACAAAGACATGAGTGGTGACAGACAAAGACCTGAGTGGTGAAAGACAAAGACCTGAGTGGAGGACAAATATGTGAGTGGTGGAAGACAAAGACCTGAGTGGCGAAATACAAATACCTGAGTGATGAAGGACAAAGACCTGAGTGGTAAAGGACAAAGACCTGAGTGGTAAAGGACAAAGACCTGAGTGGTAAAGGACAAAGACCTGAGTGGTGAAGGACAAAGACATGAGTGGTGACAGACAAAGACCTGAGTGGTGAAGGACAAAGACCTGAGTGGTGAAGGACAAAGACCTGAGTGGTGAAGGACAAAAACCTGAGTGATGAAGGACAAAGACCTGAGTGATGAAGGACAAAGACCTGAGTGGTAAAGGACAAAGACCTGAGTTGTAAAGGACAAAGACCTGAGTGGTAAAGGACAAATACCTGAGTGATGAAGGACAAAGACCTGAGTGATGAAGGACAAAGACCTGAGTGGTAAAGGACAAAGACCTGAGTGGTAAAGGACAAAGACCTGAGTGGTAAAGGACAAAGACCTGAGTGGTGAAGGACAAAGACCTGAGTGGTGAAGGACAAAGACATGAGTGGTGACAGACAAAGACCTGAGTGGTGAAGGACAAAGACCTGAGTGGTGAAGGACAAAGACCTGAGTGGTGAAGGACAAAGACCTGAGTGGTGAAGGACAAAAACCTGAGTGGTGAAGGACAATACCTGAGTGGTGAAGGATGGCTACTGTTTGGTGGGACTTCTGGTTTGGACTTCTTTACATGGAGGGAATTAGGGGCCTGGATCAGCAGTAGATTGCTCCATTTATGTTGGGGATCATGTACGTTGGTAAGACACCGAGTGGTAAGGTTTTATTTTCTTGTTTAGATTTTTGTATTTTTCTGTCTCCTGCTCCTGTACATTGTATATACTGTATATAGTTCTGTGTAAATATATTATATACTAAATATATAAGTATATGTGCTACACCGATAACCAACATATCTTAAGAGTCAAACATTTCACTCATTTTGAGGGCAATGCAGATCTGTGTTATTAGGGCCGGTGTTCTGCCAAAATGAGCAACCTGGCAGAATGTGCAACCCGCGTCACTTCCTGTGACGTGAAATCAGCTGTATCACCAAACCGGGCTCACTGCACATGCGCAAAGCGTCATTAATACCTTCAGTGGCTGACGTTGATGCACAGAGAAATTTCCTCCTGCGCTCAGGTGTCCAGAGACTTAGTATGTGGTGTGACCAACTTTACGAAGTAATGCCTGCCGTTTTGCAGCCCTCCTCAGAACAATGGGTATTCATGGACTAAAGGGAAACAAGAAAAGAAGGAGGGCGCATGAACCTAGTGCATTAGCACTGGTAAAGCTTTATTAAAGCATAAAAACAGCAAGATGTATACTCACAAGCGAGCATTCATAAAAGGCTTTGACAAAGGTGCAGGTACGCTGTTCTGAAGATTGACACGCCAGGACCTAATGTCGAGAGGATCAAACCAATAGGAATGGCTGATATCTGATGCATTTTGGGGAATACCCCCTTTCCTCAGAGCCTATTGCTCGCCTAGGCTCTGAGGAAGGGGGTACTCCCCCGAAACGCGCCAGCCATCAGCCATTCCTATTGGTTTGATCCTCTCGACATTAGGTCCTGGCGTGCCGATCTTCAGAACAGCGTACCTGCTCCTTTGTCAAAGCCTTTTATGAATGCACAGAGGAATTTGCACAGAGGAATTTGACAAAATGCTCGACCGACTACTGTGCATGCGCACGGAAGAAATCAGTTAACACTTACGAAATTTATGTTGCTAACAATACCAAACAAACAAAGTAACTGTGCAGGTTGCTCATTTCATCAGAACACCACCTTGGTGTTTAGTGTAGCAAGATGTCCGCTGCCCCGCCTTGCTACTGTAGGTGTGATGAGGTCGAGTATAAGGTGTACCAAGATGGGCTTAGCAATGTAAATTTTGTAAGTAGCAGATTTCTGCACATGCGCAGTCGTCCGACAAGCATTTTGTCAGGCAAATTTCTCTGTGCACCGATGTCAGGCATTTATGATGCGTTGCGCATGTGCAGTGTGCATGGTTTGGTGATACAGCTGATTCCACGTCACAGGAAGTGACGCGGGTTGCACATTCTGCCAGGTTGCTTCCTTTTGTCAGAACCCCGGGATGGAAGAGTTGCTGAGACAGCTCATTTTCAAACGCACCTCAATAGCAGAAAAATTCTGACCAAAATTAACAATTATAACAAGCCTTGTAACAAATAATAATTGGCAGAGGGTGTAGAAGCAGGTGCAACAGAGCCTAGCAGCACAACAGAGGGCCCAGAAATAAGCCAAGAGCCTCACGGGGGGGAATTGTTGTTGCAGCAGAGCCAAGATTTCATTGACAAATTCAGGTTACAATGCAGCAGCTTCTACAGAGACAGCTAGCCTATAATGTGTATGGTTGGAGCAATACATTCGGTGCAAATCTGGTGCAGCTGTGAACGGTAGCCAATCAGCTTCTAACTTCTGCTTTTTCAATCACGCTTTGACAATAAAACCTGGAAGCTGATTGGTTTCTATGCAGAGCTGCACCAGATTTTACACTCTCCAGTTTTAGTAAATCAACCCTGTTGGCTTTCTGAGTAAGTAGCCTATTTTTAAGGTTGATGACCCTGAGGTTTTTTTGACCACTTCTTAACAACTGTCGAAAGAGAAAGTTGGCTAAAGAATAGTAACCCAGAATGTTGGTCACATTATTATCTGCAAAAACCCAAAAGGCCTACTATGACACGGAACCTGCAGATCCGAGGGGCTATCCTCACGAATATAGTAGAAATATTGGCACATCTGGGTGTAACCCTGGATGTCCAAGCTCAGCTTGTTCACAAATGGACTCATAGGCTAGGAAAACCACCCTGATCATATATACAGTATATGACCGCATCCAATACAGCATGCTTATTGTGTCTAATATAACGTGTTCCTAGTCAGACGTCAACTTGTTCCTAGTCAGGTAAAAGTTTTTTTTGTTTTTTTTTATTTATCAATTACTGTATTTACAGACCAAGTAATGTTCTCCTATTTAAATAAATACATACTTTTCATTTGTATTCATACTCCAGTCATAATTATATGTCTTCTATCCCATTAGGTAACTTAGGTGACCTTATAGTATATTAATCCTCCACAGAGAACTGTGGACTTGGGTGTAGAAGATGATCAACGGTGAAATGAATGACATCAAAGTCAATGGCACGTTCTATCCCACCTCATTCATCCTGGTTGGGATTCCCGGACTAGAAGGAGTTTATAACTGGGTAGGTCTCGTTGTTTGCTTATGTTATGTTCTGGCATTGTTGGGAAATATGATGCTCCTAGCTGTCATCTCAGTGTGTTCTGGCCTCCACAAGCCTATGTTTATTTTTCTTTCTCTGTTGGCCTCCAGTGATGCCCTTTTGTCTACAAGCATTGCCCCAAAAATGCTGTCTGTCTGCTGGTTCCAGCAGAGGCACATTCGTTTTGAGTCATGTCTCCTCCAGATGTTCTTCCTCCATTCCTTCACCAGCTTGGAGTCGGGACTTTTGCTTGGTATGGCATTTGACCGTTATATTGCTATCTGCCAACCGCTCAGCTATGGGTCCATAATGACCAATTCCATCATTGTTAAACTGGTCATCTTCTTACTGCTCAGAGCGGTCACTTTGTTTTCTCCCTGCATAATTTTGATACAGAGATTTCCAGCATTTAGAACCAACATTGTGCCCCATTCATACTGTGAGCACATGGCGATTGTGAAACTTGCTGCTGCCGACATCAGGATAAACAGCGCTCTGGGGTTAGCTTTGGCATTCACAATCTCAGGAACAGACCTGCTGTTTATCCTGGTATCCTACTGTGCCATCTTCCACGCCGTCTTCAGTCTTCCATCCAAAGACGCCCGACTTAAGACCTTTAACACCTGCATACCTCATATGTGCATCTTTCTAAGTTTTTATGGTCTGGCCATCTTCACTTTCCTGTCCCACCGGTATGGAGGTCAAAGGATTCAACCTTATGTTCACATAATTCTAGCCGATACGTACACTCTCGTTCCTCCCATGCTAAATCCAATTATTTATGGTGTGAAGACCAAACTGATCCGGGAGCAAGTCTGGAAAGCTTTATCTGCATATCAAAGTCTTCATGTAAAGTGACTGAATCTGTAGAGCTGATGTATGTTCATCCTGAATTCTTCAGATTCACAAAATAAAGAAATATTTGAAGAGGTCTGATAGGTTCACCTAAAATTTACTCCAAGTACGTGTGACTGTGGAGAGATATTAGAGTGCAAATGGTAATTTATTATACTGTGAGACATGTCCGAGACATGTTTTTTGTGCAGCACTGTGGTATATGTGAGCTATATAAATCCTTCATAATTAAATAGTCCCATTTCTGTTTTGCCATGGGGTAACAGAAGCAAGGGTGTGCACAACATAGGGGGAACTTAAAAGAGAAGTATGGGCAGATCTACCTGGCTGCCTGTGACAGCTGACTTCACCTCTCAGTGTGTGGCTGAGAGTCAGAGCCAGATGCACCTGCCCCCTCCACAACCCAGCAATTCAGTGAGCACTGAAGGAACAGACCAGGAACTGTGTGATCAGAGGTCATGTGATCATTAAGTTCTCAGTCTTAGAACTAACATGGGACAGCTGCAAGCATCACACCGATGGAGGTAAGTATGTTGGGTTATTTTTTTCATCATACTTCTCCTTTATGCAGAAGAATTCTCAGGAATTATTTGCATCTGATGTTTGAAGAAAGGAGTTCCTGGAACATATAGGAAGGGAACAATAGATGGCACCACTCCACTCATGCAGACCTTCAGAAAACCTAGGTCCTCTCCAAATAGCTTACCAGTCTCATAGTGGTTTGAGTTATCTGCTTGCAGTGTATCAAGAATGGCAAATCTTCCAGTATTTGGGTAACAAATGCTTAAGGAGACATATGACTGTTCACCACAAAGCTCGGTAGTAGCAGCAAATAGGGATGAGCTTCGAGTTCGAGTCGAACTCATGTTCGACTCGAACATTGGCTGTGCGCAAGTTCGCCGAACAACGAACAATTTGGGGTGTTCGCGGCAAATTCGAATGCCGCAGAACACCCTTTAAAAGTCTATGGGAGATATCAAAAGTGCTAATTTTAAAGGCTTATATGCAAGTTATTGTCATAAAAAGTGTTTGGGGACCTGGGTCCTGCCCCAGGGGACATGGATCAATGCAAAAAAAAGTTTTAAAAACGGCCGTTTTTTCAGGAGCAGTGATTTTAATAATGCTTAAAGTCAAACAATAAAAGTGTAATATCCCTTTAAATTTCGTACCTGGGGGGCGTCTATAGTATGCCTGTAAAGGGGCGCATGTTTCCTGTGTGTAGAACAGTCTGACAGCAAAATGACATTTCGAAGGAAAAAACCCATTTAAAACTACTCGCGGCTATTGCATTGTCGCTCCGACAATACACATAGAAGTTCATTGATAAAAACGGCATGGGAATTCCCCACAGGGGAACCCCGAACCAAAATTAAAAAAAAAAATGACGCGGGGGTCCCCCTAAATTCCATACCAGGCCCTTCAGGTCTGGTATGGATATTAAGGGGAACCCCGGCCAAAATTTTTTAAAAAATGACGTGGGGGTCCCCCTAAATTCCATACCAGACCCTTCAGGTCTGGTACGGATTTTAAGGGGAACCCCGCGCCAAAAAAAAAAAAAACGGCGTGGGGTCCCCCCAAAAATCCATACCAGACCCTTATCCGAGCACGCAACCTGGCAGGCCACAGGAAAAGGGGGGGGATGAGAGAGCGCCCCCCCTCCTGTACTGTACCAGGCCACATGCCCTCAACATTGGGAGGGTGCTTTGGGGTAGCCCCCCAAAAGACCTTGTCCCCATGTTGATGAGGACAAGGGCCTCATCCCCACAACCCTGGCCAGTGGTTGTGGGGGTCTGCGGGCGGGGGGCTTATCGGAATCTGGAAGCCCCCTTTAACAAGGGGACCCCCAGATCCCGGCCCTCCCCCCTGTGTGAAATGGTAAGGGGGTACTTACCCCTACCTTTGCACTAAAAAACTGTCAAAAATGTTAAAAATGACAAGAGACAGTTTTTGACAATTCCTTTATTTAAATGCTTCTTCTTTCTTCTATCTTCCTTCATCTTCTTCTTCTGGTTCTTCCTCCGGCGTTCTCGTCCAGCATCTCCTCCACGGCGTCTTCTATCTTCTTCTCCTCGGGCCGCTCCGCACCCATGGCATGGGGGGAGGCTTCCGCTCTTCTCTTCATCTTCTTCTTCTGGTTCTTCCTCCGGCGTTCTGGTCCAGCATCTTCTCCGCGGCGTCTTCTATCTTCTTCTTCTCGGGCCGCTCCGCACCCATGGCATGGGGGGAGGCTCCGGCTCTTCTCTTCATCTTCTTCTCTTCTTCTCTTCTTCTCTTCTTCATTTTCTTCTCTGGGCCGCTCCACACCCATGCTGGCATGGAGGGAGGCTCCCGCTGTGTGACGGCGTCTCCTCGTCTGACGCACGGTGACTTGACGGGACTTCCCTGTGACATCACGGGGAATGCCACAGGGAAGTCCCATCATGTCCCGTGCGTCAGAGGGGGTGGGGTCACCGGGTGGCCCTGCCCCCCTTATTTAAGAACCGTCAGACGAGGAGACGCCGTCACACAGCGGGAGCCTCCCTCCATGCCAGCATGGATGCGGAGCGGCCCGGAGAAGAAAATGAAGAAGAGAAGAAGAGAAGAAAAGAATAAGAGAAGAAGATGAAGAAGATGAAGAGAAGAGCGGGAGCCTCCCCCCATGCCATGGGTGCGGAGCAGTCTGAGGAGAAGAAGATAGAATACGCCGTGGAGGAGATGCTGGATGAGAACGCCGGAGAAAGAACCAGAAGAACCAGAAGAAGAAGATGAAGGAAGATAGAAGAAAGAAGAAGCATTTAAATAAAGGAATTTACAAAAACTGTCTCTTGTCATTTTTAACATTTTTGACAGTTTTTTAGTGAAATGGTAGGGGTAAGTACCCCCTTACTATTTCAAAAAGGGGGGGCCGGGATCTGGGGGACCCCTTGTTAAAGGGGGCTTCCAGATTCCAATAAGCCCCCCGCCCGCAGACCCCCACAACCACCGGCCAGGGTTGTGGGGATGAGGCCCTTGTCCTCATCAACATGGGGACAAGGTGTTTTGGGGGGCTCCCCCTAAAAAAGGGGGAGGGGTATGCCTATATATCAAGAATAATGTACAAGCGAATGTGAGAGATGACATCACTGAGGGAACCAGAGAGGAGGTAGAATCCTTATGGGTAGAGCTCCAAAGGGATGAAGCTAAGGGGAAAATAATACTGGGAGTATGCTATAGGCCCCCTAACCGGAGGGAGGAAGTGGAGACGGATCTCCTATCACAAATTGGATTAGCAGCAAGGATGGGAAGTGTTATCATAATGGGGGATTTTAATTATCCAGACATAGACTGGGAACCGCACATTCATTTAAGGCTCGCCAGTTCCTTAATGTCTTGCAGGACAATTTTATGGGTCAGATGGTAGACGCACCAACTAGAAATAAAACATTACTGGATCTACTGATTACCAACAATACAGACCTGATCACAGATGTGGAAATACGGGGCAATTTAGGTAACAGCGATCACAGGTCAATTAGTTTCAGTATAAATCACACAAATAGGAAACATGAAGGGAACACAAAGACACTGAATTTCAAAAGAGCCAACTTCCCTAAACTACAAACCTTGCTAAAAGGCATAAATTGGGATAAAATATTAGGAACAAAGAATACGGAGGAGAGATGGGTTTGCTTTAAGAGCATATTAAATAAGGGCATTAGCCAATGTATCCCATTGGGTAATAAATTTAAAAGAGCGAACAAAAATCCTGGATGGCTTAACTCCAATGTAAAAATGCATATAAAAGCAAAGGAGAAGGCCTTCAAAAAATACAAGGTTGAGGGATCATCCTCAGCATTCAGAATTTATAAAGAATGCAATAAGAAATGTAAGGGTGCAATTAGGACGGCTAAGATAGAACATGAAAGACACATAGCGGAGGAGAGCAAAAAAAATCCCAAGAAATTCTTTAAGTATGTAAACAGTAAAAAAGGGGGACAGACCATATTGGCCCCATAAAGAATGAGGAAGGACATCTGGTTACAAAGGATGGGGAGATGGCGAAGGTATTGAATTTATTCTTCTCCTCAGTCTTCTCGAGTGAATCGGGGGGCTTCAGTAACCAAAACTGCAGTGTTTATCCTCATGACACATCACAGGAAGCACCTCAATGGTTAACAGAGGACGGAATTAAAATTAGACTTGAGAAACTTAACATTAATAAATCACTGGGACCAGATGGCTTGCATCCGAGGGTACTTAGGGAACTCAGTCAGGTGATTGCCAGACCGTTGTTCCTAATTTTTACAGACAGTCTATTGACTGGAATGGTACCAGCTGATTGGAGATAAGCCAATGAAGCACCAATATTTAAAAAGGGCCCAAAAAACATCCCTGGGAATTACAGACCAGTTAGCCTAACATCAATAGTATGTAAACTCTTGGAGGGGATGATAAGGGACTATATACAAGATTTTAGTAATAAGAACGATATCATTAACAGTAATCAGCATGGATTCATGAAGAATCGTTCTTGCCAAACCAATCTATTAACCTTCTATGAGGAGGTGAGTTGCCATCTAGATAAAGGAAGGCCCGTAGACGTGGTGTATCTGGATTTTGCAAAAGCATTTGACACAGTTCCCCATAAACGTTTACTGTACAAAAAAAGGTCCATTGGCATGGACCATAGGGTGAGTACATGGATTGAAAACTGGCTACAAGGGCGTGTTCAGAGGGTGGTGATAAATGGGGAGTACTCAGAATAGTCAGGGGTGGGTAGTGGGGTTCCCCAGGGTTCTGTGCTGGGACCAATCCTATTTAATTTGTTTATAAACGACCTGGAGGATGGGATAAACAGTTCAATCTCAGTATTTGCAGACAATACTAAGCTAAGCAGGGCAATAACTTCTCCGCAGGATGTGGAAACCTTGCAAAAAGACCTGAACAAATTAATGGGGTGGGCGACTACATGGCAAATGAGGTTCAATGTAGAAAAATGTAAAATAATGCATTTGGGTGGCAAAAATATGAATGCAATCTATACACTGGGGGGGAGAACCTTTGGGGGAATCTAGGATGGAAAAGGACCTGGGGGTCCTAGTAGATGATAGGCTCAGCAATGGCATGCAATGCCAAGCTGCTGCTAATAAAGCAAACAGAATATTGGCATGCATTAAAAGGGGGATCAACTCCAGAGATAAAACGATAATTCTCCCGCTCTACAAGACTCTGGTCCGGCCGCACCTGGAGTATGCTGTTCAGTTCTGGGCACCAGTCCTCAGGAGGGATGTACTGGAAATGGAGCGAGTACAAAGAAGGGCAACAAAGCTAATAAAGGGTCTGGAGGATCTTAGTTATGAGGAAAGGTTGCGAGCACTGAACTTATTCTCTCTGGAGAAGAGACGCTTGAGAGGGGATACGATTTCAATTTACAAATACCATACTGGTGACCCCACAATAGGGATAAAACTTTTTCGCAGAAGAGAGTTTAATAAGACTCGTGGCCACTCATTACAATTAGAAGAAAAGAGGTTTAACCTTAAACTACGTAGAGGGTTCTTTACTGTAAGAGCGGCAAGGATGTGGAATTCCCTCCATTGATAGCTTCAAGAAACTATTAGATAATCACCTGAATGACCGCAACATACAGGGATATGTAATGTAATACTGACACATAATCACACACATAGGTTGGACTTGATGGACTTGTGTCTTTTTTCAACCTCACCTACTGTGTAACTATGTAACTATGTAACTATGTAATGTTGAGGGCATGTGGCCTGGTACGGTTCAGGAGGGGGGGGCCGCACTCTCGTCCCCCCCTCTTTTCCTGCGGCCTGCCAGGTTGCGTGCTCGGATAAGGGTCTGGTATGGATTTTTGGGGGGACCCCACGCCGTTTTTTTTTGGTTTTTTTGGCGCGGGGTTCCCCTTAAAATCCATACCAGACCTGAAGGGAATGGAATTTTTTAATTTTGGTTCGGGGTTTCCCTGTGGGGAATTCCCATGCCGTTTTTATCAATGAACTTCTATGTGTATTGTCGGCAATGCAATAGCCGCGAGTAGTTTTAAATGGGTTTTTCCTTCGAAATGTCATTTTGCTGTCAGACTGTTCTAAACACGGGAAACATGCGCCCCTTTACAGACATACTATAGACACCCCCCAGCTATGAAATTTAAAGGGATATTACACTTTTATTGTTTGACTTTAAGCATTATTAAAATCACTGCTCCTGAAAAAACTGCCGTTTTTAAAACTTTTTTTTGCATTGATCCATGTCCCCTGGGGCAGGACCCGGGTCCCCAAACACTTTTTATGACAATAACTTGCATATAAGCCTTCAAAATTAGCACTTTTGATTTCTCCCATAGACTTTTAAAGGGTGTTCCGCGGCATTCGAATTTGCAGCAAACACCCCAAATTGTTCGCTGTTCGGCGACTCGAACTCGAAGCTCATCCCTAGTGGCGACTATTTTGGTCTAGGCACCTATGCCTAGTCTTTGGTTGGTTGAGGTTACACTGGCCACTTGGGCTACAATAATGATTTGGCATACAAAATGAATTTAGACCCCTATGATTTTTATTTGTTTTTGTGTATGGAATTTAATTCCATCAGGTGGTTTTGTGAGAGAAAAAAGAATGCACTGCTCCCCAACACAGTTCACTGGCTCGTAAAATATTTTTTTCTTTTAATTTGCCCCCAAACACTATTATACCATACAGCATTGCTATCTCCGGTTGCCATTGCTGGCCTGCCACAATTTCCTTATCCTGCCACCATTTCCAGCTTCTTCGATCAATACTGACCTTCCACCATAACCATCTCCTATCACTGCTGTAATTCTGCAACCTTATACTGCCTTTATTTCCCTAGTCCAGAGTTCCAGCACATTCAAGGTACCACATGTTTCCTCTGCCGCCAGATCTGTGCAATGTTTCTTCAGGGTCATTTTTGCATTGAGCTTCGAAATCTGGGTTGTCTTATGGTGCTCCAGCACTGTCAAGGTGTCACACCTCATGTTTCCACATCTGCCCCTGTGGAAGTATTTTCTGTAGGATAAATAATGTTCCTTATCTCCTTTTTCAGTTTATTGCTCAATCAAGCACATGTGTGCCCATCGTCTCTCTGAAATAGTGTACTCCAACTGGGTTTTTATCATTAAACACAGTCTGCAGTCTTGTTAAAGTTTTTACATACTCTGCAAGGAGTCAGTAAAATATCCTGTAAATACACTCTGAAGTTGTAAATACACTCTGAAGTAAATTTTTTTTTTACTAAAAGCTGACTGTTGTCCCTCCTGTTCAAAATGCAGCCTACCAAAAGTGCTTAGCTACAATCTTTCATATGACAGCAATATTTCTTCTTGTTTCAAAAGTGAAAATATCACTGATCCTCCTTCCCACCACTGCCCTGAACACATCTGAGGTGTTTTTTTTTTTTTTTTGAGAGCTGTTACCTTTTTAAACAGCTCAACTCTTGCCTCTTCCTCAACCCTTGCCAGACATAGCTTGTCTTGACCCCCTCACGCTGGTCGCATCCTCCTGGGACATGTTACTCATCCCAGGAGGTTGCAGGACCAGTATCACTGCACACTCCATGTGCACACTGAGAACCAGCTGTCATACATCAGGAAGTCACAGTAGGGTTGCCACCTGTCTGGGATTCACCCGGACAGTCCGGGATTTGATTCACATGTCTGGGTTTCGGATCACCTGAAACCCAGAGTTCAAAAGGATTACCAATCCAGGTGATAGCCCCGTGTTTACAACACCCTTGTGTTTCAGGAGATGGAGGGTGCTGGCTCAGCAAAGAAGATAACAAGAGAAATCAAGTAGGACAGCCACACTCCGATATGCCTTTATTGATAAAACTTAGTCCATACACCAACAGAGGCACAGGTACAGATGATAACTGATGCATTTCGCATCGTTAGTGGCGCTTAGTCATAACTGTAGGACTACTGACCCCTGTATGGTTAAACATGAAACATTCTTATCATGCACATCGATCCAATGTCTGGCAGCATTTGTCAAGTGATTATTTTTCAATGTCATGCAGATGATCGTAGAGGACTACTATTTATATCTGACCTCTCTGCTTTTAAAGGTCTTTTTATAGGGGGCAACTTTATATCTGCCTTCTTGCTATCTCACTATATCAGGATTATACTGAAAATATATATGTATTTTTTAGGATAACACTACTAATATTTATGACACTAATTAATATCCAGAGTTAAATTGAGAGACGATATGGCCTGTAATTGCATTTACATTGTTGTAGACAAATTTGTTTCAATTCAATCTAATATTAATAAAGTTAGTTGTGCTCCTGTATATAGTCCTTCCCATGATATGTAAGGGTCCTTCCATATGTGTGTATGCATATACGTGTGTGTTTTTCATCGCATAACCAGGGAGAGATGTCTTGTTCTGACACCTCCTGGTGGTGGTCAATTACATACGTATTTGTGTCTATACACACACACACTTTTAGATTTTCACATATTTTTAAGGATACATTTTTGATTATGTGTACAATGTTCCAATTTGACTAAATGTTTTAATGGGTGTTTGGTAGATACATGGGCATAGGTAGATACATGGGCATAGTGTGTCACACATTGATGTAAAAGTACCTTGCACCTTACATGCATTATGGAGTGCAGGGGGGGGCGATCTGTTGTAGCTTATTTATTGGACCCTGGGGCCATGAGGTATTTTGAACTTGAACTCTTCATTTACTATTTATTTACTAGTTTCTCCCTTGCATGGGTCAATCCACTTACATTTTGTCTACTCTGATCGCCTCCATGCCCACTCCTCCTTTTCATGTGTGAACGTTTTTGAGGACTACATCTGACCGCAATCTAGATTAGACACAATTGGTCAGGTGACCAACAATTTATGTGTAAAAAAGATAGATTGTGGGTCAGTAGTCCTACAGCTATGACTAAGCACCACTAATGGTGTGAAACGCGTCAGTTATCATCTGTACCTGTGCTTCTGTTGGTGTATGGACTAAGTTTTATCAATAAAGGCATTATATCGGAGTGCGGCTGTCCTACTTGACTTCTCTTGATATCACCTGAAACCCGGACACATTATTCAGACAGGAATGTGGCTCAGAACAGGGCCTGACAGGAGGGTGAGGGGACACTATGTGTGCTGTATTACTATTCTCTTTGGAGTGCCCAAAGGTGTCCCAGGTCTGTTACAATCCCATAGTGTATATTAAAAATAAATTGCTGTGTACCACTAAAGTGTTCGGATTTGGTTTGAAAAAAAAGTGGCAACCCTAAGTCACAGCCAACTCCCAAATCCAAGATGGCAGCACTGGGGATCTGCAGCATTGAGAAGAATTGTCTCGGGGAAGACAGCACAGGACTCCATGGATTGGTGCTGTATGTTCCTGATTTTTAAAAGTCAACAGCTAAAGTATTTGTATGCCCTGCATTTTTTTTTACATATTCAACTTTAAATGTGTATTTATGGCTGCAAAACTGCATGCAGTCAGTACAAATGTGGCCCACAAATGATTGTTGAAAACCTGAGTATGCAGGATGTACAATTCTCCTTCATATTAACAGTGCAAAAAAAAAAAAAAAGAAAACACTTTATATTGTTTTTTGCCCTTATTAACCACGGACAGAGCCTCTTTTTGAGATTTGTTGTTTACAAGTTAAAAACAGTTCTTTTTTGCTAGAAAATTACTTGGAACCCGCAAACATTATACATTTTTTTTCTAACACCCTAGAGAAAAAAATGACGGTCGTTGCAATGCTTTCTGTCACACCGTATTTACGCAGCGGTCTTACAAGCGCACTTTTTTGGGAAAAAATACACTTTTTTAAATTAAAAATTAGACAACAGTAAAGTTAGCCCATTTTTTTTTATATTGTGAAAGATAATGTTACGCCGAGTAAATTGATACCCAACATGTCACGCTTCAAAATTGCGCCCCCTCGTGGAATGGTGACAAACTTTTACCCTTAAAAATCTCCATAGGCGACGTTTAAAAAATTCTACAGGTTGCATGTTTTGAGTTACAGAGGAGGTCTAGGGCAGAGATATGCAATTAGCGGACCTCCAGCGGTTGCAAAACTACAAGTCCCATCATGCCTCTGCCTCTGGGTGTCATGCTTGTGGCTGTCAGAGTCTTGCTATGCCTCATGGGATTTGTAGTTCTGTAACAGCTGGAGGTCCGCTAATTGCATATCCCTGGTCTAGGGCTAGAATTATTGCTCTCGCTCTAACGATCGCGGAGATACCTCACATGTGTGGTTTGAACACCGTTTTCATATGCGGGCGCTACTCTTAAAGCAGGATTCGTGGAGAAGGGGTACCATCCATTAAAGATAGATGATGAGAATAATAAAGTGTTGCTGATAAATAGGAACACATTGTTGCTAGATCAACCTAAACAGTCATATTTTATTTTATTATAAATAGCGCAGTGGTAGCAAACAAGCGTATGCCTCAGATAAAGTCTGGTTGGACAAAACAAGTCAGTTTTAACGTTTACTGAAGCTCTAATTACTGCGCACTTTTATATGTTCATGTGATCACTTTTTAATGTACGCATGATGTTAGTACTTTTTTACAAACAAACCTTATATTTTTTGATCTATGCCATGTGGAGGCTTTTTTTCTCTTTTTATCTTTATCAGTTACCGTTCCCACTATTACTTGGAGAGTGGTGAGTGATTGCTGGCATTCCTGATTCCTACACCTGCTGATCCTCAGAAAAAAGGGCTGGAGTGTGTCTTCATTGAAGTCCTCTGGGGAGATTGCCGTTTATAACCCATGCTTGCATCCATGCTGGAATGATTCACCGCCGCTGGCATGTGGATCCACAACTCAGGGTAAGAGTACCAAATCTCCCTTACCCCTAGATGGTGGAGGCACAACCCTGGGTGTTGTAGAATTATTTCAATGTTTGATCACCAGCATTTTCAAATGCATCAACATTTCACCTAAGATCCTGTTGTGATTTTACTTTGATGCCCCATGCGTATGGACTTCCCATCACCTCGTTATCACTTGTCGACACTTCATCTTTGTGGACTGACCGTTTTGTCACATTGTGTCATTTGTTTGATTTCTCATCCCTGTGGACTTATCACTTTTTATTATATTGTGATTCTTTTTGATATTGTCAACGTGGATTGAATGCTATCTCTCTGTGTGTTCTAAACACCATCACATATATGTGCACTTTAGTCAGTATTTTATTTGTATGCATTTATTTTGCACCAGTTGTATGTTAACCACTTAAGGACCAGCCTCGTTTTGGATTTTAGGTGTTTACATGTTTAAAACAGATTTAACTGCTAGAAAATTACTTAGAACCCCCAAACATTATATATGGTTTTTCTTCTAACACCCTAGAGAATACAATGGTGGTCATTGCAATACTTTTTTTTGCACCGTATTTGCGCAGCGGTCTTATAAGCGCACTTTTTTTGGAAAAAATTCACTTTTTTGAATAAAAAAATAAAACAACAGTAAAGTTATCCCAATTTTTTTTTATATTGTGAAATATAATGTTACGCCAAGTAAATTGATACCCAACATGTCATGCTTGAAAATTGCGCCCGCTCGTGGAATGGCGTCAAACTTTTACCCTCAAAAATCTCCATAGGCGACGTTTAAAAAATTCTACAGGTTGCATATTTTGCGCTACAGAGGAGGTCTAGGGCTAGAATTATTGCTCTCGCTCTACCGGTCGCTGTGATACCTCACATGTGTGGTTTGACCACTGTTTTCATATGCGGGCGCTACTCGCGTATGCGTTCGCTTCTGCGCGCGAGCTCGTCGGGTCAGAGGGGTTTTAAAATTTTTTTTTTATTTTTATTATTTATTTTAAAATATTTTATTTATTTTTACACTGTTTAAAAAAAAAAAAATTGTGTCACTTTTATTCCTATTACAAGGAATGTAAACATCCCTTGTAATAGAAAAAAGCATGGCAGGACCTCTTAAATATGAGATCTGAGGTCAAAAAGACCTCAGATCTCATATTTACACTAAAATGCAATAAAAAAAAAAAAAAAAAAGTCATTTAGAAAAATGACATTTGAAAAAATATGCCTTTAAGAGGCGTGGACGGAAGTGACGTTTTGACGTCGCTTCCGCCCAGCAGTATCATGGAGACGAGTGAGCACCATCTTGGCCTCACTTGTCTCCAGACACACCAGGCAGAAGGACGTGATCGCCTCCGCCGCTACCGACGGCTCCGGTAAGCGGCGGAGGGCACCGGATCGCGGCGGGAGGGGGGGCCCCTCTCCCGCCACCGATAAAAGTGATCTCGCGGCGAATCCACCGCAGGGACCACTTTTATCTGAAAGCCGGCCGTCGCACGAAAACGGGGATACCGGGGTTATGGCAGCTAGCTGCTGCCATAACAACGATATCCCCGTTAAAACTTAGGACGTATATAGTCGTGCGGCGGTCGGGAAGTGGTTAATGTGTCACGAAGATTGCTCTTTTTGCCTTTATTTGTTTTCCTTTTTGTGCACAGGTTAGCTCTCCCATTTTGATTCATTTACTGTTTAGGAGCGCATATTCACTTTCCTGGAATCATCCCCAGGTTTTAGAAACTTCTAGCGCTACACATTTGTTCACATACATCCAGACTATGAATTACTGCAAACCTACAGACAGAAATTCATATCTCGCAATAGACAGTTGTCACCTTAATATTTGTCCAGTTCTTTAGAGTTATGCCCCGTACACACAGTCGGATTTTCCGATGGAAAATGTCCGATCGGAGCGTGTTGTCGGAAATTCCGACCGTGTGTGGGCTCCATCGGACTTTTTCCATCGGATTTTCCGACACACAAAGTTTGAGAGCAGGCTATAAAATTTTCCGACAACAAAATCCGATCGCGTCAATTCCGACCGTGTGTGGACAATTCCGACGCACAAAGTGCCACGCATGCTCAGAAGAAATTCCGAGATGGGACAGCTCGTTCTGGTAAAATTAGCATTCAGAATGGATAGAGCACTTTTGTCACGCTGCAATGTTTCAAATTGTTTAATACAGCGCACTCTCTTCTTTATAATGCAGGATGAACTAAGTCGTTTTGCTGCTGATATTCACACAGAGTTCTCACAAACTTCTTTCTTTATTATTTATCGTGATTCCCTCAATATATTATGATTTAAAAATCAATATAATTTTTTTTTTGTTTTTTTTTTCAAGCCTGATGTGATTTTTTTTTTTTTTGGTTTGTTTTTTTTACAAGGCTGATCTTGTTATTTTTTTTTTTAGTTATTTAACATCCAGAATATTTTTGTGTGTGTTTTGTGTGTCAAGTTGCCATAACACCATTATTATCTTGTATTATTTAATCTCAAGGAGATTGTTTGGTGTTGGTGTCTCTTGTTAATTTCACATTGTATTTTTGAAATGTACCTACCTACTCACAAACAAACTGTCCTTTTTGAAGGAAAACACACATAGGCGAGTATAATTGAAACAAAAAAACCTTTATTAAGGGATCATAACCAAACAAAGATGGAGGCAACGCTGGAGAAACAGCAGAAATTGGTGAAGCCTTTGAACCCCAGGGCACACATCAACTATTTGCCATGCAAAATTGGTGGCCTGATGAGTCCATATGTAAGGGAGGGCAGTCTGGTCCAGAAGTCCCAGAGATCATGAAAGCAGCAGATGGCATCTGTGTCCCCAGGCTGTGGTACTACAAGAGCCTGCATCTTTTGCCAGACCAGACTGAATCCAGGGTCATCACTCTCTGGTCTTCCTTCCACGCTTCCTTCCAGGCTGTGGCTGTGGTGGTGTAGTTGTGGCAGGAGGAGGGGGAGAAGGAGGATGGTCCAACTCACTCAGGTGAGTATTGGGTGTGATTTCGCCCCTCACCCCCTTAGTTAAGACTTTATAAAGAAGGTCCTCACACAGCTGGCGTTGACCTTCCTGCATGCCCTGCAGTTTGGTGGTAGCCATGCAGGCAAAGACCTCTTCAGGAGTGGGGGTGGCTCTGAGGGACGCAGAAGCCTCCTGAATGAGCCTGAGCGCTGAATCCTGCATGTGACTCCCCTTCCTGGGTCTTTTGTTTGGAAGGCGGAGGGGAGGAACCTGCGATTCTGTCAGGCTCCTACTGGGCCCAGGCTTCTCCTGGCTGCCACTTAGCCCCGCCTCCTCCTGGCTGTCACTAACCCCCGCCTCCTCCTGGCTGCCACATTCCACAGCCTCCTCCTGTGTGCCACATTCCAGAGCCTCGTCCTGGCTGAGGTCTTCCTGTGTATGAAAAAGAGACATAGTTTTAGTTTTTACTTCATCAATCACACACAATTTTCACCTCATGACTGTTGCAAATTGAATGTTAACAAATATAACAGACTATCCTTCTGAGCCCAGCATTTTTCATTCTTGTCCGAATTATTTTTGCCCACTACTGTCTATTGATGTGTAAAACACTTTACTAATTCAGCAATTAGTGATCAATAATAACATCTAGTAAACATCATTTATTTATTGACCAGAAATCTGTAGAAGAATGCTATACCTGGCTCAAGCTGGGCTCCTCCACTTCTTCCTGGCTGGAAGTCCCAGGTTGGACCTCGGAAGCCTCAGCTGGGGTGGAAGGAATAGTGGAAGGAAGGGTTGAGAGGGGTTGAGAGGGACTCCAGTCTGGTCTGACAGAAATCGCAGTCTCTCATAGTACCACAGCCTGGGGTCATAAATGTCATCTGCTGCAGCTCCTGATCTCTGGAAATCCTGTACTTTCTTGCTCTCCCTTAGATAAGTGCTCCTCAGGCCACCAATTTTGGCTTTTAAATAGGGGATGGTTGCTGTGGGGACCACCGGCTTCACCAACTCCAGCAGTTTCTCCAGCGCTGCCTGCCTCTTTTGTTTATGATTATAATGAGGATGTTTCACCTGCCACAGACAGGGCAGCTCCCTGTATTTGTCTATGAACAGGGGGAGGAAGTTGTGGTCATTGAAGCCATCCATTTTATCTGCAAGACCCAACACAAGACAAACCCTAATGTCAGGCAAAACTCTCCTAATCTTGTTACAATATAGGCCTCAATCTAGAAGCAGTATAGGCCCAAGTTTAGATCTTACCTTCATTATCACGATCGGCGTCTCCGATACTCCTTCCTCCGCTCACAGATCGTACGTACTACGCACACGTGTTACGCTTTATAGACACTGCGCATGCGTGAAACTCCACCCACCCCTGACATTCTTTCTAGTCTATTCCCCGCCCCTTCTCGTTTGGCGCAGTGGAGGAAGAGCACATGACGGAGACACAGCAGGTGCGTGCTAATTACAGCAACAAGGAGGAGGAGGAGGAAAGCCCGGAGCCAGAAACGTCTGGATCCAAAAGGAGACGATTTAAGGCATCAAATATGTCCTTTGGGGAGATGTTGGAGATGGTGGACATCCTGAAGAAGGCCGAAAATGATGGGAAGTATGGACCTTACCCCAACCCCAATGTCCGAAAGGCCAAGATAGTGGCAAAAGTGGTCAAGAGTCTGCACCAGAATTTTGGGGTACGACGATCCAAGGATCAGCTCAGGAAGAGTTGGTCGGACCCACTAAAGACAACAGGAGGAGGAGGAGGAAGGAGACGTGGTGGAAATTGTCACCACAACAGGTGAGTGTCTGCGACCAAAGGCTCAGGTAAGAGATGGATGCCGGCATATTTATAATACATGGTGTTTTTTGTTTCTATCTTTTTAGGTGATTGTGATGTTGTGGATCCAGGGCATTTCACCTCTGAAAGTGCACAGATCCTGATTGGGGAGATCATGGGGTGTAATAGGGACTTGGAAAACATCCATAAAAACATCAATGATGTTCAAAAAAAATGAAGAACATCATTGATGTTTTAGGGAGAGTTTAAAAACAATCAAAATCCCTTCCCTTTTTTGTGCTTTTGGTGATCCTAAAATTTATACAATTTTTCTACATATTATAGAAAAGCCAAATTTTGAAGATGCACAAGTGTGTCAACATGTGCTATCTGCCATCATGGGAGATCAATGGACGCGTTTTGGGGGTGCACCCAATACAAGGACAATATGCGACCGGTCTAAACTATGTGGCATGTTCACTAATGCCAGGAGCATGGCAGACAAGATGGGTGAACTAGAGATATTGTTGTACAAGGAGGATTTGGATTTTGTGGGAATTTCAGAGACCTGGTTCAACAGCTCTCATGATTGGCTGGCAAACATTCAAGGGTATACCCTATACCGCAAGGATAGAGAGGGTAAAAAAGGGGGAGGGGTATGCCTATATATCAAGAATAATGTACAAGTGAATGTGAGAGATGACATCACTGAGGGAGCTAGAGAGGAGGTGGAATCTTTATGGGTAGAGCTCCAAAGGGATGAAGCTAAGGGGAAAATAATACTGGGAGTATGCTATAGGCCCCCTAACCTGAGGGAGGAAGTGGAGACGGATCTCCTATCACAAATTGGATTAGCAGCAAGGATGGGAAGTGTTATCATAATGGGGGATTTTAATTATCCAGACATAGACTGGGCGGAGGGAACTGCGCATTCATTTAAGGCTCGCCAGTTCCTTAATGTCTTGCAGGACAATTTTATGGGTCAGATGGTAGACGCACCAACTAGAAATAAAACATTACTGGATCTACTGATTACCAACAATACAGACCTGATCACAGATGTGGAAATACGGGGCAATTTAGGTAACAGCGATCACAGGTCAATTAGTTTCAGTATAAATCACACAAATAGGAAACATGAAGGGAACAAAAATGAATTTCAAAAGAGCCAACTTCCCTAAACTACAAACCTTGCTAAAAGGCATAAATTGGGATAAAATATTAGGAACAAAGAATATGGAGGAGAGATGGGTTTGCTTTAAAAGCATATTAAATAAGGGCATTAGCCAATGTATCCCATTGGGTAATAAATTTAAAAGAGCGAACAAAAATCCTGGATGGCTTAACTCCAATGTAAAAATGCATATAAAAGCAAAGGAGAAGGCCTTCAAAAAATACAAGGTTGAGGGATCATCCTCAGCATTCAGACTTCATAAAGAATGCAATAAGAAATGTAATGGTGCAATTAGGACGGCTAAGATAGAACATGAAAGACACATAGCGGAGGAGAGCAAAAAAAATCCCAAGAAATTCTTTAAGTATGTAAACAGTAAAAAAGGGAGGACAGACCATATTGGCCCCATAAAGAATAAGGAAGGACATCTGGTTACAAAGGATGGGGAGATGGCAAAGGTATTGAATTTATTCTTCTCCTCAGTCTTCACGAGTGAATCGGGGGGCTTCAGTAACCAAAACTGCAGTGTTTATCCTCATGACACAACACAGGAAGCACCTACATGGTTAACAGAGGACGGAATTAAAATTAGACTTGAGAAACTTAACATTAATAAATCACCGGGACCAGATGGCTTGCATCCGAGGGTACTTAGGGAACTCAGTCAGGTGATTGCCAGACCATTGTTCCTAATTTTTACAGACAGTCTATTGACTGGAATGGTACCAGCTGATTGGAGAAAAGCCAATGTAGCACCAATATTTAAAAAGGGCCCAAAAAACATCCCTGGGAATTACAGACCAGTTAGCCTAACATCAATAGTATGTAAACTCTTGGAGGGGATGATAAGGGACTATATACAAGATTTTAGTAATAAGAATTATATCATTAGCAGTAATCAGCATGGATTCATGAAGAATCGTTCTTGCTAAAACCAATCTATTAACCTTCTATGAGGAGGTGAGTTGTCATCTAGATAAAGGAAGGCCCATAGACGTGGTGTATCTGGATTTTGCAAAAGCATTTGACACAGTTCCCCATAAACGTTTACTGTACAAAATAAGGTCCATTGGCATGGACCATAGGGTGAGTACATGGATTGAAAACTGGCTACAAGGGCGTGTTCAGAGGGTGGTGATAAATGGGGAGTACTCAGAATGGTCAGGGGTGGGTAGTGGGGTTCCCCAGGGTTCTGTGCTGGGACCAATCCTATTTAATTTGTTTATAAACGACCTGGAGGATGAGATAAACAGTTCAATCTCTGTATTTGCAGACAATACTAAGCTAAGCAGGGCAATAACTTCTCCGCAGGATGTGAAAATCTTGCAAAAAGACCTGAACAAATTAATGGGGTGGGCGACTACATGGCAAATGAGGTTCAATGTAGAAAAATGTAAAATAATGCATTTGGGTGGCAAAAATATGTATGCAATCTATACACTGGGGGGAGAACCTCTGGGGCAATCTAGGATGGAAAAGGACCTGGGGGTCCTAGTAGATGATAGGCTCAGCAATGGCATGCAATGCCAAGCTGCTGCTAATAAAGCAAACAGAATATTGGCATTAAAAGGGGGATCAACTCCAGAGATAAAACGATAATTCTCCCGCTCTACAAGACTTTGGTCCGGCCGCACCTGGAGTATGCTGTCCAGTTCTGGGCACCAGTCCTCAGGAGGGATGTACTGGAAATGGAGCGAGTACAAAGAAGGGCAACAAAGCTAATAAAGGGTCTGGAGGATCTTAGTTATGAGGAAAGATTGCGAGCACTGAACTTATTCTCTCTGGAGAAGAGACGCTTGAGAGGGGATATGATTTCAATTTACAAATACTGTACTGGTGACCCCACAATATGGATAAAACTTTTTCGCAGAAGAGAGTTTAATAAGACTCGTGGCCACTCATTACAATTAGAAGAAAAGAGGTTTAACCTTAAACTACGTAGAGGGTTCTTTACTGTAATGCTCCGTACACACGGTCGGACTTTGTTCGGACATTCCGACAACAAAATCCTAGGATTTTTTCCGACGGATGTTGGCTAAAACTTGTTTTGCCTACACACGGTCGCACAAAGTTGTCGGAATTTCCGATCGACAACCACGCGGTCACGTACACCACGTACGACGAGACTAGAAAAGGCCAGTTTAGAACCAAGCGCGGCACCCTTTGGGCTCCTTTTGCTAATCTCGTGTTAGTAAAAGTTTGGTGAGAGACGATTCGCGCTTTTTCAGACTCGTGGTTTTCAGATCATTTTCTGCCATTCAGTTTGTGCTTGTGGGTTTGTATCTGCTCTTCAGTGCGTGCAGCAAGTTCCGCGTGACTTTAGGTAGTCATTGTATTCTTGTTCGTTCGTTACTGGTTTTCAGGTCGCTCTTCACAGGCTGTTCTTCAGTGCGTTCTGTTACTTCGTTCTGAGCAGCCGACCGTTTTCTAGCCATGTTTCGTATGCGTACTCCTCGCAGAGTTCGTGCTGTGCGGTGGCTTGGTGTTGGGATCCTGACCTTGACACAAGTCCAGTCCATGAACAGGGTGAGGAGGAGTTCATGGACCAAGAATTGGTTGCTCCAGCGTGACCAGTTCTGTTATATGCCTTTGCTCCGTGAGATCCGTGAGAATAATCCTGATGATTTCAGGAACTTTCTCCGGATGACGGACCCCGTGTTTCACCGTCTGTTGGCTTTGCTGACCCCTTATATTAGCAGGCAGGATACCTGCATGAGGCAAGCCATCACTCCGGAGCAGAGGTTGGTCGCTACCCTGCGGTATTTGGCCACAGGGAGAAGTCTGCAGGACCTCAAGTTCTCGACAAGCATCTCCCCCCAGGCTCTTCTTTGTGGACATTTGCTGCTTGTGTTTGTTTTAGCTGACCCTGACAGAAATGTGGGGAGTCCAGAAAATGTCATGATTGTGTAACCATACAAAGCACTGTTGGCTGTTATTTACTAAATGCAAAGACACTTTTCACTACAAGTGCACTTGCAACTGCACTGAAACTGCACTTGTAGTGCAAAGTGGATTTGCCCTTAGGAAGTTAACCCCATTTTCTCATAAAACAACAATTACATCACCCCAAAAGTGTTGTAGCGTTGAGACAATAATCCACACATTCTTGATGAACAATCTTTTTAATACCTGCACAATCACATGTGCATTTACCAAAGGTTTTTCTGACAAACCGACATGTTTGTTGTATAACAATTTTTGTGGTGTCATTATCCAAAATCAAAATGTCCATTTTAGAGAAAACAGGCCTGTGTAAAACCAACAAGAAAGACACAAATCTTGATCTTACAAAGTTCACATTTGGTAGAACTTGAAGGCAATATCAGACAAGAGTATTTAGGAACTGTGTTTGATATTGCGTTCAGATGGGGGGAAATCACCCCTGGAAAAGCCAAATTTGGAAGATGCACACAAATTTCACAATGTCAACATGTGCTATCTGATATCACGGGGTATCAAGGGACGTGTTTTGGGGGAGAAAGCCCTTCCTCACCGCTACTTTATTATTGAGGAAGGGGTTGCACCCCCAAAACGCATCCATTGATCTCCCTTGATGGCAGATAGCACATGTTGGCACACTGTGTGCATCCTCCAAATTTGGCTTTGGGAAAAATCACAAAAACATTTCGCACATTGTAGCAGACAAAAGAAGAAAGTGATTTGGAGGGGCTTTAAACTCGCCCCAAAACATCAATGATGTTTTTATATTTTGGAATAACATCATTGATGTTTTGCTTGATGATTTCCAATTGTAAATTACACCCCATGATCTCCCTAATCAGGATCTGGGCACTTTCGGATGTGAAAGGATCTTCATCCACAACATCACGATCACCTGAAAAGAGAGGAACCCCAAAATAAATTATGTTTCCAAAAAAATGCCGCCATCCATCTCTTATCTGAGCCTGTGGTTGCAGACACTCACCTGTTGTGGTGACTAGTTCCACCACGTCTTCTTCCTCCTGCTCAGATTGTGTTGGGGGGATTTCACCTTCTTCCAGAGGGGGGGGCTCTGGTCTCCTCGGATGAGGGGTGTCCTCCGAGTCTTTTCTCTCTATGTAAAACAAAAATGGCATACTTAGCACACAGATATTTAATGTCAGAACTATAAAGATGAAACATTGCTTAGAAGTGGGGTACAATTGTCTATTTTAGCCGAGTTCCAAGATATAATTTTATTAGTGTCCTTTGTCAAGCTGCAATACTTTACCTGTTTTGTACAAGCTTCACAGATGGAGACCCCCCCTATTGTATACACTGGAGCACCTGTGTGCCCCCCCTAATAAAAAGGGTGTTCTTGTGTCCCACACTAGTGCTCCAGTGTTCAGATGTGAAAACAGCTGCTCAGTGTCCTCTCCTTACACACAATCTAGTTTGCATTTCATTCTAGTAACAAAGCCATCTACACAACCCAATTCTTTGAAGACAAGTATAGGGCGTCAAAATGGTGGCCAACTGCATATGGGCTAAACAATGGTATTTTATAGTCCGAAATAAAAATGTGTGATCCTAACGAATAATGTGCCCATGAACATGAAAGTTGCCATTTTAAACTGTACAACAGTTCCTAAAAGAACATGGAGCAGCACGAACGTAATAAACATAAAGAATAGGAACACAGCACAACTACTTACTTTTTTGCAGCACTCTCCAGATCTTTCTGTACTGCTCATGTCCGACCACCGCTTCCACATGTCTTTCAGGTCCGACCACTGCTTCCTGAGCTGATCTTTCGATCGTCGTACCCCGGAATTCCGGTGCAGACTCCTGACCACTTTCGCCATGATCTTGGCCTTTCGGACATTGGGGTTGGGGTAAGGCCCATACTTTCCATCATAGTCGGACTTCTTCAGGATGTCCACCATCTCGAACATCTCCCCAAAGGACATATTTGAGTCCTTTAATCTCCATCTGGATCGGGACATTTCAGGCTCCGGCCTTTCCTCCTCCTCCTCCTCGTTGCTACAATTAGCACGATCCTGCTGTCTATCCGCCATGTGTTCTTCCCCCACTGCGCCGAACGAAAAGGGGCGGGGAATAGACTAGAAAGAACGTCAGGGGCGGGCGGAGTTATACGCATGCGCATTGTGTATAAAGCGTAACACGCGCGCGTCTTACGTACGATCTGTGAGCGGAGGAAGGAGCATCGGAGACGCCGATCGTGCTAACGAAGGTAGGATCTAAACTTGGGCCTATACTGCTTCGAAATGGAAGCCTATATTGTAACAAGATTAGGGGAGTTTGGCCTGACATTAGGCTTTGTCTTGTGTTGTGCCTTGCAGAGAAAATGGATGGGTTCAACGACCACAATTTCCTGCCCCTGTTTATTGACAAATACAGAGAGCTGCCCTGTCTGTGGCAGGTCAGACACCCTCACTATAATCACAAACAGAAGAGGCAGGCAGCGCTGGAGAAACTGCTGGAGTTGGTGAAGCCGGTGGTCCCCACAGCAACCATCCCTTATTTAAAAGCCAAAATTGGTGGCCTGAGGAGCACTTATCTTAGGGAGCGCAAAAAGGTCACAGATTCCCAGAGGTCCGGAGCAGCAGCAGATGACGTTTATGTCCCCCGGCTGTGGTACTATGAGAGACTGCGATTTCTGTCAGACCACACTGAAGTCAGGGAATCCCTCTCCACTCTTCCTTCCACTCTTCCTTCCACCCCAGCTGAGGCTTCCAATGTCCAACCTGGGCCTTCCAGCCAGGAAGAAGTGGAGGAGCCCAGCTGGAGTCAGGTATAGCATTCTTCTACAGATTTCTGGCCAATAAATAAATTATGTTTACTCAATGTTATTATTGATCACTAATTGCTGATTAAAAAAAGTGTTTTACATATCAATAGACAGTAGTGGGCACCCAAAATTGGGACAAGAATGCAAAATGCTGAGCTCAGAATGATAGTCTGTTATATTTGTTAACATCTAATTTTCAGCAGTCAGGAGGTGAAAATTGTGTGTGATTGATGTAAAAAATACTAAAACTATGTCCCTTTTTCATACACAGGAAGACCTCAGCCAGGAGGAGGTTGTGGACTGTGGCAGTCAGGAGGAGGCGGGGATTAGTGGCAGCCAGGAGGAGGCGGGGCTAAGTGTCAGCCAAGAGAAGCCTGGGACCAGTCGCAGCCTGACTGAGTCTCAGGTCCCTCCCCTCCGCCTTCCATACAAAAGGGCCAGGAAGGTCACTCCCAGTACTGTGCAGGATTCAGCATACAGGCTGATCCAGGAGGCTTCTGCGTCCCTCAGAGCCTTCCCCACTCCTGAAGAGGCCTTTGCCTGCATGGCTGCCACAAAATTGCAGGGCATGCAGGAGAGCCAACGCAGGCTCTCTGAGGACCTGATTTATAAAGTCCTACGTAAGGGGGAGAGTGGGGAACTGACACCCAAGACCGACGTGGTTGAGTTGGACCATCCTCCTCCTCCTCCTCCTCCTCCTGCTGCCACAACTCCACCACCACAGCCAAAGCCTGTAAGGAAGCGTGGAAAGAAGACCAAAGAGTGATTGCCCTGGGTTCAGTCTGGTCTGACAGAATCTGCAGTCTCTCGTATGACCACAGCCTGGGGACACAGATGTCATCTGCTGCTTTCCGGATCTCTGGGACTTCTGGACCAGACTGCCCTGCCCTCCCTTAGATAAGGACTCCTCAGGCCACCAATTTTTCTTTTAAATAATTGATGTCTGCCCTGGGGGTCCAAGGCTTCGCCAATTTCTGCAGTTTCTCCAGCGTTGCCTCCCTCTTTGTTTTTTTAGAGTTGTGACCCCTTAATAAAATTTTTTTTGGTAAATTCTAATCTCCTGTGTGTGTTTTCATCCAAAAAGGACAGTTTGTTGGTGAGTATTCAGGTACATTTCTAAAGTACAATGTGAAATTAACAAGGGACAACAACACCAAACAATCTCCTACAGATTAAATAGAACAACATATCAATGGTGTTGTGGGAACTTGTCACCAAAAACACACAAACATTTTCGGGAGTACAAATCAAAATCACCAAAAAAAAAAAAAAAAAAAACAGAAACACAAAAAACGATTCTACATTAAAGCCAAAAAAAAAAAAAAATTATACAAAAATATGTTGTCAGATGTGAGAAATCAAAATATATTGAGGGAATCCCGATAAATAGTAACGAAAGAAGTTTGTGAGAAGTGTGTGTGAATATGAGCATCAAAACTACTTAATTCTTGTCACATTATAAAGAAGAAGAGAGTGCGCTGTATTAAACCACTTTTAACATTGCAGCGTGACGAAAGTGCTGTATCCATTGCGAACGCTAAGTTTACCAGAACGAGCTGTCCCGTGTCAGAATTTCTTCTGAGCATGCGTGGCACTTTGTGCGTCGGAACAGGCCACACACGGTCGGAATCGACGCGATCGGATTTTGTTGTCGGAAAATTTTATCTCCTGCTGTCCAACTTTGTGTGTTGGAAAATCCGATGGAAAATGTCTGATGGAGCCCACACACGGTCGGAATTTCCGACAACACGCTCCGATCGCACATTGTCCATCGGAAAATCCAACCGTGTGTACGGGGCATAAGAGCGGCAAGGATGTGGAATTCCCTTCCACAGGCGGTGGTCTCAGCGGGGAGCATTGATAGCTTCAAGAAACTATTAGATAATCATCTGAATGACCGCAACATACAGGGATATGTAATGTAATACTGACACATAATCACACACATAGGTTGGACTTGATGGACTTGTGTCTTTTTTCAACCTCGCCTACTATGTAACTATGTATGTATGTAACCCCTTCCTAAATAATAAAGTAGCTGTGAGGAAGGAGTTGCACCCACAAAACACGTCCCTTGATCCCCCATGATGGCAGCTAGCACATGTTGACATTCGGCAATTTGTGTGCATCTTCAAAATTTGGCTTTTCCTGGGGTGACTTCACCCCATATGAACGCAATATCAAACACAGTTTAGAAATCCTCATGTCTGATATTGCCTTCAAGTTCTACCAAATGTGAACTTTGTAAGTTCAAGATTTGTGTCTTTCTTGTTGGTTTTAAACATGCCTGTTTTATCTTAAATGGATATATCTACTTTTTCTAATGTGACCCCAAAAATTGTTATACAACAAACATGTTGGTTTGTTTTAAAAACCTTTTACAAATGCACATGTGATTGTGCTGGTATTAAAAAGATTGTTAATCAAGAATGTGTGGATTATTGTTTCAACGCTCCAAAACTTTTGTGGTGCTCTAATTGGTGTTTTCTATGACAATGGGTGTTATTTCCTAAGGTAAAATCCACTTTGCACTACAAGTGCAGTTTCAAGTGCACTTGTAGTGCAAAGTGTCTTTGCCTTTAGTAAACAACACCCAACAGTGCTTTGTAATGTGACACAATCACACCATTTTCAGAACTCACCACATTTCTGTCAGGGTCAGCTAAAAGAAACACAAGCAGTAAATGTCACCAAAGATTTTAGTAGTTAAAATGTTTTTTTTTTATTTGAACAAGGTTTCAGACATTGTCTGGCATATTGATAGCCCCCCTACCCGCAAAGTATTCAAGGTATCTTAGACGGACATCACGGGCACTCAGAGGGGGCAAGCCAGGACGGCCACTTTCAAGCGCCGTCAGGGTTGGTTCATTTTGAATTCCAGCCTCAGGCCCAACTGAGCCAGCATAGTTGGCAGAATGTTGCCATAAAAAGTTGTGGAGAACACAGCACGCCAGGATAATATGATTCAGTTTGTACTCCGCAATGTGTATGGGTGTAAAAATAGGCGGAACTGGCTGGCCATGATTCCAAACGTGTTCTCCACCACTCTTCTGGCTCAGGCCAGCCAGTAATTAAATACCCTCTGGTCCAGGGTGAGGGTCCTCATCGGGAATGGCTGCATAAGATGGTCCCCCAGCGCAAAAGCTTCATCCGCAACTAAGACGAATGGGAGTCCTTCCACATTGTCTTCTGGAGGTGGCAAGTCCAAGCTGCCATTCTGGAGATGCCTGTAGAACTCCGTCTGGGTGATGACTCCACCATCTGACACCTGGCCATTCTTCCCCACGTCCACATACAGGAACTCGTAATTAGCCGACACCTCCGCCAACATCACAATACTATTGAACCCCTTATAGTTGTAATAGTATGACCCCGAGTTTGGTGGTGGGATGATGTGGACGTGTTTCCCATCAATTGCCCCTCCGCAGTTAGGAAAGTCCCACCGCTGGGCAAAGTGGGAGGCCACAGTCTGCCATTCCTGTGGGTTGGAAGGAAACTGTGGAGTCAAACAAGAAAAAAAAAATAGTCATTTTTGCACATAAACAGGGAAAGCAGATTAGACACAAACATTCTTGGCCAACATCAAGATAACATTTATTTGAGGGAGTTTTTTAAAGACCAAAGTATAAGGTACACCTATCAGATTCCCCCTTCCCCCCTCTCATGGGCCATTTCTAACATTATAGGGGGGGGCTCTTGGACAGGTAACCCTCTCCACTTCATTGAGAGATGAATGCCTAAATAATGGGTATTACTTTGGCCAGCCCCTCCTTAGTTACACTATTGGCAGCCCACTGGACAGGTAAGAAGTGTCATAATACAAAGATATAAATACACACTGTACACATTTGAGCACATTTGGATATTCTGCTATTACCTATCAAGATAATAATAGGATACAAAAACTTGCAACAGAACCATTTGAAAGTATACAGGCAGGCCCTTGCAATACATGCTTTGGGGAATTCATCCATAAATCTGAGCACAAAAGAGATGAATATAGTGTGTATGCGTTTGGCAAAGTCAGCAGATAGATGATTGAGGATAGATAGAGAATTGGTATCAGCTGACTTAGCAGTTGGGGGGAGGGAGGGTTCCAGATGATTTGGGGACCCACAAAAAAAAGCCTCTGGCACTCTGCATGAATTTTAAGCACCAGTCAATTTTAAAAACATTTTTGGGGGGTATTTAGGGTAAAGCACTACTATGGAGCTAATAAAATACATTGTTAAGTGAGTACATGAGGTGAATATAGGGCCAGGAGACCATGCTGGGGAGGTAAGTGAAGGCAAATATGCATGAAGGACAAAAAAACAATTACATAAAAATCCAGCATGCATGAGGAAAAAGGGGACATTCACAGCATATTACAATCATGGTAATTAGGGAATGAGGAAAGAAATACAATATATTATCAAACATTAAATACAATAAAATGTGATGTTAAAGGATAAAAATCTTACCTTAATATAGTCCTTCTGCAGGACCAGTATGATGGCAGAACAGGTCTCCGGGATAATGATCCCCAGAGACTGGGGGGAGATGCCTGTCGAGAACTTGAGGTCCTGTAAGCTTCTCCCTGTCACCAAGTACCACAGGGTGGCGACCAACCTCTGCTCCAGAGTGATGGCTTGCCTCATGCAGGTATCCTGCCTGCTGATATAAGGGGTCAGCAAAGCCAACAAACGGTGAAATACGGGGTCCGTCATCCGGAGAAAGTTCCTGAAATCATCAGGATTATTCTCACGGATCTCACGGAGCAAAGGCATATGACAGAACTGGTCACGCTGAAGCAACCAATTCTTGGTCCATGAACTCCTCCCCACCCTGTTCATGGACTGGACTTGTGTCAAGGTAAGGACCCCAACACCAAGCCCCCGCACAGCACGAACTCTATGAGGAGTACGTATACGCAACATGGCTAGAAAACGGTTGTCTGCTCAGAACGAAGTAACAGAAGGCACTGAAGAACAGCAAGGCCTGTGAAAAGCGACCTGAAAAACAGTAACGAATGAACAAGAACACAATGACAAAGTCACGTGAAGCTTGCTTGCACACACTGAAGAGCAGATACAAACCCACAAGCACAAACTGAACAGCAGAAAATGATCTGAAAACCACGAGTCTGAAAAAGCGCGAATCGTCTCTCACCAAACTTTTACTAACACGAGATTAGCAAAAGGAGCCCAAAGGGTGCCGCGTTTGGTTCTGAACTGACCTTTTCTATATATTGTATTTCTTTCCTCATTCCCTAATTACCATGATTGTAATATGCTGTGAATGTCCCCTTTGTCCTCATGCATGCTTGATATTTTTGTAATTATTTTTTTGTCCTTCATACATATTTGCCTTCACTTACCTCCCCAGCATGCTCTCCTGGCCCTATATTCACCTCATGTAGTCACTTAACAATGTATTTTGTCAGCTCCATAGTAGTGCTTTACCCCAAACACCCCTAAAATGTTTTGAAATGTGATTTGTGCTTAGATGTCACTAGAATGTCACTAGATGTGGTTGAGGCTTTTGATAGCCTAGAATGGGAGTATATTTGGCGAGTACTGGAAGAATTTGGTTTTGGCCCCTCGTCAGTTCAGAGCCCTGGACTGACCATGCACCATGTCTGGGCCTGGCTCAATACCCTGAACACAACCACATTGTGTTTGGGTTTCTGTTCAGCAGTTCTGCCGCATGACATGGTTCTGTGTTGTGACTGGCTGTCATCCATGGCCGTTATTTGTTCAATCTTGGGAGCTGCGATGCGCTCTGCGTGCCTTCCCCCCACTGCTCCTCCCTCCGCCCTCTCTGGGCGGGCGGCTGGGTGTGGGGGGGTTTCTCGGCGCACACAGTGCATCTGCGCCACGCCTCGCGCTTCACACGTGATGTCACTTCTGGCGTCACGGCGTGGAGCATGTGTCTTACCATCTTCGGTCTGGCAGTGGGGAAGTATAGGCGTTCCCCGCGGGTGGTGTACGCCGCCTACGTCGGGACGCCTTCCCCCTTCTCTGCCAGATCCAGCATGACGCTGGTGGTGGACGGCGTGCGTATGCCGTGGGCGGCTATATACAACCCTCCCACACACAGTCCAGAGGCCATGCCCTTGTAGGTTATAACTCATCTCCACACCTCCTCCAGGACCCAATGGCGCCACTTGCAGGTTAATATATACTTTTACCCTGAGTACCCTTTATCCGCCTGGATTAATCATTCTTAGCGGATAATCTATATGATATAACAACATCATTATATATATTTCTTTTTAAACTCCTCGTGGCCGCCCCATTGGTATACCATTGGTCCCATTAAGAACTTCAGCATCTTGTGTCTTGTGTCTGTGTATGGGGGGCTTTGTGTTTGCGCCCTGCTGGCATGCGGCCCTAGGCCACCTCAGCTCCCATGATGGGCAAAGATTTATGGCCTTGGTTTCACACTTGTCACATTTGATTGCAGTATCTCCATGTAATTACTCAAGGGGGGCTTGTCTGCCCCACCTTTAATATAATATAATGTATTACGATCAGACCTTTCAAGTTATATCTTTTTATATTCTGTAGATATCCCAGAAGCACCTGCCCCTGATGAGTGTTCCCAATACACGAAACGCATCGGGCAACAGGGATGTAGATACATGTGTCAATCTTCACTTCTTAGCATCAACTTTATCCATCATGGTCTCTATGGTTTTATATATTTTATTATTGCCGCAATGCTGTTCTGAACTTTCATGTACATATATTAATTCATTGTATGTCATAACCTCTTCATCCAGACCACTATGTGGCGCTTGGTTGGTATGCATTGTAGTACCCTTGATGCCTGTATTGAATGCGCGCATACTTATGTGCGTGTCAATATTTTTTAGAATCACATTCATTACAATGTCCTTCTTGCATGTGGTCACTGCTTTGTAGATTTATTATGGACTTATGATTAATAAATTTGTACCTTCATTCAATCAACCTTCACAATGTTTACTGCCTCACTCAATGTCCCAACTCCCCCTTTTTTCAAAGTCTTTGTATTAGGGATGGAGGCACACTGCATATGTGCCTCATTTCAAAGTCCCAAATTCCCCCTTTCTCTTTTGTCCTGCAATAGGGATGGAGGCAGTTATACAGGGTTAGTAATGTTCCCTTGCTACCCAGTGTTAGGTTCAGAGCCCTGGACTGACAATGCACCATGTCTGGGCTTGGCTCAATACCCTGAACACAACCACATTGTGTTTGGGTTTCTGTTCAGCAATTCTGCCGCATGACATGGTTCTGTGTTATGACTGGCTGTCATCCATGGCCGTTATTTGTTCAATCATGGGAGCTGCAATGCGCTCTGCGTGCCTTCCCCCCACTGCTCCTCCCTCCGCCCTCTCTGGGTGGGTGGCTGGGTGTGGGGGGGTTTCTCGGCGCACACAGTGCATGGGCGCCACACTTCCCGCTTCACATGTGACGTCACTTCTGGTGTCACGGCGTGGAGCGCATGTCTTACCATCTTCGGTCTGGCAGTGGGGAAGTATGGGCGTTCCCCGCGGGTGGTGTACTCCACCTACATCGGGATGCCTTCCCCCTTCTCTGCCAGATCCAGCGTGACGCTGGTGGTGGACGGCGTGCGTATGCCGTGGGCGGCTATATACAACCCTCCCGCACACAGTCCAGACGCCATAACCTTGTAGGTTATATCTCATCTCCACACCTCCTCCAAGACCCAAGGACGCCACTTGCAGGTTAATATATACTTTTACCCTGAGTACCCTTTATCCGCCTGGATTAATCATTCTTAGCGGATAATCTATATGATATAACGACATCATTATATATATTTCTTTTTAGACTCCTCGTGGCCGCCCCCATTGGTGTACCATTGGTCCCATTAAGAACTTCAGCATCTTGTGTCTTGTGTCGGTGTATGGGGGGGCTTTGTGTGTGCGCCCTGCTGGCATGCAGCCCCAGGCCACCTCAGCTCCCATGATGGGCAAAGATTTATGGCCTTGGTTTCACACTTGTCACATTTCATCACAGTATCTCCATGTAATTACTCAAGGGGGGCTTGTCTGCCCCACCTTTAATATAATATATTGTATTACGATCAGACCCTTCAAGTTATATCTTTTTATATTCTGTAGATATCCCAGAAGCACCTGCCCCTGACAAGTGTTCCCAATACACGAAACGCGTCGGGTAACAGGGATGTAGATACATGTGTCAATCTTCACTTCTTAGCATCAACTTTATCCATCATGGTCTCTATGGTTTTATATATTTTATTATATTATTATTATTATTATTATTATTATTATTATATATTATTATTATTATAAATGCATTTATATATAAGTTTGTCTGCTTTAACCCATACTGCAATAACTTGTCATATATGTAACGATATTACGTTGTGATTGTAACACAGATGAAAAAAACTGTACTGCTTAACTATGTATCTTTAATGCGATTTGTGATGGATGTCTGTATTTTTTTCTTGTACAGGACGTGCAATTGGATTGGACTCACTGGGACGATTTACAATCCCTTGCTTCATTTTTATTTCCAATACATGAGCGATCTATGTACATTCCCTGTTTCCTTATCTCCCGTTCTTTTGTCACTCCTTTTCATTGTTTTTCTTCTTTCGTTCCCCCTTCCTTTATTTCTTTTCCTCTTTCCCACTCTCCTTCCCCCTGTGTCTCCCCTGTGGGCGGCCAGCCATGGGAGTTACCTGGCATGGAAAGCCGCCCAGCCTCTGTGCTGGGCGGCTTCTTTTTGGAAGATGATGGACATATTCCATCTCCGCCCACATCCCCCATCTTGCCACTCCGGCGGACATGCGCAGTCCGCCGGAGTGACTTTCCGTGCCGGTGGACTGGGTGTGCGGGACGTCGCTCCGACATGCTGGCGTTCGCGCACGCGTGGTGGGGGCGCCGCCGCGCACACCGAGCCCAGGGGGCAAATCATTGAGGTCTCCCTGACAACCTGTCCTGGTCATCAGCTGTGAGCCTTTACAGCTCCAGCTGACCAGTATTAAACACTACATATAAGCCTCCATTATACCGCTCCCAACCCAGGCATTACTGCACTGACTTGGACTGAGCGGTTGATGTTTCCTTGAGGCTCTTCATTCACCACAGGTACTGACATGTTATATAACTTAATCTAAAACTTTTTTCATAATGTTCAATAGAATCCCTCTTCGCATTAATGAATATCTTTTCAGCAGTATTATTCATTGACACAGTTTTTTATACAATGTTTAATGGAGTACTTTTCTCTATTAATGAATATATCTTCAGCAACATTATTTAATTTACCTTTACTGCTTATACATTTTTTCATATACCTCTTCCTTAATACTTACTCCTTAATTGGAATTGCTAGCTTGGTCTGCAGACATGACATACATGAAACTCTTTGGCCCATAGATAACAGGGCACTTTTTTCATGTATAACATGGAAGTAGTTTATATGAATAAAGATATGTGCACATATATATACATATATATGGATAAACTCTCCACCCCATTTAATCGATCAGTTATATATTATTTCCTCAATCGGTCTGATATATAACTCTTCCTCCTCTCCTCTTGATTACATATAGCAATTCCATACTATCCTTTGTAGAATATCATTAATATTACCAGATATTAATTAATCATCGAATATATCATTATGAATCAACTCTCTATTTTCTTTATACTATTCATTATTTACACAATCATATTTTCTTTATCTTCAGGGATTCCTCTCCATTTTTGCCTCAGTATACTCCCCTGGTCTGGCCGTCCTCGGTGGAGTACATGAGGGATTCCCCTCCTCTCACCTCTTTATTGGAAACTCCCTTTTACATGAAAAATTGACACATATGCTCGTTTTGACTGATCCATTACTAGTCCAGTATCCTGATGCCACTCCAATTGCAAGGTCCTATGATAACCAACAAACTATTATCTAAATATTTCTACTAACCAGCTATATGTAAGTGCCAAAATATTTACCTGAAATCCAATATCCATCCTCAAATCTTGTGTTGTGAATTTCTTTGAAACTGATTTTTTGTATATTTAAATTTATTTTTAGAAAAGGTCCTCTTAAATCTTCACACCCTTGAAGAAGATTTTGACACGTATATGGAAACGTGTTGGGTGTAAAGAGCACCTTTAGCTTATTTTTCATATTATCATATATGTGATGCACAAATAACCTATGCCTTGCTTCATTTGTTTTAAAGTTTTTTCAATAAAATTTATATTTTTATAGACATATTTGTAGTTGTCTGGCCATCTTCAAGTGCCTAAAAAGTCCATTTAGGGGAACCCCTGTCTTTTCTTCCATATTTTATTATTGTCGCAATGCTGTTCAGAACTTTCATGTACATATATTAATTCATTGTATGTCATAACCTCTTCATCCAGACCACTATGTGGCGCTTGGTTGGTATGCATTGTTGTACCCTTGATGCCTGTATTGAATGTGCGCGCTTACTTATGTGCGTGTCAATATTTTTTAGAATCACACTTATTACAATGTCCTTCTTGCATGTGGTCACTGCTTTGTAGATGTATTATGGACTTATGATTAATAAAGTTGTACCTTCATTCAATCAACCTTCACAATGTTTACTGCCTCACTTAAAATCCCAACTCCCCCTTTTTTCAAAGTCTACAATATATTACCAAACATTATATACAATAAAATGTGATGTTAAAGGATAAAAATCTTACCTTCATATAGTCCTTCTGCAGGACCTGAATGATGGCAGAACAGGTCTCTGGGATAATGATCCCCAGAGCCTGGGGGGAGATGCCTGTCGAGAACTTCAAGTACTGCAGGCTTCTCCCTGTGGCCAAATACCGCAGGGTGGTGACCAGCCTCTGCTCCGGAGTGATGGCTTGCCTCATGCAGGTATCCTGCCTGCTAATATAGGGGATCAGCAAAGCCAACAAACGGTGAAATACGGGGTCCGTCATCCTGAGAAAGTTCCTGAAATCATCAGGATTATTCTCATGGATCTCACGGAGCAAAGGCATATGACAGAACTGGTCACGCTGAAGCAACCAATTCTTGGTCTATGAACTCCTCCCCACCCTGTTCATGGACTGGACTTGTGTCAAGGTCAGGACCCCAACACCAAGCCCCCGCACAGCACGAACTCTACGAGGAGTACGTATACGCAACATGGCTAAAAAACAGTTGGCTGCTCAGAACGAAGTAACAGAACGCACTGAAGAACAGCAAGGCCTGTGAAGAGCGACCTGAAAAACAGTAACGAACGAACAAGAACACAATGACAAGTCACGGGTAACTTGCTGCACACACTGAAGAGCAGATACAAACCCACAAACACAAACTGAACCACAGAAAACGATCTGAAAACCACGAGTCTGAAAAAGCGCAAATCATTTCTCACCAAACTTTTACTAACACGAGATTAGCAAAAGGAGCCCAAAGGGTGCCGCACTTGGTTCTGAACTGACCTTTTCTATATATTGTATTTCTTTCCTCATTCCCTAATTACCATGATTGTAATATGCTGTGAATGTTCCCTTTGTCCTCATGCATGCTTGATATTTTTGTAATTATTTTTTTGTCCTTCATACATATTTGCCTTCACGTACCTCCCCAGCATGCTCTCCTGGCCCTATATTCACCTCATGTAGTCACTTAACAATGTATTTTATCAGCTCCATAGCAGTGCTTTATCCCAAACACCCCTAAAATGTTTTGAAATGTGATTTGTGCTTAGATGTCACTAGAATGTCACTAGATGTGGTTAAGGCTTTTGATAGCCTAGAATGGGAGTATATTTGGCGAGTACTGGAAAAATTTGGTTTTGGCCCCTTGTTTATTAGGTGGATAAAAATATTATATAATACACTTAGCGCCAAAATTAGAGTTATCAATGACTACTCATGTAAGAGCCAATTGGAGAGGGGGACGAGACAGGGGTGCCCACTGTCACCGCTGCTTTTTGCTCTGGCAATGGAGCCACTGGCTATTGCAATAAGATCAAATACAAATATGGCTAGGTTCTGCAGAGCTATAGGGGAGGGGAGAATCGCATTATATGCAGACGATGTTCTTCTCTTCCTAGGAGACACAGAGCAATCATTAAAGCAGGCGATGTGTATTTTCAGAGACTTTGGAAGACTCTCTGATTTAGCCATAAATTGGAAAAAATCAGCACTTATGCCAGTGGACCCCATTGGGAACCAAATATCTCCCGGAAATCCCCAAGTGGAAGTAGTTTAGACAATGAAATACTTGGGAATACATATATCTAGAGAACTAAATAAATTTGTAGATAACAACATAGTCCCCTTTTGACTAAATTTAAAAGTAAAATAGAAATCTGGCGGTGTCTTCCTTTATCGGTCAAAGGGAGATGCAATTTGAATTAAAATGTTGTGGATGCTACAATTATTGTATCTATTGCATAACTCCCCGACTTGGATGCATAAGAAATGGTTTAAAAAAAATTGATTCTCTATTTAGTGGTTTAATACGGAAAGGTGGCCAAGCCAGGATAAGTTTACAAACCCTACAGCTATCAACAAGGGAGAGGGGCATGGCGGCACTGCACCCACGAAGTTACTTTTTGGCAGCCCAACTGCAACATCTAAAAGGGAATAGAGAACCAGAAGGAGGTATAAACAGGGAATTAATATATTAGGGACTCCGCATAAATCAGTAGTGGAGGTATTGGAGGCTGATTCCTTTCTTAGTAAAACCCCTACAGTAGGACTAGCCATAAAAGTATAGAAAACAGTTAAATCACTTAGGGGACAAGGTGGGGTGACAGAACAAACTCCCCTCTGGGGGAAAAAAAACCTGCGGGAGCTGGAGATGATAGGGAGGATTAAAGAATGGGAAAGGAATAGATAAGTTGGCCCAGCTGTATGAGGGAAGAACGTTAAAAACATTCACTGCATTGAGAGAGGAATATGATATACCTAAACATACATTTTATAAGTACTTACAAATTAGACACGCTTTAAATGCCCAGTTTAAAGGAACTAGGCCCGGTCTGGTGGAATACCCCTTTGTAACAAAAAATCGTTAGCCCTGGAAAGAGTAGGGGATTTATATCTGACATATATTTAGATATATGTGGAGGAAGTATTGAGAATCCAGAATCCCTTAAGAGTAGGGGGAAATTGGAGGAGGATCTAGAGACAATATCGAATGGACAATGGAGGAAGGTATTAGAGAGAGGACACTTAGTGTCGGTCTCACCCGCACAGAAGGTTTAATTTATGATGCTGATCCACAGGACATACTATACTCCGAAGAGAATGTTTGAGTTTGGATGGAGAGTAGATTCTGGGTGCCCTAGATGTCAGGGCACAGGGGACTTGCTGCATATGATATGGAGGTGCCCTAAGTTGTTTCAATATTGGTCAGAGATCCTTGAAACCATAAATATGATATATAATACTAGACTGGAGATGGATCCCAGACTTGGCATCTTGGGGTTGGGGGAGGGTATAGATGGAATAGCTGGTGTAACTAAAGCAGTTCTGAGGTGTCTTTTCCAAGCAAGAAAATTAATAGCACAAAGATGGCAAGCAAAAAAAAACCCATCGGTAAGAGACTGGGTCAGCATAGTAACAGAGATGATATGGAGAGAGAAAACAGTGTATACAAGGAGAAGAAATATTAAAGGAATTTAAAAAAATGTGGAAACCCTGGTTGGAAAAGATGGGATATCCTATGTAAAACATTAAAGAAAGGCTATGGAAGGTTCTGTGTAAATAAATATACAAGGGTATGAGAAAGTAAGACCCAGAATATATGCAAGGAGGGGAGGGAAGGGATAAAAGGGGGTAGCAAATAAAATAGGGGGACAAAGGGGTTAAATACTGTGAAATACTTTTAATTTTATCCTGTATTACTTTTAATGTGGATATATATATATATATATATATATATATATATATATATATATATATATATATATCACAATTTGTAACTGTGAAGAAAATGAATAAAGATTATAAAACGTGTAAAAAAAAAATGATGTGTAATTTATGCCCCTTGCAAGCCTGAAGGTGCTCTTTGGATTTTTGGGACCCTCATATGCAGCTAGGCTGCATAAAAAAGTCTGAAATATTTAGTATTCCCATACTCAGGAGGAACATCAGTGAAAGCTTTGGTGTGTAATTCTATGCATTCCTATATTGTGTATGAGAAATATATTATTATTCGGCAGTACAGTGAAGGGTCTACTTTGTAAAAGTGACATTTTGTAGATGTTTCTCCTGTCCTGGCACTTCAGGGCCTCCAGAAATGTGATAGGTAGTCAGGAAATTAGATAAAACACACTTTGAAATCCTAAAGGTGCTCCTTGGATTTTGGGCCCCTTTATGCATCTAAGCAGCAAAAACATTTCACACATGTGGTAACCCCATACTCAGGGGAAGTAGAAGAATGTGTTTTGGGGTGAAATTGTAAATATTCCTGTGCTGTGTGTGAGAAATAACTTATTTAAGCGACAGCTTTGTTAAATAAAATCAAATTTTATTTACCCTTTTATTTTCCAAAAAATTGTGGCAAAAGATTACAACTTCAAATAAACTCATCATACTCCTTACTAAATAGCTTGCAGTGCCTACTTTCCAAAAATGTGTCATATTTTGGTGATATTTGTACTGTCCTGGAATTTTAGAACCTCAATAAATGAGATAGGCAGTCAGAACATCAGGGATGTTATATTTCATATATATTCACCATAGTCTGTAGACTCTAACTCTCACACAGAAAACATAATATACAATATATTTTTTTTGAGCAAATGAATGCAGCAGAATACAGTTTGGCCTGAATTTATGAAGAATGATTTATTTGTAAAATTTTATAACAGAAACTAAAGGAAATTAAAAAAAAAATGTTCAGTCTTTTTCCATTCATATAGTAAAGAAATAAAAAACAGGCAAATAGATACCAGCAAAAGAAACCTCTATTTCTAAAAACAAAAATTATATAAAATGTATTTGTGAACATTGTTGCATGACTAATTGTCAGTCAAAATCACGGTGCAGAAAATTGAAAAATGGCCCGGACAGTAAAGGGACTTGCTGTCCGGGGGAATATTTCAAATTTTTTTACATAAATGTTAAAATCAGCTAGAAAATTACTTAGAACCCCCAGACAGTAGATATTTTCTGAAAGCAAAGAAGTGGAGAAAAAATGTTTATTAAAACACACATTTTCAGGAAAAATAGACTAAAATGAATTTTAGTGCACACAACCACAATAGAATACTCACATTTTTGGTAAAATATAAGAGATTGGGTTGCATTGAGTAAATAGATACCGAACATGACTCAAAATTGTGCAAACCTGGGAAATGGTGACAAACTACGGGACCTAAAAGTCTCTACAAGTTATCAGTGTAGAGTTAATCATCAATGATGGACCTGGAATTATTGCTCTCTCTGATCTTCATAGCGATACCTCACATGTGTGGTGCAATCATTGTTTACATGAGAGAGCAGACCTACGTGTTTGTTTCTATTTGCATGTATGTGTGAAGAGGGGCTTTTAAACCTTTTTTTTAACAATTTGTATGTATTTTTTAATTTTTTTACTGTTTATTTTTTTTTTATCCACTTAACCTTACTGCTATTACAAGAGGGTTGGGCAGGTGACAGGTTGTCTTTATGCCTTTTCCATGAACTCCAATATGTCTCTGCTGCCCTCTAAGGCAGCTAACCAAGCACAGATTGTGGTTGATTAGCTGCTTCCCTGGTTGTAACAGTCAGGGAATGACAGCTCTGAAACTGGAAGTGACGCAATCCTCATTGCTTCTGGCTTCATCACAGAGCCGCATCCATGATCTTGGTATAACCACTTGCTATATATGCATGGTGGTCAGCAAGTGGTTAAGTTAGAGACAAAAACATTAAAAGCCAAAACTTTATTGAACACTTCTAAACAGTTACAGCAGCAGGTTTTTTTTATTATTATTAAAGGTTTAAATGAATAAAAGCTGATAGTTGTAAGTACAACCAGCAGTGTTATTTGGTTTATCCCAACCCATCTATCCTCTTTGATGGACAGCATGGCCTCCTACAGGAAGTGGAAAAAAATGGATCTACTTGCAGAGTCAGGGGGAGAATCAGAAAAACAAAAATGTTAACCTCTCGAGTCCCCATTGTTGTTGTCAGCTGCTGCTGCACACATGTCTGAGGGGTTTGGATCTGGTCTCCACCAACCATTTCCAGCCAGCGGAAAATAATGTGTAGAAAAAAAAATAGTAAAAAATGTTTTGTATGTACAGCAATGCAGTGTCTTGGATTGTTATAATTTCTACATCAATACAACTGAATATTACATTAACCATTAATACAAACATTTCATGCATCACAATGTATCGTGCAAAGGAGAATAAAGCTCTGCTAGAGTAAAATGCAGGCATTCACTGGAGTTTTACCAGTTTTATATCTGATACACTACATAACAATTGCATGAAAGTGATACTATTTTAATCATCAGACTGGGATAAATTACAGGAAAAAAAATGAAATAAAAATATATGTATCTAAATTTCCTAAAGCCCTATTTGTCCCCAAAAACAATGATGTATCCTACATTTGGGTAGACTACAAATTTCAAAGGTGTAATGTGCAGAACTGAGACATCACCATAAATAAAAAAAAATGCTCATGAACTCAAGGGGGCAGTGGCGGCTCATCCATTAGGGGCGCACTGGCACTGCCTCCATGGTTTTTTGAAGCATGTGATTAGAGCCAGAGGCTGTAATAGGCTACAAAAAAAAGGTGGGCTCGGGACACAGAGCACTGCGCCTGAAGCCCACCCAGTTGTGTGCAAATGAATATTCACTATTGTAACACTGGTTCTCCTCCTGGCCAATCAGGAAGCGGGTCATGAGACCCATCACCCGATTGGCTGAAAGGAGATCTGATTGGATTGGCTGCCAGGAGGAGAAGGGAGGAGACGCTGGGAAGCCAAGACAGCAGCCGTCTGGAGAGAAGCTGCCGCCCGGAGTGCTGCCCACAAGATGAGGTAAGTGCGGGCCCTGACTGACGAGTGAGGGCTTCTGCGCCATCCGTGACCTGACCGGGGAGGTGGCGGCAAATGATTGTTTGCCGCCCTCCTCCAAAAAAAATGCCAGCTGCCACTGCAAGGGGGTTTAGAAAAAGAAAGGCTCAGGGAATGACAGATTGCACAATTTCTGTAATTATTGATATTGATTTGAAGTTTACCCCAAAAAAGGAGATCCCCACTCAGAGTCAATAAAGTAAATACATTAAGTTATACTCATCCCATAAAACAGCAGATTCTTGATGTTAGAAAGCTTGCACCAGCTTAAGAAGTTGCTTTCTCACTGAGCAGAGACTTTTTCCTAGCTGATGTCCCAGCGGCAGATCTGCCTGCAAAGCTGTCATCTATAAGAGGAAGTGGAACATGGAAAGGGGGCATTGATCATAGGAGGGGAGGTAAAACCTTTAGTGGGAAGTGTGGACAAGATGGGCTTATTAGCTGGAGGACTCACGATTGCTGATATAGCAATAATCAGCAGAACCTGGAAAGTACTCTCTCACTGAGGCTTCAGAGGCTTGGCAAGATGCCGCTTGACTGCTACCCAGTCTCTGTCAGTGGGGAATTGTTAAAGTTTCAGCTCAGGATCTGACAATGAGAAAAACATTTGGAAACACAGCTCAGTTAGTGAATGATGCAAATGCATTACATGTTCAGTCATAGCTAAGGGAGCTAGGGAGGAGGTTGAATCCTTATGGGTAGAGCTCCAAAGGGATGAAGCTAAGGGGAAAATAATACTGGGAGTATGCTATAGGCCCCCTAACCTGAGGGAGGAAGTGGAGACAGATCTCCTATCACAATTTGGATTAGCAGCAAGGGAAGTGTTATCATAATGGGGGATTTTAATTATCAAGACATAGCCTGGGCGGAGGGAACTGCGCATTCATCTAAGGCTCGCCAGTTCCTTAATGTCTTGCAGGACAATTTTATGGGTCAGATGGTAGACACACCAACTAGAAATAAAGCATTGCTGGATCTACTGATTACCAACAATACAGACCTGATCATGGATGTTGAAATACAGGGCAATTTAGGTAACAGCGATCACGGGTCAATTAGTTTCAGTATTAATCACACAAATAGGAAACATAAAGGGAATACGAAGACACTAAATTTCAAAAGAGCCAACTTCCCTAAACTACAAACCTTGCTAGAAGGCAATAATTGGGATAAAATCTTAGGAACAAAGAATACGGAGGAGAGATGGGTTTGCTTTAAGAGCATATTAAATAAGGGCATTAGCCAATGCATCCCATTGGGTAATAAAATTAAAAGAGTGAACAAAAGTCCTGGATGGCTTAACTCCAATGTAAAAATGCATATAAAAGCAAAGGAGAAGGCCTTCAAAAAATACAAGGTTGAGGGATCATCATCAGCATTCAGACTTTATAAAGAATGAAACAAGAAATGCAACAAGAATTGTAAGGGTGCAATAAGGACGGCTAAGATAGAGCAAAAAAAATCCCAAGAAATTCTTTAAGTATGTTACATAGTCCAACAGGTCCAACAGAGCTTCATTCCTAGTTGGGGCCTCAATAAACTGGACCATAAAATTGTCCTGTACTAGGTTTATAAATTTTTGCCCTTTAACTGTCCCAGCAGTGCCATTACTCCAGTCAATTTCTGGGTAGTTAAAATCTCCCATTACTATCACTGTCCCAGCCCTTGCAGCCCTTTCCATCTGTGCAAGGAGCTGAGTCTCCACCTCCTCGTTAACATTGGGTGGTCTATAACAAACTCCAATGATTAACTTTGAACTACGCCCATCTATATGCAGTTCCACCCATAATGCTTCAGACTCATCACACTCTCCATCAATCAGGTCCTCTTTCACACTTGCTTTGAGATCACTTCTCACATAGAGACAGACCCCGCCACCTTTAATTACTTAAGGGAAGTTTAAGATGTTACTTACAGATTAGAAGACTTCTGTTTAAACTCCTGTTTTCAACTCCTGGTTATTAACTCTCCACTTTAGTTCAAAAATTCCACTTGTGTTCACAAAATCCACATGCAAGCCACCATCAGCTGGGAGCAAGCTGTATGTAAATAGTAAAAAAGGGAGGACAGACCATATTGGCTCCATAAAGAATGAGGAAGGACATCTGGTTACAAAGGATGGGGAGATGGCAAAGGTATTGAATTTATTCTTCTCTTTAGTCTTCACGAGGGAATCAGGGGGGCTTCAGTAACAAAAACTCACCGGGACCAGATGGCTTGCACCCGAGGGTACTTAGGGAACTCAGTCAAGTGATTGCCAGACCGTTGTTCCTAATTTCTACAGTCAGTTTACTGATTGGAATGGTACCAGCTGATTGGAGAAAAGCCAATGTAGCACCAATATTTAAAAAGGGCCCAAAATACATCCCGAATTACAGACCAGTTAGCCTAACATCAATAGTATGTAAACTCTTGGAGGGGATGATAAGGGACTATATACAAGATTTTAGTAATGAGAACGGTATCATTAGCAGTAATCGGCATGGATTTATGAAGAATCGTTCTTGCCAAACCAATCTATTAACCTTCTATGAGGAGGTGAGTTGCCATCTAGATAAAGGAAGGCCCGTAGACGTGGTGTATCTGGATTTTGCAAAAGCATTTGACACCGTTCCCCATAAACGTTTACTCTACAAAATAAGGTCCGTTGGCATGGACCATAGGGTGAGTACATGGATTGAAAACTGGCTACAAGGGCGAGTTCAGAGGGTGGTGATAAATGGGGAGTACTCGGAATGGTCAGGGGTGGGTAGTGGGGTCCCCCAGCATTCTGTACTGGGACCAATCCTATTTAGTTTGTTCATAAACGACCTGGAGGATGGGATAAACAGTTCAATCTCTGTATTTGCAGACGATACTAAGCTAAGCAGGGCAATAACTTCTCCGCAGGATGTGGAAACCTTGCAAAAAGATCTGAACAAATTAATGGGGTGGGCAACTACATGGCAAATGAGGTTCAATGTAGAAAATTTGTAAAATTATGCATTTGGGTGGCAGAAATCTGAATGCAATCTATACACTGGTGGAGAATCTCTGGGGGAATCCAGGATGGAAAAGGACCTGGGAGTCCTGGTAGATGATAGGCTCAGCAATGGCATGCAATGCTAAGCTGCTGCTAACAAAGTAAACAGAATATTGGCATGCATTAAAAAGGGGATCAACTCCAGAGATAAAACAATAATTCTCCTGCTCTACAAGACTCTGGTCCGGCCGCACCTAGAGTATGCTGTCCAGTTCTGGGCACCAGTCCTCAGGAAGGGTGTACTGGAAATGGAGAGAGTACAAAGAAGGGCAACAAAGCTAATAAATGGTCTGGAGGATATTAGTTATGAGGAAAGGTTGTGAGCCCTGTACTTATTCTCTCTGGAGAAGAGACGCTTGAGAGGGGATATGATTTCAATATACAAATACCGTACTGGTGACCCCACAATAGGAATAAAACTTGTTTGCAGTAGAGAGTTTAACAAGACTCATGGCTACTCATTAAAATTAGAAGAAAAGAGGTTTAACCTTAAACTACATTGAGGGTTCTTTATTGTAAGAGCGGCAAGAATGTGGAATTCCCTTCCACAGGCGGTGGTCTCAGCGGGGAGCATCAATAGTTTCAAGAAACTATTAGATAAGCACCTTAATGACCGCAACATACAGGGATATACAATGTAATACTGACATATAATCACACACATAGGTTGGACTTGATGGACTTTTTTCAACCTCACCTACTATGTAACTATATGTAAATGCTCCATAAAAAAGATAAAGATGAAAAACATAAGGAAACAGAGTTCAGTCATTGATGATACTTTAAAAAAAATTGTCAAAGGATAAAACAATCAAGGACTTTCTAGGTGTGAGTCTGATGGACATAAGCACTAAACCCAGTGCTTACATCTGATATTTTCCTGTTTGTTTTTTAAAGTAGCATTATACCTTTGACTCGTTTACTAGCTTACAAGGTGACATGAGATATGAAACTGATGAGACACACAACTCTTTCATTGTGGCTTAGCTGTTACCCCTTTAACCTTCCCCCTTCTTCCAGAGTTTCCTTTCTGCAGCTGAAGTTTGTGAATCCTCTGGTGTTTTATTAGCCCTTCTTTAACTTGATAATGTTTGCCACATTCAGGACACTGATATGGCTTCTCCCCAGTGTGAGTCATCGTGTGTGTAATAAGATGACCTTTCTGTGTAAAAGATTTGTCACATTCAGAACATCGATATGGCTTCTCTCCATTGTGAACCCTCTGGTGTATAATAAGCTCTGACTTCCTTTGAAAAGCTTTGTCACATTCTGAACACTGATATGACTTCTCTCCAGTGTGAATCCTCTGGTGTATGATAAGGCTTTCCTTATAAGTAAACATTTTTCCACATTCAGGACATTGATATGCCTTCTCGCCAGTGTGAATCCTTTTATGTATAAAAAGGTACGCCTTAGTTGTAAAAGCTTTGTCACATTCAGAACACCGGTATGGCTTCTCTCCAGTGTGAATCACCTGGTGTATAATAAGCTGTGCCTTCACTGTAAAAGCTTTATTACATTCAGAACATTGATATGGCTTCTCTCCAGTGTGAATCTTCTGGTGTCTGTTAAGATTTTCCTTATGTGCAAACGTTTTTCCACATTCAGAACAATGATAAGCCTTCTCACCAGTGTGTATCCTTTCATGTATGATAAGGAATTCCCTCCTTGTAAAAGCTTTATCACATTCAGAGCATTGATACGGCTTCTCTCCAGTGTGAAAATGTTGGTGTCTAATAAGATGTGCCTTCTGTGTAAAACCTTTGTCACATTCAGAACATTGATATGGTTTTTCTTCAATGTGAATCATCTGGTGTTTGATAAGCCCTCTTTTGAGTGCAAAAGCTTTATCACATTCGAAACACTGATATGGCTTCTCTCCAGAGTGAATCATTTGATGTCTGATAAGCTCTCCGTTGGCTCTAAAAGCTTTATCACATTCAGAGCACTCATATGGTTTCTCTCCAGTGTGAATCCTCTTGTGTATGAAGAGGCTGTTCTTCCATGTAAAAGCTTTATCACATTCAGAACACTGATATGGCTTCTCTCCAGTGTGAACCCTATGGTGCTTGATAAGATCTCCGTTGGTTTTAAAAGCTTTGTCACATTTGGAACACTTATATGGCCTCTCTCCAGTGTGAATCATCGTGTGTCTTAAAAGATGTGACTTTGTTTGAAAAGCTTTGTCACATTCAGAACATTGATGTGGCTTTTCTCCAGTGTGAACCTTCTTGTGTCTGATAAGATCTGCCTTGTGTTTAAAAGCTTTGCCACATTCTGAACATCGAAAAGGTCTCTCTCCAGTGTGAACCTTCTGGTGTTTGATACGTTTTGCCTCCATTGTAAAATCTTTCTCAAATTCCAAAACAAATAGCTGGAAATGACTCCTCTTATGTATAAATGGGTTGGACTTTACTGTAAAGCCCACTTCCAGAACACTGAAATTACTTTTCTCCTGTTGTCCTCTGAGGCTGGGTCAATGTTGAAGATTGAGATTTAGAACATGGATATGTCTTGTGTCCTGTGTGAATCCTCTAGTGAACTTAAATAAAGACTTTCAGTCACTTTGGACACCCATATGGCTCATTTCTCATGTGACTTGTATGAGAATCAACATGACTGAAAACTTGGTTCATCAATCCACCTGTACAGAAAAAAAAGATAGTCAGAATTCTATATAAAAGGATAAAGCTGCTATTCTTACCATTCATTATTAAATATATCTAACATTCAGAAAGGATATGTACAGTATTATACATTTTTAACCACTTACGGACCACCACACGCCGATATACGTCCTAAGTTTGAAGAGGAATATCATTGTTATGGCAGCAGATAGCTGCTACAACCCCGGAATTCTCTTCTTCAGCCGACGGTCCACTTTCCAATCAGAGTGGTCTCTGCGGCGGGTTCGCCGCAAGATCACTTTTATCGGCGGCGGGAGAGGGCCCCCCTCCCGGAGCACTCCGGTGCCCTTCGCCTCTTACCGAAGCCGTCGGCAGCGGTGGAAGCGATCGGATCTTCACTGGGTATGGAGGAGACTAGTGAGGGGAAGATGGCCCCCACCCGTCTCCATAACAATGCAGGGCGGAAGCGACGTCAAAACTTCACTTCTGCCCATAGTGCTTAAAAGGGCCATTTAAAAAAAAAATTAAATATGAAAATTTTTTTTTTATTGCATTTTAGTGTAAATATGAGATCTGAGGTCTTTTTGACCCCACATCTCATATTTAAGAGGCCCTGTTCTGCTTTTTTTTCTATTACAAGAGATGTTTACATTCCTTGTAATAGGAATAAAAGTGACACATTAAAAAAAAAAAAACAGTGTAAAAATAAAATATAAAAAGGTAAAATAAATAAGATTTTTTTTTTTAAATGTTCCCCATCCCGACGAGTTAGCATGCAGAAGCAAACACATATGCACCTGCATATGAAAATGGTGTTCAAACCACACATGTGAGGTATCGCCGCGATCAGTAGAGCGAGAGCAATAATTCTAGCCCTAGATCTCCTCTTTAACTCAAAACATGCAACCTGTAGAATTTTTTAAACGCCGTCTATGGAGATTTTTAAGCGTAAAAGTTTGTCGCCATTCCACATACGGGCACAGTTTTGAAGCGTGACATGTTGGGTATCAATTTACTTGGCGTAACATTATCTTTCACAATATTAAAAAAAATTGGGCTATCTTTACTGTTGTCTTATTTTTTTATTCAAAAAAGTGTATGTTTTCCAAAAAAAAATGCGCTTGTAAGACCGCTGAACAAATACGGTGTGACAGAAAGTATTGCAACGACCGACATTTTATTCTCTAGGGTGTTTAAAAAAAAAATTAATGTTTGGGGGACCTAAATAATTTTCTAGCAAAATAACTGTTTTTAACTTGTAAACAACACATCTCAAAAAGAGGCCCGGTCCTTAAGTGGTTAAATGTTTGCATTTATTTTTATTGGGGACAGTAGATTATTCCCATTGGCTGGTAAAATGGACAGTCTATCACAATTTTCTGTAGGAGAATCTCATTCTTTGTTCTGATTCAGAGCATTGTGCTGCATAGTGATAGGTGAATGTGCTTGGGTTCAGATTTGTGGGTAAATTAAAAGGAAAAAGAATTGCGCTAGGTGCATGTTTTTAAAAAAAAAAAAAAAAAATATTATTAAAATGAAAAAACATGAAGGATATCCTGCAGCTATGCACTATAACCCTGATATAGGGCACAGAGAAATAAATGTAGAAATAGTAGTGCAGCGCTGGATAATAATATGTTTACAAAAATGCAAGTGAAGTGCAAATTACAATGTATATAAACAAAACATAAGTGATCATAATACAAAATACAAAAAGACCATCCAGTGAAAAACAGTCCATAAAGTGATATCAATTAAAAATGTGCATAAAAAAAATCCCCAAAAAAATATTATTGACAAAAAAATGCATTAAACCACAAATGTGACACAAAAAAAAAAGTCCGTTAATAAAAGTGCCCAAATGAAAAAAATCCAGTGAGAGACCCAAGGTCTGTATTCTTCACTACTTGTGCTGCCCATCACCTTAAAATACAATGGAGGCTTACAAGAAAGCCTGCGACCGCCCTTCTCAGGGGGGAGTCAAAACAGGCTTAGTAGAACCGATAAGGATGCTGCTGGAAACCTCACAGACTTCCCTCATGGATGATCAGCTGGCGTGAATGAATAAAGTGCCTTCCATAGCAGACTCACAGGAGACCGGTGTCACACATCAATATAATGACCAGGGAAACAGAAAACTGCACACCGATGAGTGACCACTTTTTCTACAACGTGCCAAAAACAACTTGGCATGCAGTGTTCAGGTTGAGTCGTAAGCTGCATATACATTAACACAGCTCGCTAATCTTTTTTTTTCATTTTTTCATTTGGGCACTTCTATTTATGGACTTTTTTTGTGCCACATTTGTGGTTTAATGCATTTTTTTATCAATAATATTTTTTTTTATTTTTTGTGCACATTTCTAATTGATATCACTTTATGGACTGTTTTTCACTGGATGGTCTTTTTGTATATTGAATTATGATCACTTATTTTTTGTTTATATACATTGTAATTTGCACGTCACTTGCATTTTTGTAAACATATTATTATCCGGCGCTGCACTCCTATTTCTACTCAGATTTCTGGGTACATTTGGCAAGTCATCTTAAAATCCAAAAACTGCAGGCTTAAATGCAAACTCCATTGAAGTCAATAGAAGGCGACTCTTGCAAATCAATTCTCTCCAATGTAAACTCTAATAGGTGAGTGATTGTCCACTAAAAAGGCATAGAATACCATTCTTGGGGGATATCTGCCTGAGAAATGACATGCAGAATAGAATGCAGTAAAGCAAAAGTGGCATTTAGGAAAAAAAATACCATTTCAATTGCCACTAAATTACATTTCCTAGGAACTTTGTTTTGTTTCAAAAAATTCTATTCAACATCCATACCAGATATTGATCCTTGATGAGGGTCTGGTATGAATTGTAAGAGGGTATTTATGCTACAAAAAAAGATTTGAGTAATTTACCATAGGTGGTCAAGACATCACCAAGGAGACCCCCACCATTAGATTTATATCAGCAGTCATCAACCAGAGCAGCCAGAAGACAAACAGTTGTTGGGGTAAGAATGGGTTGGTGGGCTTTTTTGTTCTCATTCTTAAAGGGGGCTTCCACATTCTGATAAGTTCCCTCACAGATCTCCACAACCTTTCAGCAAGGGTTGTGAAGAAGAAGACCTTGTCCTCATCAATATGGGGACAAAGTTCTTTACCAGGAGGACCCCCCTTGACAAGATACTCCCCATACTGAGGACATGTGGCCTGCTATGGTTCAGAAGTGGGGGATGGTCATCGCCCCTTTCCTGGCCTGCCAGGCTGCATGCTCAGATAATAGACTGGTATGAATTGGGGGGAATTCCCACGCCTATCGCCCACTCCTTTACTTTCATGGTTAGGATTTTCCCAGCTATGTAAGTGAATGGGGAAAGTAGTGAAGTAATGCACTCTATCAAATGCCATTTCCCCAAACCCAGTTATTTTCTCACTAATCGTTGGTTTGAAAAAGTTCTTACATACTGTGGAATGATTTATGGCTGTTGTCTGGAAAAAATCAACCGTAGTATTTATTTAGAATTTGAAATTTATGTTATCTATATCTCCAAAATGAAAAGCACATACACCGCGCAACTGAGCAATAAACAAATATATAAGGAAAAACTATATATAAAGTAAAAGTGTATAAACACCCCTTAGTGGTAATCATTAAATATAACTATCACTGCTGCCACCATACACAATTACAAAAATACCCAACATATCCAAATTGATTCACAATCTAGATAATGGTAGCACTGCTGTGTAAACCAGAATCATGAAAATCAATAAAGAGATACCATTAACCAAATAGTGCTAATATTGTTCCATAAAGCTTAAATAAATGACAACATGCTCCTTTAAGTACACATACGATATAAAAGTATTTAATTGTTCATTTGTTAGAACCATCTCAAAAATGGGTGAAAATAGAACAAGTGTGCCATGGACAGGAAGTGACACGGGATTAATACGGAGGGTGCAGTATGGAAAGCAGACTCTAGATGGTGCTGGGCTAAATAGATGAAAAGTATAAAAACAAACAGAGGTTAAAAAAGACAATAAGGGTGAAAAGTGCATAGTAAAAGGACAAAGTGAGTCCACTGGGAATCCATGCTGTCCATCCAAAGGATAAGTTCACCTTTCATAACATGTTACACCCATATTCAGGGTGTAACATGTTACATGTTATGAATGCACTGCCCCCAATCCCTGCTGTGACAGCAGGCGGGGATTTTCTCCCCATGTCTGCTGCAACAATTCACAAAAGATGAGGCAACTTTTGCGGTGGTCGGCTTGTAGTTTTCTATGAACTACCCCGGAAATGTGAGCTCTATGTCAGTTCATTGAGTCTTCCTGTCAGAATGTATTGGCTTCCTCATCCGAGATACGAGCAAGCTGGTACACTGACAGATCTGCAGGAGACCTGCGTGGCAACAGAGATCTGCTGATCACTAGTGCAATGCTTTACAGGCTCCAGAAACAAAAAATAATAAATGTACATTGTTTGTACCTGCAAAAACCTGTGCAATTATTTTTTGTTAAAAGGTGAACCCGGAACACAGTGCCATCAAAAGATGGGGTTCAGCTTTAACTATTGAGGAACAACCAAAATAATGGTGACAAAATAATAAAATAAAAATAGCAAACAAAAATAAATTAGAAAAATTAATTGGTAATAAAATATTATTAAAAAATAATTGTTAGTGAGCTCAGGTGGCTGGGGGGGTGGGTGGGTTGAATGCAAAAATGGCATTGACAAGCAATGTGTGTGATCAGCATATTGCAACTAGAGAAGTGATACTTCATGACACATAACTGTGTGAATCTGAACCAGGGGTCTCAATGTTCCGGCCCGCGGGCCATTTACAGCCCGCGGAGTGGTTACAATTGACCCGCAGGACTGATGCATTTCCTGGTAAGCAACGGCCGCCTGCTTACAATGTTTTTTTTTTCTCTTCCTGGTTTACTCGGAGAAAGTCGGGTTAGCTGACGTCGGTGACATCACGTGACATCCGCCGCTGTTGCTTCTGGGAGTTGTGGTCCATGGCTGTGCGCCCAAGCTCCCTGTCCCCGGCAGGTGGAGTCTCGAGAGCAGCGAGCATAGCCAGCCTAAATACAGCCATTGGCATTGTTATGGGGTGCGGGAGGGGCTGGTGGTGTGGCTGCCTCCTCCGCTCCTCCCACAGACTCCTTCACTATGGATGATGCCGCAGCTGAATCAGATAGAGGCGAGGACAGACACAGCAGCCCTGCCCAGCCACCCGGGTCTTCATCTTCAGACATGAGGCATGCTATGTAAGTTACTCTGAAAACTGTCACTACATAGAGTTCTAAGATGCCCTGTACCACCCCAACCTGCCCTGTGCCACCCCAGCCTGCCCTGTGCCACCCCAACCTGCCCTATACCACCCCAACCTGTCCTGTGCCACCAAAACCTGCCCTGTACCACCCCAACCTACACTGTGCCACCCCAACCTGCCCTGTACCACCCCAACCTGCCCTGTGCCACCCCAGCCTGCCCTGTGCCACCCCAGCCTACCCTGGGCTACCCAAACCTGCCCTGTACCACCCCAACCTACACTGTGCCACCCCAACCTACACTGTGCCACCCCAACCTGCCCTGTGCAACCCCAACCTACACTTTGCCATCCCAACCTGCCCTGTGCCACCCCAACCTGCCCTATACCACCCCAACATGCCCTATACCGCCCTAAACCACCACAACCTGCCACTATACCACCCTATACTACCCTAATCTGCCACTATACCACCCTATACTCTCATTTACAGGGGCTGGTTTGGGCTGCGCCCAATGACCTGCGCTGCCTGCATGGTGCTGTGCAGCCTAGACAGGGGGGTGACACCATGTTTTACCACACCAGGTGACACCAACCCTAGTGACGCCACTGACTACAGCCAAACTACAACTCCCAGTGGGATCTTCTTGGACACCGTCATGGCTGAGTCTGACTCACTGGCTCGGCGTGCAAGAAGGAGGACCTGTCCTGCTGAGCCCGAGCTGGCAACTGCCATCGGCTCATGGCTGAGGTCATGGTGAGAGACCCTGACACCCCCAGCTGACCCCCACATGATCGTCCCATCTATCCCCCCCTTATACACCTCATTTACCATGCCCCAGTGCCCATCCAGTAACCTTAAAATAGCCCTCAACACTGGGAGCTGCCCAAGTGCCCATGGCCTGTGGATCCTGCTAGGAGCTCACTGCGAACCTGTGGGGTCCTGCTGGCCGCTGACCTGTGGGGTCCTGCTGGCCTCTGGCCATGGGTCCTGCTGGCCTCTGGCCATGGGTCCTGCTGACCTGCGGGTCCTGCTGGCCATGGCCTTTGAATTTGTAAGAGCTCACAGAGCACTCAGAGCAAGAGGTCCTGACAATATGCCACCACGTGACATCATATGCTGCTTGCAGAGCTTTGCCTTAAAAAAGAGGACATTATGCGTAAAGCACGCAGGAACGACCAGATTGTTTTTAACGGAGAAACCATAATGCTCTTTCATGATCTTTCCCAGATCACTTTAAAGAATCGCAGAGCTCTCAGACCATTACTAGACAAGCTACGAGAAAAGGATCTCCGATACACGTGGCGATTTCCATTCGCACTTCTGGTGAATCATAATGGGAGACAGCACACATTGCGCTCACCAGAAGATCTCCCAGATTTTTGCCAAGCGTTGCATCTGGAACCTGTGGACCTGCCAGAGTGGTACCAGGAATTTATGCTACCTCCACTGGAAAGATCCCCCTTCTCATCTCCCGACAAACGCGTCTCTAAGAAGATGAAATCATCGCGCCCAGGGGGGTCACAAGCAGGAACTCCAAATAACAGACCTCATGCATCCAGGGGTTTTGAAGAAGCCTGAAGATGTTCACCGAGACTGACACTGTACATGGATGGTAGTAAGTAAATTCGACTTACTTGAAACAAGGCCATGCATGCTGACCCCACAGTTTTAAGCCACCAGAACCCAAAAGACACTCCGGCTGGATTCGTCTTGACAAACGGAACTGCACTTATCTCGCAAACAATAACACACAAGGAGTCGGGTCTTGTCGACCATTTATCTCAGATGGAGATGATGCCTATAGGGACTGTTGCTTTTTTCCCCCATGTTGGCTTATGCCAATTTTATAGGTAAACTACTTACTTATAGCAATTATAATAGACACGGCGATATTAGTAGGAACAAGTGGTCTTTAGGTTACAATTGTTTATCTTACATTTCAGCAAATTTAGACCACAGAAATGTCGATGACATAAAGTAGTGGATTCACCTTAAAACCATCTCTGAAGGGAAGACAACAAGATGATACCCCCGCATGGAGGGGGGCCTTGGAGTCTCCTTGGAAAGCAGAGGCATAGTCAAGCAGATCATCGACATTTCTTCAAACAATGGTTAACGAGTTAGAGGCTAGGGGTAAGTTCCTTCAGTGTTGCACTTTGGGTGCATAGTTGACCAATACTGTTTACATTGTGTTTATAATGGCTGCTGCTGGTTTATGCTTACCAGTTGGGTGTTACATATCTAATTCAATTAATTGGACTAACCAGAGCGATTAGGCGGCTGCCAACCACGCTCCAACAAAGTGCTCCTTGACAGGAGAAGATTTCCCCTGGTTGGGAGCACTAATATATCACCTTGGTCCCATTGGGTACCCAAGGAGATCACAATATCTCTCATTACTCAGTATTCACTTCTTACTTTTTCTCCGCTGTATCTTTCTACTTATACTTTCTCAACGGGTATCGTAAAAAATAGTGGAAACTTAAGTTGTCTTTTTATTATTGCTTCGATAGCTCTCTCTGAGTCCTCAAGATGGCGTACTCATCCCTGGGTCATGAGCCTACAGTGATTTCTCACAACACGAAGGGCCTGAATATCCCTGAAAAGCGCAAAACCCTTTTGAAGGAACTCAAAAAAGGTAAACCTCGTTTTGTGTTTTTACAGGAAACACACTTCAAAACTCAACAAATTCCTAAGCTGACTGACTCTTTTTTCACACAGGCATACCACGCAATGAATGATTTAGCGAAATCCAAGGGAGTGTCCATACTTATTAGTAGGGACGCTTCCTTTGAACTATCTGACAAACTCATTGACCCAGAGGGCAGGTTTATATTCCTGAAAGGGAAATGCTGTGGTACACCTATTAAGCTAGCAAATGTTTATTTCCCCAACACAGCACACCTGACCTTCTGCCGCAAAATTCTTGGAAAACTCAAAGATTTTGGCTCAGGATGTATCATTCTAGGAGACAATTTTAATGTCCCACTAAACCCTATCACTGATACGTCCACAGGCAAAACCTATATTACGTACAAAATACTTAAACGAGTAAAAACATTCCTGAACTCACTACAACTAGTAGACTCTTGGAGATTTATTTATCCCGAGGAAAGAGACTACACCTTCTACTCCATACCTCACGGCAGATACTCAAGAATAGATTATATTTTTGTCTCACAAAGACTTAGATATGATCTTAGGAGCTAAAAATTAGGGATCCAGACCTTTTCAGACCATGCCCCCATTTCATTATCATTGAAGATCACAGAACCACAACCTAAAACAAATATCTGGAGATTAAATTTGGCATTGTTGACAGACCCAATTTTACTTCCTCAAATAGCGACGTCATTGACAGAATACTTTAAAACTAACACCACACCAGACATTAATCCCCTTTCAATATGGGAAGCACATAAATGCACAATCAGGGGAGAACTCATCAGAATCGGTTCTCACTGCAAAAAAGAAAGGGAAAAAAAAATTAAGTCCCTGATAGAGAAAATTCACGTCTTGGAATCCCTACACAAACAATCCCTGACAGAACACTCGGCAACTGAACTCCTAGAAAACAGAAAGGCACTCCAACAGATTTTTGACACAAGGGCCAAAAGATTCTTATTTTTCCAAAAAAAAATCTACTATGAACACGGCAATAAAACAGGAAGCTTATTAGCGAGAGCCATAAAAAATGCGAAGACACAACAGAACATCCCAGACATACGAACAAAAGAAGGGAACCTAGACATCACTACCAAAAAAATTGCACAACACTTCCATGAATACTACACGGCCTTATATAATTTACCTAACCCACAGAAACCTAGCTCAATTCAGGAAACAAGGACACAAGCTATACGTCAATATCTAACAGAATCAAAGTTACCCACACTATCAAATGAAGATATTTCTCAACTAGAAAGTCCCATAGAAGCTTTTGAACTACAACAACACCTTTAAACACCTAAAGACAGGGAAAAGTCCGGGGCCGGACGGCTTCGCGGCAATTTATTACAAAACATTTCAGGAAACTCTGCTTGGACCGCTGCTACGGGCTCTGAACTACATGTCTGAGCCCAGGGAGATCCCAGCGGATTTTCTCAAGGCACATATAACAATTTTTCCCAAGCCAAACAAGGACCTGACAGAATGTGCTAGTTACAGGCCAATATCTCTGTTGAATCTGGATGTGAAATTGATTTAAAAAATAATAGCTAACAGATTGAAACCTCTGCTTCACGGCCTGATAGGAAGCGAGCAAGCAGGTTTTATGCCAGGGAGAGAAACCAGAGACAATGTTATCAAAACACTCAATTTAATGCATGCTGCTCGGGTGCGGAAAATTGAAGGCCTTCTCCTGTCCACAGACGCGGGGAAGGCCTTTGACCGCGTGGCCTGGGATTTTATGCTAGAAACCTGTAGGTACATTGGCTTGGGAAACAATATGATGTCTTGGATTTCTATGCTCTATAAAACCCCTACTGCACAATTGAAGATCAATGGCTCCCTTTCAAACACAGTAAAAATCAACAACGGTACGAGACAGGGTTGCCCTCTCTCGCCCCTTTTGTTTATTCTAACGCTAGAGCCATTTGTCAGACGGATTGTAGCAGAAAGGGCAATACAGGGTTTTGAGGTAGGAAAAAAAAAAAAGTACAAGGTAGCGGCATACGCAGACGACTTGTTATTTTTCATAACGAACCCCCACATTTCACTTCCCTCCTTGATGAAAGAATTTTCTATTTTCGGGTATTTTTCAAACCTCAAAATGAATTATGCCAAGTCGGAAATCTTAAACATCTCGATCCCTACAAATAAAATAGAACTCATCAAATCAAATTGCCCCTTTAAATGGGTAGGTTCAGCGCTTAAATATTTAGGGATTTGGCTGACTCCCAAACTATCTCAAATTTTTGAACACAATTTCACCCCCCTATTGAAAACAATATGCTCAGATCTACAAAGTTGGCACCCAAAGGGCATCTCCTGGTTTGGAAGGGTGGCCATTTGTAAAATGATTATTTTACCAAGAGTTCTGTATCTATTTAGAAATCTACCGATAAAAATTCCCCAAAACTTCTTTAAATTACTTCACTCAACTCAAACAAAATTTATTTGGGCCCACAAAAAACCCAGAGTAAGATTCTCTCGGCTCAATAAGCCCAAAGACAAAGGGGATGGGAATCCCAGATTTCTGCACCTATTACCTCGCCGCCCATGTAACCAGGATAATAGACTGGCATTGTCACTTTAAAATTAAAGATTGGGTGGAAATAGAAGAAATATTAAGCCATACACCAATAAGATATTCACCATGGATTCAGTGGAGAAGTCTCCCAGCAGAGATGAGGACACACCCCCTAGTGGGCACTACTCTAGCAATATTCCATAAATTAACGAAACTTACAAACTTCTCGTCACATCTTAGTCCACTCACTCCATTACAGAATAACCCTGACTTCCTACCGGGAATGGGAAACCGATCACTACGATCTACTGACACAAACAAACCCCTATAGGCTCTACAATGCTTCCACAATCAAGAGTTCAGGGACTTTGCAGACATCAAACACACCAACAACCTACCAGATTTACAGTTATGGACTTATTTTCAATGCCGTAGTTACCTTAACAGAATACAAAGGAAACATAATTTCAACAGACCACTAACGGAACTAGAGTCAGTCTGTCAGACAGAGGAACCCATCTCCAAAGTGACCTCACTAGCATACCGTTGGATTCAAACAGGGGAAGACAAGGGTGAAGGGATCTCAGGGAGAGCTGGTCGAAAGCACTAGGTATTCCGTTGTTGACCTCACAATGGAAGAAAGCATGCATTTTTGCTCATAAATGCTCCCTGAGCACAAGAACTCAGGAAACAGCATACAAGTTACTCACTCAATGGTATGCCACACCAGTAAAGCTACATTCATGGTTACCGGACCATTCAGAAACATGTTGGCGTTGTAACTCTGAAAAAGGGTCCTTAATACACATTTGGTGGCAATGTCCTGTGCTGAGCACATTCTGGGCAAAGGTCAGGGAGAAGATATTCTTGATAACAGAAACAAAATTAAAGCTGGATGCAATGGGATGTCTCCTGCATGTCACGGAATTCCCCATTAAGAGGTACAAACACTCACTTACCAAACACCTTTTGAATGCGGCCAAAGCCCTCATTCCACTGTACTGGAAGTCTACAAAAATCCTGACTATTCGGGAATGGTTTGGTAAGATAGCGGAGTTCTATGAGATGGAGGAGACTATTGCACAAGCAGGAGAAAATGTGGAACGCTTTCACAAAACCTGGTCACCATGGCTTATATATAAATATTCGCAGGCATATATTGATGTTATGAAATAGGACATTACTGTAAGTTTACACTCATCAGATTAAACTCGGCGATAAAAAACAGTCAAAGGATGAATATAGTTTTCCATTAACCGAAATTGAAAGTATGTACATTACTATCCTTTTCTTTCTTTCTTTTCCCAAACTATCTTTTCTCTTTGAATGACAATATTAGATTTACAAATGACAGTTATTGACACTCGCTTTAATAAATCTTGAAGTTGAGTTACCACAAACAATTTATACTAATTCTTGCAACATAACTGAAGTTATGTATTGTTTCTGATGTTTTATCTAACATTGTATAGTATTATGTGGAGCTGCGCCTCCACAGATGTATCTCTTTATTCTTTACAATAAACTTTGATGAAAAAAAAAAAAAATCATTTTTAAATGAGCAGTGATTTATTGATGCTCACTTAAAAAAAAATCCTTTCAATATTGTGCCTGGGGTCCCCTTAGTCTGCCTATAAAGTGGCGCATCTGTACCTTGTATAGAATCTGCTGCAGCAATAATTGCATTTATAAAGGCCATTTTTTTTTTTTGTACCTGCAAGCTTAACTAATTTTGTAAGCAACGGCTTGGGGGGCCTGTCTGTGTGATGAGGCCACAATGTAGTGCACTGGGAACAAGATTAGAGATTTTTTTTTATAAATTCTGGTGTCTCCTCCACAGACTTTGGATAGAAGTAACAGGTGTGGAAAAATTTGGCTTTGGGTGTCGGTGGCGCCTTCACACCATAACCCTATAAGAGTCTTGATGAAAGCAAGAATTGTCCTTGCTGTCAAAAATTGCAATGATATGCACCTGTCAAACAGTTATGGAAAAATAGTTTTTTGGATGTCGGTGGCAGCTTCACACCGTAACCCTATAGAGGTACTCTTCATGAAAGCAAGAATAGGCCTTGCTGTAAAAAAATTTAATTTGATGCACCTGTCAAAGAGATGTGGAAAAATTGTTCTTTGGGTGTCGGTGGCGCCTTCACACTGTAACCCTATAAGAGGTACTCTTGATGAAAGCAATAATTGGCCTTGCTGTTGTAAATTGCAATGATATACACCTGTCAAACAAGTGCAGAAAAATTGGTCTGTGGGTGTTAATTGTGCCCATAAAACCTACACCAAAAATATTATTCCAGATGAAATCAACACCCACAATGCTAAGCAGCCTAGAAGTCTTGCAGAGACTCCACATCCAAAAACACTTAATCTGTGACATCGGCATCAGGGGCTTTATAGCTGGTAACCCAGGACTGGTTCATTTTCATAAAAGTCAGACAGTCCACAAAGTCTGTGGACAGACATGTTCTATGATCAGAAACAAAACCTCCAGTAGCACTGAATGCCTGTTGGAAAGTATGCTAGATGCAGGGAAGTCCAGCAGCTCAATATTGAGCAGGTTCTGGCCGGTGGTCTATTCTCATGACCCAGTAAGCCAGTGGATCGTCGACTGGAAAGCTCTCCATCTCTGTTTTCGCCCCTAGATAACCAAGCACCATGTGATGTAGATGCTGCCGATGGAACGTGGAAGCTAAAAGCCCTGGGCGGCGATGACTAAAAAAAAAAATGGAGAAGCGCGTCACTTAGGCGGCCACCTTCTCCACTGCTCTTCTCTTAACCAACAGAAGTCTCAAAAGTATGTTTTCCATGACACTGTAACCTTCAAGAGTCATGAAAACCATTAAAAAAATCTCTTTTAAGGCGTCCTCAAGAGATTTCATCTTCTGCACTCTCTGTGGGGACGGGATGAGTTCTGAGACTTTACCCTTATAATGGTGGTCAAGGAGGGTTGCCAACCAATAGTGATCTTTCTCCATTATGCCACGTATTCTTATGTCCTTTCGCAAGGTTTGAAGCATGATGGAGCCCATGCACTGCAAATTTGCGGAGGCATGAGAAGCAGACTACTCAGGGTCCCTGAGTATTACAGTATCTGGAACTGCCTCCTCCCAGCCACATACTACTCCCAAGGGTTCTGCGGATAGAAAACCTTTGCTTACTTTTTGACGTATGTCTTCCTCTGCTTCAATGCCTGCAAAACTGACATAACCCTCCTCCTCTCTCTCCTCTTTTTTTTTTCCCACAAAAATTTTTGTTGAAATTATAAATTTTTACAAACAATGCAGAAAACGCCATATTACTTATAGCCAGGTTGAAAGTAAAGAGTTCAATCAACATGTTACATGAAGTTCAAGATAAAGACAAGCAGGAACCTGCATATGTTGCCTCCTCATTAGGGATGAGCTTCGAGTTCGAGTCAAACTCATGTTCGACTCGAACATTGGCTGTTCGCAAGTTCGCTGAAAAGCGAACAATTTGGGGTGTTTGCGGCAAATTCGAATGCCGCAGAACACCCTTTAAAAGTCTATGGGAGAAATCAAAAGTGCTAATTTTAAAGGCTTATATGCAAGTTATTGTCATAAAAAGTGTTTGGGGACCCGGGTCCTGCCCCAGGGGACATGGATCAATGCAAAAAAAAGTTTTAAAAACGGACGTTTTTTCAGGAGCAGTGATTTTAATAATGCTTAAAGTCAAACAATAAAAGTGTAATATCCCTTTAAATTTCGTACCTGGGGGGTGTCTATAGTATGCCTGTAAAGGGGCGCATGTTTCCTGTGTTTAGAACAGTCTGACAGCAAAATGACATTTTGAAGGAAAAAACTCATTTAAAACTACCTGCCGCTATTGCATTGCCGACAATACACATAGAAGCTCATTGATAAAAACGGCATGGGAATTCCCCACAGGGGAACCCCGAACCAAAATTAAAAAAAAAAAAAGACATGGGAGTCCCCCTAAATTCCATACCAGGCCCTTCAGGTCTGGTATGGATATTAAGGGGAATCCCGCGCAAAAAAAAAAAAAACGGCGTGGGGTCCCCCCAAAAAACCATACCAGACCCTTATCCGAGCACGGGGATGAGGCCCTTGTCCTCATCAACATGGGGACAAGGTGTTTTGGGGGGCTACCCCAAAGCACCCTCCCAATGTTGAGGGCATGTGGCCTGGTACGGTTCAGGAGGGGGGGCACACTCTCGTCCCCCCCTCTTTTCCTGCGGCCTGCCAGGTTACGTGCTCGGATAAGGGTCTGGTATGGAATTTAGGGGGAACCCCACGTCATTTTTTTTTCAATTTTGGCCGGGGTTCCCCTTAATATCCATATCAGACCTGAAGGGCCTGGTATGGAATTTAGGGGGACTCCCACGTCATTTTTTTAAAAAATTTTGGTTCGGGGTTCCCCTGTGGGGAATTCCCATGCCGTTTTTATCAATGAACTTCTATGTGTATTGTCGGCAATGCAATAGCCGCAAGTAGTTTTAAATGTTTTTTTTCCTTCGAAATGTCACTTTGCTGTCAGACTGTTCTAAACACGGGAAACATGCGCCCCTTTACAGGCACACTATAGACACCCCCCAGGTACGAAATTTAAAGGGATATTACACTTTTATTGTTGTTTGACTTTAAGCATTATTAAAATCACTGCTCCTGAAAAAAACGTCCGTTTTTAAAACTTTTTTTTGCATTGATCCATGTCCCCTGGGGCAGGTCCCAGGTCCCCAAACACTTTTTATGACAATAACTTTAAAATTAGCACTTTTGATTATTCATGTTCGTGTCCCATAGACTTTAACGGTGTTCACCTGTTCGAGCAAACTTTTTTCCTGTTCGCATGTTCTGGTGCGAACCGAACAGGGGGGTGTTCGGCTCATCCCTACTCCTCATGTCTCAGCTAAACCTTCAAACCTACAGACGTGAGGTATTCGGACACACTCCTATTTAAGGGACTGTTGCAAATAATCCTACACGTCTACACATTTCCCATGGAGTAGGAGGCTTCACTCAAGAATAGTCAGCACCTGTTCTGTATGTACAATTACTCTAGCAGGTAGTGGGAGTGCGTCCGACTACTACGTCGGCCCTTGCTTATAGAGCTTATTGTTCAGTAAAATAGTAATAAGGAAAAAGGAGAGAAAAGAAAAAAAAATGAGAGAAGAAAGAAAAAAGGGAGAAGGGAAGAGATCCGAGTGAAGAGGGGAGGGAAGAGTAAAGGAAGGGGGGGCTGAGAGGGGGCACTGAAAAGAGCACCTTTGGGGAGGAGGTGGGTTCACCACCAGATACCCTCCCCAATATGCCCCAATTGCTGTGAAAGCTTTTGCAACTAATTAATACTCCTTTCAGGGGTTATCCCGGATAATGTCTTGGCAGTGTTGTGAACCTCGAAAATCGAGCCAGGGTGTCCATGTCTCTGTAAAGTATGTTATTCTGTCCTGTGCAGTGTAAATCAGCTCCTTCATAGCTGCTATCTGATTAACCCGTGTTACCCATTACTTCATGGATGGGGGTGACTTGAACCTCCAGTGGACTGGGAGACACAGCCTAGCTGCGTTGATCATATGCATAGCTATTGACCTATGGTAGCTCTTACGTGAAATTTTGGAAATGTAAAGAAGGTATTGGGCTGGTGAGAATTCTAATGGAAGCGAGGATAACTCAGTTGCCATTTCATGCACTTTCTGCCAATACGGCTGAATCAATGGGTACGACCCCCAAATGTGGAGGAACGTGCCTAGGTCCTGTTCACATCTCCAGCGTTGATCTGAGACTGTCGGGATATATTTATGGATTCGTTCTGGTGTTCTATACCACCTTGTTTTGATCTTATAACCATTTTCTTGGGTATGGATATTCAAAGAGCCCTTATGAATTTACAGATGTACTCAATCCCAGGAGGTTTCATCAATCACCATGTTTAGGTCAGTCTCTCAAGAGGCATGCTCCGATCTCAGGGAGGCATAAGGCTCTTTAAACATTGTGGCATAAAGCCCTGAGATTAAATGACCCTGGGGAGAGGAGCTGGAGCATAGCGATTCCAGGGGAGTAGGATTTTTTGCAAAATTATCTCTATTCATAGGACTGTCCAGAAAATGTTTCAATTGGATATAAGCCCAGAAGGGGAAAGATTTTGTGTTGGAGAATGATGCCAGTTCCCCTTGTCGGAGAAACCTTTCTCTAGAGAAGAAATGTTTAGCCTGCATTTCTGCATAAGGCTATTCTGCTGATAGAAAAGCCCCCTCCATGTGGGGGGGAATTCCGGATTTCCCTTGACCGGGGTGATCGCACAATACGTACATGAAAGTGAGTGTACTGTACATGCCCTACCAAAGGCCTGTAGGGTTGCTCCAACAAGAGGATGTGAATGGACACCAGCCGGTATATGTTTCTTTGAAATCCAGGGGATGTTGTGGAGTTCAGTACCTGAGATCAGTTTCTCTAGGAAGACCCAACTCTTATATTTTGAATGGAGCCTCCAGTCCACTACTCGAGTTAAGTGGACTGCCCAGTAATACCTCTGGAGGTCTGGGAGTCCGATTCCACCCCCCCGACTTTGGTAATACAAATTTTGCCCACCCCACTCGTGCTGTCTTAGCTCCCCAGATGAAGGTTCTACACATGCGTTTGTACTCCGTGAAGAAGGAGGGCGGCAGATGGATCGGGATGGTCTGTAGTTTATATAGTAAGCGGGGGAGTACCGTCATCTTTAAAAATCGAGGCCCTACCAAACCAGGAGATAGTGGGTGCTCCCCATCTGTGAAGATCCTGCTGAATAAGCTTCAGTTCTGAGAGAAAGTTCTTTTCAAACAGATACCTAGATAAGTAATAGCGTCTGTTTTCCAGCGGAATGGCAGAGCTGTACTACCTTGGGGGGCAGGGAGACGTTTAGCGCATACGACTTTGAAAGATTAATTTTCAGATTGGAGATGGCTTTAAACTGTTCTAATACTGGCATTAGAATAGACAAGGATGTCAGCGGAGATGTAAGAAAGAGCAAAATATCATCCGCAAAGGCGGCAATCTTATACTCCCGCTGACATACCTCTATGCCTTTTATGTCTGTATTTGCGCGGATGCATCGGAGGAGGGGTTCCAAGGTAAGAATATACAGCAAGGGGGAAAGGGGACATCCCTGCCTAGTCCCAAGAAAGATGGGGAAGGCGTCCGACAGGTGGCCATTCACTCTGACTTTCTCTCTGGGATTGGCATAGAGTGCTCCAATAAAGGCCTGCATGCTTCTTCCCAGGCCCAGGGCTTCCATGACCGCATCCATGTAATCCCAGGCCACCCTGTCAAACGCCTTCTCCGCATCCATGGCCACGAAGCAGCCCTCTCTGTTGGTTGAAGTAAGCCAGTGATGTAGATTAAGGGCCTTAATGGTGTTGTCTCTGGTTTCTCTTCCAGGGACAAAATCAACCTGGTCCAGGCCCACCCAGGCAGGTACATGGTGGGATAGGCAAGTCGCCAGGAACTTGGCAAACAATTTAACATCTACATTCAAAAGAGAAATGGGTCAATAATTAGCTACATCAGTGGGGTCCTTATTTTCTTTTGATATGACCGAGATGTAGGCCTCTAATAGGCTATCCGACGCACAGGGAGAGTGAGAGAGGGCGTTAAAAGCCTTCAGAAAAGTCGGCGCTAATAGATCAGCAAAACTCTTGTAGTATTGTGCCGGAAAGCCATCTGGCCCCGGGCTTTTGCCGGGTTTCGTAGCCTTCAGAGCCTCCTCCCACTCCTCCGAAGACAGAGGGGCCTCCAAGGCCTGTGTCATGAGAGGGTTTACCCGTTGGTGGTGCTATCGGTCTCTTGGATCACAGTACCAGTGTCCACCAGCGGGTGTCTTCCAACACCTGGGACCTGCCGTAAGAGGTCTCTCCTGCTGGTGGCACTGTTGCATCCTTGGGCCGTAGTACCGGTGTCCACCAGCGGGTGCACTCCGGCAGTGTGGAGCAAACAGCACACACTGCACTCAGCTGTGACATGAGGTCAATTACCACAGCCTTATAAATACCCGGCAAGCCCTCATAGGCTTGCCTTAGTATCTTTCTCCCTGCGCCCTGACCTTGCTGCCTGTATCCTGATTGTGAACCTGTTCTGTCCTGCTCTGCTCTGCTCTGATCCGATCCGATCCGATCCCTATCCCAGGCCCATCCTGTTCTTGTCCCTCCTGATTTCCTTGGATCCCTGCCCTGCAGCTTAACCATCCATCCCCTCCCTGTCCTGCTGGTTTCCTGTCCTTACCCATCTGCTGACCTCCCTGTGTATGACCTTGGCCTGGCTTTGTTTACGATTCCGGTATCTCCATTTACTTGTATATATTGTTGTTTGTAGTGGGTTTGTTGTGTTGGTTTTGCACTGTTTATATTCCTTTTACTTATCACTTGTTTAATAAACACCATTATTTCACTTACATGTGTTTCTGGTCTCCTCTGTGCAGTCCACACAGTCTGGTCAATTAGATCCCCTGACAGCCTGTCTGTCAATTGCATCGAGCGCACGGGGGCTATATTTCCTCAGGAAGTCCTTCATGAGGTCAGATCGCACACCCTCCAACATTGGTCTATGTTCATGTGATTTAAGATTACCGTATATACTCGAGTATAAGTCGTTCCGAGTATAAGTCGAGGCCCTAATTTACCACAAAAAAAAATGGGAAAAACTTATTGACCCGAGTATAAGACGAGGGTGAGAAATGCACAGCTACTGTAAGTGGAAAAGAGGGTCAACAATGCCCATTTGCAGCATCACTGTGCCCATTTGCATGCCTCACTGTGCCCATTTGCAGCCTCACTGTGCCCATTTGCAGCCATAGGTCCCCTGAACTTCAAACTCGGTAGTTAAGGGTTTCTAGATGCCCCCTAGCTGCAGCCAAAATTTGGGGTCTCTGAACCCAAAGGGTCCCGAAATTACATTGCTGCAGATGGACACAGTTGACCGAATTTGGGGCCCCGTATCTCAGGGCCACTTAGTGCTAGGAACCCCAAATTTGGTGTGCAAACCCAGTGGAACTAGCACCATAAAATTTCCAAAGCTGGGATTTCTAGCTCCAAGTTTCTCCGAGATACAGAGCCCCAAAAATCAGTTCAGAAAATGTCAAGCACTTTTCTGCAGCAGAGAATGACATTTTCCAAACCGGTTTTGGGGCCCTGTATCTCAGGGCCACATAGTGCTAGGAACCCCAAATTTGGATATGTTATGGTACCAGGTCCACTGGGTTTGCACACCAAATTTGGGGTTCCTAGCTCCAAGTAGCCCTGAGATATGGGGCCCCAAAATCGGTTCAGAAAATGTCAAGCACTTTTCTGCAGCATAGAATGACATTTTCCAAACCGATTTTGGGGCCCCGTATCTCGGGGCCACTTAGTGCTAGGAACTTCAGCTTTGGATATGTTGTGATACCAGTTCCACTGGGTTTTCACACCAAATATGGGGTTCCTAGCATCAAGTGGCCCTGAGATACGGGGCCCCAAATTCGGTTCAGAAAATGACATTTTTTGCTGCAGAAAAGTGCTTGATTCGAGTATAAGTAGGGGGGCACTTTCAGCACAAAAAAATGTGCTGAAAAATTCGACTTATACGCGAGTATATATGGTATATAGCTTGCTATAGAAGAGATGAAATTGGCTAGCTATGCCTTCGTTTTCAGAGTAAGTTACCCCCCCTTGTCTACTATATGGTGCACAGTGGAGGCGAGAGTTCGTTTCTGTGTGAACCTCGCCAACGGCCTTCCAGGCTTATTACCCTGTTCATAAAATAGTTTCTGAGAAAGTACCTGTCTCTTCCGTGCCCTCTTAAATAATTCTTCTAATAGGATCGCTTGTGTCTCAGCTAACTCCTTAACTACCTTTACCGTTAGCGAGCGTTTATGCTGTGCTTCCAGTAAAGTTATCTTAGCCGACAAATCTCAAATTGTAATTTGATGCGTTCTTTTTTTCCTGGCTGCAATGGTTGGCAGGTGCCCCCGTACAACACATTTATGCCCTTCCCATTGGGTCATGGGGGCCACATCTGGGGTGTTATTGTGTTGGAATTAATCCTTAATGATCTGTGTGATTTCAGCTAGGTCTCCAAGTTCAGTAAGAAGAGAAGCATCCATTCTCCAAGTCCTGGTAGTCCCTTCCCGTTGAGGGAACTGCAAGGTGTGATCGGGTGGTGGTCAGAGAGAAACATATTCTCTACGGTCGCATCCCTTAAAAAAGTCAGTCCGTCTGGGAGATAAACAGGTAATCTAACCTAGAGTTGCGGTTATGCGGAGGCGATAAAAATATGTAATCTTTCCCCTGAGGATAGAATGTTCGCCAGGTATCGTGGAGCTTAAGAGAGGCAAGAGTAATCTTGACCTGGCGCAATGCAGAAAATGTGAGTGAGGAGGTTCCTGTGGAGGTATCATGGAGCGGGTCTAAGGCCATGTTGAAGTCTCCCCACAGTATCAAGAGCCCTGATTGAAACATAGTGAGCTGTAGGAGGACCTCTTTAAGGAAGGTTACCTGTTTAGAGTTGGGGCAATAAATATTCGACAATGTCATCGGCCAATTTTTCCAAGTGTCTTTTAGAAAGATTAATCTGCCTTCTGGGTCAATAACTTATCAGTCAGGTGGAACAGGAATGATTTAGCAAGCACTATAGACACCCCTTTTGTTTTAGAATCAGGACTGGTCCTATGGTAAACCTCCGGGAATCGGTTATTAGATAGGCGAGGCATAGAGCCTGATTTAAAAGGAGTTTCTTGCAGAAAAATCACTTTGGTTTTGTGACGATGAGCCTCAGCAAGAATGCTGCTGCATTTCTCCGGGATGTTAAGTTCCTTGGCGTTCAAGGAATATACCTTGAGAGATAGAGGAGCCAGTATCTGCACCGCAGAAGGCATGATTAGCAATCAAAAGTTTTTGTCAGTGCCACACCCTGGTTTTCTGGGGGAGGGGTCTATACACAGGGAACACAGGGAAAGAGGGGCAGGGAATAAAGAGCCGGATTAGGGAGAGAGATAGAGAAGGTAGAAATAGAAAAAGATTGAAAAAGGGAAGTTAAATAGAAATAAATCAATGAGAAGGGTTAGACCCACTGTGTACTGTAACTTCACTTAGATTTTGCCAGTAACCCAAGAAAGGCCTAACCTTTATACTAGCGAGCTCTCCCCAGAGTGGGGCTCACCAAAAAGAAACCGGAGATAAAATCAGTCTAGCTGAGTTACCTGATACGGGCAAAGGTGGTAAGCAAAGGTTATGTGAGGCAATTCCTGCAAGTTTCAAGGGGGATACCTGCCTCCTTGAGATGGGGGGTAAACCTAGTACCTAAACAGGAATATGTATACTTCCTGCCATCCTAAGATCTAAAAGGGCGAGTCTAAAGTTTAATGAAGAACCTCAGCCTCGCCAGGAGGAGTGAAACCGCGCGGACCCCCCCAATACTAGATGGGGGGGTCCCCCCAACGAACCAGAGAACCCTAATGGGTCAGGTGTAGCAGCTTATTTTAACATATTGTCTTGTAGAACATTACTACCTGCAAATAAACCAAATAAAACAGAAATACAAGATTAAAGATTAATACCATTTAACTTTTAAACCTGTTGTACTTTTTGGCAGAGCAACTGCTTCCATATTTATCCACACTGGACGCCGGGGACCCCAAGCCTCCAGCCGCCAAGCTCCACTATGTGTTGAGGGGTCGGATACCCCCACTTCTCTCCCGTAACTAATAGAAGTTTAATTACCATAATATCTCACATAGAGAGGGGTACACTACCCAGTTCTCCACTCTATGTGAGCAGCCCCATTGTCTGTAACAACTAGTACGTATAGATCGAGAGTTACCCCGTACCCCAGGACCTCAGCGCCATCTAGCCCCATTGTCCAAATCTGTTATGGAGGTATGGGTTAGAGTTCACTGTCTTTAGGGCTACCCTTAAGTTATCACATTGTCAAATAAGAGAGTGAGGTAAAACTTTGTATTAAACTTTGAACGGGGAACATACCTAAATAAACAAACATAATGCAGGTTCGATAAGCGATGCTTGATCTATGTCCCCAGCGCTTATATAGATAGTATCCTGCAAGAGTCTCTGGGCTGTCATCAAGTGGCCTGCGAAAGCAAATAGGCAAGTTCAGGTTACCGTCGTCCCCCAGCAAAAAAAAAAAAAGGGAGCACCCTAAAACAAAACATAAGGGGGGACGGTGGAAGAGTTGGTCATCCCTGGGATGATATTAAGGACTCAGTATCCACTACTACCCCTACTTACTACCACCTTTTGCTAGAAGGTAGAGGACTGTCAGTCCCGCCATGCAGCCACTGACCACATTCAGCCTAAAGGGTCGTTGTGGCAAGGGGGAGGAAGAACACGCATCTTTCCTTGGCTCAGCTGCTACCTTGTGTGGAAGAGGTCTCTTCTTGCTTCGATCTGAACCAGGAGTAGCATAAGTGTTTTAGAGATTTACGAAAGGTGGTCGCCTACCTCTGCAAAGACCGGTTCAAGGAACTCTGATCAAAACAGTGATCTCAGTCTTGGGCGGCCACGCTGCATAGACAAGACTGCATCAATTTCTAAAATATATTGGGAGCGGTCATGTCTCTCAGTGGGGGCTTGATTTAGGGGGTACCCCCTTGTTCAGGGTAATACCTGAACAGGTGCCAGGACATATTGCTTCAATCATTCGCAAGGTGTACGCCTTATGCGTACAGATGGAGTTCAGCTTACCTTGCAGGGTAAGTTAAGGAGCATACTGAGGGATAAGAACAAACCGCTGCATAGCTCATAGTCTCAGGACCCAAGAATTCAGTCGTTGGTTTTGCGCCTTGCAGAAGATGGAGAAACACGTGGACTCTCGTCGGTTTCCATGTCCCCCCGGCTTCTCGGTGGGGAATTAGCTGAGGTTCTGCGGTGGCGTTGTCTGCTTCTCTGCATTTTCGGGGTGTCTCCAAGCTTGGTGGGGATCCAGGGTTCAGGCTGTAGAAAAATTCCATACCAGTCTGGAACCGGGACCATCGGGATTCCTAGGGCATCACAGTAAGGACGGAGGTCAGCTGGTGTTTTCAGTTGAGCCGTGCGATTGTCGTTTGTCGCTTGAAGGCAGACTGGGAACTTCGAACGATATGGAATGCGTCTCTCCAGAAGAGTTTGTAGGTGAGGGCGGAGATCCCTCCTGTGCTGTAGGGTGATAGCGGATAAGTCCTGAAATAGTTGTATACGTGCCCCTTCGTGTTACAGGTGTATATGGTTGCGGGCCAAGCGTAGGATCTCTTCCTTCTGGGTGAAGCTGACTAGGCAGCAGACAGCATCTCTGGGCGGGTCGGTGTCTCTGCCCCTTGGCCTCAGTGCTCTGTGGCACCACTCCGTCCCTACTGGTGCATCCAGAGGTCTGCCTAGAAGGGTATTAAATATGGCCCAAACCACCGCTTGCAGTTGGGGGCCCTCGACTGACTCAGGGATCCCCCTGACAAGAAGATTGTGTCTGCGGCCCCTATTGTCGAGGTCCTCCATGTGTCTATGCATGTCAATAAGATGTTGACCTTGTGCAGTGATTGCTTGTTGCACCTGATGAATGGCTGCACTGTGTGTCATGGCGGCCGCCTCCACATGTTCCACTAGTGTGGCCACTGCTCTAAGATCTGCTTTCAGGTCAGCCACTGCCGCCGTTAGGGCACTTTTATGTCCATGGCTACATTCTGAAGGTCCGCCAAGGATAAGAAAGGGGACGAGCGTGAGGAGGATGCATCCGCTTGGGGAATTGCAGGAGTGTCAACCGCAGCCTATACTACTATAGTCCGAGGCTAAAGGTGCGGCCTGTGACTCAGTATGTTGAGTCCGGAACATCGCTGGCATGTTCCTACTTAGCTGGGTTGTAGGGTCTAGCTGAGAGCGGGAGGTGGACTGGCTCCTGCCCGTCATTTTACCGCTTATGGGATGAGGTGTCGCTGATGCTGCGGGCTTACTCGCGATCTCAGACGGCGGAGCTCTCTCTCTAAGCATCCATCTCTCTTCGGTGCTAGGCCACGCCCCTCTCTCTCTCCTCTTGTGTGTTCTGTAGCATAGGAACGATGGTGTCTGCATAAAGTGGGCCTTGAGAGGATAGGAAGTCCTCCTCTTCCTCCCACTGCTCTGCCTCCAGTGCCCTGTCCATAATGCCATGCAAAGTCTGCTCCAGCAGGGACACCACAGGGACTGTGTCACTGATGCATGCATTGTCATGGCTCACCATCCTTGTGGCTTCCTCAAATGGTGACAGTACAGTGAATGCATCCTTTATGAGCAGCCATTGGTGTGGCCTGAGCCTGTCGTTATGCCACACTCACACAGGTACTCGTTGACAGCACTTTGCTGCATGTGCAGCTGCTGCAGCATTGCCAAATTCAAGTTCCACCTGGTGGGCATGTCACAAATCAGGCAGTTTATGGGCAGATGGAATTCACGCTGAATTTTAGCCAACTGAGCACTGGCTGTGTATGACCGCCTGAAATGGCTACAGACTCTTCTGGCCTGCTTTAGGAGGTTTGAGCCATTATCGCACACCACCATTCCTGGCTCCAGCTGGCATAGCGTGAACCACCTCTGGGCCTGTCCTTGCAGAGCTGCAAGAATCTCTGCTCTGGTGTGGTTCCTTTCCCCTAGACACACCAGCTGAAGCACTGCATGTCACCTTTTAGCCTGACTCATTGAATAGCTCTTTGAATGCTTAGGTGGTACTTGTGGTTCATAGGACAATTCAGCAGAGAAGGGCATGGAGAAGGAGGATGGGGTAGAGCTGACAAATCTTGCATTATCACCAGCTGTATGGAGACACTGGGTAACTCAGCAGAGTTACCCAGTGTGCTGTGAACAAAATACATCATCCCTGACCATGTTTGCTGGACCACGTGTCAGCAGTAACATGGACTTTGCGACTGACTGCCTTGTCCAACGATGCCACAACAAAGCCTTCCACGTGATAGTAGAGAGATGGATCGGCCTTATGTGAAAAGAAATAGCGACTGGGAACCTTCCATTGTCGTACAGCACATTCTGCAAATTTACGGAAGGCGGCAGAATCCACCAGGCAGAAAGGCAGAAGTTGGAGAGCCAGCAGCTTTGACAAGCTTGCATTTAGACGCTGGGCACGTGGGTGTCAGGGACTGTATTTCTTTTCCCGCTGCAGCAGATGGGGCAGAGAAATTTGCCAGCTATAGTCTACAGCTGGTGGAGGGCTACTGGCAGATGTGCTGCAAGGACCTGGGATACCCTGCGCTATACCATCATTCCTGTGCTCCACAGTGTGATGGAATAGAGTGGCTGCTCTCTACTCTACTCTACTCTACTCTACTCTTACATGCTGGCTGCCTCGTTGGGGTTGTGCCTTACCCTCACTTTCCTCCTCTGCTCTATCTGGCACCCAAGTCACGTCAGTGACCTCATCATCATCTCCTCCATCCTCATTACCACTAGAGACCACTTGGAAATATGCTGTGGCTGGGGGAACATGAATGCCAATTTGTGTACCAGTGTTCTCTCTTCTCTGTAGGCCTTCCTCAACCTCAGAACCAACATATGAATCCAGTAATGGCTGTGCATCAAGGAGCAAGTGGCTAACGCTGTGTTCAAATAACCCTGCTGACTCCTCCATGCCTAATGCTGGGGCAATGGCAGGAATAGCTCCCAGACATGATGATGGGTGGTGCTTATTAGTCAAATGTAATAAAGATGTGGAAATGTGTACCTGGATGCACTTTAATCAATGTAAAGTGATGTTTGGTGTACTTTGATTTGAGTACTCACTACACAGACAAACTCCACTGATACATTACAATATACTGCAATATACTGCGTCAAACATGCATTAATGCACAAAACTATATGGCGTTAAACTTGCTGTAACGCAATGAAATATACAGCGTTAAACTTGCAGTAACACAATGCAATATATGGCGTTAAACTTGCACACTGCACTCACACTGACTGCACTGTCCCTAGATTCACACTAAACTAATATTCTATACTTAAAATAGAATAAAAAATAGCACACTATAACACATTAACTGTCTGTCTAGTAGCTCTGAACAGAGCCCTGTTCTATCTCACTACACAGCAATATCACAGTAAAAATGACCATTATGGAAAGAATACTTTTGAATGAATGAATGATTTGTATAGCGCTGCAAATGCGAACTGAATCGCCTCAAGGCGCTAGTGAGGGGCGGGATTAAGAGCAATGAGCCATAATTGGATACAGTCATCATGACAGCGTCCAATCACGGCTTTGACAGTGCTCTGCTCCCTGATTGGGTGAAGCTTTCATTGCTTCATTCAGGGCTTTCAATGCACTGTGTGGCGACGCAGTGCATTGTGGTTGTTCGGTGGGCCATACAACCATACAGTCCCCTCTTCTCATCTTTTATGTTGATTTTGTATTCACCTTGTATGCTCTTTCCCTTTTGGCTTCGCTGTGCCATCTAGGTCCATTTAAATTTATATATAAGAAATGTGTATGATCACTCTTGGTCAACCTGTTTAGTTTATTTTAGTTTTGGCTTGCAGCCTCAAGCATAGACTGTTACTGTCCTGGATATTGTTCATGTTAAGTTGTCTATTTGTTTTACATACAATTGCTAACTGTAACTGACTTTGACTACTGTAATGATCGGTTTCTCCTTTGCTGGTTGGTCTACTTTAACTTGGATGGGTGCCATCTGGGGGCAGGTTCTTAGTTACCACGCGGCCGCCCAGCGTCACATCATCTTTCCATCTGGTGCTGTGGCGCAGACATTGGCCGGTGCGGGTGTCTTCCCCTTACTCTGCTGGCCACTGTTGCTCCATGCACCCCTCCTCTCGGCAGGCACACCGTCTGTTTCTGACGGTGCTCCTAGCCGAGTGGCGCGCATGCGCACTGGAAGCTTTCGGCCGGTCCGGATGACGTCACGTCGGCTACGCCGATTGGTTGACTACGGACGGGACGTGCACTCAAATAGGACTATGTCCTGTTATTGTGTACCAGCCGCCTTAGCAGATGGACGGCACCACACGCTGTCAGCTCGACCCCTATGTTACTCAGGTACTTTTACCCTCTCCTAGGCATTTGCCTCATTAGGATAGCAGCCATGTCATTCATTCACTTATTGTTTTTTTCCTTGTTGCTGCCCCCCTCCCTCTTCCCCCCCTTTCTGTGTTTTATTTTAGGGAATGCAGCTTTTACCCTAGGATTATTCCTTGGACACCTTGGCCTTTGTATCTATATAGCTACCTGTGACCTTGGGACTTTTCTACATATCCATACCTACCCATACTAGCCCTACCAGGATTCACTGTCTGTATGCTACATAGCCCTCTAAACAATCCAGCCATTGGTGAGTTAGCTGTGCTACACTCTAAAGACTTAAAAGTTTCTGATTTCTTTACTATTTTTATTGAATATAGTTCCATATCTTCCTGCAGGCTACATGAATTATTCACATACCCTTTGTGAACCATACGTGTGGTGCTCAATTGTACCATTCTCCTCCTCCTATATCTGCGGGTCACTCTATATGATTATAGATATATTTACCTAGTAAGTATATGTTTTTGCCCCCCCCACCCTTTCCCTACCCTCTGTCCTGTTTATAAATTTATCTAATTTATGGACTTTACAATTCCTCTACCATTACCTACCCCATGATACAGCATGGTATTGTGTTCTGCACGTCCCCGTGGTGACTTTTCATTGCCCCCTTCTTGGTGGCCTATCCTCTGCCATAGTGGTCTGACCAGCACAGGTTCTTAAATCGAAGTACTTTGCACTGTTTTGTATGTCTGTTTTATGGTTTTATATACTAACTATATGTTATGTACTTTGATTAGCCACAACACATTTTCTGCTCCTGAATAGGGATGAGCCGAACATCCCCCTGTTGTTCGCACCAGAACATGCGAACAGGAAAAAAGTTTGTTCGAACACGCGAACACCACTAAAGTCTATGGGACACGAACATGAATAATCAAAAGTGCTAATTTTAAAGGCTTATATGCAAGTTATTGTCATAAAAAGTGTTTGGGGACCCGGGTCCTGCCCCAGGGGACATGGATCAATGCAAAAAAAAGTTTTAAAAACGGCTGTTTTTTCAGGAGCAGTGATTTTAATAATGCTTAAAGTCAAACAATAAAAGTGTAATATCCCTTTAAATTTCATAGCTGGGGGGTGTCTATAGTATGCCTGTAAAGGGGCGCATGTTTCCTGTGTTTAGAACAGTCTGACAGCAAAATGACATTTCGAAGGAAAAAAGCCATTTAAAACTACCCGCGGCTATTGCATTGCCGGTCCGACAATACACATAGAAGTTCATTGATAAAAACGTCATGGGAATTCCCCACAGGGGAACCCCGAACCAAAATTAAAAAAAAAAATGACATGGGGGTCCCCTAAATTCCATACCAGACCCTTCAGGTCTGGTACGGATTTTAAAGGGAACCCTGCGCCAAAAAAAAGAAAAAAAAAAAAAAAGGCGTGGGGTCCCCCCAAAAATCCATACCAGACCCTTATCTGAGCACACAACCTGGCAGGCCACAGGAAAAGAGGGGGGACGAGAGAGCGCCCCCCCTCCTGAACCATACCAGGCCACATGCCCTCAACATTGGGAGGGTGCTTTGGGGTAGCCCCCCAAAACACCTTGTCCCCATGTTGATGAGGACAAGGGCCTCACCCCCACAACCCTGGCCGGTGGTTGTGGGGGTCTGCGGGAGGGGGGCTTATTGGAATCTGGAAGCCCCCTTTAACCACGGGACCCCCAGATCCCGGCCCCCCCTGTGTGAAATGGTAAGGGGGTACAAAAGTACCCCTACCATTTCACTAAAAAACTGTCAAAAATGTTAAAAATGACAAGAGACAGTTTTTGACAATTCCTTTATTTAAATGCTTCTTCTTTCTTCTTTCTTCCTTCATCTTCTTCTTCTTCTGGTTCTTCTGGCTCTTCTGGTTCTTCCTCCAGTGTTCTCGACCAGCATCTCCTCCGCGGCGTCTTCTATCTTCTTCTCCTCGGGCCGCTCCGCACCCATGGCATGGGGGAGGCTCCCACTCTTCTCTTCTTCTTCAGCTTCTTCATCTTCTTCTCTTCTTCATTTTCTTCTCCGGGCCGCTCCGCATCCATGCTGGCATGGACGGAGGCTCCCGCTGTGTGATGGCGTCTTCTCGTCTGACGGTTCTTAAATAACGGGGGGCGGGGCCACCCGGTGACCCCACCCCCTCTGACGCACGGTGACTTGACGGGACTTCCCTGTGACGTCACGGGGAATGCCACAGGGAAGTCCCGTCATGTCCCGTGCGTCAGAGGGGGCGGGGTCACCGGGTGGCCCCGCCCCCGTTATTTAAGAACGCATCACACAGCGGGAGCCTCCCACCATGCCAGCATGGATGCGGAGCGGCCCGGAGAAAAAAATGAAGAAGAGAAGAAGAGAAGAAGAGAAGAAGAGAAGAAGATGAAGAAGAGAAGAGAAGAGCAGGAGTCTCCCCCCATGCCATGGGTGCGGAGCGGCCTGAGGAGAAGAAGATAGAAGATGCCACGGAGGAGATGCTGGACGAGAACGCCGGAGGAAGAACCAGAAGAACCAGAAGAAGAAGATGAAGGAAGATAGAAGAAAGAAGAAAGAAGAAGCATTTAAATAAAGGAATTGTCAAAAACTGTCTCTTGTCATTTTTAACATTTTTGACAGTTTTTTAGTGAAATGGTAGGGGTACTTTTGTACCCCCTTACCATTTCACACAGGGGGGGGCCGGGATCTGGGGGTCCCCTTGTTAAAGGGTGCTTCCAGATTCCGATAAGCCCCCCGCCCGCAGACCCCCACAACCACTGGCCAGGGTTGTGGGGATGAGGCCCTTGTCCTCATCAACATGGGGACAAGGTGTTTTGGGGGGCTACCCCAAAGCACCCTCCCAATGTTGAGGGCATGTGGCCTGGTACGGTTCAGGAGGGGGGGCGCTCTCTCGTCCCTCCCTCTTTTCCTGCGGCCTGCCAGGTTGCGTGCTCGGATAAGGGTCTGGTATGGATTTTTGGGGGGACCCCACTCCGTTTTTTTTTTTTTGCCACGGGGTTCCCCTTAAAATCCATACCAGACCTGAAGGGTCTGGTATGGAATTTAGGGGGGCCCCCACGTCATTTTTTTAAAAAATTTTGGTTCTATAGACACCCCCCAGCTACAAAATTTAAAGGGATATTACACTTTTATTGTTTGACTTTAAGCATTATTAAAATCACTACTCCTGAAAAAACTGCAGTTTTTAAAACTTTTTTTTGCATTGATCCATGTCCCCTGGGGCAGGACCCAGGTCCCCAAACACTTTTTATGACAATAACTTGCATATAAGCCTTTAAAATTAGCACTTTTGATTTCTCCCATAGACCTTTAAAGGGTGTTCCGCGGCATTCGAATTTGCCGCGAACACCCCAAATTGTTCGCTGTTCGGCGAACTTGCGAACAGCCAATGTTCGAGTCGAACATGAGTTCGACTCGAACTCGAAGCTCATCCCTACTCCTGAAGAAGCATGAAGACACGCGTAACATGTTGAGCATTTCTTTGATATGAAGTAACCTTCCGTTGACCTGCTATCCAGCCATTTTCTCAGACTTGTGCCTACCCTGGATATTCATCCTGATGTCCGAGTCACTATGTATCTAGATGGTTTTGTATTGCAAGAGTTTTACTGAATATCCTTGTGTATTCATGTGATTTGTGGCTTTTTAACTGGTGCTCTATTTATATGTGTTTTCTTCAATAAATTATTTTTGTTATATATACTTGCTGTTACTGTGCCTACAAAGTCCAAAGTCCCTTTCTTTTTCCTTTTGCGACCATATAATTCAGTTGTTCGGCGAATGGGCAAAGAGCCAATGTTCAGCCCGAACTAATGCTCGGCCAAACCGTTCACCCATCCCTATTCAGGACGTGTGCCAAGCATGGAACATGTCCCTGTTGGAGGGCAGAGAGAAGGTTGGTGCAATTGTCTCATACAACCATTCCTGGCTAAAGCTGCCATGGCGTCAACCACCTCTGAGCCTGTCCTTGCAGAGCTGACAGAATCTCTGCCCCAATGTGGCTCTTGTCCCCTAGACAGACTAACTGAAGCACTGCATGGCATCTTTTAGCATGACTGCTTGCGTAGCCCCTTGAACGCTTAGGGAGCACTGCTAGTTCAGAGGACAATTCAGCAGAAGAGGCCATAGAGGAAGAAAGAGAGGAGGGGGTGGAGCAGACAGATGTGTCAGAATCACCACCAGCTTTTTGGAGGCGTGGTGGTGGAACAAGCTCCAACACTGAACCCTCCCCTGCATCCTTCCCAGCTGTCAGCAGAGTTACCCAGTGCGCTGTGAAGGAAATGTAACATCCCTGACCATGCCTGCTGGACCATGAGTCAGCGGTAATGTGAACCTTACTGCTAACCGCCCTGTCCAACAAGGCCAAAACATTGTCTTCCACATGATGGTACAGGGCTGGAATGGCCTTACATGAAAAAAATATATTTTTGGAACCTGCCACTGTGGTACAGCACATTCCACAAATTTACAAAAGGGGGCAGAGTATACTAGAAGAAAAGGCAGCAGTTCTAGCAATTTGGCCAAGCTAGCATTTAGACGCTGAGCATGTGGATGGCTGGGTCAGTATTTTTCTTTTTTTACAGTTCAGAAAATGGGGAGGTGAAATTTGCCTGGTGAAATTAACAGATGGTGCAAGTACTTGTGGCACCTATTGATACACCTTCATTTCTCTCAGTGCAGGTTTTTGAGAGGACTTCTGGTATAGTAGGGGTTGAGATTCCAGATGAGAAGCAAAGAGAAGTCTGCATTTTTTATGATGTGGGTCTTTCAGGTGCTGTTGCCAATGGACTGCATGGCAGGTTGTCATATGTCTTGTCAAGCATGTGGTGCCCAAGCGCCTGGTGTTCTGGCCACACTTGATCCGCTTCAGATAGAGATTACAAACAGCAATGCTGCGGTCTGCTGCACATGTGTTGAAAAAACCCACACCAATGAACTTTTGGGAGTCAGCGGGGAGCACTGTGGAGCTCTGTGGTGTGATGCAATAGGGTGGCTGCCCTTAAGCCGGCCCCTGGAGAACATCCTGCCTCATTGGAGTTGTGCCTCCTCCTCCTCACTTTCCTCCTCTGTCTCTCAGGCAACCAAGTACAGTCAGTGACCTTGTCACTGGAGCAAACTTGGCAATCCTGCAGCTGGTGGAACATGACTGCTAGTTTATTGTCCTTCTGTGGCACCCCCTCTCTCTAGGCTCACGTTACTCCCTTCCTCAACCTGGGAACCAACATCAGAGCATTTAAAGTGCTGTGCATCCCCCAGCAGCATGTAACCGACACTATGGTCAAATAATTGTGGGGACTTCTCCATGCATGATGGTGGGGCTATGGAAGAAGTAACTGTGGACAAGGAGCCGGTGGAATAGGCCACTTTGGCAGGTGCGTTGGAAGGCAAACTAGTATGAGCCTGGGTGACTGAGGATGAGGATGGCTTAGTTATCCACTCCACCAACTCTTCTGTATGTTGTGGCTCAATAGCACAGCCAGCAGAAAAAAAAAAAAAAGAGGACAAGTGTGCCCCGCCTACAGAGGATGTCTCTGACCACCACTTTTCACTGTAGTCAGAGGCTGCTTGCCCTCTTTTAGTGGCCTATTAGTGTCTGCCTCTCCTTGGTGGCCTTCCGGACATGATGGGGATTTTTTTTACACCCCACTACACTGCATTATATACTCTGCACTATATGCTGTACACTGAGTACACTGTATTATATACTGTACACCGAGTGCACTGTATTATATACTGTACACCGAGTGCACTATTATATACTGTACACACTGTATTATATACTGTGTATACCACCTGCACTGTATTATATACTGTGCACCACCTGCACTGTATTATATACTGTACACACTGTATTATATACTGTGTACACCGCCTGCACTGCCTTATATATTGTACACCGCCTGCACTGTATTATATACTGTACACTGCCTGCACTGTACAGTATTATATACTGTACACCAAGTGCACCATATTATATACTGTACACACTATTATAAACTGTGTACACCACCTGCACTGTATTATATAATATACACCACCTGCAATGTATTATATACTCTACACTGACTGCAATGCATTATATACTGTGCACATTATATACTGTACACACCCCCTTCACTGTATTATATACTGTACACACTGTATTATATAATTTGTACACTGCCTGCACTGTATTATATACTGTACACACCGCATGCACTTATATACTGTACACCGACTGCAATGTATTATATACTGTCCACTGCCTGCACTGTATTATACATTGTATTATATAATGTGTACACCACCTGCACTGTATTATATACTGTCCACTGCCTGCACTGTATTATATATTCTATACAGCCTGCACTGTATTATATTCTGTACACCAACTACAATTATATACTGTACACCGACTGCAGTATATTATATACTGTCCACTGCCTGCACTGTATTATATACTGTACACTGCCTGAACTGTATTATATACGGTACACACTGTATTATATGTGTACACTGCCTGCACTGTATTAAATACTGTACACCGCCTGCACTGTATTATATACTGTACACCGCAGACACTGTATTATATACTGTACACCACCTGCAATGTATTATATACTGTACACCGCCTGCACTGTATTATATACTGTACACTGACCACACTGTATTATATACTGTACACTGACTGCAATGTATTATATACTGTACGCTGCCTGCACTATATACTGTACACCGCCTGCACTGCATTATATCCTGTACAGTGACTGCACTGTATTATATACTGTACGCCACCTGCACTGTATTATATACTGTACACCGCCTGCACTGCATTATATCCTGTACAGTGACTGCACTGTATTATATACTGTACGCCACCTGCACTGTATTATATACTGTACGCCACCTGCACTGTATTATATACTGTACAGTGACTGCACTATATTATATACTGTACACCGCCTGCACTGTATTATATACTGTACGCCGCCTGCACTGTATTATATACTGTACACCGCCTGCACTGTATTATATATGCTACACGGACAGCACTGTATTATATACTGTACATAGCCCGAACTGTATTACATACTGGTCACTGCCTGCACTATATTATATACTGTACACTGACCGCACTGTATTATATACTGTACACTGACCGCACTGTATTATATACTGTACACTGACTGCACTGTATTATATACTGTACACCGACCGCACTGTATTATATATGCTACACTGCCTGTACGCTCTATCTACTAACTAACCTGCCTAATCTCTCTCCAGTCTCCACATTAACACACTATACGGTCGCTGTGTAAGCAGTATTATATAGTGTGGGGCGTGGACTTAGCCCCTGAGCCATGATTGGCCAAAGGCACCCTGCCTTTGGCCAATCATGGCTCTGATAGTACATTGCACTATGATCGGCCAAAGCATGCAGGTCAGGTGCATGCTTTGGCCAATCAGCAGCCGTCAATGCACTGCAATTTCGCAGTGCATTATGGGGCGCTCGTCAGCGTGCGAACGTCCCGCAAGCGCCCCATATGTTTATTTTTCTACTAATGAACAGCCGATGTTCGAGTTGAACTTATATTTGACTCGAACATCCAGACCATCTCTAGTGGTAATACAATGTACTGGGGGAGGAGAGGGGGTACCATAATGTACTAGGATAGAGGAAGGCATAATACAATGTACTAGAGGGGAGGGGTGTTGTGATATGATGTACTGGGGGAGGGAAGGGGGTAATACAATGTATTGGGGAGGAGAGGGGATAATACAATGTACTGGGGGGAGGGGAATAGTGTAATACAATGTACTGGGGGAGGGAAGGGGGGGAATACAATGTACTTGGGGGAAGTAAGGTGGTAATACAATGTACTGGGGGGAGGGGATGAGTGTAATACAATGTACTGGGGGGAGGGGATGAGTGTAATACAATGTACTGGGGGGAGGGGATGAGTGTAATACAATGTACTGGGGGGAGGGGATGAGTGTAATACAATGTACTGGGGGGAGGGGATGAGTGTAATACAATGTACTGGGGGGAGGGGATGAGTGTAATACAATGTACTGGGGGGGAGGGGATGAGTGTAATACAATGTACTGGGGGGGAGGGGATGAGTGTAATACAATGTACTGGGGGGGGATGAGTGTAATATAATGTACTGGGGGGGAGGGAAGGGGGTAATACAATGTACTGGGGGGAGGGGATGAGTGTAATACAATGTACTGGGGGGGGGATGAGTGTAATACAATGTACTGGGGGGGAGGGAAGGGGGTAATACAATGTACTGGGGGGAGGGGATGAGTGTAATACAATGTACTGGGGGGGGGGATGAGTGTAATACAATGTACTGGGGGGAGGGGATGAGTGTAATACAATGTACTGGGGGGGGGATGAGTGTAATACAATGTACTGGGGGGAGGGAAGGGGGTAATACAATGCACTGGGGGGAGGGAAGGGAGTAATACAATGTACTGGGGGGAGGGGATGAGTGTAATACAATGTACTGGGGGGAGGGAAGGGGGTAATACAATGTACTGGGGGGAGGGAAGGGGGTAATACAATGTACTGGGGGGAGGGGATGAGTGTAATACAATGTACTGGGGGGAGGGGATGAGTGTAATACAATGTACTGGGGGGGGGGATGAGTGTAATACAATGTACTGGGGGGAGGGGATGAGTGTAATACAATGTACTGGGGGGAGGGGATGAGTGTAATACAATGTACTGGGGGGAGGGGATGAGTGTAATACAATGTACTGGGGGGAGGGGATGAGTGTAATACAATGTACTGGGGGGAGGGGATGAGTGTAATACAATGTACTGGGGGGAGGGAAGGGGGTAATACAATGTACTGGGGGGAGGGAAGGGAGTAATACAATGTACTGGGGGGAGGGAAGGGGGTAATACAATGTACTGGGGGGAGGGAAGGGGGTAATACAATGTACTGGGGGGAGGGGAATAGTGTAATACAATGTACTGGGGGGGAGGAAAGGGGGTAATACAATATACTGGGGGGAGGGTGGCAATACAATATACTGGGGGGAGGGAAGGGGGTAAAAATATACTGGGGGGGAGGGAAGGGGGTAATACAAAGTACTGGGGGGAGGGGATGAGTGTAATACAATGTACTGGGGGGAGGTAAGGTGGTAATACAATATACTGGGGGGGAGGGAAGGGGGTAAAATTTACTGGGGGGAGGGCGGTAATACGATATACTAGGAGGGAGGTAATACGATACACTGGGGGGAGGGTGGTAATACGATATACTGGGGGGAGGGTGGTAATACGATATACTGGGGGGAGGGTGGTAATACGATATACTAGGAGGGCGGTAATATGATGCACTGGGGGAAGGGTGGTAATACGATATACTGGGAGGGAGGTAATACAATATACTGGGGGGAGGGTGGTAATATGATGTACTGGGAGGGGATATGATGAATTGTTTCTCTATTGGGACGTTCTGTGGATAAAGTTCTCCAGGATCTATATTTATGTTGGTGTGATCTGCGGACAGTTCTCTGTACTGCCCCTCCCCCATAGTGACCCCATATGACTATCTTCCCCTCCATGGTCCCCATCCTAACTTTTCTCTCTGGAAGTTTCTCCTTCAACTTCTACACTGTCTTCGACTTCAGCTCTATGCAAGAGGAGGAGAGAGGGAGAGCGAGAGGAAGGAGGATGGGGAGGGGTGTGCTCAAACAGGATACAGACATACTGTACAAGATATCTATTTATGTGATCTACTGTATAAACCAGAGGCTCTGGATGGACAGTTGAATAAATGGTTCTATATTTAGGATGTATCTGGTCTATAAACCAGAGGCTCTGGATGGACAGTTGAATAAATGGTTGGGTACATCCTAAGTATAGAACCATTTATCCAACTGTCCATCCAGAGCCTCTGGTTTATAGACCGGATACATCCTAAGTATAGAGTCTATAAACCAGAGGCTTTAGATGGAAAGTTGGATAAATGGTTCTATATTTAGGATGTATCTGGTCTCGGTTTGGTTCGCAGCAGAACATGCAAACAGGCCAAAAATTCATGCAAACACACAAACACCGTTAAAGTCTATGGGACAGAAACATGAAAAATCAAAAGTGATAATTTTAAAGGCTTATATGCAAGTTATTGTCATAAAAAGTGTTTGGGGACCTGGGTCCTGCCCCAGGGGACATGGATCAATGCAAAAAAAAAAGTCTTAAAAATGTCAGTTTTTTCAGGAGCAGTGATTTTAATAATGCTTGAAGTGAAACAATAAAAATAAAATATTCCTTTAAATATTGTGCCTGGGGGGTGTCCTTAGTATGCTTGTAAAGTTGCACATCTTTCCCGTGTTTAGAATACCACAGCAAAATTACATTTCCTAAGGAAATAATGTTATTTAAAATTGCTCGCATCTGCAATGTATTGTCAGGTCTCGGCAATATAGATGAAAAAAAATGCACCAAAATGTAAAAAAAAAAAAAAAAAAATGCATGGGGGTCCCCCCAAAATCCATACCAGGCCCTTTAGGTCTGGTATGGATTTTAAGAGGAACCCCGCACCAAAATTTAAAACAAAATGGCATAGGGGTCCCCCCAAATATATACCAGACCCTTATCCGAGCATGCAACCTGGCAAGATGCAGGAAAATAGGGGGGGGGAGCGTCCGCCATCCTGAAACGTGCCAGGCCGGATGCCCTCAACATGGGGGGGTGTTTTGAGGGCCTTGTCCCAACTACCCTTGTCTGGTGGTTGTGGGGGTCTGCGGGCGGTGAGCTTATTGGAATCTGGAAGCACCCTTTAACAAGGGGACTCCCAGGTCCTGCCCCCCTCCCATGTGAATGGGTATCACAATGTAAATCCATCATGCCGCCCGATGAACCAGAAAAATAATGCAACAACTGAAGTCTCTTCATGATGACAACTGTTATATAGCTGAGGGCGGGGCCACCCGGTGACGTAAACGGGTGACCCCAATCCCTCTGAGGCCACGTGACGTCAGATTAAGGCGGGGTCATCTGTTTACATCACCGGGTGGTTTTGCCCTCAGCTATATAACAGCTGTCAACGCGAAGAGGCTTTAGTTGGCGGGAGCCTCCCATGGAGGCGGAGGTGTTGCGTTAATTTATTTTTGTTGCAGAGTGAGTTAAGTATGACAGTGGGCAGTATGTACAGGAGAGGAGAGTATGACAGTGAGCAGTATGTACAGGAGAGGAGTGTGGAGGGTATGACAGTGGGCAGTATGTACAGGAGAGGAGTGTGGAGGGTATGACAGTGGGCGGTATGTACAGGAGATGAGTGTGGAGAGTATGACAGTGGACAGTATGTACACGAGAGGAGTGTGGGGGGTATGACAGTGGGTGGTATGTACAGGAGAGGAGTGTGGAGGGTATGACAGTGGGCAGTATGTACAGGAGAGGAGTGTGGGGGGTATGACAGTGGGCAGTATGTACATGAGAGGAGTGCGGAGGGTATGACAGTGGGCGGTATGTACAGGAGAGGAGTGTGGAGGATATGACAGTGGTCAGTATGTACAGGAGAGGAGTGTGGAGGGTATGACAGTGGGCAGTATGTACAGGAGAGGAGTGTGGAGGGTATGACAGTGGGCGGTATGTACAGGAGAGGAGTGTGGAGGGTATGACAGTGGGCAGTATGTACAGGAGAGGAGTGTGGAGGATATGACAGAGGGCAGTATGTACAGGAGAGGAGTGTGGAGGGTATGACAGTGGGCAGTATGTACAGGAGAGGAGTGTGGAGGGTATGACAGTGGGCAGTATGTACAGGAGAGGAGTGTGGAGGGTATGACAGCGGGCAAAAATTGACCTGCCCTGTGTAAAAGGGGCCTTAGAGAGCACGGTGATTCTCTTTACCAAGATGACAGACAGAGACCGAGTGTTAAAAAACTATATACTGTATATATATATATATATATATATATATATATATATATATATATATATATATATATATATATGTACATACATATATATACACATATATACACACACACACACAGTATATATACCCAGATGATTCATCACAAGGGGGAAGACTCGGTCACAGATGATTGATATGTCTATAGCAGGGACAGGAGCCCTGTACTATGAATAGGACATCCACATGACTTACCTGTGTGGTCTGATGTAGAAGAGATCCTGTGCTGTCCCTATTGGTGGCCGATGTGTTCAGGATGGAAACTGAAAAGCTGTTTAACCTTCTGGAATCAGCTCTAAAATGGCCGAAAACAGGAAGAAATACAGGTGATGATTGATACTTCCTTAATCTGGTATTTCCTGTATTTTTCTCATACGGAGGAGCACTAAAATAACGTGACTGATTAATACAGAGGGTGCAGTATAGAGCGTAGACACTAGATGGGGCTGCTCCAAATAGCTGAAAAGTATAAAAACAACACAAAGAAAATATTTTAAAAAAAGCAGAAAAACAAAAAAAGGCAAAAGAAGTGTGAGAAGACCACAGTAAAAGGGCAAAGCACATTCTCAGTTGGGAATCCATGCTGTCCATAATTTGCTGTTGGGAAACTTACAAGACAGCAAAACAATGTTGACAAAATAAGAAAATAAAATAATTGTATTTAATATAATTATTTAATAACATAATAAATAAGAAAAATATCTGATTGTGAGCCAGTGGGGGTGGCATAATTTGGCATTAATAAGCACAGCATGGGATCAATACATTGCCACTAGGGAAGTATTTTCAAAGCTATACATGGTTTCTGTGAGTTCCATATGAAGCTGGTGAACATGCTGGACAATTGGGCAAAAAATGTTCTGGGTAGGGAAATAGGGAGCATGTGCATGTAAAACAGTATCCTGGGGAGGACATTCATTTATGTGATATTTACCCTCCCTAGCCACGTAAAGGCGGTTTTTGTCCAGTGCATTAAGTCTTGGCGTACCGCGGTCACCAACCGGGGTAGTTAGTCTAGTATAGGGTGTCATTTCGGTCTGTTAGTTGGATGCCTAGGTAGCGCAGGGAGGTCATAGCCCATGTTAAGGGGAAAATGCTTTTCGCGCTCTCAGCCATGGTTGGGGGTAACTGTATGGGCAGGATTTCAGACTTTGTAAAGTTGATTTTAAAGTTCGAGAGTGCCCCAAAGTGTTGAAGTTCTCTCATCAGGATTGACAACAAGATCATAGGGTTTGTTAAATGGAACAGTATATCATCCGCGTAGGCCGAGAGTTTGTGCTCTGTGTTGCCTACTGTCAAGCCCTTGATGTCTGTGTTCACTCTCACCCTCCGAAGCAGGGGCTCAAGGGCTATTGCGAAAAGTAGGGGTGAGAGGGGACACCCTTGTCTTGTGCCATTCCTGATCGAGAACTTGGTTGAGAAGATATCATTAATTTTAACTTGCGCCCTAGGTCCGAGTAGAGGGCTAGGATCCCAGGTAACATGTTTGAGCCAAGCCCCAGGGTGCCTAGGACTTCACAAAGGTAGGAACAGTCAATGCAGTCGAATGCCTTCTCGGTATCTGTGGAAAGTATTAAATAGGGGGTGAGTCTTGCCTTTGCCTAGCCCAGTGTATGAGCTGAATAGCTTGGATGGAGCTATCTCTGGCCTCACTCCCAGTGATGAATCCTGTTTGGTCAGAGTGTATTATGTATGGTATGAAATATTTCAGTCGGTTCGTCAGTATTTTTGCCAATATTTTCACATCAGTATTCAGTAGGGATATGGGGCAGTAACTCTGGGAAACAGTGAGGTCCTTGCCCTCCTTTGGTATTACTGAAATATGCACCAGTAAAGCCTCGGGGGGGATGTTGCTGCCCTTTGCTAGGGAGTTAAAGTACTTACACATGGGTTTTCAAGAGTCGGGGGTGAACCGATCTGGGCCTGGGCTTTTCCCCTTCGAGTATTGATTTAATGGTGGATCCATTTTCCTCAGTAGTAATTGGGGATTCCAAGTCTGTTGATCTGCTGGCAGGAGTGGTAGTCCGTTAGTTGACAAATAGTCATGAATCTTGGTCAATCTATCTGTTCTGTCGTCTGATGTCAAAGTGGCATCTAAATTGTATAGTTCAGCATAGTAGTCACGGAACCCCGCAGCTACCTTAGAGGACTGAAACACCAGTTCCCCTGAAGGGGAGAGGAGTTTGCGTATGTGCGTCTGGGCACGTTTCGCCCGTAGTGCTCTTGCCAACATACAGCCGCATTTGTTGCCTTGTTCATAATACTTATGTGACAAGTATCTTAGTTGCCGTCTTGCCTGAGGCTCTAGCAAGCGTGAGAACAGATCCTTAAGCTCCGTTTATTTCTGCAAGGCCTCAGGACCACCCCCTGCCTTATGCTTGAGTTCCGCCTGCTGGAGTGCAGTAAATACTCTGTGAAAGTCTGCCTGTCGCTCTTTTTTAAATTTGGTACCCAGGGAGATTAGCTCGCCTCGTATCAACGCTTTGTAGGCTTCCCAAATGGTTCTGTCACTAAGGTAATTTGTTGTGTTTTCTTGGAAGTAGGATTTCAGGGCTTCTGAGATCTTTGAAACCACCAAAGGGTCATCCAACAGGTTTTCGTTTAGACGCCAAGCCCAGGCCCTATGGGTGCCTAAGGGCAATGCAAGGGTGACAGTGATTGGGGCATGGTCCGATATTGTGGTGTTTTTTGATGGACAAACCTTGTAGAAGCTCCAACTTGGGGTGGTCTATGTAGAGCAAATCTATATGGGTATATACGTTGTGACCTTAGAGTAATAACTAAAGTTCCTTTCGGAAGTTGGAGGACTCTCCAGCTATCGACCAGTCCAGAGGTCTGGAGGGATTTACGGAAATGTTTAGTAAAGGCATGGGAATGCGTGGACCATCTGTGGGATGTATCTAGCGAAGGGTCGGGGCTTACATTGAAGTCGCCCCCAAGAATCAGGTAAATCAGGTAACCTTCCCTGAACTCGGCCAGGCGCTCCAATGTAACGTCAATAAAGGTCAGCTGGTTGGAATTGGGGGCATAGATGGTGGCGAAAGTGTATATTACACCTGTGATTGCCCCCTTTAAAAAGACGTATCGGCCCTGGGGGTCCAGGTTGCCCTTGTGTTGGAAAGGGCAGTGTTTGTGGATTGCTATGGCAGTTCCCCTGGATTTACTCACTGGGGAGGTACTGATATACCACTGGCTGTGCAGGTGAATGGGTAGTTTAGGTGTGGATTGGTGTGTGAAGTGTGTCTCTTGCAGAAGGACAACCTGTGCTTTCAATTTCTTCAGTTCCCACCATAACTTACTATGTTTACAAAGGGGAGCAGAGAACGCAAACATTGTATGATATTACTTTAAGATTGGCCATGTTGTCTGGCCTGTAAGCAAGAACTTAGTCAGCATCCAAATATAAGGCCCCATGCCCTGTGCCTGTTTGCTGTCCCAGAAGTAAGTTCATCAATAGGCACAGCAGAGTTTAAGGAGGGATGACGTTTAGGATCTAGGCCATGTCTTCAGTCTCTCGATGCAGAGGGGCCAGGTGATACGTCCACATCTTGTTGATGGTGACTGCACCTCCCGCGTTGTTGCACTTGTGTCCAGGGCTGGGGGAGTCGGATAGCTGGGAAGCCTATCATCCCTGGGTCTCCATGCCAATCTGGAAAGTCCACATTGCCTATTCCAAGAGCTGACAGGAAGTGTGGGAGATCATCTTTGGTGCGTAACGTGGCTGATCTGCCATCTTTAGTCGCTTGCAAGTAAAATGGGAATCCCCAACGGTAAGGCAAACTTGCCCTGTGCTGCATGAGGGTGTGCCTGGAGATATCTTGGTAAAAAAAGAGACGTGCGCCATCAAAAGTAAAAAATTGGCTTATTGCGCATCTTTTGCATGATACGCTCCTTGAGGGTGTACTTATAAAGTTTGCATATGATGTCTCTGGGATTGACTGTGTCCTGTGATGGGGGCCTTAAGGCTCCATGAGCTTGATCAATCTCGATGGGCACAGTGTCTGGGAGTTCCAGGATTTCCCTAAATATCCCTACTAATGAGGGGATGATATCTTTAGGGGCTGTAGCTTCTGGAAGGCTGCAAATGCCAATGTTCGCATTTCTGCTGCGGTTTTCAAAGTCACCAAGCTGAGATAATAGCATTTCCAATCTCTGGTCTTCGGCAACACATCTCATCTGTAAGGATGACAATGTGGGGAGGGCCTCATCTATCTTCTGCTGCAGTGTGTTTACCCTGGACCAAAGATGTGTGGTATCTGCCTTAAGTTGAGCAATGTCCTCCTTAAAAGCTTTTTCCACCCTTGTGGTGAACCGCTCTAGGTCTTCCCTGGTGGGGAGAGACCAAATATGTCTCTTAATGTCCCCGTGGTCCATGAAGTCTGCCATGTCAGACCCTCCAGCTCGGGAGGTTGTGGACTCAGAGAAGGTCATGGGCATGGAGTCACTCACCGATCCGGGGGATGGCTGCAGGGACACTGAACGGTGAAGGCTGTGCCAGCGGCGCTGCGTGTTGCTTAGATGTTTTGCTGGCCAGCACCATCTTGGATTTCTCCAGTGCCTTGCCGCAGTGTATAGTTGCCCATGGCAAGATTTGTCAGCCCCCGGGTCCTGGGATGTGTTCCGCCATCTCTGGGACATGTCATGAGCTGGTTTTAGGCTCGGGATCTCCGGTGAGCTGCTGATTATGCTGCGGTGGTAGCGGAGCAGGGACCAGACACGTCCTCACTGCTCCATGTCCAGGACACGCCCCCCCCCCCGAGTGAGAGAGATTTTAAGTGAACGTTCACATTGGAGGCGGGTTTGAAATCGGGTTTTGGTTCATTCGAATGCTTCGCGGCTGCATCCGCAACATGTGTTTATGTTTATTTATGAAACAAATAAAAAATATTGAAATAAAAAATACACACCTGGCTTGTTTTTAACTGATTTCAACTGAAAGTTAAGTTGTTTTTTTTTTTACGAGGGTTGCACCAATGCAGTTTTTTTTTTTATTAGTGAGTACAAGTAACAATACTTTTGGTCAAATACTCGGTGATACCCAGTACCAAGGGGGAGATGATTACACCCTTCTCCTTTCACTACTTCCTGGCGAATGGACGAACACCAATCAGACACAACCCGGATGACATCACTTTATCAAGGTGATAGTTCACCGAGTCCGCGTCATTTACAGAGTTCTTCGAAACTTTTAGATTTTTCATGTTAATAAAAGTTACAAAAGTGGATGAGATTTTTTTGTTTCCTTGTATAAATCTTATGGTATGGTATTGAATTCATGTAAGATTATAAAAGATTTGATTTGAGACCGCTCCCCCGTTCCATTTTACTTTTATTTATTTTTTTATTAGTTCCTGGAACAAGAGATTCAATTAATTTCTGAAAGATTTCCCCGTTTCTGTGTTTATTTGTACTGGTCAGGTTCCGGGTCATCTTTATATAAAGAAGGTGAATCAGGCAGATGTGATTGGTCTAAAAAAAAAATTGAACAGACTCCGTCTGATTGTGTAACAGGAACTCTGCAACATTCTTGATTATTGTAATGTTCCTGAAATGTAATGTTGTCTTTACAGTGCCTTGAAAAAGTATTCATACCCCTTGAATTTTTTCACATTTTGTCATGTTACATCTGACATGGAAATTTATAGATAGGCAACTCCTATCCTCATATTGATTAGTGGTTCCAAATTAATAATAGCTACTGCAGTAGGGAACAGACACAAAAGATACGCTCAGCATCTTTCCAAATAACTGTTCTGCTTTATTATGACGCAATTGAAGGTTTTTATACACATGATTACGTAGGTATCACATTAATATTACAATTGTACGTTTATGGTAACAAGGGGCGTAACATAGGCAGACTAATTCTGTGTTTCAATTATTTTTATTAAATTATCATACACATAAAAACATTCCGTTTCAAATTCATTTCAAAACCATATAAATATATATAAGCATATACAAAACATTCATAATAATCAAAACATAAAACACAAACGACATGAATATGGATCTATCTCATAATATATTCCAACATGTTAGAGATATTCCACCGTTTCAAGCCATCTAGTCCCCCCCCCCCCCCGCAAAAGGAAAAAAAGAATGCATATAGTGTTCTAGTTGGTAGGTAATTAAGAAATTATGCTTGTGAACAGTGCCCTAGTCCCCTACCTGTAGTGTTAAATTCTCTTAGTGACATTCCTTCTTATATAAATAAAACTGACATATCCCATCCCCTTTTTATTGATTTATGAGGAGGGAAAATTCTCAACTTTTTACCACCTGTTGGAAATTTCTCCTTAAAAGTGCCTATTACCGTGTAAAAAACAAAACAAAACAAAAAAAAAAAAAAAAAAACACTTTATAATACCCTCACCCACTACCTATAATGTTTAATTCTCTCAGTGACTTCCTTCTTACATAAATAAAACTGAGTTTTCCAAACCCTTTTTATTAATTTATAAAGAGGAGAAATTCTCGACTTTGTCTCCATCGAAAACTCCTCCAATAAATGTACCTAATTACTGTGTAACATCTTAAAAAAAAAAAGTGTGGGGGGGGGGGGGAGTAGGCAGGGACAGTGGAACATCGAATTACTTCCCGTATAGTTCACAATAACCTGGGTTTGTCTAAATTCCAACCAGCTCTTCCAAGTACTAACAAATTTTGTTTGCAAGTTATTTTGCAGATGCTCCGTAGCCGAACTACAAGTCACAGCATGTCCGGCGTTCTCTTGCCCCGAGACCCTACCATCTGCCTTTTATATATATCACAGGACAGGAGGCTGGACCCTAAAAGCCTGCGATTGTGGGCAGGGGATTCAAAGCAGAATTAACCCCTCACCCCCTTAACCTGGGCAGCTACACTAGTCTGGCTAAAATAAACACAGTAGGCAACCTGCATACAAGCTGATCATTGTAAGCACCCCTGTTAGTGCTAAATGGTTTGTCTCATCCCTGCAACTGCTACATCTGCAGGACAGCTTGTTCTGTTAAAGGAACTTACTGGCAGACTGATAATAAAAGACTAAAATAAAATAAAATGAATGCAGCCACCACAAGCTGCGATATTTTACATATTTAATTTTGGGTTTAGTACCACTTGAAGTGTGCAATGCGAAATACTTGCAGGTATCCACTCTGAGCATTCATGTGGCCTGGTGAAGGATGGAGGGGGTGTATACCACCCCCCTCCCCCCTCTATGGCCAACCAGTTATTTTTTGTTGCCCCTTATTAACCACTTATGGACCACCCACCATACATTTACTGCGACAGGGTAATCACATACCTAGTACATGATCTGACACTTCTGGGTCCGGGGCGCGTGCATGTGCCGCCGGTGACCCTCTCCCACTGTGATTATACATTATACAAATAAAAAGGCGCAATGCTAAGATACCTCAATATAATGTTCCTAATAGTCCAAAGGGCAGGGATAGATAGATAGATAGATAGATAGATAGATAGATAGATAGATAGATAGATAGATAGATAGATAGATAGATAGATAGATAGATAGATAGATAGATAGATAGATAGAAAAGACCAGAAGCGGGTTCCAGTAAGCTAGGAGAAAAACTAGTATGGGGAGGTCAGATGCCTGAGCCTGTCGCAGGCCGTGCTATAGTGTCCACAAGGCTCGTCTGGCGTCCACAGTATGGTGAAGACACGGCTGTGTGATCGGAGCCAAAACGAGGTTTGGGAAGCAAACATATATATATATAATAGTAAGCAAGCTCGGAAACGCGTCGCACAGCTGTGACGTCACAGCCCGGCGCCACGCTGTGTTTGGTTCCCAAGCCTCATTTTGGCTCCGATCACACGGCCGAGTCGTTACCATACTGTGGATGCCGGACGAGCCTTGCGGACACCATAGCACGGCCAGCGACAGGCTCTGGTGTCTGACCTCCCAATACTACCACTCCCAGAACCCACATCTGGCTTGACGGTCTCTTCACTGACCCCATCCAATCTTCATGTGTCATCTGGATAGCTGAAGGAGAATCTGCTGTGCTCAGCCATCCCACCCTATCCTTGTTGGATCTGATGCGGTGCCAGCAACACATGGACTCGCTGTGACCTGTAGTCCTCCCCCTTCTCTTCAGCCCAGAGATGTATCTGAACTCAACTCCACAGTTTCCCATGTGAGTGGATATTGTTTCCCCAATAAATGTTTTATTGATATACACTCAGAGGCGCCCCTTTCCTTGTTTTTCACTGTGATTATACAGAGTGGGAGCCCAGCGGCCGGTACCGCAGACTCGATGACCACCGGCACCCGCCGATTACACAGGACACAGGCAGAATAGCGATCTGTTAGAAGGGAAGGTATTGATTCTGTGTTTCTGCTAGGCAGGAACAAGGATCCATGCCTTCCTCTAGTCAAAGAACCTCCCCCACAGTGACTAAGCACAACCTAGGCACACATCCCGTTGGAATAAACTCTGAAGGTTTTTCCGACGGAGTTCCGCTCAAGCTGTCTTGCCTACACACGGTCACACCAAATTCCGACCGTCTAGAACGCGGTGACGTACAATACGTACGACGGGACTAGAAAACGGAAGTTCAATAGCCAGTAGCCAATAGCTTCCGTCTCGTACTTGCTTCAGAGCATGCGTCGTTTTTGGTACGTCGGAACAGCATACAGACGAGCGGTTTTCCCGATAGGAATTGGTTCCATCGGAAAAATTTAGAACATGTTCTCTTTCTAGGTCCGTCAGAATTTTCGAAGTTAAAAAGTCCAATGGGGCCTACACACGATTGGAATATACAATGAAAAGATTCCGTCTGACTTTTTCTGTCTGACATTCTGCTCATGTGTACACGGCATAAGGGACGGTAAACTAATATGAACGGGAGATAAGGAGTACTGACTATTAACCTGGGTCCGGGTAAATACATGAATGACATTTGTTACTTTCAAATGTACTAAAAGACACAGTGGGCACAGAAAGTATTCAGACCCCCTTAAATTTTTCACTCTTTGTTATATTGCAGCCATTTGCTAAAATCATTTAAGTTCATTTTTTTCCTCATTACTGTACATACAGCACCCCATATTGTACACACAGCACCCCATATTGTACACACAGCACCCCATATTGTACACACAGCACCTCATATTGTACACACAGCCCCCCATATTGTACACACAGCACCCCATATTGTACACACAGCACCCCATATTGTACACACAGCCCCCATATTGTACACTCAGCCCCCCATATTGTACACACAGCACCCCATATTGTACACACAGCTCCCCATATTGACAGAAAAACACAGAATTGTTGACATTTTTGCAGATTTATTAAAAAAGAAAAACTGAAATATCACATGGTGCTAAGTATTCAGACCCTTTGCTCAGGATCCCCAGTTCTGTCAGGTTGGATGGTAAACATTGGTGGACAGCCATTTATAGGTCTCTCCAGAGATGCTCAATTGGGTTTATGTCAGGGCTCTGGCTGGGCCATTCAAGAACAGTCACAGAGTTGTTGTGAAGCCACTCCTTCTTTAGCTGTGTGCTTAGGGTCATTGTCTTGTTGGAAGGTAAACCTTCGGCCCAGTCTGAGGTCCTGAGCACTCTGGAGAAGGTTTTCGTCCAGGATATCCCTGTACTTGGCTGCATTCATCTTTCCCTCGATTGCAACCAGTCGTCCTGTCCCTGCAGCTGAAAAACACCCCCACAGCATGATGCTGCCACCACCATGCTTCACTGTTGGGACTATTGGACAGGTGATGAGCAGTGCCTGGTTTTCTCCACACATACCGCTTAGAATTAAGGCCAAAAAGTTCTATCTTGGTCTCAGCAGACCAGAGAATCTTATTTCTCACCATCTTGGAGTCCTTCAGTAGGGATGAGCCGAACACCAGCGTGAACAGATTCTGTTCACACCAGAATCTGGGAACGGACCAAAATTTTGCACGAGCGTTAAAACCCTATTAAAGTCTATGGTTCTCGAACGTTCTAAATTAAAAGTGCTAATTTTAAAGGCTAATTTGCATGGTATTGTCCTAAAAAGTGTTTGGGGACCTGGGTCCTGCCCCAGGGGACATGTATCAATGCAAAAAAAAAGTTTTAGTGCTTAGAACAGTCCCTGCACAAAATGACATTTTTAAAGGAATAAAAGTCATTTAAAACTGCTTGCGGGTTTAATGTAATGTCCGGTCCTGGCAATATGGATGAAAATCAGTGAGACAAACGGCAGGGGTACCCCCCAGTCCATTACCAGGCCCTTTGGGTCTTGTAGGGATATTAAGGGGAACCCCAAATTACAAAAAGGAAAGGCGTGGGGCCCCCAGGCCCTATATACTCTGAACAGCAGTATACAGGCGGTGCAAACAAGACAGGGACTGTAGGTTTGTTGTTAAGTAGAATCTGTTTGTCATTTTGAACGGGTACATTTTTAACGTGTTTAGCTCCAGCCAAAATATCTTTTTTAAGCTTTTTGGAAAACATAGGGAAGAATTATCACCCCTGTGACATTTGTTTTGCTGTCTGTGCTCCTCTTCAGAAGATTTCACCTCACTTTCTGTCCCAATGACAAAAGTTTTTTGAAAATTTGGGTTTTTTTGTGAAACAAGGATTGGTGATAAAGCATCAGTGGAAAGGAGAAAAGTTTTTTCCATATTAACTCTTACAGGAGAGAATTTCCCTTCCTAGGGGTGGATTTCATCTCACTTCCTGTTGTCTCCTTCCGTTTGCAAGTAGGAGTCGTTTGTAAGTTGGATGTTTGAAAGTAGGGTCCTGCCCTATATACTCAGCAGAAATTGGGGCCTTAGGTGTTGGTGTTGCCACAACACTGTAAGCCCTCACAGGGCCCTGCTGTGAAATATTAGATCAAGAATTGTAATTACATGCCCCTGTTGAACAGGGGCAGACAAATTGGGCCTTTGAACCCCTATGGGGAAATCCCATGCTGTTTTTATCAATGAACTTTTATGTGTATTGTCGGACCGGCAATTCATTAATAGCCGCAAGTAGTTTTAAATGACTTTTTTTCCTTTGAAATGTCATTTTGCTGTCAGACTGTTCTAAACACAGGAAACATGCGCCCCTTTACAGGCATACTATAGACACCCCCCAGCTATGAAATTTAAAGGAATATTACACTTTTATTGTTTCACTTTAAGCATTATTAAAATCACTTCTCCCGAAAAAACGGCCGTTTTTAAAACTTTTTTTTGCATTGATCCATGTCCCCTGGGGCAGGACCCGGGTCCCCAAACACTTTTTATGACAATAACTTGCATATAAGCCTTTAAAATGAGCGCTTTTGATTATTCATGTTTGTGTGCCATAGACTAACGGTGTTCACGCTCATTTTTTGCCTGTTCGCAAGTTCTGCTGCGAACCCAACCGGGGGGTGTTCGGCTCATCCCTGGTCACAACCCTTGTGCTCTAATGCGTCATGGAGGGGAGGCAATGAATTGGCAGAGAGGAATAAAAATCCAATTGGTTTCTTTAATGCATAGGACCCACGAATCCTAAGCTCAAGTTTACATATAACAATTTTTTTTTTTTTCAATCTTCAAGGTTTCAGTTTTGGCATACTCATAGAGGAAGGAGGAGCTATCTGCAATCTGTTGCTTCTGACATTACCTGCTATTGCTAAATGCCTATGTGCCTTTAACAATTGGAAATCTTCATGGATTCTTAAAATGACTGTTTAAATAACTGTGATTAAATGCTACTGAGTGACCTTATTTTCTTTTGCAAGTTGCTGCTCCTGCTATTGCCTGCTGCAGATAAGTACTTTCGCTTACACAGTGAATGATTTATGTGCCTAGAACTTCATAAAATTGCTGCTACCTGCTTTCTGCTTGCTAATCGCTAACTATTGCTGGGCTACCTGGTCCTGTCTTTCACAAATTGCTGCTTTGTATTCTTTAACAAGAGGCTAAATGCCTCTTTTGTGTCTTCATTTAGGTATGTTGAAGATATGACGGCTGTCTATCTCACGGATGAAGGCCTGTGGTAAGCAGAGTATTCCTCCTGTGGGAGCAGTGCTTTGGTTCCGCTTGTATAGAATGTTAGATGTAGGGATCTACAGTCAGGCCATGTAAATATTATTGTATTGATATTGTGTACAGTGAAAATTAATGTTACCCCTGTTTTAAGTTCATCACCTATTTCCCCACTCCCTTTGATGTAATGAGATGCTCTTTCCTCCTTAAATTTAAGGAGTTACTCTGAAATTCATTCCCCACAACTGGGGACAGTTGTGATTTAAGTAGGGGGTGTATGTAGCGGGCACCTACTTTTAGGTAGGTGACCCTTCTTGGTAGTTTTCTATGTCAGGTAAATTTAGACAGGCTTGTACTATGACAGCAGGCCTGTCGTCAATTTCCATTTTGAGTGGCAGGTAGTTTGTATGCTAGTCTCGGCCAATCATTAATCTGCTTGGAAATACCCGGGACTCTCATATAAAAGGGGGTCACGTGGTGTCCAGGAGGGGTTTGAGAGTTTTGCAGTCCTGCTCTGAGGAGTGGAGGAAGCCAGCCCAGTTCCCAGCCCATCCCAGTTCGTGTTGTTAAATAAAGCAAGTGAAAAAGTACTAAGGACTGTGAGTTGTAAATCTATGGGCTGCGAGGGTTGGGTGGTAGACGTGAATTACGGATATAACATTTAATTACCCGCTCCTTAGGGAGTATGAGCTACATATGTATTGCTATTCTCCATGAATAATTATTGCTACATATTCTACAAATTCTGCCAAGGATCTTAAAAGAATAATGGCCCACGGATAATATATGTGGATAAACCCCACCTACCGGTAATTATTCAGTGAAGGGACCTCGGTGGAGAAATCCCAACCCCTATCTTAACAGGAATTTTGTCAAAGTAGAGCTAATCACAATGAGGGGGAAATCAAGAAAAACAGTAAAAGGGGGCCCACCTGCTGTCAGCCCAGGGGGTATTCAGCGGTTTATGACTGTAGATGTGAGCCTGGTGGAGAATGAGCACAGTAGCCCTAGGCAGGCAACTGCAACACGGGCCGGGGCTGGTAAACCCAAAGTGACAGCTGAAGAGACTAAAGTGGGTAAAACTAATGACACGTCTGTCACACGGTCAAGAAATGCGGGGGAAAGCTCCTAAGGAGGCGCTAAGACACCTAATGGGGACCAGAAGAGGAAAGGAGGGGCGTCCCCTGGGATTGAAGAGGACCTAGGGCCAGACGTGGCCTAAGTAAACCTAAGCCAAATTAAAGAGATGCTGACCGAGACCCTATCTAAAGTTGAAATATCATTGAAAGCGGATATAGCAGCAGTGAGAGCAGATATTGGGCAGGTTCTCGTCGAGTAGAAGAAATAGAGGAGAGAATGGATAAATATGACCAAAAACTGGTGGAAATAAATGTGCAAATGGAATCCCTCCAAAAAACAAATAGGTTGCTCCTATATAAAATCGAGGACCAGGAAAATAGAAGCCGAAGAAAAAACCTGAGGATAAGAGGAATAGCAGAGAAATATAAAAATGATGAATTAAGTAAAGTGATGCAGGTTTGTTTAACCCCATGCTAGGGAGAGAGGAAGATGAAACATTGAAGCTGGACAGAGTCCATAGGATCACAAGGTATCAACCCCAGGCGGGCGACAATCCAAGAGATGTAATAGTAAGGTTCCACTATTATGAAGAGAAAGCTAAAATTATGGAAAATATCTGGAAGATGGCTGGAATCTCGTATGAAGGAACTGAACTGCAAGTACTCTCAGATTTATCGGGAGAAACGTTGGCAAGAAGAAGACTCCTTAAACCATTAACAGAACAAATGCAGGCATTAAATGTACCATACCAATGGGGATTTCCAGCTTGTCTCAAAGGGAAAAGGGATGGTCGCAGTGCAGTTCTGAGATTTCCTGAAGATCTCCCAGACTTTTGCAGTAAACTGGACCTTGCCGGGCTGGGAGGAGAATAATGGAGTAGTGGTACCTTTTTAGTAATATGCAATGGATACACAGCCGAGGGGGGAGGGGGTAGAGTGTGAATATTGACCTCATTCCAGGAGGAGTGAGGAAAAAAAAGGGGAAAAAAAGGAGAAAGAATAGAAAAGAAGATGAATGGATGGGTGGAGGGGGGTGGGGGGCTGGTTCTTCAGCTGGTACATAATCCAGCAATGGATCCTCTGACACAGCAAGCTCTCTCTCTCTCTCTGTAGCCATTTCCAATATGACTACACTGAATTTAGTAACATATAATGTGAGAGGCTTAAGTACCCCAAGGAAAAAGTTTATAGTAAATAAGGAACTACAGTATTATGGGGCGAATGCTGCTTGCCTTTAGGAGACACATGCCTCTGGAAGTAGGCTATCTTCACCGCTCTTCCCTACATGGTTCTATGGGGACTCAACATCAAGTTACTCATGGGGGGTGGGAATAGGTTTCGACAGGAATACACTGTTTGTAATAAGGGAGCAGTTGGCTGACCCAGACGGGAGATTTCTTTTCAGAAAGGGGAAACTGTTTAACATGGAGTGTACTCTTGCAAATATCTATTCTCCAAATAGAGACCCAGATAGGTTTTTGAGGAAAACCTTGAGAAAACTGTCAGAATTTAAGGAGGGGAAACTGATTGTCGCAGGAGATCTCAATATGTGCATAGACCCAAGGGTAGATACCACGGGAAGCCTTCCCCCGATTGTCAGCTCTGAGACAGAATAGAATAAGGAAGCTACTATTAGAGCATCAGCTTGTGGAGGTCTGGAGAATTAGACATCCAGAGGCCCGTGACTACACATTCTATTCATCAGTACATGGGTCATTCTCTAGAATAGACTATGTACTGATAGAACATCAACTGCTTCCCTCACTCAAAGAAATGGAAATAAAAACCATATCTTTATCTGACTATGCCCCAGTAATAGTACGACTGGAGGTAACATCAGGCCCTCCCATGGGTAGGATGTGGAAACTGAATGATTCCTTGATCCAAGACTCTAAGGGGAATAGGCGAATAGAACAGGAGTTGGAGGAATTTTTTCTTATAAACAACACATCAGAAATCTCTAAGGGCACTCTGTGGGAGACCCACAAAGTCTATATAAGGAGTATTCTAATAAGCATTGGGGCAGGAAAAAAAAAGGAAAAGGGAAAAAAGATTAGTAATCTCCGTAAAGAGATACATGAATTAGAACAACAGATGAGACCCAAGGGCATCTCAGAGACGGTAGAACTTAAGAACAAAAAAGAAGAACTGGTAGTACTAAATAGAGCAGGAGAAGAAACTGGCTTTTCATATAGTGGATAAAGAGAGACACCAGTGGGGAAATAAACCTAGGAAATGGTTAACAAGGGCAGTAAAGGAGAAAAAAACGCATCTTTTATAGCTAAAATCCAAAATATGAAAGGGGAAATAGTGCATTCATCTCCTGAAATAGCAGGGGTTTTCCATTATTATTATAGTCAGCTGTATAATGTGAGACAGAAGAAAACAGAGGGAGTAAGGAAGGAATCCTAGAGTACCTACAGTGGCTTGACCTTCCAGTGGTCCATGAAGAGGAATTGGAGTTGCTAGATGCCCCAATAACACAGGAAGAAGTCTTAAGAGCAATTAAGGATATGGCAACGGGGAAGAGTCCTGGCCCCGATGGGTATACTATTACGTACTATAAGAGGTTCCAAAAGCTATTGGCCCCTAAACTATGTGATTACTTGAACGCTCTGGCAGAAGGGGAAAATCTTCGGGAAGAGGCATTGATGGCCTATATTACTCTGATTTTAAAAGAGGGCAAGGACCCAATGGCACCGGAGAGCTATAGACCAATATCATTGCTAAACACCGACATAAAGATCTTTGCAAAAATAATAGCTGGAAGAATAAAAACACTTCTGCCTCGATGGGTTCACAGTGATCAGGAGGGGTTTGTAACAGGGAGGGAAGGGAAAGACAACAGTCTTAAATCCCCGTGCCTGATACATGAGGTTAGAGAGAGTGGGGACCCGGTCGTACTACTGTCAATAGATGCCGAAAAGGCCTTCAGCAGAGTCGACTGGGGCTTCATGATGGGAACACTGAGGCATTTGGGAATAAAGGAAAGGATGGGGGGCGTGGCCTGACCTCGGGAGAAGATGGCAGCTTAAGTCTTTTGCTCCCGCTGGCAGAGAGGACTTAATAACTAAAACGGAGGTTACTTATCCACCCTACCACGCAGAAAACATGGGGACTTCATCCCGCAGCTCCTCCGCTTCCAGATCAAGGTCCCCTCGCGACTTGACTGGCAGGAGCAGCCAGAATATACCAGAAATGTTCCGCTCCCATTCTGGCAACATGGCGCCTGCACGAGGCTTACCTCAGATGGCAGGCCCAACGGCAGAAACCAGATCGCCCCCAGACAATGGAGTGGTGATTCTCACGCCGAATTCACAACCCAGCCTCCAGGACTTGCACTCAGTAGCGCTGGATATTAAAAACACCCTCACGGCAGCTCTGACAGCGGCAATTACGGATCTCAAAATCGACATTCAAGCGATAGCAAGCAGAGTCCAGGATGTGGAGAAGACGACCACAACCCACTCCACTGTGCTCCACCGTACGTGTCAGGTCCTGGATACACACACCCTACAGCTGCGGGACATGAATCGACACATGGAGGATCTGGACAATCGCGGCAGGCGCCATAATCTGCGGGTGAGAGGCCTGCCGGAATCCATTGAAGCTGACAGGCTCCAAGCAGAGGTCTCAGGCTTCTTTAACGGCCTCCTGGACAAACCCCCCACCACCCCCATAGGCATGGAACGCATACACCGCGCCCTACGCCCACGGGGGAGAGAAGCAGACCCACCTAGGGATGTGATTTGTCACATTATAGATTATCAACTGAAAGAAGAACTTTTGCGAAAGGCCCGAATGGCTACAAAGCTATCACACAATGGCACTGACATACGCATTTTTCAAGACCTCTCAACGATTACACTACAACGTCGGAGAGAACTGCGCCCCCTGCTGGAAGTACTACGTTCCAAGGAAATCCCATACAGATGGAAATTTCCCTTCGGCCTGTCAGCATCCTATCAAGGTCGCACCGCACTACTCAGAGTGCCAGAAGATCTGCGTTATTTCTGCGACACCCTAAACATACCGTTCACGGATGTGCCCGAATGGTATGCGGAATTCCGCCCTCCGGCGTCCAGAAAACACCCGCCTGAAAGCGAACCGATGGACACTCAGCCACTCCGCTACAGGCGGCAGCGATCTCCATCCGAAGCAAGACTACATCTCCATACGCCAGGCTCGGATAGAGGTACCAACCTGCTGGACACCCCGCAGACCAGGAGAGCACGCCGGGACTGCTGATCAGCGACGCCAGAATGTGCGATAAACGGAGATTCGATTTACTCGCTGCCACTCGTTTCAAGGGTTACACTAAGTTCTGTTCCAGTTTTTCCCTGGTTTGTATCCTGCTTTGTGAACAACAGCTGCTAACTTCCAATCTCCCTACAGCCCTAAGCACCTGTACCGGACTTTCCCAGTCTGCTCAGAACGCTACATTACAACGATGAGATTGAAACCATACCGAATGCTGATGGATGCAGACACAGGAGCTACGGGTCAAAAGTGTCTTCACTGCAGGAAGAAACCAAGAACTCTCAAGAAATGACAGTTCTACACACACGGCTTTGGTCATGCCTGACATTTCTGTGCACAAAGTCAACGTATCCTTTCTTGCTCTGAAACCTCACTCACACTCGCTTTAAGCTGAGGGGGAGGGAGACCACTAAGCACTATTAATCACATGATAAGTCTTAGCCCGCATGCTGTTACCCACCTTTTATTTCCTTATGTTATCCTTTACCTAACAGTATATCTACTCTAGACATGACTAGACAGGGATGAGTGGAGTGATGATCCGCGGGAATGTTTTACGAGAACGTATACATTATATTACTATAATTGAACAATACATAACAGATGTTCCGAGCACACTGCTAGGAGCGAAGCGATACAGGTTTGCTCAGATTTCTCATGGCTATTGCCCTACACACAGCTCGCTGTGATCGCAATTGCTTATCGCACTGACACACTTAAGTTAGACACTATCCCAGCTACCCCACTTACTGTGTATAAGTAAGGGGGACACGATTCCCACGGATCATCACCTCCTATGAAACAATATTGATAGATTGAATATATATAATTATGATCTAGGGTCCTAGTACCGACCTCCTAATTCGATGGACTCATAAGTGTGTCGATAAGCAGTTACGTGACTTCTCCTACGCTCACGGGCGATGGGAGATACCCCAGATGCATCATATTACCCACAAGCTCCGACAATATACGACATTGTTCAGATAGCGAAACCCGTAGATGACATCTTGCTTAACCTCAGTTGTATTAAAACATTATAAACAAGGCTCTGCTGAAAATGGAAAACATCAACGCAAGACATCATCCCTCACAGATGGCTGAGAGGCTTACTGACCTCACTGCTCCAGTTCATCTCCCACAGAATAGAGTACCTCCACTGACGCAAGCATTGTTGACCGGAGACGTAGTAGACTGATATACCTGCTGGCCCCTATTGTGCACACAGTATTGTGGGAGTTTAGACGCCACCCAGACTATAAACGCTTCGGATGTTACTACACATCTCTATGTAACCCCGGGCACGGTTGCTGCGTGGCTCCTGTGCCCACTTGCTTCAATCTCCAGGCTCATACCTTCCAGCGGATGGCCGGTAGATCGACGCAACATGCCTCAGATGATGCGCACATCTTACTGACCCTTGACCAGTTAAGCCACAGGGCTAGGACTTACACACCCAGCACAGAGAGTAGCAGCTAACTCAGTCCACTCAGGTTAGACCAAGGTTGACAGCATGACGTGTATGGGATTCCACGGTTATGAGGTTTGTTTTGTTTAAGTCTATTAATATTTTGTCACTTTTAAGGTTTGTCTAGGATTCTTTTCTACATATGGTAATCTAAATCCATGTATTACTTACGAGACAAGCATTAGTTGACTCTTGCCTAGAAGGCTCCCTGAAAAGAGAGTGTCACGAACCAGGGGCACGCGGATTACACACTCAGACGACACTCTTATTCTGATCTATAGATACCTCCCGCCAAATATTTTGCTTGCCTACATCATTGCTCTATCAACTCTGATTCCAATATTTAATAATCCTCCCACCGACTCATACCACCCCCAGATTCAATTATTACACTAGTTTAGCACAAGTTTAGACCTCCTACATAAGCTCACATCGCCTCCCTGTCAAGCGGGTAGCCTCTCCTCTTCGAAAACACACCTCCTCATACCGATTTCAGCCGCGCCTCACCTCAGTGGCGCCCACAAACACCTTTGCTGTTCTACATATCAGATTTCATTACACGCCGCGGATTCACTCCGGACATACCTAAGTTCAGGTATTCATCCTCTACGGATCAGCGAGCAGGATCTCGCTGATCGCCGGAAACGACCACATCCACACGCGAAGACACCCGACCATTTCCACTCCTTTACGCATTGGACTTCAACACAACGGTAACGCATTCTTAGTCCCACATACACGTTCTCAAACCCCTAAGTGTTGTCATACCCCCCCCCTCTAAAGACGCAAATTCTCTGCTATTTCAGTCTAATCCCCTTTCTAACTCCCTCCTCTTCCTCCTCCGACAGAGCCTCACAGCTATACAAAGTCCTCCCGTCCTCATTTACCAGCACATCTAAATTGTAAACACAACAGCAAAATGCCGCAAATACCACCAGCCAAAAATAAAACAATCAAGGTGATATCCCTAAATATACGGGGACTTAACATCCCTGAAAAACACTCTCAGTTATTACTTTCCCTACATAAAAACAAAGCGGACATTGTTTTTCTCCAGGAGACACATTTTAGAACAGGCTCCACCCCCAAACTCTCCAACTATCGCTTCCCAACCTTCATACACGCAACTAATAACTCCACATAATCAAAAGGAGTCTCCATCCTATTTGCTAAAAATTGCCCGTTTCACGTTACAGATACTTGCATAGACACGGAAGCACGATACCTTTTTGTCAAAGGCACACTTCACGGAAAACGAATAACCTTGGCCAACATTTATGCACCCAACACGAAACAAGTACCCTTCTTCAGGTCCACCTTACAAAAACTCACTTTGTTCCAAGACGGCATTCTTATACTAGGAGGAGACTTCAACATTCCTCTGAACCCATTACATGATACCTCGACCGGCTCCTCCAGCCTACCATATAGCGCGCTACGTGCAATTAAATCACAACTGAAAGAACTATCACTACACGACTCCTGGCGCACACTTCACCCAAACGAGAAAGATTTCACTTTCTACTCGACTCCTCACAACAGATACTCTCGATTAGACTATCTATTCCTATCGCAAAGGGACCTGCCGATGCTAATGACAACCACTATTGACCCCATTTATCTTTCAGATCATCACCCAATCTCCATGACGCTAGCATTTTCACACACTATGCCCCGACCCCATATTTGGCACCTAGATCCCTCGCTTCTCATGGATACCGCAACCATGACAACCATACAAGAACGCCTCTTGCTTTACTTTAAGGAAAATGACTCCCCGGATGTTTCACCTATGATGAGATGAGAAGCACATAAATGCACCATTCGAGGAGAACTAATTGCACTCTCAGCCAAACGTAGGAAGGAAAGACAGGAGCACATAAATACATTGACTTCACGGATACAATCCTTAGAAAGAGCACACAAAAACTCCCTAGCAATGACAAATCTCCCGGAACTGCTCAAAGCTAGATCTGACCTTTTAGAGGCTCTTCACAAACAAACAAAACGCAATTATATACTATCTCAAAAAATATTCTACGAGTACGGCAACAAATCAGGCAAAATCTTGGCTAGAGCGCTCCGGACCAAAAAAGCAAAAACAACGATCCACTCAATTATAGACCCTACTGGGAAACGATTAGTTTCCAATGATCAAATAGCCGGACAATTTGTACACTATTATTCCCAGCTGTACAACCTACATACCCCCAACACACAGAGGGTAAACACCCACAGAACAAAAGCTATCCAGGATTTTCTCACGAAATATTGCCCTAAGCACATATCGATTGATGAAGCAACCAATCTGGAAAGACCCATATCCCCAGCTGAAATGGACGTGGTTCTAAAACAATTGAAGACTGGTAAGAGCCCCGGCCCAGACGGTCTAACGACCGGATATTACAAAACTTACACTGAAACCCTCAAACCACATTTCCTGCAGGCGTTCAATTCCTTGTCTTCAGACAATCCCCCACCTAGAGACCTACTAACGGCGCATGTAACGGTAATACCTAAGCCCAATAAAGATGCCTCTAAGGTATCGAACTATTGCCCTATCTCCTTATTGAATGTTGATCTCAAAATATACGCCAAGATATTAGCTAATCGTCTCCTGCCTCTCCTGCCGAACCTCATCTCACTTGACCAGGTGGGTTTTATACCTGGCAGGGAGGCTAGAGACAACACTACAAAGGCAATCAACATACACAAATGGTTAACTTCACAACAACAGCAAGGGTTCTTCCTGTCGCTGGATGCGGAGAAGGCATTCGATAGGGTGGCGTGGGACTATATGGAGGAAGTGCTTAAAAAGATCGGTATACGAGACCGTATGTTACAATTTATAATGGCCCTCTATGCTTCCCCCACCGCACAGGTCCGTGTTAATGGACACCTATCGAATGCCTTCTCCATGTCAAACGGGACACGTCAGGGATGCCCGCTTTCCCCGTTAATATTCATCCTTACTTTAGAGCCACTCCTTCAACGTCTTCGATCTAATCCAGACATCAAAGGTGTCTCCATATCAAAGACTACATACAAGCTATCTGCTATCAAGCTATCTGCTTTCGCAGACGACATTCTCTTATATCTGACTGAACCCCACATTACATTACCCAACTTACTTAAGGACCTTAATATGTTCAACCTCCTGACCAACCTAAAAATCAACTTCACAAAATCCGAAGCCCTGAACGTTTCCTTACAGAAAGAGACCTTAAAAACATGTCAATCTAACTTCCCCTTCAAGTGGACTCGTGACGCGATTACATACCTAGGCATCCGCATACCGACACACCTTTCTGACCTTTATCTCAAAAACTATATACCGATCCTCCAACAAATTCAAAAAGATCTTAAATCCTGGTCAACGGGACTCTTTTCCTGGTTTGGGAAAACTTCAATAATCAAAATGAACATTCTACCAAGAATACTTTATGTTTTGCAAACAGTCCCCATAAGGCTACCGCAAGCCTTCTTTACATCATACCGCAGGGCATGTAGCGAATTTATATGGGGGAAAAACCATCCTAGGCTTAGTTTCGAAAGACTTTCTCTGCCCAAATTAAAAGGAGGAATAGCTCTCCCAGACATTGCGAAATACCACTAGGCGTGCCAATTGTCCAGAATAGTTGACTGGACTGTCCACTCCCACACCAAAGCCTGGACGCAAATTGAAAATGAATTCTCACCGATCCCTGTTAAACTACTACCTTGGACACCCACAAGACAGATTTCTCCGGTATGCTCACAACATCCACTGATTTCCTCCACACTTCACTCATTCAAGTCAATATGCCAAAAACACCATATTTCCTCCATCCCAAGCCCCTTAACACCAATCCGAAACAATGCAGACTTCCCACCGGGTTGTTCCAATACATTCCTTAAGGGATACTGGCCCCAAGACGATATCCGCGCAAAACACTTCTTTTCCGGAAAAACCTTCCAAGCCATTACCAACTTGCCCACACACATGTCTGGAAAACCTTTTCGGCCCTGGATTTATACTCAAATACGACACTTTCTTGACCATCCCCCATACAATACAGATTATTCCAGGCAACTTACCCCTTTTGAAGTTCTGTGCTCCAAGACAGAACCACAGAGACATGTGATCTCAGAAATATATGCTCTCCTTTTCTCGGACCACACACCCAAATCCAACATAGCCACTCGTGCTTGGGAAAGAGACTTAGATTTAGATCTATCTGACCAAGACTGGGAAAACATATACTCCTATATACACAAAGGTTCAATTAACGTGTCAGTACAGGAAAACGGATTTAAGATCTTTTCTAAATGGTACAAAACCCCCCTTAAACTCCACAAAATATCCCCCTCTATCCCTCCCACATGCTGGAGATGCTCAGAGGCAGAGGGTTCCATGGTCCATTTATGGTGGTCGTGCCCACTTATTCAACCCTTCTGGAAAGAAGTCCAACGTATTACCACTAATGTTACCACCTATCAGATTGAATTCACCCCTGCCCAAATGTTGTTACACCACTCCTCTATACCAAAAAAAGACTACAACCGCTCTCTCGCACTACATATGATAAATGCGGCTAAAATGTGCATCCCAACTCTATGGAAATCTTCTCAACCCCCGACTATAGCAGATTGGTTCAAACGTATATATCTAAAGTAGCCGAAATGGAGGAACTGATCCACCAAGCCAAAGATACATCCCCCAAATTCAGAACTGTTTGGTCTTGCTGGCAACATTTCCAGACGACAGTTGAATATAAGGATCTCTTGTCCTAAGTTCTTATAATAATATCTGGGACTCTGTCGGAGGAGGACTCACTATACTCACTATACTCATACTCAATATAAGCTAGATACTCTTCTTCTTTTCTTGCCCTTCTTACATCCATACTCTCCCACTCTCTTATACTCCACCCTACTTCTCGAATTCCCCTTTACATACTTAGGACTCTTCTTACAGACAACTAATCCATAATAAGTAATCCAGTCTAGCTCGAATCATTCCTCGCCTACCTAAGACCTCTAACATTCTAATCTCCCCATCCCCTCACGGTAGGAATTTCCAACCTACCTACCCACCTAAGAGTAGGATTGCTTGTGGTCCGGTGACCGCAATCCTATAACACGTTAACACGTCCAGAGACATATTACACTAAAAAGTAGCACTTCCCACGAAGTTATCCCCAAGACCCCACTCTAATAATTGACAATTGAACGCATGACGGAGCGGACCCATAAATATTTTCACTCACATCTGACGACCATGCACCTTTATCCACGTCCTTCATAGGGTTCCAACCTGAGATAATCGATAACTTATAATTGACCCGATGGATTCAATTACACAAGGCCCGGGGCCAAAACATGAATCAAATAATGACCTTTCAAGGTACCCAAAATTACACATACTCATAGAATAGCCTCTAGGCATAGATCCGTTTGATTCAAAGTTTACTACTGGAGTATAGATATTCAAGGTTAGATCATACTTTAAACTTTTTTCTGTTGTTTTTTATGATAACACAGTTGTACATGCTGTATAGTACTGAAAGAGAGGTTCATTGTATCACATTTTATACAACAATACAATCTTATGTACCTTTATTATGTTATGCTTATGTATAACTTGACTTTTACTGACAATAAACTTGATTCTGAAAAAAAAAATAAAGGAAAGGATGATGCGATGGATATCCGCATTTTACCATCACCCAACAGCTAAAATAAAAATAAATGGAAGTCTCTCTCCCTCCCTGGAACTGTTTAACGGTACAAGACAGGGCTGCCCCCTTTCACCAATGCTATTTGTACTGGCATTGGAAGCCCTGCTAGCCGTGATCCGGGAAAATACCACAACCAAAATCAATGCACAGTGAGCCCAGTCTGCAGGGCCAGGCCCTGCATAAATAGGAAACAGCTCATATCACCTTTTATCAGTCTAAGCATTAGCAATAATGCAGACAAAAACTTCAACCTGTGAAACATTAGAAAACAGAGTGGCCCTATAGAAAGCCAGTAAGATTTGCATGTGTGATATATGCTTTTTGAAATGCAAACTAACAGCATACCTGCAGACAATAAGTCAAGCCTGTAGGACCAGGCTTTGCACCGTTTAATAGGAAGGCCTCAGCACAGCACAGCACACCTGCGATCAGCATAGCAGTATTGCAGACACAAACCACAACCTTTCAGAGATGAAAGCTTAACAACATACTTGCAGCAGTAACTGAATATTATTGATTTGTGCACCAGGTGGTGCCTGACCACCTGCATGCTTCCAGTCCAAACAGAAAGTCCAATGAATGTCCATCCATGGCGTCATGATAAAGGAGCAATCCCTAGAGACCAGATACCTGCACCCCTCTCCAGGATCCTTGTGGGGTGAGGTCTCCCCCATATAGGCGCTCATGTCAGCCTTTACAGCGGGGAGCTTCGTCACAGGAGAGGCTCAAACCTGTGCGGCTCGGTCAGAAGTGTCTGACAGGTGAGGGAAAAATTCAAAATCCTGCTCTTTCAGCAGCAGCATAACCGGCTGTTAGCAGTGAGGAAAAAAAAGAGAATACTGGAGGTAGGGAGGAGACCTGATCTTATAGTATAACGGGTCCTGTGATAGGGCAGGGGGCGGAGCCTACCCATACGTATATGCTGTCATGCTGTGTCAGGAAAGTGTCTGCTACCACAGGTAGTATCACCAGGTGTTTTGTAGACTTGTGCGCGACAGAAAATTTAGTTTCGATTAGTTTTCATTCGTAAAAAAAAAAAAAATTTAGTTCTGTTACTTTATCTCATTTTTGATTAATTTTTTTATTTCTGTAGAGTATACAGCACCTTGAAAAAGTATTCATACCCCTTGAAATTTTCTACATTTTGTCATTGTTACAACCAAAAACGTAAACGTATTTTATTGGGATTTTATGTGATATACCAACAAAAAGTGGCACATGATAAACGGTTTTCATTTTTTTTTACAAATAAATATGTAAAAAGTGTGGTGTGGGCATTTGTATTCACCCCTCTTTACTCTGATACCCCTAACTGAAATCTAGTGGAACCAATTGCCTCCAGAAGTCACCTAATTAGTAAATAGAGTCCACCTGTATGTAATTTAACCTCATTATAAATACAGCTGTTCTGTGAAGCCCTCAGAGGTTTGTTAGAGAACCTTAGTGAATAAACAGCATCATTGAGGCCAAGGAACACACCAGACAGGTCAGGGATAAAGTTGTGGAGAAGTATAAAGCAGGGTTAGGTTATATAAAAATATCTCCCAAGCTTTGAACATCTCACGGAGCTCTGTTCAATCCATCATCGGAAAATGGAAAGAGTATGGCACAACTGCAAACCTACCAAGACATGGCTGTCCACCTAAACTGACCAGCCGGGCAAGGAGAACATTCATCAGAGAAGAGCCAAGAGGTCCATGGTAACTCTGGAGGAGCTGCAGAGATCCACAGCTCAGGTGGGAGAATCTGTCCACAGGACAACTATTAGTCGTGTTCTCCACAAATCTGCCCTTTATGGAAGAGTGACAAGAAGAAAGACATTGGTGAAAGGAAGTCATAAGAAGTCCTGTTTGTAGTTTGAGAGAAGACATGTGGGGGTCATTCTAATATTGATTTTTGATATTGAAATGGCTGCTTTTGGTCCTGTTGAAAATCCGGCATAATTAAATTTAAGGACCAGGCCTTTTTCTGACATTTGTTGTTTACAAGTTTAAATTTGTATTTCCTGACACCAACATCGCAGCATACTAGTGATAGAGCTCCGCCTCTTGACCACTCCCTCAGGACCAGTGAATAGCATAAATGAAAGGCCTAGTTAGGCCCCACCCCATTCTTCTTTTTTTCTCATACCTCAACGCACCAGTGAAGAGTAAGCAGTACTATGTCCCCCTCTGCCTCCGTGCAGCATCCGGCTGGGTTCAGCCTCTCCCAGTGCGAAGTCCCAGCGTTCAGGCTGCTAACATGCGCTATATAGTCTGGGAGCCCCTTTTGTGGGTCTTTTTGGGGCCTCTGCAGTGTTTCCTCTTTAGGAACGAAATCTGCTTTTAAAATTGGTAACAACTGCAGCGCTTGTGCAATATGGGGGGCCAGCTATGCTTTATCTCTCTCTTAGCCCCTTGTGCCATACAGGATGGCCTGTACCTTTTACTTATGTCTCCCTCTTTTGTCTTTCATTACCTTTCCCATTCCCTGCTGTCCTCTGCAGGTGTTGCATGTGTGTGTAGGTATGTATGTATATGTGATAAGGGTGTGTGTACACATATATATACACGTTTTAAAAACAAAAATATGTGTGGGTATACATATGTGTATGTGTGGAGGTGTATGTAAATACATGTATGTATTGTAGGGGATCAGAGGGGTGAAAGGCCGGTTCAAACAGTTCAGTAAAATAAAAATGAAATTTTTTTGATTGATTGATTGAAAAGTTTAATCTCTTTAGCCAACAGGCTGATATACAGACAAAGTACTTGGCTATAGCCAGAGATACAGTCTCTGATATGGTTTTGCTCACCTCAGCAGGTACATAATGCAGCAATGGATCCTCTGACACACCAAGGCCTCTCTCTCTCCTGACAGTAAGCAGGTCTGAAGGAAAAGTTCCTACCCTCTTTAATTAACCCTTTCCTAACCTGCCCCAACCTGACCCTCTGCAGTATATATGTGTAGTGTAGATTTATTAAAAAAGAAAAACTGAAATATCACATGGTCCTAAGTATTCAGACCCTTTGCTGTCCATTTCTTCTGATCATCCTTGAGATGGTTCTACACCTTCATTTGAGTCCAGCTGTGTTTGATTATACTGATTGGACTTGATTTAGGAAAGCCACACACCTGTCTATATAAGACCTTACAGCTCACAGTGCATGTCAGAGCAAATGAGAATCATGAGGTCAAAGGAACTGCCTGAAGAGCTCAGAGACAGAATTGTGGCAAGGCACAGATCTGGCCAAGGTTAAAAACAAAATTCTGCTGCACTTAAGGTTCCTAAGAGCACAGTGGCGTCCATAATGGAAGATGTTTGGGATGACCAGAACCCTTCCTAGAGCCAAACTGAGCTATCGGGGGAGAAGAGCCTTGGTGAGAGAGGTAAAGAAGAACCCAAAGATCACTGTGGCTGAGCTCCAGAGATGCAGTCGGGAGATGGGAGAAAGTTGTAGAAAGTCAACCATTACTGCAGCCTTCCACCAGTTGGGGCAGAGTGGCCCGACGGAAACCTCTCCTCAGTGCAAGACACATGAAAGCTGGACTCCAAGATGGTGAGAAATAAGATTCTCTGGTCTGATGGGACCAAGATAGAACTTTTTGGCCTTAATTCTAAGCGGTATGTGTGGAGAAAACCAGGCACTGCTCATCACCTGTCTAATACAGTCCCAACAGTGAAGCATGGTGGTGGCAGCATCATGCTGTGGGGGTGTTTTTCAGCTGCAGGGACAGGACGACTGGTTGCAATCGAGGGACAGATGAATGCAGCCAAGTACAGGGATATTCTGGATGAAAACCTTCTCCAGAGTGCTCAGGACCTCAGACTGGGCCTAAGGTTTACCTTCCAACAAGAAAATGACCCTAAGCTCACAGCTAAAATATCGAAGGAGTGGCTTCACAACAACTCCGCGACTATTTTTGAATGGCCCAGCTAGAGCCCTGACTTAAACCCAATTGAGCATCTCTGAAGAGACTGGCAATTCTGTCTGGCTGCACTGGGGATGCTGGGTCAATTCCCCAACATGCTAATGCTTGTGTTGAAGTTTATATCTTCTCCCTGTGTGGGTTTCTCACCACAATCCAAAGACATGCTCTGCACCTACTATGCCTTACGGCCCACTCTATGTGGAGGGATGATGACAATTCATGGCTCTGGAGGTTCTCATTGGACTGAAGGGGGCCTGTGTCCTTGCTACATATATTACAGATGCAGCAGACTGCTACTCAAAATATGGAGGCTGACCAGGAAGTCCCTCCTAGTTGCTTGTATAGCCACTGAAAGAGCACCCTGGCACTTTGGCAGCTAAAGAGGCCATATGGTTGAGACCCTGGGCTGCGTATTGCTTCCTAAAAACAAAAGTGGAGAAGAATGAGGGGGGTGCGAGAAAAATGCCAGTGTAAACAGGATGTCGAAACTGTATACTCTGAACAAGCTAATGGTGAACCTGCTCCTACATACTGTAGCATCTGCAGATTCCGGCAGACCAGCAACAACCAGCCCATGTACTGGGTGAGTCTAGCAGGAATGGTTTAATAATTATCAACCAACTGCTGCACCTGCAGGACTCTGAGGAGAGTGGCAGGGTCTGCATCCCTTTAGACATGATAGACCTATTTCTGGAACAAGTTTGCTTTTTCTTGGTAGGGTGAGACATTGATCCTACTGTCCTTCCAGTCTCAGCTGTTCTATACTTCCTCCAGGATTTAGCCTATCCTCACATAGCTCACGAGTGTGGGCTATCTCGGCAATAACACATTTTAAATGGGCCACTAATCCTTCAGTTTGCACAACTTTTGAGGGCAGTCGTGAGGAGTCGGTCACCAAGAAAGAAAGATCTATTGGAGTTGCTGGATCTCATATCAGTTTAATCGCTTGTTCCAACAGAGCAATGTTCGGTTGAGGCCATCACTTACAGGGCAGTATCAATTGCAAGAACTTTAAGCAGAAGGTTACCAGAAATTCAAGCTCTTGGAGCTTCAAAGTAAATATATATATATATATATATTCCTTTCTTTACAGAAAGTGTAGAGTTGGGTCTTGTAGATCATCCTGCATCAAACGTAACAGCAGCCTGCTATTTGACAGACAGCTGGACATTGCCTAACTTTCCACAACATCACACAGGAAAGTCACACGTACTGTTCATTTTCAGAACTTTAAAGTAGTATCTGTCCACAATTGTCCCTTTCAGGTCATCTAAATCAACCTTTTGTCATTCCAGCTGGGTATCATCAAGCGAAAGAGGTTACCGCCTGGATCCTAGCAGGCTTAGTTGTGCATATAGGACTAGGGGTCGCGAACCTCCATCAGCGACAGTGGAGCACTCTACCAGAGTAGTTGAAGCCTCATAGGCAGCACATTCAAGAGAATCTATGGTGCCCATCTGTACAGGGGTATCGTGGTCGTTCCAACATTCCTACTCAAACTTGACGGAATAGACCCAGGGTACTTTGTGGGAAGGACTATTCAGTCCTCTGTCTCATCCTAATTAGAAGATTGGTTTGACAAGTAGATCCCACCCTGTCAGCTAGTTATTTATCACTAGTATGCTGCCATGTTGGCGTCAGGAAAATGGAAAATTGTATCAAACCTTATTTGTATCTTACCGTAATTTTCCTTTCCTGACGCCAAACCATGGCAGCACACAGTCCCACCCTTATAGGTTTCGGTATGTAGCTAATTACAGAGAATGGGGTGGGGCTTAACTAGGCCTTTCATTTATGCTATTCACTGGTCCTGAGGGAGTGGTCAAGAGGCGGAGCTCTATCACTAGTATGCTGCCATGGTTTGGCATCAGGAAAGGAAAATTACGGCAAGTATTTGATACAATTTTCCGTTGTTGGTCCCGGCAATACACATAAAAATCATTGAAAAAAGTGGCATGGGATTCCCCCACAGTCCATTACCAGGCCCTTTGGATCTGGTATAAATATTTACCACTTAGGCTCCTTTCACACTGAGGCGCTTTGCAGGCGCTAAAGTGCTAAAAATAGCGCCTGCAAAGCGCCCCGAAAGAGCTGCTCAATGAACTCCAGTGTGAAAGTCCTCGGGGCTTTCACACTGGAGTTTATTGAGCAGCTCTTTCGGGGCGCTTTGCAGGCGGTCATAAAAGTCCTGCAAGCCGCATCTTTGGAGTGCATTAGGAGCAGTGTAATTACCGCTCCTAAAGCGCCCCTTCCCATTGAAGACAATGGGGCAGCGCTGCAAACCCACCTGCAAAGCGCTGCTGCAGCGGCACTTTGCGGGCAATTTTAACCCTTTTTCGGCTGCTAGCGGGGGGTTAAAACTGCCCCACTAGCGCCGCTAAAACAACGGTAAAGCGGCGCTATATTTAGCACCGCTGTACCGCCGGCGCCTTCACGCCTCAGTGTGAAAGTAGCCTTAAGGACCAGCCTCGTTTTGGATTTTAGGTGTTTACATGTTTAAAACAGGTTTTTTTGCTAGAAAATTACTTAGAACCCCCAAACATTATATATGGCTTTTTTCTAACACCCTAGAGAATAAATTGGCGGTCATTGCAATACTTTTTTTTTGCACCGTATTTGCGCAGCGGTCTTATAAGCGCACTTTTTTTGGAAATAAATCACTTTTTTGAATAAAAAAATAAGACAACAGTAAAGTTAGCCCAATTTTTTTTAGATTGTGAAATATAATGTTACGCCAAGTAAATTGATACCCAACATGTCACACTTCAAAATTGCGCCCGCTCGTGGAATGGCGTCAAACTTTTACCCTCAAAAATCTCCATAGGCGACGTTTAAAAAATTCTACAGGTTGCATGTTTTGCATTACAGAGGAGGTCTAGGGCTAGAATTATTGTTCTCGCTCTACTGGTCGCGGCGATACCTCACATGTTTGGTTTGACCACCGTTTTCATATGCGGGTGCTACTCGCGTATGTGTTCACTTGTGCGCGCGAGCTCGTTGGGACGGGGGGGTTTTAAAACATAGTTACATAGTAGGTGAGGTTGAAAAAAGACACAAGTCCATCAAGTCCAACCTATGTGTGTGATTATGTGTCAGTATCGCATTGTATATCCCTGTATGTTGTGGTCATTCAGGTGCTTATCTAATAGTTTCTTGAAGCTATCAATGCTCCCCGCTGAGACCACCGCCTGTGGAAGGGAATTCCACATCCTTGCCGCTCTTACAGTAAAGAACCCTCTACGTAGTTTAAGATTAAACCTCTTTTCTTCTAATTTTAATGAGTGGCCACGAGTCTTGGTAAACTCTCTTCTGCGAAAAAGTTTTATCCCTATTGAGGGGTCACCAGTCCGGTATTTGTAAATTGAAATCATATCCCCTCTCAAGCGTCTCTTCTCCAGAGAGAATAAGTTCAGTGCTCGCAACCTTTCCTCATAACTAAGATCCTCCAGACCCCCTAAGATCCTCCAGACCCCTTAAAACAATTTTTTTTTATTTTTATTATTTATTTTACATTATTTTATTTTTTTTACACTGTTTTAAAAAAAAAATGTGTCACTTTTTTTCCTATTACAAGGGATGTAAACATCCCTTGTAATAGAAAAAAGCATGACAGGACCTCTTAAATATGAGATCTGGGGTCAAAAAGACCTCACATCTCATATTTACACTAAAATGCAATAAAAAAAAGTCATTTAAAAAAATGATATTTAAACAAATATGCCTTTAAGAAGTGTGGGCGGAAGTGAGGTTTTGACGTCGCTTCCGCCCAGCAGTGTCATGGAGACGAGTCTCCAGGCACAGGACGGAGATGGATGCGATCGCCTCCGCCGCTACCAACTGCTCCGGTAGGGGGGGCCCTCTCCCGCCACCGATAAAAGTGTCCTTGTGGTGAATCCGCCGCAGGGACCACTTTTATCAGAAAGCCGGCCGCCGCACAAAAACGGGGATACCGGGGGTTAGGGCAGCTAGATGCTGCCATAACAATGGTATCCCCCTTTAAAGTTTGGACGTACATCTTTGTGCGGCGGTCCGGAAGTGGTTAAAGGGAACTCCGAACCAAAATTTTAAAAAAATTGCGTGGGGGTCCCCCCAAATTCCATACCAGGCCCCTCAGGTCTGGTATGGATATTAAAGGGAACCCGCACCAAAATGTAAAAAAAAATGGTGTGGGGGTCCCCCTCAAAATTCATACCAGACCCATATCTGGTATGGATTTTAAGGGGAACCCTGCTCCAAAATTTAAAAAAAAAAAGGTGTGGGGGTCCCCCCAAAAATCAGACCCTTATCTGAGCATGCAACCTGGCAGGCTGCAGGAAAAGAGGGGGGATGAGAGAGAGCCCCCCCTCCTGAACCCGTACCAGGCCACATGCCCTCAACATGGGGAGGGTGCTTTGGGGTAGCCCCCCAAAGCACCTTGTCCCCATATTGTGGGGACAAGAGCCTCATCCCCACAACCCTTGCTGGGTGGTTGTGGGGGTCCACGGGCAGGGGGCTTATCGGAATCTGGAAGCCCCCTTTAACAAGGGGACCCCCGATCCCAGCATCCTCCCTGTGTGAAATGGTAACGGGGTACAAATGTATCCCTATCATTTCACAAAAAAAGTGTCAAAATGGTAAAAATGACAAGACACGGCTTGGGACAAGTCCTTTATTTAAAAAATAAATAAATAAAAATGTCCCACAAAGTCCATTCATCTTCTTCTCTCGCTCCGACGGACCGAAAAAGAAGAAAAAAAGCCACGGCCGACCTGCCGTATGATGTGGCATTGCAGGTGACAGTTCTTTTATAACTGAGGGCAGGGCCACACGATGACATGCCTGGGTGACCCTGCCCCCCTCTGATGCACGGGGACATCCTTATGGCTTCCCCATAGCGCCAGAGGGGGGTGGGGCCACCCAGTGACGTAACTGGGTGACCCGCCCCCTCTAACGCTACGGGGAAGCCATAGGGATGTCCCCGTGCATCAGAGGGGGGGCGGGGTCACCTGGGGACGTCACCGTGTGGCCCCGCCCTCAGTTACAAAAAGAACTGTCACCTGAGAGGACGGTCATTATGGCAGGTGCCTCCCATGGAGGCAGATCGGTGGCGGTGTGTTTTATTTTTTTTTCGGTCCGTCGGTGGAGCAAGAGAAGAAGAAGACTTTGTTGGACATTTTTATTTTTTTATTTTTTAATAAAGGACTTGTCCCAAGCCGTGTCTTGTCATTTTTAATATTTTCACACTTTTTTTCTGAAATGGTAGGGGTACACTTGTACCCCGTTACCATTTCACACAGGGGGGGAGGCTGGGATCTGGGGGTCGCCTTGTTAAAGGGGGCTTCCAGATTCTGATAAGGCCCCCACCCACAGACCCCCACAACCACTGGGCAAGGGTTGTGGGGATAAGGCCCTTGTCCCCATCAATATGGGGACGAGGTGCTATGGGGGGATACCCCAAAGCACCCTCCCCATGTTGAGGGCTTGTGGCCTGGTATGGTTCAGGAGGGGGGTGCTCTCTCATCCCCTCCTCTTTTCCTGCGACCTGCCAGGTTGCGTGCTCGGATAAGGGTCTGGTATGGATTTTTAGGGCCCCCATGCCAGTTTGTTTTTTAATTTTGGCACGGGGTTCCCCTTAATACCCATACCAGACCTGAAGGGCCTGACAATTCATTATAGCCGCGAGTACTTTTAAATTACTTTTTTTTCCTTTAGAAATGTCATTTTGTGCCGGGAATGTTGTAAACACGGGAAACATGCGCCCCTTTACAGGCATACTATAGACACCCCCCAGGTACGAAATTTAAAGGAATATTTCACTTTTATTGTTTCACTTTAAGCATTATTAAAATCACTGGTCCCAAAAAAACGGCTGTTTTTAAAGGTTTTCTTTGCATTGATACATGTCCCCTGGGGCAGGACCCGGGTCCCCAAACCCTTTTTATGACAATAACTTGCATATAAACCTTTAAAATTAGCACTTTTGATTTCTCCCATTCTCCCACTTTTAAAGGGTGTTCCGCGGCTTTCGAATTTGCCGCAAACACCCCAAAATGTTCGCAATTCGGCGAACAGGCAAAAATCAGGCTCATCCCTAGTGGGAACCATGGCCCAATTCAATATACTTAATATAATCATTTCTGTTTTTTGAAAAAAAATTGTATTTTGATATAATGAAAATAAATAATAATAATAAAAAAAAAATACATTTTTTTTTTTCAAGGCCTCCACCCCCACATGCACGCACATAGAAATGTAAATGCACACATCAGGGGCGCTTATGCACGAAAATGATGATTACAATGCACATGTTACATATCTCTGCCCACGCCGGAGTGAGAGCAATAATTCTGGCACCAGAGCTCCTGGATAATCCTAAACTGATGACCTGTAGGGGGCTTTTAAATCTTTACCAATGGAAAATATAGGGAGAAGTTTGTCGCTATTTCATTTTCTCGCCAGAACCTCATCTCTAATATTTTACAAAAATATGGTTATTTATTTCTTTTGTGCACCGTAAAATTAACTTAATAGAGTATTTTTTACTGAAATTTTGCATTTCCTATACAATTATTATAATATTGTGTAACATATAAAATTGGAACTACCACTATTTTATTCTCCAGGATGTCTGCTATTGGAAATTTATCATGTTTTGGGGTTTTTATTTCATCTTCAGGCCTAACATGATGAATTAAACACATGTGCAAAAAATGCAAAAACAGCTCTGACAGCAAAGCTCAGAGAGGGTAATCGATTGCTTAAACTATGGAAAAATGTTTAGATAATTTCATTTTTAAATCAGGTGAGGTTGAAAAAAGACACAAGTCCATCAAGTTCAACCTATGTGTGTGATTATGTGTCAGTATTACATAATATATCCCTGTATGTTGCGGTCATTCAGGTGCTTATCTAATAGTTTCTTGAAACCATCAATGCCCCCCGCTGAGACCACCACCTGCGGAAGGGAATTCCACATCCTTGCCGCTCTTACAGTAAAGAACCCTCTACGTAGTTTAAGGTTAAACCTCTTTTCTTCTAATTGTAATGAGTGGCCACGAGTCTTATTAAACTCTCTTCTGCGAAAAAGTTTTATTTCTATTGTGGGGTCACCAGTACGGTATTTATACATTGAAATCATATCCCCTCTCAAGCGTCTCTTCTCCAGAGAGAATAAGTTCAGTGCTCGCAACCTTTCCTCATAACTAAGATCCTCCAGACCCTTTATTAGCTTTGTTGCCCTTCTTTGTACTCGCTCCATTTCCAGCACATCCTTCCTGAGGACTGGTGCCCAGAACTGGACAGCATACTCCAGGTGCGGCCGAACCAGAGTCTTGTAGAGCGGGAGAATTATCATTTTATCTCTGGAGTTGATCCTCTTTTTAATGCCAATATTCTGTTTGCTTTGTTAGCAGCAGCTTGGCATTGCATGCTATTGCTGAGCCTATCATCTACTAGGACCCCCAGGTCCTTTTCCATTCTAGATTCCCCAAGAGGTTCTCCCCCCAGTCTATAGATTGCATTCATATTTTTGCCACCCAAATGCTTAATTTTACATTTTTCTACATTGAACCTCATTTGCCATGTAGTCGTCCACCCCATTAATTTGTTCAGATCTTTTTGCAAGGTTTCCACATCCTGCGGAGAAGTTATTGCCCTGCTTAGCTTAGTATCGTCTGCAAATACAGAGATTGAACTGTTTATCCCATCCTCCAGATCGTTTATGAACAAATTAAATAGGATTGGTCCCAGCACAGAACCCTGGGGGACCCCACTACCCACCCCTAAGCCATTCCGAGTACTCCCCATTTATCACCACCCTCTGAACTCGCCCTTGTAGCCAGTTTTCAATCCATGTACTCACCCTATGGTCCATGCCAAAGGACCTTATTTTGTACAGTAAACGTTTATGGGGAACTGTGTCAAATGCTTTTGCAAAATCCAGATACACCACGTCTACGGGCCTTTCTTTATCTAGATGGAAACTCACCTCCTCATAAAAGGTTAATAGATTGGTTTGGCAAGAACGATTCTTCATGAATCCATGCTGATTACTGCTAATGATACAGTTCTCATTAGTAAAATCTTGTATCTAGTCCCTTATCATCCCCTCCAAGATTTTACATACTATTGATGTTAGGCTAACTGGTCTGTAATTCCCAGGGATGTATTTTGGGCCCTTTTTAAATATTGGAGCTCTATTGGCTTTTCTCCAATCAGTTGGTACCATTCCAGTCAGTAGACTGTCAGTAAAAATTAGGAACAATGGTCTGGCAATTACTTGACTGAGTTCCCTAAGCACCCTCGGGTGCAAGCCCCCTGGTCCCGGTTTTAACTTAATGCTAAGTTTCTCAAGTCTAATTTTAAATCCATTTTGCTGAATTCAGAAATGAACATTTAACATGTATTTTTTCACTTTGACTAGCAATATCCATCATGTTTTTCTTTATTCTCCAGGATATTACAGTTATCACATTTGTCCAAGAACTGAGGACATTTTCTGAGACCTTTGGTTTCAACCAGCCAATAGCAGGGAGGGATTCCTGAATACAAATTCATCATTATTGTCATTATATGATATTTAAGGATTTTACTTTATTGACTTTAAAGACTGAAATGTCTTTTAAATAAAAATGTCTGTAAACATCACAGAATTGAGATTGGTGGAGTTCACCCTCCTTGGAGTTCCTGGACTGGAGAGATTCCATTCCATCATTGCGGTACCGTTCTTCATTATGTTCATGTGTTCATTGATAGGAAACCCTCTTGTTGTTTTCATCATTCTATCTCATCGTGGTCTCCATGCTCCCATGTAGATGTTCCTGTCATTGTTGGCCACCACAGACTTCATGTTCTCCCTTACTATAGCACCACAGATGTTGGCTGTCCTTTGGCTAAACTCTCAGGTTGTATTTTTTAGTAGATGTCTCATCCAGATGTATTTTGTCCATTTCCTCACCTATATGGAGTCCGGAGTCCTGGTGGCGATGGCATTTGATCGCTATGTAGCAATATGTTATCCGTTAAGATACTTTGCCATTCTTACTGATCCAGTGATCACCCGGATTGGCTCAGTCCTGGTTTTACGAGGGGTGCTCATGATCAGCCCTTGTATTTACCTAGTGATCCGGTTACCCTACTGTGGATATGAAGTGATTAGCAAATCTTACTGCGATCACATGTCCATAGTGGTGGCCTCATGTGGCAACACCACCATCAACAGCATCTTTGGCCTCATACAATTGATTTAGGCACTTGTTTTTGATATTTCCACTATAATGCTATATCTTCATCATCAAAGCTGTGCTAAAATTGTCCTCCAAAGAGGCCCGGTCTAAGGCATTTGGCACATGTTCCTCTCATATGTGTGTCATGTCATTCTTTTATATCCCAGGTGGCTTCAATCTTCTGGCATACAGGTTTTAGAAACACATCTTACCCGCCATCCATTCCCTCCTTTGTCTCACCTACCTCCTAATGCCTCCAATGCCTCCAATGATGAACCCGCTGGTGAGTGAAAACCAGCCAGATCCGTGACCAAGCCCGGAAATTGGTCTACAAAGGGAATTAAAGTCAACAATTAGCCAAAACTTTTCCTTTTAGTCTTTGAATGAAGTGGGATTGGACCTCTGTTGGGCTTTTATTTTTGTCTATGTCAGCCCCTGTGTGTGTCCTGGGGGCCCTTATTTCCCAGACCGAAAAAGAAGAGACATGCAAAATGTTACAGTTGTCACCAGAACAGAAGGTGAGAGGAAAAAGCAAAACATCACAATAAAAAGTATATAATTACAAACAAGTCTGAGAAGTGGAGTCCATCTGGTTGGTTAGCATTTAGCAGTATGTGCCACCTATAAAAGGGATGATTCCACCAGCACTTTACCATCTAAAATTACAAAACTTTGTGAGAGAACCAATAGAGTTTAATAGTGGTCAGCACTCTAGTTCCAGGAGCATTGATCCAGAACCTGCAAAACTACTCAACATGTCAGGGAAATCATCTCACCCATAATGACAACTAGGGATGGGCCTAACGACCCCCAGTTCGGTTTGCACCAGAACTTTAGAACATCGCAAAAGTTTGGAACCGAATAACGAACCCCGTTGAAGTCTATGGCACCCGAACTGGAAAAATCAAAAGTGCCCATTTTAAAGGCTTATATGCAAGTAATTAGGCATACAATGGTTATGGGGGTCCGGCTACTGCCCTGTGGGACATGTGTCAATGAAAAAAAAGGCAATAATAATTGAGCAGTGATTTACCGATGCTTAAAATGAAAGCATAAAAATGAAAAATCCCTTTCAATATAGTGCCTGGGGGGTCCCCTTAGTCTATAAAGTGTCACATCTGTACTGTATATAGAACCTTCTGCAGCAATAATTGCATTTATAAAGCCAAAAAATGTCATTTCCCTGCAAGCTTTCTTTATTTAGTAAACAATGGCTTGGAGAGCCAGTCTGTATGAGGAGGCCACAATGTAGTGCACTGGGAATAAGATTACAGATTTTTTGGATAAATTCTGGTGTCTCTTCCACAGACTTTGGATAGAAGTAACAGGTGCGGAAAAATTAGTCTTTAAGTGTCGGAGGTGCCTTCACACCATAACCCTATAGAGATGCTCTTGATGAAACCAAGAATTGGTCTTGCTGTCAAAAATTGAAATGATATTCACCTGTCAAACAGGTGCGTACAAATCGGTCTTTTGGTGTCTGTGGTGCCCTCATGCCATAACCCTATAGAGGTACTCTTGATTAGGGATGAGCTTGATGTGCGGGTCGAACATAAGTTTGACTCGAACATCGGGTGTTCGCCCGTTCACCGAAGAATAAACATGATGGGGCGTTCACGGCAAATTTGAGCGCCCTCAGAATACCCCCTAGAGATCGCAGTGCATTGCTGTATGATGATTGGCCAAAGCATGCACCTGACCTGTATGCTTTGGCCAATCCCAGCACCCTTTGCTAAGAGAGCCATAATTTGCCAAAGGCAGGGAGCCTTTGACCAATCATGACTCAGGGGGACTAAGTCAACGCCCCACACTATATAAGGCTGTCTACATGGCGGCCCTGTGCAGTGTTGTTGGCGTGGATGGAGAAATAGCTTGATTTAGATTAAGCAAGCATGTTATTCAGTTAGTGACAATGTATTTGATATATATATACAGTCAGTCTAATGTATGTATGTGTATATATATATATATATATATCTACAGTGCATTCCGTGGTGTATTATTTCTAATGTACTTCAGGCGGTGAATTAATATATATATATATATATGTAGCGCACTACCCCCATAGGAGCTGTAAGTCAAGTCTTTCACTTCCTTACCAATGTGGTTCTGCTCTTCCTTCCCTGCACAGATCTAACATAAAACAGACAATCCAGAACAATTGAACATAACTTTATTCCTCCTTCTTAAGATCGAGATGAAACAAGCATTTACCATTAATTTTCATGTGTCCCCAGGAAGTATGAGCTGCCTTAAAGTCCCTTTGGTTACTGTAATGGTAGCCATAGCCTTTTTCCCTTAAAATGACTGCCCAGTGTTTCTCTGAAAAACACCTGGTAGTGGATTCTGATAGCCCCAGGCCTCACCTGCCCAGCTTGACTTCTGCAATCCAGCCAGGTTTGTCCAGGAAAATTCGGGTTGATCCCCGATCTACCGCGTCCGCTTAGCAGCTACTTCCTGCTCCGAATGTTCAGAACTGTCCCATATGGTAACGTCTGATCCATTGCTCCTAGAGTTTTCTTTGATGTTGGTACATAATTTAGGTGAACCATCCAGTATGAAGGTCTCTGAACCCTCCATACATTCCGGTCCAGAGTCTCTTAACTATCCGGTCCTGAGAACATTACACCCCCAGACCTTCAAGCCCGGACCCATTGATCACATTTCAGCAACTCGATCCTGACCTCCTGTTGTCTTTTCCAATGCTATCCTTCTCCATGACTCCGACCTTCAGGCCCTAAGGCCTTCCGCACCCCAAGCCTCACTCTCCTCACATGGCTAGAACTCCATGACTCAAACCCCCCCAGAGCATGTGACCTCCAATTTATGTGTGTACTTTGTCCCGGCCCAATCAAATTAATGATTGGTCCAAGGGAGAACATACAAATTGACTGCTTCCTGCTCCGCCTACCTTCCTTCCAGTACCACTCACTGGAAGAGCAGGGCATCTATCAAACAGAAGGCAGGTGGTCACACCCCCTCCTATTCTACTCTAACAACTCTCTCCCAACCATTCAAACCCAGCCAGGTTTTACCAACAGGGCAAAGCACTGACAATTTCACCTGTCACTAACCCATACTGACTATATAGCACACACCTAAGTAGGTGGGCGCTATAGCTATATATATATATATATATATATATATATATATATATATATATATATATACTGTATATATACACACACACACTCTGCATCCAATGTAGCCTATATCTACAGTGAATTCTGCGGTGTACTGTTTCTACTACACTTCTGGTGGTGTACACAATACAGTGCAGCTGTAGTCTGGTACACTGTTTTTTATTTTTTTACTTTTTTTGGTGAATGGGTAGGGGTACATAGTACCTTATACTCATTCACAATGGGGGGGTGCTGGGATCTGGGGCCCCCTTGTTAAAGAGGGCTTCCAGATTTTGCTAAGCCCCCCTCCCGCAGACCCCACAACCTTAGCCCAGGGTTGTGGGGAAAAGACCCTTGTCCCCATCAACATGGGGACAAGGATCTTCGGAGTGCCCCAAAGCACCCCCATGTTGAGGGTATGTGGCCTGGTTCTGCTTGTCCCCCCCCCCCTTCCTGACATGTCAGGCTGCATACTCTGATAAGGGTCTGGTATGGACTTTTGGGGGGACCCCAAGCTGTTTTTCTTTAATTTTGTCATTGGGTTGCCCTTAAAATCCACACCAGACCCAAAGGGGTCATGAAAAGATCTCCATAATCAAGCCCTAGAGGCGGGGTGAAAAATGTTGGAGTTGTGGTCTGGGTGAATCGAGCTGAGGTTGCTTTTACTTACTTGTTTAGCACTCGGGCCGAGTGAGGTGTGAGGTGGTCGGGCTATCTTTTAGGCCACTTTCACACTGAGGCACTTTACAGAGATTTTTTGCACTAAAAATAGCACCTGAAAAGCACATGTAAACTGCCTCTTCTGCAGCCCCAGTGCTTTCACACTGGGGCGGTGCGCTTGCAGGACAGGAAAAAAAAGTCTGACAAGCAGCATCTTTGGGGTGGTTTAGGAGCAATGTATACACCGCTCCCAACACGCCCCTGCCAGTGCTGCCAAAGCGCCTGCTAAGCGCTTAGACAGCGGCACTTTGCAGGCACTTTTAACCCTTTTTGGGCACTAGAGGGGGCTAAAAGCGCCCCGCTAGAGGCCGAAAAGTGCCTCTAAAATGCCAGTAAAGCACCACTAAAACTAGCGGTGCTTTAGCGCTAATGCAGACAGCGCCTCAGTGTGAAAGTGGTCTGTTTTGCAGTTTGCTTTGGGTCTGGATTGACCTTTCCTCAGCCTGCACCCTCACTGGTCAGCATCAAAAGCATTTATTTTCTGCACATTGCACTTATTACATTCCTGCTCAACATCAATCCCGGCTCTTCCCATGGCCACAGAAGTCCCAGTGTCACAAGACCAGTGGAGCAAGCAACAGGATTCCTGATCACCACCACACAAGTCCCAATGTCACCAGACCAGTGTAAGCCAGCAACAGTGTTTCTTATCACTGCCACACCAGTGCCAGTTTTTTGTGGGAGTTCCAATTTTCCTGACACTCCATGAACCCCAGGCATGTGATAGGTAGTCAGGGAAGTAGATGTGTAAAGTATGCCCCTTGCAAGCTTGAAGGTGCTCTTTGGATTTTGGGATCCTCTATGCAGCTAGGCTTTTGAAATATGTGGTATCCCCATACTCAGGAGGAACATCAGAGAATGTTTTGGGGTGTAATTCTATTCATTCCTATAGTATGTATGAGAAATATAATATTACATAACAGCTGTTAGTAAACAAAATACTCTACAATTTCATTTTGTTTTTTCATTTTCCAAAAAAACTTGTGGCAAAAAATGTGATATCACCATACCTCATTTTGTAGAGTTTTCTTCTATCCTGGCACTTCGGGACCTGGTGAAATGTGATAGGTAGTCAGCAAGTTTGATGCAAAATGTAATTGAAATCCTAAAGGTGCTCTTTCGATTTTGGGCCCCTCTATGCATCTAGGAGGCAAAAACATTTCATATATGTGGGATCTTCATACTCAGGGAGAGTAGAAGAATGTGTTTTGGGGTTTAATTGTAAATATTCCTGTGCCGTGTGTGAGAAATAACTTGTTAAAGTGAGAACTTTGTTAAATAAAATCAAATTGTATTTACTTCATTTTCAGAAAAATGTGGCAAAAGATTACAACTTCACATAAACTCATCATACTTCTTACTAAATAGCTTGGGGTGTCTACTTTCCAAAAATGTGTCAGGGTGGTGGTGCTTGTACTGTCCTGAAATTTTAGAACCTTAATAAATGAGACGGATAGTCAGAACATCACGGTTGTTACTTTTCGCATATATTCACCACAATCTGTAGACTCTATAACTCTCACACAGAAAACATAATATACACTGATTTATTTTTGATCAAATAAATGCAGCAGAATATATTTTGGCTACATTTATGAAGAAAGATTTATTTGTAAAGTTTATTAGCAGAAAAGAAAGAAAACTAAAATGTTCAGTATTTTTCCATTGATACTGTATAGTAAAGAAATAAAAAACACAATGGCACATAGATACCACCAAAAGAAAGCTTTATATTCTAAAAAAAAACATATAAAATTAATTTTGTGAACAGTGTTACATGACTGAGTAATTTTCAATCAAAATCACAATGCTGAAAGATGGCTCGGACTTTCCTGTCCGAGGAAATATTTTTATTTTTAATGCTGTTAAAATCAGCAATGTTTGCTAGAAAATTACTAGGAACCCCCCAAACAGTAGATATTTTCTGAAATCAGAGGCACTGGACAATAAAATGGTGGAAGTTGCAGTTTAAGTCACACAATATTTGTTATGCTATTTATCAAATGCAAATTTTCAGGAAACAAAAAAAATATAAACATATAAACACAATACCATACTCACATTTTTTGTAAAATAGAGAGAGATTATATAAGAGATCTAAAGATCTAGAAATTATGTTGTGGATTTGGAATAAATTACTGGAAAATATACATTTTTTCCAATGTATTACCAATAAAAACCCAGGAAATAAAATATATGTATCTAAATTTCCTATCAAATGTCCCAGTTGCCGACCACCTGAAGTACATATACTGCGGGTGGGTGACAGCTACAAGCTAAGTGACCCTGTATCACTTAGCACCTGTGTACTGGTGTGCCCCCCTGGGATGTGCAGTGCACCACTACAGTGACCGCTGTGTCCACAAGACACAACATATTTCAGCTGCCAGTAACCATTCACTTTATCACTATGTCAAAAAAGCTGTTAGTTATGAATTCCATCCATAACAGCTGTGATTGTCCCACAGATATCACATGGTACCTGGGCCAGTCACAGCACCCTGTACCATGCAATAGCTGTGGACCAATCATAGCACATAATAGTTATAAATGTAACCCAGTCATGACAGTGCAAAACATTGCAGTTACAGTGATCATCATTGTAACAGCAAACCAAAGTGTCAAAAAAGTCGATCCCTGATCAAACCTCCTCCCCCCAAGAGTAGTACAGCGTCACTGAACTACTCTGATGCAAGAATGTAAAAAAAAAGAAAGAAAATTGTTTAAAATGTTAAAAAAAAATTAATACATGTTTTTAAAAAATATTTATTTATTTTTAACATACTGTCACCAGTCAGCGTCCCTAATCACGGCCACATCGGTCATAAAATGATGCTGTATTTTGCTGCTGACAGGATGTAAAAAAAAAAATGAAAAAAACAAACTATTTAATTTCTTAATCTTCCCAAAAAAATGTGATGAACAATTACAACTTCAAAATACTTGCCATGCCTCCTACTAAATACCTCAGACTGTGTACATTCCAAAAATAGGTCATTTGGGGGGTATTTGTACTGTCCTGGCATTTTAGGGGCCCCAAAAAATTAGATAGGCCATCAGTACATCAAGATTGATCAATTTTCCAATATACAGTATATATACCATAGCTCATAGATGCTATAACTTGCACACAAACCAGCTAATGTGCATTTTTTGGGATTTTTTTTTCTTTACCTATGACATGTAGCAGAATACATTTTGGGCAAACTTTATGAAGAAATGTTATTTTATTGCATATGTTTTATAGCAGAAAGTAGAAAATTGTTTTTTTTTTCTAAATATTCAATTTTTTTTTTCATTAATGTAATAAAAAATAAGTAGCATTGTGCCAAATGGCAAAAATAAAATGGCCTTGTCATGAAGGGTGTAAAACCTTCCGGAGCTAAAGTAGTTAATCCCTATCAGTCCCAAAAATCTGATGATGTGTACATTTGGGTAGACTACAAATTCTAAACATATAATGTGCAGAACTGAGACATTGCCAAAAATGAAATGCTCTGGGACTCAAGGGGTTTAGGGAGAGAAAAGCCCCGGGACTAACATGGTTGATGACAGATAGGGCAAAATCAACAATGACATACATGGTGCAAGTTATACTTAACATCACAAAATGTTTCCAGGGTCAAAAAGTGTTACATATAAAAAAGTGTCACATATAAAATCTACTAAAAAAAAAAAAAAAAGAAGGTCTACTCAGTCAATAAAGAGAACCCCAATGAGATAAATTTCATTCCCCCAGTAGAAGTTGTAGGAATATGACCACATACTCAGCCCTTTGTAAGTTTAGATCTCTTGTAGCTGTACTGTATGATTGGTCTATGGAGGTGACCAATAGATGGACAGAAAAACTAGATAAGCACATCCAATCTTCACCTGATGAAGTCCCTTACACTTTCAGCAGAACTGAATAAAACTCTAGTAGCCAGCTGGAATAAGGTTGAATTTCTCCCATAAAACAGCAGCAACTCACTGTTGCAAGGCCTGTGCCAGTTTAAGAAGTTGCTTTCTCATGGAATGGAGACTTCTGCATGCCTTGTGTCCCTGTCTGCATAACTGTCATCCATGAGAGGAGGTGGAATATGGAGAGGAGGCATCGATCATGGTAATAGGTGAGGGAAATGTACAAGATGGGCTTAGCTGGAGCTCTCATGATTGACTGATATAGCAATTGTCAGCAGAACCTGGAAAGGACTCTCCCACCGAGGCTTCAGAGGCTTGGCAAGATGCCGCTTGACTTCTACCCAGTCTCCCTGTACTGAGGCAGTGTTGGTCACGTATTAGCTCAGGATCAGGTAATGAAGGAAACACTTGGGAACACAGCTAGGGAATCATGCAAATGCATTACATGTTCAGACAAAGACCCATAAAAAGGGTACAGATAAGAATCATAAGGAAACAGCCCATTGTTGCCTGCCAAAAAAATTGTCAAAATGTAGAATATTCAAGGACTTTCTAGGTTGTACCCAATTGACATACATACTAAAGTGTCCACCCATTACATTCCTGTTTGCTCACTTATTTTATTTATTTTATTCAAAATAGCAATATACTTTTTTACTAGCGTGTGAGATGACACGAGGTGTGCAACTGAGATACCCTGAAGTCTTTCATTACAGCTTAGCTCCTACCCCTATAATATCCCCCTTCTTCCAGAGGTTTCTTACTGCAGCTGAAGCTTATGAATCCTCTGGTGATTGATTAGCCCGGAATTACCTGTAAAAGCTTTATCACATTCAGAACATTGAAATGGCTTCTCTCCAGTGTGAACCCTCTGGTGTGTGATAAGGTTTGACTTCATGGTAAAAGATTTGCCACATTCAGAACATTGAAACGGCTTCTCTCCAGTGTGAACCCTCTGGTGTCTGATAAGGTTTGACTTCATGGTAAAAGCTTTGCCACATTCAGAACATTGATATGGCTTCTCTCTGGTGTGGACCCTCGTGTGTTGGAAAAGGGTTTCCCTCTCTGTAAAAGCTTTATCACATTCAGAACACTGATATCGTTTCTCTCCAGTGTGAATACTCTGGTGTCGGATAAGGCCTGACTTCTGTATAAAAGCTTTGTCACATTCAGAACACTCATATGGCTTCTCTTCAATGTGAATTTTCTGGTGTCTGTTAAGCCCTTTCTTGTCTGTATAAGCTTTGTCACATTCAGTACACTCATAGGGCCTCTCCCCAGTGTGAATCATCTGGTGTCTGATAAGTTCTCTCTTCTCTAAGAAAGCTTTTTCACATTCAGAACACTCATACTGCTTCCTTCCCGTGTGAATCATCTGGTGACTGATAAGGTGTGACTTTGTTTTAAAAGCTTTGTTACATTCAGAACACTGATACGGCTTCTCTCCAGTGTGAACTCTCTGGTGTATGATAAGCTCTCTCTTTGTTGTAAAAGCTTTGCCACATTCAGAACACTCATATGGCTTCTCTCCAGTGTGAATTTTCTGGTGTGTTATAAGATTTGACTTCTCTTTAAAAGCTTTGTCACATTCAGAACACTGATATGGCTTCTCTCCAGTGTGAATCCTCTTGTGTGTGATAAGATTACCCTTCCGTGTGAAAGTTTTATCACATTCAAAACACTGAAAAGGTTTCTTTCCATTGTGACCACTCTGGTGTACGATAAGCTCTTTCTTGGTTGAAAATTCTTTTTCACATTCAGAACATTGATACGGCTTTTCTCCAGTGTGAACCTTCTGGTGTGTGACAAATTTTGCCTCCATAGTAAAACCGTTATCCCATTCCAAACAAGAAATATCATACATGGGTTGGACTTTATTGTAAAGCCATTGTCACTTCCAGAACATCAAATCAATTTCTCTCCTGTTGTCCTCTGAGGATGGATCAATCTTAAAGAGGCTCCAAAACACTTACAACCTTTAGAACACTGATATGGCTTGAATCCTACATGAACTGCAAAAAATACAAAAAATTCAGTCACTTAAGACACCCATATGGCTCGTTTCTCATCTGACTTAAAAATATGACCAAGATAAGCATGTCCAAAAACTTGAGTCACCAATCCACCTAAACAGAAAAAAAATAAAAAGTCAGAATTATATATAAAGGGTTAAATAAAAAGTTACTTTCTATTTTTACATTCATTATTAAATATATGTTATATATAGAAGGAATATGTATAATATTACACGTTTAAATATTTGTACTCTATTTTATTGAGGACAGTCTATTATTCCCATTGGCTGGTAAAATTGACAATTTATCACAATTTCCTGCAGGATAATCTCGTTCTTTGTTCTCATTTAGAGTATTGTGCTGCATAGTGATGAGGGGGGGGGGGGGGTGTGCTTGGGATTGAATTGTGGGCACGTTTCAAAAATCTATCTGAAAATCCAAACATTGCAGATGTAAATGCAAGACAACATCTGAGAGAGAAGACTCGTCCTCCCATTCCCAGGAAACACTGCATCTACCATTCTTTTAAAAGGACTGTCTTCAGGTAGCCCCTCAGATCATTCAGAGTACCTTCGGCCCAGTGCTGGGACAAGGTAATCCAGAGCTTGGGGCAAAAATGGGAAACTGCCCCCCCACCCCACCTATCATCCCCACCAATCCCTGTTGAGTAAAGAACGCAGTGGGGCCAATATATCAGCATGCATCAAAAGGTTTGTAATTTTTGTGGCATGCACTTGCATAGTACCAATATTTTTTTACATCAGCCAACTGCAGATTTTGGCCCGCTGTTAGCTGCATACAGATCACAGGAGTGCAGAAATAAGTGCACTCTGGTGATCTACAGGGGTCCTTTCACATGGGTATTCCATTCAGGTCCTCCACTCAATCTTTCAGAAAGACCTGATCGGAAGGTCCCTGCAGCCCTATCAGGAGGACCTGATCGAAAGGTCCATGCAGCCCTATCAGGAGGACCTAATCGGAAGGTCCATGCAGCCCTATCAGGAGGACCTGATCGGAAGGTCCATGCAGCCCCATCAGGAGGACCTGATCGGAAGGTCCATGCAGCCCCATCAGGAGGACCTGATCGGAAGGTCCATGCAGCCCCATCAGGAGGACCTGATCGGAAGGTCCATGCAGCCCTATCAGGAGGACCTGATCGGAAGGTCCATGCAGCCCTATCAGGAGAACCTGATTGGAAGGTCCATGCAGCCCTATCAGGAGGACCTGATCGGAAGGTCCATGCAGCCCTATCAGGAGGACCTGATTGGAAGGTCCCTGCAGCCCTATCAGGAGGACCTGATCGGAAGGTCCATGCAGCCCTATCAGGAGGACCTGATCGGAAGGTCCATGCAGCCCTATCAGGAGGACTGGATCGGAAGGTCCATGTAGCCCTATCAGGAGGACCTGATCGGAAGGTCCATGCAGCCCTATGGACAGGCTGATATAAATGGACTGTTTACACCTGCCTAGCTCTGAATCCTTCCAGGTCTGGGGGGCAAAAAAAAATCAAAAAAGAACTGTGCCCTCTTCCATTAATCTGGACCTAAATGTGACATATCAGAGAAAGCCTGATGTAAACAGACAGTAAATTCTGGCCAAAATGAGAATTACAATTTTTTTGCTTAGAGTAAAAAGATCACGATTCTCGCAACGTAAAATCTTTCACATTATACAAAAAAATGGGCTTACTTTACTGGTTAGTTTTTTTTTTTTTTTAATTCATTAAAGTAATTTTTTCCAAAAAAGTTGCATTTGAAAGACTGCTGCGCAAATACAGTGTGACATAAAATATTGCAACAACCACCATTTTATTCTCTAGGGTGTCTACTAAAAATATATATATAATGTTTGGGGGTTCTAAGTCATTTTCTAGCAAAAAAAAAATGATTTTAACTTGAAACCAACAAATGTCAGAAAAAGGTTTAGTGTTTAAGTGGTTAAACTTTTTTCGTTAAATATTTTTTTTATTTTTTATAGATTGCAATGAATTACAATAAATCAGTATTGTAAGAAAACAAGTATTACAAGATAAAGTCAAAACATACATTAAAACTTCTTATATAAATAGGAATTAATAAAATAAAGGTAAAATTGTAGTATATCATGATAGATTATATAATAAATAATGAATGCATTGTGTTAGAATATTTGCATGGAAGAATAAAATAGAATGTACAAAATAAAAACGGACTAATACCCGACTAAGAACATTAGTCAGTTATTATTATAAATACCTACTGTTAGAGAGGGGTAATGATAAAATAATAATACAAAGCAATATAAAACAATAATGGACTATAAACTACAATCAGGGCCAAGGTCCGTCTTTGTGGCTTGGTATTCCCTGGGATAGTAAGGGAGCAAATGTTCTGCCCCTATTTGTACTATAAGAAGGGGTAAGGAAAGGGAAGGGTTAATCGTAAAAAGGGGATGAAGAAAAACCTTCCAGAGAGTAATATATTGTGGTATAGTATAAAACATGTATCAAAGAGAGTACAGTATTTATCTTATTTTGTGTTTATATCAATGATTTATTTGTGCCTGGTGGGAGATAATGATCTATCCATGGTTTCCACATGGATTCAAATTTGGGGATTTTGTCTAGATAAATCGCTTCAGTTTTTGCATGTACCATGGCTTGTGTCACTCTTTGTTTAACCGTTTGTATGCAAAGTGAGTTTAAACTTTTTTCACTTAGACACAAAGTCTATTCCATTGACAAATTGTTACAATGTTTATACTTAAGTTCAACTGATAAAGAATGTTTTGACTCTTCACAGACTGCCCGTTTTTTCTCTTTCTTTCTTTTGACGGCTGTGGCTTCAGAAGAGCAGAGAGAATTCTTTGCATAGAAAGAATTGTGAAACACTTTAGTCAGGATCGCGATAAAGATTCTTGACGATTAATTGTGCAGCTCTAATAGACACCGGAGTCTGTTTTCATCCAGCCTCCCATAGAGCTGTCACAGGTCCTCCTCTGTCTGCTGCCACAATCAGAAATGGGCACAGATGTAAAAACTGACATCCATCCTGTTCAGCTCTGATTCAGGAAGGGATCTGCTCAGGAATCCTCTGCTGATTGAAGTGATCTCTGTTCTGTTTCAGAGGATCTTTAGGGCTTGTTTCCACATGTGCCTGGGGGCAGTAAAACCGGGTGGTTGAGCCATAGTTTTACTGACCCCCTGTCTGAACACAAAACATACAGCTGCTACCAGCTGTACACATGTCATGGCCATGATGCTGTCCTTAAACAGAATGTTGCTGCCACCAAACGAGGTAATGCAGTTTAATGGGGCTGCACTGAAAGTGCCCTGCATGTGACTGCAGAGTGGTAGTACAGCAATGATCAGGTTAGGGGTCCATTCACACTAGGAAATGCATGGGAATCGCATGAGAATGCTGAGCTGTTCCTGGGCAATTCATATGCAGTTCTGTGCTCTGTGATTTCAGCCCCATTCATTTTGACAACCGCATTGCGTGCTACTTTTGTACCATGTGATCTGGTTTCAGCAAATGCACTGCGTTCGTTTCCTGCATTTGGAGTGTCACTAATTTTGCACTGACTCCCGCAGCAGATCACAAGGGCAGTGTGATTGGAATGTGGTGCGGGAAGTCACACAGGAACGCGGCTTTCCCACACAGCATTCTAGTGTGAGCCTTAATCACATCACCGCCTCACCACCTCTCAAACAGCACTGAAAAAAAGATCCAAGCATGGATCACTTTTCAAAGGAGCAACAGTCACATACTATAGCCGGCCATAGACAGGTCACTATTGGGCTCAGCAGAATTGAATTTTGATCCATCTATAGGCAGGCTGGTTGTGCTAAAGTCGATTTATCGATCAATTTCATTTCGACAAGCCTGTCTGGTTTTAGTTTTGATGATCATTGCCGTAGGGTATATCCATCAACAATGATCATTGTATAAATAAATATTCCTGACCTTATCTCTCCACCTCTCAATGGGAATAAACAAGCCGTGCACTGAAATTTCAGTGGCCGAAAACAGTGTTTTTGGAATTTCCTGAAATAAAAAAAAAATGCTGATAATGGGAGCCGAAAATGGGATGGGGCCCCAACCATTGCGGGGGTGTCATCCTGGCAGGCCCCAGTCCTCTCCTCCCTCCTCCTCTCTTTCACAGAGCGGCAATTTCCCAGTGTGTCAGGGAGATGAATTGCACGGGCCGCAGTAACAATGTCCCGCCTCCTGTGATAGACAGCACACTGATCCAATGGTGGGACATTGTTACTGCAGCCCTGGCAATTCAAATACAGTTCCGACCATGACTCACGTAGATCGCTGCACTGGTGAGGTTGCATGGCGGGCACTGGTGAGGCTGCATGGCGGCCACTGGTGAGGCTGCATGGCGGCCACTGGTGAGGCTGCATGGCGGCCACTGGTGAGGCTGCATGGCGGCCACTGGTTAAGCTGCATATGAGGGGCACAGGCAGGCTGCATCTGAGGGCACTGGTGAGGCTGCATGATGGGCACAGGCAGGCTGCATCTGAGGAGCACTGGTGAGACTGCATTGATCTCTTGTATCATGTCTGCAGTCTCTGACCATCTCCTGTATCATGTCTGTAGTCTCTGACCATCTCCTGTACTATGTCTGCAGTCTCTGATCATCTCTTGTATCATGTCTGCAGTCTCTGACCATCTCCTGTATTATGTCTGCAGTCTCTGACCATCTCCTATATCATGTCTGCAGGCTCTGACCATCTCTTGTATCAGTCTCTGACCATCTCCTGTATTATGTCTGCAGTCTCTGACCATCTCTTGTATCATGTCTGCAGTCTCTGACCATCTCCTGTATTATGTCTGCAGTCTCTGACCATCTCCTGTATCATGTCTGCAGGCTCTGACCATCTCTTGTATCAGTCTCTGACCATCTCCTGTATTATGTCTGCAGTCTCTGACCATCTCTTGTATCATGTCTGCAGTCTCTGACCATCTCCTGTATTATGTCTGCAGTCTCTGACCATCTCTTGTATCATGTCTGCAGTCTCTGACCATCTCCTGTATCATGTCTGCAGTCTCTGACCATCTCCTGTATCATGTCTGCAGTCTCTGACCATCTCCTGTATCAGTCTCTGACCATCTCCTGTACTATGTCTGCAGTCTCTGATCATCTCTTGTATTATGTCTGCAGTCTCTGACCATCTCCTGTATTATGTCTGCAGTCTCTGACCATCTCTTGTATCATGTCTGCAGTCTATGACCATCTCCTGTATTATGTCTGCAGTCTCTGACCATCTCTTGTATCATGTCTGCAGTCTCTGACCATCTCTTGGATCATGTCTGCTAGAGGTGCACCGAATGGAACTTTTGCTAATACTATTAGCAGTGTGTTTAAGTTGAAGAAAGAGATTGCAGACATGATACATTAATGACACAAGAGATGATCAGAGACTGCAGACTGCATTTTTCTTGACCTTTCTTTCACTAAAGGTGCAAATAATGGCCAACAATAGATTCATATATTTAAATTGATTATATTAATTAAAAGTTGAATATAATACAATTATATATAAAAATATAAATACTTTTTAAAAACTATAAAAACTATAATTTTCTGTTTCTGACTTCAGTCTGGTGCATCCTGCATTTTTGGTACCAAAATTTCCATTCAATGCACCCCTAGAATAAACAAAGTAATTGATGCAAATGAAAGAAATCTGCAACCAAATAGTCTGAACACAAGACTTAAAGTGGTTGTTAAGCCACTCTAACCTGTATACACCATCAGCACTGCCTCCTATTGTAGTGTCCCCCTCTGTGTGTGATTTATAGAAATAAATGCTGCAAATACCTCATTTCACTGCCGAGATTGCGATCACATGACCAGCCAGCTTTCTCCTTGAGAGATGCAGAGGGCGGGGCTGAGATTCCTCTGCTGATGTCAGCCTGGAGGGGAGGAGAGAGCTGGCTGGTCATGTGATCGCAATCCCGGCTCTTAAATGAGGTATTTGCAGCATTTATATTTATAAATCATTCACAGAGGGGAACACTGCAATAGGAGGCAGTGCTGATTGTGTATACAGTTTTGTGTTATGAGAGCAGCAGGAGGGGGGAGGGGCGGCTCACACACAGACAGAGGGGAGGGGGGGAGGGGTGGCTCACACACACAGACAGAGGGGAGGGGGGGCTCACACACACAGAGAGGGGAGGGTGGGAGGGGTGGCTCACACACACAGACAGAGAGGGGAGGGGTGGCTCACACACACACACACACACACACAGAGGGGAGGAGGACACAGGAGCAGAGAGGAGAGAAGATAGCAGGCTGCTGATGACAGAGGCACGTAAACTGACCACGGTGTCTGGTCTCAGCAGCCATGACACTCCGTGGTCAGTTTACAGGGGGGTGGGGAGAAACTGGCAGGATCAGCCAGGTTTTTTAGGTGTTACGGGGGGCCAAATGAGCACTGTGTCATATAACATGTTTTAAAGGAGCAGAATCCATTTTTTCGGGGTTAACAAACGCTTTAATAAACAGTAATTGAAAACAGGTGTGCCATCTAGTGCCAAACTCTGAAAACTACTCAGATAATAAATGATATCATAACAATAATCTTATACAAATAAAATGAAAAGTAGGATAGTTGCGTGCTATTATGCAGGAAAATGTTTAGACCTGAGATTACTGCTGCTATCACTTATGTGCTCCCACAAAAAAAACAGAGAAAAAAATATAAATGAGACAACGCTGCATCAGTGAAAAACACACAAATATAAAAATAAATCAGAACTAATGTGCAATATAAAAGTGTTCAAAACGAAAGTCCAATATTAAATTGATTTCTTCCGCTGACATGCAGGGAAATGTGAAATGTTTCTTTACTTCAAGCAACCTCCATATGCATATTGCTCCCGCCACCACATGCAATGCTCGCTCACCTCTTTACAAGACCCTGCTAGGGGTCAAACACACCTTGCACTCCATGCAACTATCCCTTCAGGAAATCCTCGCTGGTCCTTGGTAACCTCTATTGGACTCTCAAGAAACAAGTAATGATCTGATAAGAGTTCCTTCCACTGTGCTACTTCAGACTTGCTGGTAGTTTCAACAATACATGGAAAAACAGAAAGTGCCTCCAATAGTGCAGTATCCGAGGGATTAAAAATGAACCCCAGCTAGTATACAACTCACATTAAAAAAATTAAAAACATTGATAATACATCAGAAAGGTCTCCCTCAGTTGCAACAAGATTCCACCGCCAGGCTCCACCTCTACTAGTTTCACCACCTCACACATGGCTTCATTTGGAGGAATGAGCCAAGCGACTATGGCGGGGTCAATTTATAGTCTAAGAATAAAAAGATTTAGTTATCCTGAATAAAATCAGCTGTGGCGTTTCCGGGACTCCCGCACATGCGCAGTACACATCGTGTCAACAGGACACAGTGGGGGTCATTTACTAAGATGAATGCGCTGCGCCGGTTCATACCTTAATTGGTGCGCCAGATAAATCCCTAATTGAGCGAGTGAATCAGCGCACGCACAGCAGTACCTGCCTGCGAGAATGTTTCCAATGTGATCCCATTGCACTGGTTCTCGGCGAGGTACATGTCGCGCTCGCTGCAATAGGAAAAACACATCTTCCTATTAAAGCAGCGTGAGAAAAACCGGCATGGGTTCCCCCTCCAGGGGCATACCAGGCCCTTAGGTCTCTTATGGATTTTAAGGGGAACCCCCTACGCAGAAAAAACGGCATGGGGGTCCCCCCAAAATCCAAACCAGACCCTTATCCGAGCACTCAGCCTGGCCGGTCAAGAAAGGGGGTGGGGACGAGCGAGCGCCCTCCCCTGAACCGTACCAGGCCGCATGCCCTCAACATGAGGGATGGGTGCTTTGGCGAAGGGGGGCGCGCTGCGGCACCCCCCACCCCAAAGCACCTTGTCCCTATGTTGATGAGGACAAGGGCCTCTTCCCAACAACCCTGGCCGTTGGTTGTCAGGGTCTGCGGGCGGGGGGCTTATCGGAATCCGGGAGCCCCCTTTGATAAGGGGGCCCCAAGATCCTGGCCCCCCACCCTATGTGAATGAGTATGGGGTACATGGTACCCCTACCCATTCACCTGGGAAAAGTGTCAAAAAAACCCACAATACACAGGTTTTTAAAATAGTTTATAATTCAGCTCCGGGGGTCTTCTTCCGACTTCGGGGGTATCTTTCTTCTTCTCCGCACTCTCCGGCCTCTTCTCCTGCTCTCCGGTTCTTCTGTTGGGCTCCTCCACCATCTTCTGCTCTTTTGCCGCTCTTGTGCTAGTGGTGGCCCGGTCTTCTTCGACGTCTTGTTCCCTCTTCTCCCGGTGTCCGGTTCTTCTCCCGGTGCCCGGTTCTTCTCCCGCTCTTTGGTTCTTCTGCCGGGCTCCTCCGCTATCTTCTGCCGCTCTTTTGCTAGCGGTGGCCCGGTCTTCTTGGTCCCTCTTCTCTTCTTCCGATGTTGACACGACGCTTTCTCCCGCTGTAATGCTGTGTGAGCACTTATATAGGCATGGGGCGTGGTCACCCGGTGACCCTGCCCCCCTCTGACATCACGGGGAACACCATAGGGAAGTTCCCATCAAGTCCCCATGCGTCAGAAGGGGGCGGGGTCACCGGGTGGCCCCACCCTCCATTATATAAGAAGTGTCAGCAGAAGAGAAGCGTCACACAGCAGGAGCCTCCTATGGATGCGGAGCGGCCCAAGAACTAAGCAGGGAAGAAGAGGCCGTGGAGGAAGATGCCGGATGAGAACACCGGAGCAAGAAGCAGAGGATCGGAGGAAGAAGAAGATGGAGGAAGAAACCGAAGGAAGAAGGAAGAAAGAAGGAGGAAGACCCAAGAAAATGGAAAGAAGAAGACTTTAAATAAGGGAATTGTTAAAAACCGTCTCTTGTGTTTTTTAACCATTTTGACATTTTTGTGAAATGGTAGGGGTACATTTGTACCCCATTACCAATTCACACAGGGGGGGCGGGATCTGGGGGTCCCCTTGTTAAAGGGGGCTTCCAGATTCCAATAAGCCCCCCGCCTGCAGACCCCCACAACCACCGGCCAAAGGTTGTGGGGATGAGGCCCTTGTCCTCATCAACATGGGGACAAGGTGCTTTGAGGGGCTACCTCAAAGCACCCTCCCAATGTTGAGGGCGTGTGGCCTGGTATGGTTCAGGAGGGGGGGCTCTCGTCCTCCCCTCTTTTCCTGTGGCCTGCCAGGTTGCATGCTCGGATAAGGGTCCGGTATGGATTTTTGGGGGGACCCCACGCCATTTTAAAAAAAATTTTGACGCGGAGTTCCCCTTAAAATACATACCAAACCTTAAGGGTCTGGTATGGATTTTGAGGGGGACCCCCATGCCATTTCTTTTAAATTTTGGCATGGGGTTCCCCTTGATATCCATACCAGACCTGAAGGGCCCGGTATGGAATTTAGGGGGACCCCCACACCATTTTTTTTTTGTTTTGGTTCGGGGTTCCCCTGTGGGGAAATCCCATGCAGTTTTTATCAATGAACTTTTATGTGTATTGTTGGACCGACAATTCATTAATAGCCGCGAGTAGTTTTAAATGACTTTTTTTCCTTTGAAATGTCATTTTGCTGTCAGACTGTTCTAAACACGGGAAACATACTATAGACACCCCCCAGGTATGAAATTTAAAAGGACATTACACTTTTATTGTTTCACTTTAAGCATTATATAAAATCACTGCTCCCGAAAAAACGTTCGTTTTTAAAAATACTTTTTGCATTGATTCATGTCCCCTGGGGCAGGACCCAGGTCCCCAAACACTTTTTATGACAATAACTTGCATATAAGCCTTTAAAATTAGCACTTTTGATTATTCATGTTCGTGTCCCATAGACATTAACGGTGTTCGTGTGTTTAAACAAATGTTTTGCCTGTTCACAAGTTCTGCTGCGAACCGAACCGGGGGGTGTTCGGCTCATCCCTGCCCCTGAATCTTCAAAAGAAATATCAGATTTTTTGGACACCTGCGACATAGGAGCATCTAGTTTAGGACATTTAAAGAAAACCTCCTCAAATTCAGAAGGAAAACTTTTGTGTCCCCTGGACTGAAATAACCTTTTTTTTCAGATTCTTTCCATTCAGACAGAATTATGTCCCTAAGAGACTGGTGTACTGAAAAGGTTTTCGTTTTCCGCCCCTGTAGGCCCCTATACATTTTATCCTGCACCGATTGGGCCTGTAGCGGCATCTCAATCTGCTCTGAGGTATATATTGCTTTTAGTAGTTCATCCATGTCCTCAACCGGAAAAAGATATTTAGATGAGGTGCCTGTGTCCTCATCTGATGCAGACTTTTCATCAGAAGAAGAGACTGGATTCTCACCTTCCTCTAGATCGGAAGTACCGTGTGAACTAATAGTCTCAGATACTAACAAGGGAAGAGACCTAGCCGAGGTTGAAGGGTTTTGAGCTATAGGTCTAGATGAGGACGACCCTAGACTAGTAACCCTGTCATTAAGTGACCGAAAGGAGTTCACTACCTCCTTCATAGAGGTCATCAACTCCTTAAAGGAGGAAGACTCTGAACTAGTTTTGGGGGAATACAATCCTCACAAAATAGCTTTTTATAACTATCAGACAGTCTGGCCCTACAGTTTCCAAATTTCTTCTTCACTGGTTTGGCCCAGAAGAAAGCAGAAACAAGGACTATAAATAAAAGGTTCCATACAAAAAGTCCCTTGCTGAAGTAACCACAGACAAGGGCTTACCTGGGGGCAGTATGGGACCCGGATGCTGCCGCTGGTTCAATATGAGCGGATGCTCCATCCTCAGACCTGTCCTCAAGCTCCATGAAGCAAGCGGAGATCGGTCGTAGAGAAGACTGCTGCTGTTCCACAAAACTACCTGCCAATTGGCGTTTTTAGCAGACCATTCCCCTGCAGCATGTCCTCAGTGTCTCCACGCCATGCTCTTATAAGAAAACACGGCGTCCGGAAGTGCGTCATGTGACTTTCGGTTCCGCGTAACCAGATGTCCTCCTGATGCCATCTTGGTACACCAAAATGAGGTAATAGGAAGACACCATTCCACTCAGAGCAGAGCTGGGGAGAAAAAAACAGGGAGTTGCCATACTCACACACAGGTAGGCAAGCAACCTTTAAGAAATAGAAAAACCTTCTGGAAAAGAATAGACTATCATCCAGGACTTAGCCACAACCAGTCCTGGATGAAACCAGAGAAGGGGGTCCGCCAACCACAGTTACCAGACCTAAAGAAAAAACAAGAAAACGTGTCGGTGCTCCTGGAGGGTCTGGAAACACAAAACAACTGAGGGGCAGAGGAAAGGGAGGGGCTTTTTAAATTGTATCTGATTTGTGTTTCCTGTAGAGGGCGGAGCCAATCATCTCTCAAGTAGCTGTCCTGGAAGGTGAGGGGGGAAACAAATGTTACAGTGGTGATAACCCTTCCCTATGTTTTCCAAAAAGCTTAAAAATAGATTTTTTGGCTGGAGCTACACTTACAAAATGTACCTGTTCCAAATTACAAACAGATTCTACATAAGAACAAACCTACAGTCCCTGTCTTGTTTGCACCGCCTGTATACTGCTGTTCAGAGTATATAGGGCCTGTGGGCCCCACGTCTTTCCTTTTTTTAATTTGGGTGCGGGGTTCCCCTTAATATCCATACAAGACCCAAAGGGCCTGGTAATTAGGGATGAGCTTCGTGTTTGAGTCAAACCCATGTTCAACTCGAACATCGTCTGTTCGCCAGTTCGCTGAATTCCGAACGTTATGGGCCGTTCGCGCCAAATTCGTCTGGCGCGTCACGGCCCATAATTCACTGCGGCATCGCAGTGCATTGCTGGCTGATGATTGGCCAAGCATGCACTATGACCCGCATGCTTGGCCAATCACAGCACTGTCTGAACAGAGAGCCGTAATTGGCCAAAGCCAAGGAGGCTTTGGCCAATTATGGCTCAGGGGATTTAGTACACGCCCCACACTATAAAAGGCCGCCTGCATGGCAGCCCTGTGTAGTGTGTGTTCTGGCGTTCATTGAGAGAGAGAGAGAGAGAGAGAGAGAGAGAGAGAGAGAGAGACAGTGTCATTTCATTTGAGTTAGCTAGATTAGGCAGAACAGTCAGTCAGTTAGCTGCACTTACAGTGTATTGTGTATATATATGCATCCCAGGTGTTGCATATATATATATACACTGTATTCAGTTTAGCTAGATCCGTTCCTGTTATCTTCCTACTGACAGGCAGGCTTGTTTTGTTACAGTATTTACAGCTACCTGAAGAAAATCACCGGTGTTCCTTTGATCCTATTAGTACCACAGTCAGGCAACTAGACTATTTACAGTTAGTGTAGTGCGTCCTGCTCACAGTGTTCAGCTAAACCTACAAGTTAGTGCAGTGCGTCCTGCTCACAGTGTTCAGCTAAAACTACAAGTTAGTGGGGTGCGTCCTGCTCACAGTGTTCAGCTAAAACTACAAGTTAGTGGGGTGCGTCCTGCTCACAGTGTTCAGCTAAAACTACAAGTTAGTGGGGTGCGTCCTGCTCACAGTGTTCAGCTAAACCTACAAGTTAGTGAGGTGCGTCCTGCTCACAGTGTTCAGCTAAACCTACAAGTTAGTGTGGTGCGTCCTGCTCACAGTGTTCAGCTAAACCTACAAGTTGGTGTAGTGAGACCTCTGAACAGTGTTCATCTAAAGCTACAAGTTAGTGCAGTGCGTCCTGCTCACAGTGTTCAGCTAAGACTACAAGTTAGTGCTGTGCGTCCTGCTCACAGCATTCAGCTAAACCTACAAGTTGGTGTAGTGAGACCTCTGCACAGTGTTCATCTAAAGCTACAAGTTAGTGCAGTGCGTCCTGCTCACAGTGTTCAGCTAAAACTACAAGTTAGTGCTGTGCGTCCTGCTCACAGTGTTCAGCTAAACCTACAAGTTGGTGTAGTGAGACCTCTGCACAGTGTTCATCTAAAGCTACAAGTTAGTGCAGTGCATCCTGCTCACAGTGTTCAGCTAAAACTACAAGTTAGTGCTGTGCTTCCTGCTCACAGTGTTCAGCTAAAACTACAAGTTAGTGCTGTGCGTCCTGCTCACAGTGTTCAGCTAAACCTACAAGTTGGTGTAGTGAGACCTCTGCACAGTGTTCATCTCAAGCTACAAGTTAGTGCAGTGCGTCCTGATCACAGTGTTCAGCTAAAACTACAAGTTAGTGCTGTGCGTCCACCTCACAGTGTTCAGCTAAACCTACAAGTTAGTTTTTTGCGAGCTCTGCACAGTGTTCAGCTAAAGAAGCTACCTGTAGAAGGTTGGTGGTGTTCTCATACTACAGGCAGGCAGATAATTTTGCTAGCTGCAGTTTCAATACATATATATATATTATATATATATATATATATATATATATATATATATATATATATATATATATATATATATATATATATATATATATATATATATATATATATATATATATATATATCCCAGCTTAGTGCAGCTACAGGCCATTAGTATGTCTGGAAGGCCAAGAAGGAGAGGCAGACAGTCACAAGCCAATAAGAGAGGGCAAGCAGGCTCTGTGTCTAGTGCTGGTCGTGGAGACGGTGCATCCTCATCAGCACGTGGCCGTGGGACATGCTTGGCCTTTTTTTCGGCAGCTGGCCGTGTTGAGCCGCAACATGCGGAAGACTTGGTCGAGTGGATGACCAAGCCATCCTCATCCTCCTCATCCTCTCTCACCCATGCCCAGGGTACTTTGTCTGGCAAAGCAGCGGCCTCTTCCCTCGGCTCAATGTCATCAGTGACTCCTTCCCTAGCCCCACCATGTCCTCCTGAGGAGTCCCTTGAACTGTTTGACCACAGTGTTGGGTACATGCTCCAGGAGGATGCCCAGCGTTTGGAAGGCTCTGATGATGATACTGAGCTTGATGAAGGCGGTAACATGAGCACGGACAGAGGGGGTGCCCAAGAAGGACAGCAATCTGGCAGTCATGCTCCCCCTGCTGCAGCATACTGCCAGGTTTGCTCCAGTGATGAGGAGGGAGGGGATGATGAGTTCACTGACTCAACGTGGGTGCCTGATAGGAGAGAGGAAGAGGAGGAGGAGGAGGAGGTGGCACATCACCAATGAGGCAGGATGCCCTCCAGGGGCCAGCCTAAGGGCAGCACATTGACTGCATCACACCCCAAAGCTCCACATGTGCAGGGTGCTGCAGTCTCTGCCGCGTTATTCAAAAAGTTCTTTGGTGTGGGCCTTTTTTGAGACAAGTGCATCAGATCGCACCGCTGCTATTTGCAACATATGTCTCAAGCGTATCTCGCGTGGCCAAAACATCTCCCGCTTGGGTACCACATGCTTGACCAGACATATGTTGACCTGCCATGCAGTTCGTTGGCAAGCGTATCTAAAAGACCCACACCAAAGAACAAAGAGGACCTCTCCTTGCTCCTCATCAGCTGAGATCTCCAACCCCACTATACCTTCAGTCCTCTTTGAGACCTGCACTGAGAGGAATGAAGGTGTAGAATTAGGTGTGTCACAGCCAAGTACTTGTGGGCAATCTGCTTTTGGTACACCGACGTCAGATTGTACCAGGAAAATTTCCCTGCCCCAGCTGCTGCACCGCCGAAAGAAGTTTGCTCCCAGCCATCCACATGCGCAGCGGTTGAATGCTAGCTTGGCAAAATTGCTAGAACTTCAACTGCTGCATTTTCAGTTGGTAGACTCTGCCCCCTTCCGTGAGTTTGTGGAATGTGCGGTTCCTCAGTGGCAGGTACCCAAATGCCACTTTTTCTCACGGAAGGTGATTCCGGCTCTCTACCAGCATGTGGAAGGCAATGTCCATGCCTCGCTGGACAGGGCGGTCAGCGGTAAGGTGCATATTACTGCTGACTCATGGTCCAGCAGGCATGGAGAGGGACGTTACCTAAGTTTCACGGCGCATTGGGTGACTCTGCTGGCAGCTGGAAAGGATGCAGGACAAGGTGCAGTAGTGTTGGAGGTTGTTCCGCCACCACGCCTCCAAAATGCTAATGATTGTGACACACCTCTCTCCTCCACCCCCTCCTCTTCTTCTTCCTCCATGGCCTCTTCCTGTGCTTTGTCCTCGGAACCAGCGGTGCTCCATAGCCGTTCAAGGGGCTACGCAAGTACGCAGGCCAAAAGATGCCATGCGGTGCTTGAGCTGGTGTGCTTGGGGGACAGGAGCCACACTGGGGCAGAGGTGCTGTCAGCTCTGCAGGGGCAGGTTCAGAGGTGGTTGACGCCACGCCAACTTAAGGCAGGAATGGTGGTTTGCGACAATGGCACCAACCTCCTCTCTGCCCTCCGACAGGGACAAATGACCCATGTGCCCTGTTTGGCTCATGTCCTTAACTTGGTGGTGCAGCGGTTCTTGGGCAGGTACCCGGGCTTACAGGATGTCCTGAGGCAGGCCAGGAAAGTCTGTGTGCATTTCTGCCGGTCATATAATGCCAGTGCTCGGCTGACGGACCTCCAAAAGGAGTTCAACCTGCCCAAGAAATGCCTAATCTGTGACATGCCCACCAGGTGGAACTCAACGTTGGCCATGCTGCAGCGGCTGCACACGCAGCAGAGGGCCATCAATGAGTACCTGTGCGACTATGGCACCAAGACAGGGTCAGGGGAGCTTGTTTTTTTTCCCCACGCCAGTGGGCCATGATCAGGGATGCATACACTGTCCTGTCACCATTTGAGGAGGCCACGAGGATGGTGAGCAGTGACAGTGCATGCATCAGTGACACTGTCCCCCTTGTCCACCTGTTGGAGCACACGCTGCGTGGAATAATGGACAGGGCACTTGAGGCAGAACAGAGGCAGGAAGAGGAGGACTTCCTTAGCTCTCAAGGCCCCCTTTATCCAGACAGTGTTCCTGCGTGCCCGCCGATCACACAGGAAGAGGACGAGGAGGAGGAGGAGGAGGAGGAGGAAGATTGTGTCAGTATGGAGGTGGAGCCTGGCACTCAGCATCAGCAGCAGTCTTTAAGGGATCAGTCCCAAGAAACACATGGACTTGTACGTGGCTGGGAGGAGGTGGCTGCGGACCATGTCTTCCTTAGTGACCCAGAGGACTCTGGACCGAATGCCTTAGCAAACCTACGCTGCATGGCCTCCCTGATCCTGCAAAGCCTGCGTAAGGATCCTCGTATTCCTGGTATCAAGGAGAAGGACCAATACTGGCTGGCAACCCTCCTTGATCCACGTTACAAGGGTAAGGTTGCGGACCTTATCTTGCCATCGCAGAGGGAGCAGAGGATGAAACATCTTCGGGAAATCTCTGTACAACGCGTTCCCAGAGACTGGGAGGTTACAAACTCCTGTTTCTGGACAACGTGTTGCTGAGGCTTCGGTCAGTCAAAGAAGGAGCGGTGGAGAAGGTAGCCGTCTGACCGATGCGTTCAGACAATTTTTTGGTCCGCAGCCCCAAGGTATGATCGGTTCCAGCAACCATCGCCAGCGTCTGTTTTACATGGTGCAGGAATACCTAGGGGCAAGATCAGACTTGGACACCTTTCCCACCGAAAATCCTCTGGGTTACTGGGTCTTGAGGATGGATCACTGGCCAGAGCTTGCACAGTATGCAATTGAGCTACTGGCCTGTCCTGCATCCAGCGTTCTTTCAGGACGCACATTCAGTGCTGCTGGGGGCGTGGTAACCGATCACAGGGTGCGTCTGTCCACCGACTCGGTCGATCGACTGACCTTCATAAAAATGAATCAGTCTTGGATCACCACCAGCTACCAAGCACCTGATGCTGATGTAACCAAATAATTTTTTTTGAAATCTCAGATCCCTTCAAAGACTGCCTATGCTGATGCTGAGTGACTATCCCTGAGTAATTATCCTCTTCCTCCTCAATCATCACGCTGATAGCTTGTAAGAACATTTTTGGTTCTGGGCACCGCCACCAGTGCCTAAGGCCCAATTTTTCTGCCCCTGTTTAACAGGGACGTGTAATTACAATTTTTGATGCAATACTTTCCTGCGTTCCAACTAGAGTGTCTGTGAGGGGTTGCAGTGTTGTGGCACCAGCACCACCACCAAAGGCCCAATTTTTCTGCCCCTATTCAACAGGGGCATGTAATTACAACTCTTGATATAATATTTCACAGCAGGGCCCTGTGAGGGCTTACAGTGTTGTGGCCACAACAACACCTAAGGCCCAAATTTCTGCTGAGTATATAGGGCAGGACCCTACTTTCAAACATCTAACTTACAAACGACTCCTACTTGCAAACGGAAGGAGACAACAGGAAGTGAGATGAAATCTATCTAGGAAGAGAAATTCTCTCCTGTAAGAGTTAATATGGGAAAAACATTTCTCCTTTCCACTGATGCTTTCCAATCCTTGTTCCACAAAAAACCCCAAATTCTCAAAAAACATTTGTCATTGGGACAAAAAGTGAGGTGAAATCTTTTAAAAAGAGGAGGAAAGACAGCAAAACAAATGTCACAGGGGTGATAACCCTTCCCTATGTTTTCCAAAAAGCTTAAAAAAGATTTTTTGGCTGGAGCTAAACACGTTAAAAATGTACCCGTTCAAAATTACAAACAGATTCTACTTAACAAACCTACAGTCCCTGTCTTGTTTGCACCGCCTGTATACTGCTGTTCAGAGTATATAGGGCCTGGTGGCCCCACACCTTTCCTTTTTTTAATTTGGGTGCGGGGTTCCCCTTAATATCCATACAAGACCCAAAGGGCCTGGTAATGGACTGGGGGTACCCATGCCGTTTGTCTCACTGATTTTCATCCATATTGCCAGGACCCGACATTACATTAAACCCGCAAGCAGTTTTAAATGAGATTTTTTCCTTTAAAAATGACATTTTGTGCAGGGACTGTTCTAAACACGGGAAACACGCGTCACTTTACAGGCATACTATAGACACCCCCCAGGTACGATATTTAAAGGAATATTTCACTTTTTTTTTTTTTTACTTTAAGCATCATTAAAATCACTGCTCCCGAAAAAACGGCCGTTTTTAAAACTTTTTTTTGCATTGATCCATGTCCCCTGGGGCAGGACCCGGGTCCCCAAACCCTTTTTAGGACAATACCATGCAAATTAGCCTTTAAAATGAGCACTTTTGATTTCAAACGTTCGAGTCCCACAGACGTCAATGGGGTTCTAACGTTCGTGCGAACTTTCGGTCCGTTCGCAGGTTCTGGTGCGAACCAAACCGGGGGGTGTTCGGCTCATCTCTACTGGTAATGGACTGGGGGGTACCCATGCCGTTTGTCTCACTGATTTTCATCCATATTGCCAGGACCCGACATTACATTAAACCCGCAAGCAGTTTTAAATGACTTTTATTCCTTTAAAAATGACATTTTGTGCAGAGACTGTTCTAAGCACAGGAAACATGCATCACTTTACAGGCATACTATAGACACCCCCCAGGTACGATATTTAAAGGAATATTTCACTTTTATTTTTTCACTTTTCATCATCAAAATCACTGCTCCGGAAAAAAAAATCTGTTTTTAAAACTTTTTTCCATTGATACATGTCCCCTGGGGCAGGACCTGGGTCCCCAAACCCTTTTAAAGATAATAACTTGCATACTAGCCTTTAAAATTTGCACTTTTGATTTCTCACGTTTGAGTCCCATAGACTTTAACAGTGTTCAAATGTTTGCGAGAACTTTCGGTCCGTTTGCATGTTCTGGATGCGAACCGGGGGGTGTTCGGACCATCCCTACTGGTGGGCACTAATAGGTGACACAGATGAGGTGGCACTGGTGGGCACTGATCAGGAGGTACTCATGAGGCGGCACTGGTGAGCACTGATCAGAAGGTACTGATGAAGCGGCACTGGTGGGCACTGATCAGGAGGTACTGATGAAGCGGCACTGGTGGGCACTGATCAGAAGGTACTAATGAAGCTGCACTGATAGGTGGCACTGGTGGCCCCTGCTTAGCAGTACTGATGGGCTCTGACAGTGCTGTGTGCTCTGATTGGGCAAAGCTTTCATTGCTTCAGCCAATCAGGGCTTCCAATGCATTGTGTGGCGGCACGGTGCATTGTGGTCATTCATCGGGCCGAACAAACCGTTGAATGCCCCGATAATTTGGTTGTTCGGCGAACATGCCAACAGCCAATGTTCAGCCTGAACTCATGCCTAGGCTGAACCGTTTGCCCCACTCTACAGCACAAAGTATGGTAGAGTTAAGTGGTAAAGTGGTGCGTTGTACACCTACCTGAACGTGGTACACAAGTTGCTCTCACAGCCAAGAGGGCGGAAAATGCTTCATGAATTGGGTGCAATACACTCACATGAGGGATTAACGCCAGAAAAGTGCAGCAGCAGCTTTATTGAATCCCCCCCATTGTGTTCAGAGGGGAAATCTTCCCTCCACTGCTGGCTGCACATCACCAAGATCCCCCATCCCCCGTCCTCTCAGGGACATTTCCCACCACTGGACACAACCCCGACCAACACACCAATCAAGAAGAGTCCTCCACCTTCTTCTACATTTCATAGGAAAGTCTGACTCCTCGAGATAAGGAAAAGCTTCTCCTAGGATGGCGCCCTCTCCAGATAACACCCTCCATGAGGGGAGGGGCACCTTCATACACACTGGGGGGGACACAAACAAGACTAAACTCCACTCTATAATATACAATGTATACAGGACATGCTGGGACTTGTAGTCCCCCTGTGTCTAATATACAATGTATAAACAGCCGTGAAGGGGGCTGTCCAGACAAATCCTCTACAGACAAGAAGGGGGATGGGTGGAGCTGGTATCCTTCCTCAGAACAATCCCAGGCTCTGCAACAAGAGGGCAGAATTTTCTGAGAGGGATTACACTATACAATTTTCTTGTTCAATTTTCCTTTAGTTTTACCAAAACATGAGGTCAAACCTAAACCATTTAAATTAGTATGCAATCAGGTAGGCCCTTGCACTACAGTACCTGACCGCGAGATTGTGTTTCCAGCGCAATCCCATTGCGCTGGTTCTCGGCGACAGGGTACTGTGCATGTCGCGCTGGCTCGCTGTTCGGGAAAGAAAACTTTTTTTGCCTTTCGCGATGAGCGACAGGCAGTGCTGACAGCTGTCTGGTATGAATCCTGAGGGGGATTGCCATGCCGAATTTTAAATGAAAAATCCAGCGTGGGTTCCCCCCAGGGGAATACCGGGCCCTTAGGTCTGGTATGGATTGTAAGGGGAACCCCAAAATACATACCAGACCCTTATCCAAGCACGCAGCCTGGACGGTCAGGAAAGGGGGTGGGGACGAACGAGCGCTATCCTCTCCTGAACCGTACCAGGCCGCATGCCCTCAACATGGGTGAGTGGGTGCTTTGGGGCAGGTGGGGCACCCTGCGGGCCCCCCACCCCAAAGAACCTTGTCCCCATGTTGATGAGGACAAGGGCCTCTTCCAGATAATCCTGGCCGATGGTTGACAGGGTCTGTGGGCGGAGGACTTATCGGAATCCGGGAGCCCCCTTTAATAAGGGGGCCCCCAGATCCCGGCCCCCCACCCTATGTGAATGAGTATGGGGCACATGGTACCCCTACCCATTCACCTAGAGAAAAAAAGTGTCAATAAAAAAAAACACACTACACAGGTTTTAAAAGTAATTTATTAGGCAGCTCCGGGGGTCTCCTTCCAACTTTGGGGTCTTCTGCCGTTTTCTCCCGGTGTTCGGCTTCTTCTCCTGGGCCCCTCCGCTATCTTCTTCCAGCTGTTTTGCTAGCGGGGGGCCCAGTCTGCTGCCGCTGTCTTGTCGCCGCTGTCTTGTCGCCGCTGTCTTGTAGCCTCTTCTCTTCTTCCGATGTTGACACGATGCTCTCTCCTGCTGGAATGCTGTGTGCGAGCTGCGCAGCCATTTATATAGGTGGTGACCCCGCCCTTTTGTGATGTTACAGTCCCAACATGCGCAGGGACTCTGGCGTCATAAGGGGGCGTGACCCCAGAGTCCCTGCGCATGCTGGGACTGTAAAGTCACAAAGGGGCGGGGTCACCGCCTATATAAATGGCTGCGCAGCTCGCACAGAGCATTCCAGCAGGAGAGAGCGTCGTGTCAACATCGGAAGAAGAGAAGAGGCGACAAGACAGCGGCGACAAGACAGCGGCAACAAGACAGCGGCAACAAGACAGGGCCCCCCGCTAGCAAAAGAGCTGGAAGAAGATAGCGGAGGGGCCCGGGAGAAGAAGCCGAACACGAGGAGAAGATGGAAGAAGACCCCAGAGCTGCCTAATAAATTACTGGTATGGCTTTTGGGGGGACCCCAACGGCGTAGAGGGTTCCCCTTACAATCCATACCAGACCTAAGGGCCTGGTATGCTCCTGGGGGGGACCCACGCCAGTTTTTTCATTTAAAATTTGGTGCGGCGTTCCCCCTCAGGATTCATACCAGACAGCTGTCAGCACTGCCTGTCGCTCATCGCGAAAGGAAAAAAAAGTCTCCCTTTCCTGATCAGCGAGCCATCTCGGCGCAGGCTCCCGCGACGGGGCTCCCAGGTATCAAATCTCGCTGATAAAAGCGACGAGATTGACACAATATCACGGTCACCTACTGTACATATCTGAAGGTAAATCTAAATGAAATTGAATAATAAAATTGTTTAATGTATGGCCAGCCTTACATGTGTGCTTGTCACTCAAAGTCCATATATGACTTGATGAATTTAGTGAATTAATGTTTTCCATAAGAGGTTCTGAGCTTTGTGGAGTTATTCCGTCTACATGTAGCACATGAAGACATCTTATGGGATCTATAGGGACACTCAGTCATATAGCCTGACACCAATACTGACACACTAAGACACGTGAGACATGGAAGACTCTACATATACTCTGTGACAGACAACGTCACATCCAGATTTATTTCACTCACACTAGGAAGTATGGAGACATGAGGACACATGAGACATGGAAGACTCTACATATACTCTGTGACAGACAACGTCATATCCGGATTCTTCTCACTCACACTAGGAAGTATGGAGATATGAGGACACATGAAACATGGAAGACTATGGAGATATGAGGACACATGAGACATGGAAGACTATGGAGACATGAGGACACATGAGACATGGAATTTCATGGAGATATGAGGACACATGAGACATGGAAGACTATGGAGATATGAGGACACATGAGACATGGAAGACTATGGAGACATGAGAACACATGAGACATGGAAGAATATACATATACATGAAGCTGAAGTTATCTTCTTATTCGGCCAGCTTCTTATTCGAATGCAGAAGTTGGCTCCTTATTCGGCCAGCTTCTTATTCAGGTTGGATTATTTACTAAACAATCATCTGCAATGTTTATAATAAAATCATGAACTTTAACAACTCTATCTCCCTAAATGCCATGTATTTAAAGGGGTAATTATGAATACGTAGCTGAAAACCATCTTGGCTCACCCAAATTCCATGTTTTATACTCATTGGGCATCCTACTATTAGCTAAAGCTCAATTTGGCCCGAGCCAAGTGATAGAAATCATAAAATATGGCACCAAACATGGCACCATGACAGCCATGCATATCAATGGGAAATTCTGAAGAAATTAAGATATTCCTATATGAAAACCATCTTGGTTCACCCAAATTGCACTTGTTTTAAACTCATTGGGCATCCTACTGTAGCGCTGGTAGATTTACAATATACCGCCGATTAGGTAAATTTAGTAAATTGTGTGTTAGGAAGGTTAAAAGTTCGCCTCTGTTCCAGCTTGGCTGACGTTGTGTGTACTTCCGTGCTGACCAGTGGGTGTCGCTGTTACCATTAGTCAGTGTTGGAAGGGCAACATGTCGAAGTGTATAGATGCTCCTCTGACCCGGAGGCACGCTCGGTGGAGGTGGTCCTCCGAGTTGCATTCTGGGAAGGGGGTATTTATGGGACAGACGCCATATTTTGGGGTTCGTTTTACAGCCACCTGCTGGCCCTCCTGGCCGACAGGTATGCGTTAAGGAGCTACCTCGTGGTCCTCTGATCGGGAGGCCAACGATGCTGCGGCACAGGGGTGGGCTCAGAGGCTTGTCTGGGGTCTACAACCGCAGCCGAGGAATGGTCCTGAGCTGTCGGTCCTGTGTGACGAAGCTGGACAGCCGAGGAGATCCCAGGGGAGGACCCGTCTTGGAGAGATCGCGCAGCGTGCGGGTCTATAGAGGGGCCTGGTGACTTGGCTGGAGGACGTATCCAAAAGAAGTAATTCTACAGCATAGTGTCGCCGGTTCGGCTTAAAGATTCAGGCACTGTGACTGACTGTTCACTGCAGAAGATCTGATGCATCCTGTAGCAGAGGACTGCGCAGATTTACCCCCCTAGGTAAGTCTGTGGCAGAGACTTTAGATTCGTGCTGCGTACTGGCTGCTAGACTGGTGAGAGAGGCCTATCCAGACGAGCAAAGAGTGTATCCCACGAGGGGAATGCATTCCATATAATTATCTGAATTCTACCGGGACATTTGTTGCTAAGATCTTGTAAGAACATATTTGAGTTTCTCCTGAAGGTTTCCTTTTCCGCCTCTTTCCTGCTACTTCCTAAAGTTTGACTGTTTAATAAAGCATTGAAAACGTACTCCAGTGTTGGTGCGTGTGTCGTCCAGCAGTAAGCTCAACGGAACCCCTAGACCCGGTGCCGGTGAAACATAGGGAAGCAAAGTGAAGGTAACAGACCCGCTTAAACCAGCAGCTCCACCGTGAGGTATTGCTACACTACTATATAGGAAAGTTCAACTTGGCCCGAGCCAAGTGATTGAAATCATAAAATATGGCACCAAACTTGTCACCCATGCATTTCAATGGGAAATTCTGAATAAGAAGCCAAGCTATTCGTATATGAAGACCACTTTGGCTCACCAAAATTCCACTTGTTTAATACTCATTGGGCATCCTACTATATAGGATAGTTCAATTTGGCCCAAGCCAAGTGATATAAATCTTAAAATATGGCACCAAACTTGTCACCCTGTCACCCAAGCCAGAAATCCTAAAATATGGCATCTTGACAGCCATGCATTTCAATGGGAAATTCCGAATAAGAAACCAAGCTATTCCTATATGAAATTTATCTTGGCTCACCCAAATTCCACTTGTTTTATACGCATCCTACTGTACAGGAAAATTCTATTTGGCCTGAGCCAAGTGATAGAAATCATAAAATATGGCATCAAATGTTGCACCTTTTTTAATTTCTTTTATATACAAACATCATAAACAACGATAACAACATACAACCCAGTACGTATAGAGAGGGACTAATAATAATACATTTTTTTTTTTTTTAAACGACAAACAACAACAAAAAAAAATTAAAATAAAAAATAAACAAGGATGCCCAATGAGTATAAAACATGTGGAATTTGGGTGAGCCAAGATGGTTTTTCAGATATTTATTCAGAATTACCCCTTTAAATACATGGCATTTAGGGAGATAGAATTGTTGTTAAAGTTCATGATTTTATTATAAACATTCCAGATGATTGTTTAGTAAATAATCACTTTTGTGAATAAAGATCCAACCTGAATAAGAAGCTGGCCGAATAAGAAAATAACTTCAGCTTCATTACATATATTCTGTGACAGACAACGTCATATCCGGATTCTTCTCGCTCACACTAGGAAGTATGGAGACATGAGGACACATGAGACATGGAAGACTATGGAGATATGAGGACACATGAGACATGGAAGACTATGGAGATATGAGGACACATGAGACATGGAAGACTATGGAGATATGAGGACACATGAGACATGGAAGACTATGGAGATATGAGGACACATGAGACATGGAAGACTATGGAGATATGAGGACACATGAGACATGGAAGACTATGGAGATATGAGGACTAGGGATGAGCTTCGTGTTCGAGTCGAACCCATGTTCGACTCGAACATCGGCTGTTCGCCCGTTCGCCGAATTGCGAACGATATGGGCCGTTCGCGCTAAATTCGTGTGGCGCGTCACGGCCCATAATTCACTGCGGCATCGCAGTGCATTGCTGGCTGATGATTGGCCAAGCATGCACTATGACCCGCATGCTTGGCCAATCACAGCGCCGTCAGTAGAGAGAGCTGTAATTGGTCAAAGCCAGGGTGGCTTTGGCCAATTATGGCTCAGGGGATTTAGTACACACCCCACACTATATAAGGCCGCCTGCACGGCGGCCCTGTGTAGTGTGTGTTCCGGTGTGCTGAGAGATAGAGAGAGAGAGAGACAGTGTCATTTGATTTGAGTTAGCTAGATTAGGCAGGACAGTCAGTCAGTTAGCTGCACTTACAGTGTATTGTGTATATATATGCATCCCAGGTGTTGCATATATATATATATACACTGTATTCAGTTTAGCTAGATCCGTTCCTGTTATCTTCTATCTAGACTATTTACATTTAATGCAGTGCGTCCTGCTCACAGTGTTCAGCTAGATCCGTTCCTGCTATTTACATTTAGTGCAGTGCGTCCTGCTCACAGTGTTCAGCTAGATCCGTTCCTGTTATCTTCTAGACTATTTACATTTAGTGCAGTGCGTCCTGCTCACAGTGTTCAGCTAGAGCCGTTCCTGCTATTTACATTTAGTGCAGTGCGTCCTGCTCACAGTGTAAAGCTAGATCCGTTCCTGTTATCTTCTAGACTATTTACATTTAGTGCAGTGCGTCCTGCTCACAGTGTTCAGCTAGATCCGTTCCTGTTATCTTCTAGACTATTTACATTTAGTGCAGTGCGTCCTGCTCACAGTGTTCAGCTAGATCCGTTCCTGTTATCTTCTAGACTATTTACATTTAGTGCAGTGCGTCCTGCTCACAGTGTTCAGCTAGATCCGTTCCTGTTATCTTCTAGACTATTTACATTTAGTGCAGTGCGTCCTGCTCACAGTGTTCAGCTAGATCCGTTCCTGTTATCTTCTAGACTATTTACATTTAGTGCAGTGCGTCCTGCTCACAGTGTTCAGCTAGATCCGTTCCTGTTATCTTCCTACTGACAGGCAGGCTTGTCTGGTTACAGTATATAAAGCTACCTGAAGAAAATTACAGGTGTTCTATTTGATCCTATTAGTACCACGGTCAGGCAGCTAGACTATTTACATTTAGTACAGTGCGTCCTGCTCACAGTGTTCAGCTAGATCCATTCCTGTTATCTTCCTACTGACAGGCAGGCTTGTCTGGTTACAGTATATAAAGCTACCTGAAGAAAATTACAGGTGTTCTATCCCAGCTTAGTGCAGCTACAGGCCATTAGTATGTCTGGAAGGCCAAGAAGGAGAGGCAGACAGACAGTCACAAGCCAATAAGAGAGGGCAAGCAGGCTCTGTGTCTAGTGCTGGTCGTGGAGACGGTGCATCCTCATCAGCACGTGGCCATGGGACACGCTTGGCCTTTTTTTCGGCAGCTGGCCGTGTTGAGCCGCAACATGCGGAAGACTTGGTCGAGTGGATGACCAAGCCGTCCTCATCCTCCTCATCCTCTCTCACCCATGCCCAGGGTGCTTTGTCTGGCAAAGCAGCGGCCTCTTCCCTCAGCTCAATGTCATCAGTGACTCCTTCCCTAGCTCCACCATGTCCTCATGAGGATTCCCTCGAACTGTTTGACCACAGTGTTGGGTACATGCTCCAGGAGGATGCCCAGCGTTTGGAAGGCTCTGATGACGATACTGAGCTCGATGAAGGCAGTAACATGAGCACGGACAGAGGGGGTGCCCAAGAAGGACAGCAATCTGGCAGTCATGCTCCCCCTGCTGCAGCATACTGCCAGGTTTGCTCCAGTGATGAGGAGGGAGGGGATGATGAGGTCACTGACTCAACGTGGGTGCCTGATAGGAGAGAGGAGGAGGAGGAGGAGGCGGCGGCGGCACATCACCAACGAGGCAGGATGCCCTCCAGGGGCCAGCCTAAGGGCAGCACATTGACTGCATCACACCCCAAAGCTCCACATGTGCAGGGCGCTGCAGTCTCTGCGCGTTATTCAAAAAGTTCTTTGGTGTGGGCCTTTTTTGAGACGAGTGCATCAGATCGCACCGCTGCTATTTGCAACATATGTCTCAAGCGTATCTCGCGTGGCCAAAACATCTCCCGCTTGGGTACCACATGCTTGACCAGACATATGTTGACCTGCCATGCAGTTCGTTGGCAAGCGTATCTAAAAGACCCACACCAAAGAACAAAGAGGATCTCTCCTTGCTCCTCATCAGCTGAGATTTCCAACCCCACTAGACCTTCAGTCCTCTCTGAGACCTGCAGTGAGAGGAATGAAGGTGTAGAATTAGGTGTGTCACAGCCAAGTACTTGTGGGCAATCTGCTTTTGGTACACCGACGTCAGATTGTACCAGGCAAATTTCCCTGCCCCAGCTGCTGAACCGCCGAAAGAAGTTTGCTCCCAGCCATCCACATGCCCAGCGGTTGAATGCTAGCTTGGCAAAATTGCTAGCACTTCAACTGCTGCCTTTTCAGTTGGTAGACTCTGCCCCCTTCCGTGAGTTTGTGGAATGTGCGGTTCCTCAGTGGCAGGTACCCAAACGCCACTTTTTCTCACGGAAGGCGATTCCGGCTCTCTACCGGCATGTGGAAGGCAATGTCCATGCCTCGCTGGACAGGGCGGTCAGCGGTAAGGTGCATATTACCGCTGACTCATGGTCCAGCAGGCATGGACAGGGACGTTACCTAAGTTTCACGGCGCATTGGGTGACTCTGCTGGCAGCTGGGAAGGATGCAGGACAAGGTGCAGTAGTGTTGGAGGTTGTTCCACCACCACGCCTCCAAAATGCTGATTGTGACACACCTCTCTCCTCCACCCCCTCCTCTTCTTCTTCCTCCATGGCCTCTTCCTCGGAACCAGCGGTGCTCCGTAGGCGTTCAAGGGGCTACGCAAGTACGCAGGCCAAAAGATGCCATGCGGTGCTTGAGCTGGTGTGCTTGGGGGACAGGAGCCACACTGGGGCAGAGGTTCTGTCAGCTCTGCAGGGGCAGGTTCAGAGGTGGTTGACGCCACGCCAACTTAAGGCAGGAATGGTGGTTTGCGACAATGGCACCAACCTCCTCTCTGCCCTCCGACAGGGACAAATGACCCATGTGCCCTGTTTGGCTCACGTCCTTTACTTGGTGGTGCAGCAGTTCTTGGGCAGGTACCCGGGCTTACAGGATGTCCTGAGGCAGGCCAGGAAAGTCTGTGTGCATTTCCGCCGGTCATATAATGCCAGTGCTCAGCTGACGGACCTCCAAAAGGAGTTTAACCTGCCCAAGAACCGCCTAATCTGTGACATGCCCACCAGGTGGAACTCAACGTTGGCCATGCTGCAGCGGCTGCACACGCAGCAGAGGGCCATCAATGAGTACCTGTGCGACTATGGCACCAGGACAGGGTCAGGGGAGCTTGGTTTTTTTTCCCCACGCCAGTGGGCCATGATCAGGGATGCATGCACTGTCCTGTCACCATTCGAGGAGGCCACGAGGATGGTGAGCAGTGACAGTGCATGCATCAGTGACACTGTCCCCCTTGTCCACCTGTTGGAGCACACGCTGCGTGGAATAATGGACAGGGCACTTGAGGCAGAACAGAGGCAGGAAGAGGAGGACTTCCTTAGCTCTCAAGGCCCCCTTTATCCAGACAGTGTTCCTGCGTGCCCGCCGATCACACAGGAAGAGGACGAGGAGGAAGAGGAGGAGGAGGAGGAGGAGGAAGATTGTGTCAGTATGGAGGTGGAGCCTGGCACTCAGCATCAGCAGCAGTCTTTAAGGGATCAGTCCCAAGAAACACATGGACTTGTACGTGGCTGGGAGGAGGTGGCTGCGGACCATGTCGTTCTTAGTGACCCAGAGGACTCCGGACCGAATGCCTCAGCAAACCTACGCTGCATGGCCTCCCTGATCCTGCAAAGCCTGCGTAAGGATCCTCGTGATCGTGGTATCAAGGAGAAGGACCAATACTGGCTGGCAACCCTCCTTGATCCACGTTACAAGGGTAAGGTTGCGGACCTTATCTTGCCATCGCAGAGGGAGCAGAGGATGAAACATCTTCGGGAGGCCTTGCAGAAAGGTCTGTGCAACGCGTTCCCAGAGACTGGGAGGTTACAAACTCCTGTTTCTGGACAACGTGTTGCTGAGGCTTCGGTCAGTCAAAGAAGGAGCGGTGGAGAAGGTGGCCGTCTGACCGATGCGTTCAGACAATTTTTTGGTCCGCAGCCCCAAGGTATGATCGGTTCCAGCAACCATCGCCAGCGTCTGTTTTACATGGTGCAGGAATACCTAGGGGCAAGATCAGACTTGGACACCTTTCCCACCGAAAATCCTCTGGGTTACTGGGTCTTGAGGATGGATCACTGGCCAGAGCTTGCACAGTATGCAATTGAGCTACTGGCCTGTCCTGCATCCAGCGTTCTTTCGGAACGCACATTCAGTGCTGCTGGAGGCGTGGTAACCGATCACAGGGTGCGTCTGTCCACCGACTCGGTCGATCGGCTGCCCTTTATAAAAATGAATGAGTCTTGGATCACCACCAGCTACCAAGCACCTGATGCTGATGTAACCGAATAATTTTTTTTGAAATCTCAGATCCCTTCAAAGACTGCCTATGCTGATGCTGAGTGACTATCCCTGAGTAATTATCCTCTTCCTCCTCAATCATCACGCTGATAGCTTGTAAGAACATTTTTGGTTCTGGGCGCCACCACCAGTGCCTAAGGCACAATTTTTCAGCCCCTGTTTAACAGGGGCGTGTAATTACAATTTTTGATGTAATACTTTGCAGCAGGGCTCGTTCCTGCATTCCAACTAGAGTGTCTGTGAGGGGTTGCAGTGTTGTGGCACCAGCACCAGTGCCTAAGGCCCAATTTTTCTGCCCCTGTCTAACAGGGGCGTGTAATTACAATTTTTGATGCAATACTTTGCAGCAGGGCTCGTTCCTGCGTTCCAACTAGAGTGTCTGTGAGGGGTTGCAGTGTTGTGGCACCAGCACCAGTGCCTAAGGCCTAATTTTTCAGCTCCTGTTCAACAGGGGCATGTAATTACAATTCTTGATCTAATATTTCACAGCAGGGCCCTGTGAGGGCTTACAGTGTTGTGGCCACAGCAACACCTAAGGCCCAAATTTCTGCTGAGTATATAGGGCAGGACCCTACTTTCAAACATCTAACTTACAAACGACTCCTACTTGCAAACGGAAGGAGACAACAGGAAGTGAGATGAAATCTACCCCTAGGAAGGGAAATTCTCTCCTGTAAGAGTTAATATGGGAAAACAATTTCTCCTTTCCACTGATGCTTTCCAATCCTTGTTCCACAAAAAAACCCAAATTTTCAAAAAACATTTTTCATTGGGACAAAAAAGTGAGGTGAAATCTTCTGAAGAGGAGGAAAGACAGCAAAACAAATGTCACAGGGGTGATAACCCTTCCCTATGTTTTCCAAAAAGCTTAGAAAAGATTTTTTGGCTGGAGCTAAACACGTTAAAAATGTTCAAAATTACAAAGAGATTCTACTTAACAACAAACCTACAGTCCCTGTCTTGTTTGCACCGCCTGTATACTGCTGTTCAGAGTATATAGGGCCTGGTGGCCCCACACCTTTCCTTATTTTAATTTGGGTGCGGGGTTCCCCTTAATATCCATACAAGACCCAAAGGGCCTGGTAATGGACTGGGGGGTACCCATGCCGTTTGTCTCACTGATTTTCATCCATATTGCCATGACCCGACATGACATTAAACCCGCAAGCAGTTTTAAATGAGATTTTTTCCTTTAAAAATGACATTTGGTGCAGGGACTGTTCTAAACATGGGAAACACGCGTCACTTTACAGGCATACTATAGACACCCCCCAGGTACGATATTTAAAGGAATATTTCACTTTTTTTTTTTTTACTTTAAGCATCATTAAAATCACTGCTCCCGAAAAAACGGCCGTTTTTAAAAGTTTTTTTTGCATTGATACATGTCCCCTGGGGTAGGACCCGGGTCCCCAAACCCTTTTTAGGAAAATACCATGCAAATTAGCCTTTAAAATGAGCACTTTTGATTTCGAACGTTCGAGTCCCATAGACGTCAATGGGGTTCTAACGTTCGTGCGAACTTTCGGTCCGTTCGCGGGTTCTGGTGCGAACCGAACCGGGGGGTGTTCGGCTCATCCCTAATGAGGACACATGAGACATGGAAGACTATGGAGATATGAGGACACACGAGACATGGAAGACTATGGAGATATGAGGACACACGAGACATGGAAGACTATGGAGATATGAGGACACACGAGACATGGAAGACTATGGAGATATGAGGACACATGAGACATGGAAGACTATGGAGATATGAGGACACACGAGACATGGAAGACTATGGAGATATGAGGACACACGAGACATGGAAGACTATGGAGATATGAGGACACATGAGACATGGAAGACTATGGAGATATGAGGACACACGAGACATGGAAGACTATGGAGATATGAGGACACATGAGACATGGAAGACTATGGAGATATGAGGACACACGCTTCCATCAGCTTGTCACATCTTTATGACTTCTTATATTTGTGTTTTTCCTCCACTGAACTGTTATACTTTTTACATTGTTTCTATGATGACAATTGTGTGACAATAAAACCACACTTTGGTGTAAGTCAGCCTGACTATTGAACTATCAAACAAATCTCCGGAAACACCTAAAGATACTGAAGTATTAATTGTATCTTCCAATATTTGACACTTACCTGGCGGCAGTTTTATTGGGTGTTCCTGGAAAGTGACATCTTTGTGTTCAGAGGGGAAATCCTCCCTCCACTGCTGGCTGCACATCACCAAGAGACCCCCCTCCCCCGTCCTCCCAGAGATATTTCGAACCACTGGACACACCCCCAACCAACACACCCATCAGAGTCCTCCACCTTCTTCTACATGTCACAGGGAAGTCTGACCCCTGAGATAAGGAAAAGCTTCTCCTAGGACAGATAACACCCTCCATGGGGGGAGGGGCACCTTCATACACTCCGGGGGACACACACACACACACAATGTATACAGGACATGCTGGGACTTGTAGTCCTCCTGTGTATAATATACAATGTATACAGGACATGCTGGGACTTGTAGTCCTCTGGTGTATAATATACAATGTGTACGGGACATGCTGGGACTTGTAGTCCTCCGGTGTGTAATATACAATGTATACAGGACATGCTGGGACTTGTAGTCCTCTGGTGTATAATATACAATGTGTACGGGACATGCTGGGACTTGTAGTCCTCCGGTGTGTAATATACAATGTATACAGGACATGCTGGGACTTGTAGTCCTCTGGTGTAAAATATACAATGTATACAGGACATGTTGGGACTTGTAGTCCTCCTGTGTATAATATACAATGTATACAGGACATGCTAGGGACTTGTAGTCCTCGGGCGTATAATATACAATGTATAAAGGACATGCTGGGACTTGTAGTCCTCGGGTGTATAATATACAATGTATACAGGACATGCTGGGACTTTTAGTCCTCCTGTGTATAATATACAATGTATACAGGACATGCTGAGACTTGTAGTCCTCCGGTGTATAATATACAATGTATACAGGACATGCTGGGACTTGTAGTCCTCCGGTGTATAATATACAATGTATACAGGACATGCTGAGACTTGTAGTCCTCCGGTGTATAATATACAATGTATACAGGACATGCTGAGACTTGTAGTCCTCCGGTGTATAATATACAATGTATACAGGACATGCTGGGACTTGTAGTCCTCCGGTGTATAATATACAATGTATACAGGACATGCTGAGACTTGTAGTCCTCCGGTGTATAATATACAATGTATACAGGACATGCTGGGACTTGTAGTCCTCCGGTGTATAATATACAATGTATACAGGACATGCTGGGATTTGAAGTCCTCCGGTGCATAATATGCAATGTATACAGGACATGCTGGGACTTGTAGTCCTCCTGTGTATAATATACAATGTATACAGGACATGCTGGGACTTGTAGTCCTCCGGTGTATAATATACAATGTATACAGGACATGTTGGGACTTGTAGTCCTCCTGTGTATAATATACAATGTATACAGGACATGCTGGGACTTTTAGTCCTTTGGTGTGTAATATACAATGTGTACAGGACATTCTGGGACTTGTAGTCCTCCTGTGTATAATATACAATGTATACAGGACATGCTGGAACTTGTAGTCCTCCTGTGTATAATATAAAATGTATACAGGACATGCTGGCATTTGTAGTCCTGCGGTGTATACTATACAATGTATACAGGACATGTTGGACCCACTGTTCATCCCAGAGACATAATATAATTTATCTATATACATTATATATATATATATATATATATATATATATATATATACAGTGGGGACGGAAAGTATTCAGACCCCCTTAAATTTTTCACTCTTTGTTATATTGCAGCCATTTGCTAAAATTATTTAAGTTATTTTTTTTCCTCATTAATGTACACACAGCCCCCCATATTGTACACACAGCACCCCATATTGTACACACAGCACCCCATATTGTACACACAGCCCCCCATATTGTACACACAGCACCCCATATTGAACACATAGCACCCCATATTGCACACACAGCCCCCCATATTGTACACACAGCACCTCATATTGTATACACAGCACCCCATATTGTACACACAGCACCCCATATTGACAGAAAAACACAGAATTGTTGACATTTTTGCAGATTTATTAAAAAAGAAAAACTGAAATATCACATGGTCCTAAGTATTCAGACCCTTTGCTGTGACACTCATATATATAAATCAGGTGCTGTCCATTTCTTCTGATCATCCTTGAGATGGTTCTACGCCTTCATTTGAGTCCAGCTGTGTTTGATTATACTGATTGGACTTGAATAGGAAAGCCACACACCTGTCTATATAAGACCTTACAGCTCACAGTGCATGTCAGAGCAAATGAAAATCATGAGGTCAAAAGGAACTGCCTGAAGAGCTCAGAGACAGAATTGTGGCAAGGCACAGATCTGGCCAAGGTTAAAAAAAAATTCTGCTGCACTTAAGGTTCCTAAGAGCACAGTGGCCTCCATAATGGAAGATGTTTGGGATGACCAGAACCCTTCCTAGAGCTGGCTGTCCGGCCAAACTGAGCTATCGGGGGAGAAGAACCTTGCTGAGAGAGGTAAAGAAGAACTCAAAGATTACTGTGGCTGAGCTCCAGAGATGCAGTCGGGAGAAAGTTGTAGAAGGTCAACCATCACTGCAGCCCTCCACCAGTCGGGGCATTATGGCAGAGTGGCCTGACGGAAGCCTCTCCTCGGTGCAAGAGACATGAAAGCCCACATGGAGTTTGCTAAAAAAACAGCTGAAGGACTCCAAAATGGTGAGAAATAATTTTCTCTGGTCTGAGGAGACCAATATAGAACTTTTTGGCCTTAATTCTAAGCGGTATGTGTGGAGAAAACCAGGCACTGCTCATCACCTGTCCAATACAGTCCCAACAGTGAAGCATGGTGGTGGCAGCAGCTGCAGGGACAGGACGACTGGTTGCAATTGAAGGAAACATGAATGCGGCCAAGTACGGGGATATCCTGGAGGAAAACCTTCTCCAGAGTGCTCAGGACCTCAGACTGGGCCGATGGTTTACCTTCCAACAAGACAATGACCCTAAGCACACAGTTAAAATAACGAAGGAGTGGCTTCACAACAACTCTGTGACTGTTCTTGAAGGGCCCAATTGAGCATCTCTGGAGAGACCTAAAAATGGCTTTCCACCAATGTTTACCATCCAACCTGACGGAACTGGAGAGGATCTGCAAGGAGGAATGGGAGAGGAGACCCAAATCCAGGTGTGAAAAACTTGTTGGATCTTTCCAAAAAGACTCATGGCTGTATTAGATCAAAAGGGGCTTCTACTAAATACTAAGCAAAGGGTCTGAATACTTAGGACCATGTGATATTTCAGTTTTTCTTTTTTAATAAATCTGCAAAAATGTCAACAATTCTGTGTTTTTCTGTCAATATGGGGTGCTGTGTGTACATTAATGAGGAAAAAATTAATTTAAATGATTTTAGCAAATGGATGCAATATAACAAAGAGTGAAAAATTTAAGGGGGTCTGAATTCTTTCCGTCCCCACTGTATATATATATATATATATATATATATATATATATATATATATATATATACACACAAACAGTGGAGTCGTGCAGTGCAGTCCCGCAATTAGCAGGTATGTCCCGATCCCGGGCACCTTCATTCCGGGACACTGCATTGTCGCGGAATGAAACTAACACCCGGAGAAGTCCGGAATGCAGGGGAAGGGGTGGACTGAGCCGCTGTAGCACTGGCTCCGGCTCTGCCTCCACCTGACTCTACTCCTGGCCACTGGTTGCTAGAGCCGCCTAGCGTCTAGCAACCAGTGACGTCATGGCTGCAACTCCCTCCCTGACCAGCATTCAAAGCGGAGGAGGTTTCCACTTCCTCCCCCTCTAGTTCTCGTGGTCCCTAAAGAGTTGCGCCCTGTCCCTTGTCATGGTCCTGGACTGGAACATCCTGCCGCTGGTCCGGTGGTGGTGGGGTGCAGGGCAGCAGCATCAAAGAGGAGGGGGAGGCCTGGGCAGCTGGACGGGTGGGAGGTAGGTGGATCATACACATGCCTACCCACACAGACAGGGGCTGGGACAGTAGGGACTGTAGGCAGGGCTAGCGGGTCTCTCTTTCCCACCCCTCTCTCTCTCTCTCATCCTCCCTCATCCCCCTCTCACTTTTTCATCCCCTTTCACCCACCCCCCTCACCCCTTCTCTCTCACCCACCCTCAACCCCCTCACTAGGGGGAGGCTCTCTGGGGACCCTGATGTATAGGGAGGGCTCTCTGGGGACACAGATGTAAGTGGGGATCCACACTCGGATATGGAACAATAATATATAATACACACACACACACACATACACACATACTATATATATATATATATATATATATAGTATCTCCCAAAAGTAAGTACACCCCTCAGTCACATTTGCGTAAATCGTTTCTTCTATCCTTTCATGTGACAACACTGAAGAAATGACACTTTGCTACAATGTAAAGTAGTGAGTGTACAGCTTGTATAACAGTGTAAATTTTCTGTCCCCTCAAAATAACTCAACACACAGCCATTAATGTCTAAACCGCTGTCAACAAAAGTCAGTACACCCCTAAGTGAAAATGTCCAAATTGGGCCCAATTAGCCATTTTCCCTCCCCAGTGTCATGTGACTCGTTAGTGTTACAAGGTCTCAGGTGTGAATGGGGAGCAGGTGTGTTAAATTTGGTGTTATCGCTCTCACTCTCTCATACTGGTCACTGGAAGTTCAACATGGCACCTCATGGCAAAGAAATCTCTGAGGATCTGAAAAAAGAATTGTTGCTCTACATAAAGATGGCCTAGGCTATAAGACGATTGCCAAGACCCTGAAACTGAGCTGCAGCACAGTGGCCAACAAAATATATATGAAACCCTGCGAGCCACTTACGGATAAATGCCTACAAAATAATAAGTGAACAGTGGAGACCAGCTGCAAACACTCAGTCACGTTCCATATTCGTGCAAAGTATTAAAATAAAAAAAATCAAGCAATCAGATTCCCCCTGAAGAAGGCACGTGGTCCCGGTGCCGAACACGCGTAGGGGAGGGGCCTGGACGGAGCTGTCAGCAGAGAGAGAGCAGGAGATTTTCGTTACACACGCCGCACCGCACACCACACCGAGAGATTGACCGTTTTATGCTTGTTAAGGATGGTGCACTCACGCACCCACAATATGTGAGTACCCCAGTGAGGGGAGCTGATTATTTGATTAAAATCCTTTATACCTACATATTGCGCTATGGAGTTTTTTTCTCTTGCATAAACCATCTCCACTTGAGAACATTGGAAGTCTGCACAGCTGGTTCCTAATGAGCACAGGAGTGGCTCCAAGGCTTTGTTTGACATAGTCTAATCGCTGTGTCACACACAGGAAGGTGAGCATATACACCTGTGGGGGCGGCTGGAAGACACCACAGCATGTTTTTTGGTGGCACAGTTTGGAAGATAGGATATGTGAAATTCACCAAATTTTTGGACTAATTTATTTGGGCACTTTTATATCATTGGATATACACGTTTTTGGACTTCATTTATTCACTGTTTGTTATATCCTCTTGTATTTTATTTTGATATTTTAATTGATATGTTGTTTTGTTTGATCACTCACTTGCTGTGTTTCACATAGCACTGTGCACTTTATACTTTAGCACTTAGGGGTAGTTTTACGCATGCACATATATGTGAGGGGAGCTGATTATTTTAAAATCCTTTATACCTACATATTGCGCTATGGAGTTTTTTTCTCTTGCATAAACCATCTCCACTTGAGAACATTGGAAGTCTGCACAGCTGGTTCCTAATGAGCACAGGAGTGGCTCCAAGGCTTTGTTTGACATAGTCTAATCGCTGTGTCACACACAGGAAGGTGAGCATATACACCTGTGGGGGCGGCTGGAAGACACCATAGCATGTTTTTTGGTGGCACAGTTTGGAAGATAGGATATGTGAAATTCACCAAATTTTTGGACTAATTTATTTGGGCACTTTTATATCATTGGATATACACGTTTTTGGACTTCATTTATTCACTGTTTGTTATATCCCCTTGTATTTTATTTTGATATTTTAATGGATATGTTGTTTTGTTTGATCACTCACTTGCTGTGTTTCACATAGCACTGTGCACTTTATACTTTAGCACCTAGGGGTACTGCACTTTGAGTGCAGCGATTTTTTCTAGCGCAGACACATTGTTTTTTTATTTTAGCACAGTGGCCAAGACCATACAGCGGTATAACAGGACAGGTTCCACTCAGAACAGGCCTCGCTATGGTCCACCAAAGCAGTTGAGGTCACGTGCTCATCGTCATATCCAGAGGTTGTCTTTGGGAAATAGATGTATGAGTGCTGCCAGCATTGCTTCAGACGTTGAACGGGTGAGGGGTCAGCCTGTCAGTGCTCAGACCATATGCCACACACTGCATCAAATTGGTCTGCATGGCTGTAATCCCAGAAGGAAGCCTCTTCTAAAGATGATGCACAAGAAAGCCTGCAAACAGTTTGCTGAAGACAAGCAGACTAAGGACATGGATTACTGGAACCATATCCTGTGGTCTGATGAGACCAAGATAAACATATTTGGTTCAGATGGTGACAAGCGTGTGTGGGGGCAACCAGGTGAGGAGGACAAAGACAAGTGTGTCTTGTCTACAGTCAAGCATGGTGGTGGGAGTGTCATGGTCTGGGGCTGCATGAGTGCTGCCAGCACTGGGGAGCTACAGATCATTGAGGGAACCATGAATGCCACCATGTACTGTGACATACTGAAGCAGAGCATGATCCCCTCCCTTCAGAGACTGGACCGCAGGGCAGTATTCCAACATGATAACCACCCCAAACACACCTCCAAGATGACCACTGCCTTGCTAAAGAAGCTGAGGGTAAAGGTGATGGACTAGCCAAGCATGTCTCCAGACCTAAACCCTATTGATCATCTGTGGGACATCCTCAAACGGAAGGTGGAGGAGCACAAGGTCTCTAACATCCACCAGCTCTGTGATGTCGTCATGGAGGAGGGGAAGAGGACTCCAGTGGCAACCTGTGAAGCTCTGGTGACCTCCATGCCCAAGAGGGTTAAGGCAGTGCTGGAAAATAATGGTGCCCACTAGGGATGAGCCGAACACCCCCCGGTTCGGTTAGCACCAGAACCTGCGAACGGACCGAAAATTTGCACGAACTTTAGAACCCCATTGACGTCTATGGGACGCGAACCTTTGAAATCAAAAGTGCTAATTTAAAAGGCAAATTTGCATGGTATTTTCCTAAAAAGGGTTTGGGGACCCGGGTCCTGCCCCAGGGGACATGTATCAATGCAAAAAAAGTTTAAAAAACTGACGTTTTTTCGGGAACAGTGATTTTAATGATGCTTAAAGTGAAAAAAAAAGAAATATTCCTTTAAATATCGTACCTGGGGGGTGTCTATAGTATGCCTGTAAAGTGGCGCGTGTTTCCCGTGCTTAGAACAGTCCCTGCACAAAATGACATTTTTAAAGTAATAAAAGTCATTTAAAACTGCTTGTGACTTTAATGTAATGTCGGGTCCTGGCAATATGGATGAAAATCAGTGAGACAAACGGCATGGGTACCCCCCAGTCCATTACCAGTCCCTTTGGGTCTTGTATGGATATTAAGGGGAACCCCGCACCCAAATTAAAAAAAGAAAAGGTGTTGGGCCCCCAGGCCATATATACTCTGAACAGCAGTATACAGGCAGTGAAAACAAGACAGGGACTGTAGGTTTGTTCTTATGTAGAATCTGTTTGTAATTTGGAACAGGTACATTTGTAAGTGTAGCTCCAGCTGAAAAAAAATCTATTTTAAAGCTTTTTGGAAAACATAGGGAAGGGTTATCACCCCTGTGACATTTGTTTTGCTGTCTGTGCTCCTCTTCAGAAGATTTCACCTCACTTTTTGTCCCAATGACAAATGTTTTTTGAAAATTTGGGGTTTTAGTGAAACAAGGATTGGTGATAAAACATCAGTGGAAAGGAGAAAAGTTTTTCCCATATTAACTCTTACAGGAGAGAATTTCCCTTCCTAGGGGTAGATTTCATCTCACTTCCTGTTGTCTCCTTCTGTTTGCAATTAGGGGTCGTTTGTAAGTTGAATGTTTGAAAGTAGGGGCCTGCCCTATATACTCTGCAGAAATTGAGGCCTTAGGGTTTGGTGTTGCCACAACACTGTAAGCCCTCACAGTTACTCTTGGTGGATGCAGAAACGGGCCCTTTTGTGAAATATTAGATCAAGAATTGTAATTACACGCACCTGTTGAACAGGGACAGAAAAATTGAGCCTTAGGCACTGGTGGCGGTGCCCAGAACCAAAAACATTCTTACAAGCTATCAGCATGATCATTGAGGAGGAAGAGGATAGTCACTCAGCATAACAAGAAAGTCAATCAGCATCAGCATAGGCAGTCTTTCAAAAAAAATTATTCGATTACAACAGGATCAGGTGCTTGGTATCTGGTGGTGATCCAAGACTGATTAATTTTTATGAAGGTCAGTCGATCGACCAAGTCGATGGACAGGTGCACCCTGTGATTGGTTACAAAGCCTCCAGCAGCACTGAATGTGCGTTCCTAAAGAACGCTGGATGCAGGACAGGCCAGTAGCTCAATTGCATACTGTGCAAGCTCTGGCCAGTGATCCATCCTCAAGACCCAGTAACCCAGAGGATTTTAGGTGGGAAAGGTGTCCAAGTCAGATCTTGCCCCTAGGTATTCCTGCAACATGTAAAACAGACGCTGGCGATGGTTGCTGGAACCGATCATACCTTGGGGCTGTAGACTAAAAAATTGTTTAAACGCATCGGTCAGATGGCCACCTTCTCCACTGCTCCTTCTGTGACTGACCGAAGCCTCAGCAACACGTTGTACAGGAGGACAAGGAAATTGTAACCTCCCAGGCTCTGGAAATGCATTGAACAAACCTTTCTGCAAGGCCTCCCGAAGATGTTTTATCCTCTGCTCCCTCTGCGATGGCAAGATAAGGTCCGCAACCTTAACCTTGTAACGTGAATCAAGGAGGGTTGCCAGCCAGTAACGATCCCTCTCCTTGATACCATGAATACGAGGATCCTTTCGCAGGCTTCGCAGGATCAGGGAGGCCATGCAGCGTAGGTTTGCTGAGGCATTCGGTCCGGACTCCTCTGGGTCACTAAGGACAACCTGATACGCAGCCACCTCCTCCCAGCCACGTACAAGTCCATTAATTTCTTGCGACTGTAAATGATCCCTTAAAGACTGCTGCTGATGCTGAGTGCTAGGCTCCACCTCCATGCTGACACAATCCTCCTCCTCTTCCTGTGTGATCAGCGGGCATGCAGGAACACTGTCTGGATGAAGGGGGCCTTGAGAGCTAAGGAAGTCCTCCTCTTCCTGCCTCTGTTCTGCCTCAAGTGCCCTGTCAATTATTCCATGCAGCGTGTGCTCCAACAGGTGGACAAGGGGGACAGTGTCACTGATGCGTGCACTGTCACTGCTCACCATCCTCGTGGCCTCCTCAAATGGTGACAGGACAGTGCATGCATCCCTGATCATGGCCCACTGGCGTGGGGAAAAAAAACAAGCTCCCCTGGCCCTGTCCTGGTGCCATAGTCACACAGGTACTCATTGATGGCCGTCTGCTGCGTGTGCAGCCGCTGCAGCATGGCCAACGTAGAGTTCCACCTGGTGGGCATGTCACAGTTTAGGCGGTTCTTGGGCAGGTTAAACTCCTTTTGGAGGTCCGCCAGCCGAGCACTGGCATTATATGACCGGCGGAAATGCAAACAGACTTTCCTGGGCTGCCTCAGGACATCTTGTAAGCCTGGATACCTGCCCAAGAACCGCTGCACCACCAAGTTAAGGACGTGAGCCAAACAGCGCACATGGGTCAGTTGTCTCTGTCGGAGGGCAGAGAGAAGGTTGGTGCCATTGTCGCAAACCACCATTCCTGGCTTAAGCTGGCATGGCGTCAACCACCTCTGAACCTGCCCCTGCAGAGCTGACAGAATCTCTGCCTCAGTGTGGCTCCTGTCCCCCAAGCACACCAGCTCAAGCACCGCATGGCATCTTTTGGCCTGCGTACTTGCGTAGCCCCTTGAACGCCTACGGAGCAACACTGGTTCCGAGAACAAAGCACAGGAAGAGGCCATGGAGGAAGAAGAAAAGGAGGGGGTGGAGGAGAGAGGTGTGTCAGAATCACCAGTAGTAGCATTTTGGAGGCGTGGTGGCGGAACAACCTCCAACACTACTGCACCTTGTCCTGCATCCTTCCGAGCTGCCAGCAGAGTCACCCAATGAGCCGTGAAACTTAGGTAATGTCCCTGTCCATGCCTGCTGAACCATGAGTCAGCGGTAATATGCACTTTACCGCTGACTGCCCTGTCCAGCGAGGCCAAGACATTGCCTTCCACATACCGGTAGAGAGCCGAAATCGCCTTCTATGAGAAAAAGTGGCGTTTGGGAACCTGCCACTGAGGAACTGCACATTCCACAAACTCACGGAAGGGGGTAGAGTCTACCAACTGAAAAGGTAGCAGTTTAAGTGCTAGCAAATTTGCCAAGCTAGCATTCAACCGCTGCGCATGTGGATGGCTGGGAGCAAACTTCTTTCGGCGGTGCAGCAGCTGGGGCAGGGAAATTTGCCTGGTACAATCTGACGTCGGTGTACCAAAAGCAGATTGCCCACAAGTACTTGGCTGTGACACACCTAATTCTACACCTTCATTCCTCTCAGTGCAGGTCTCAAAGAGGACTGAAGGTATAGTGGGGTTGGAGATCTCAGCTGATGAGGAGCAAGGAGAGGTCCTCTTTGTTCTTTGGTGTGGGTCTTTTAGGTACCCTTGCCAACGAACTGCATGGCAGGTCAACATATGTCTGGTCAAGCATGTGGTGCCCAAGCGGGTGATGTTTTGGTCACGTGAGATATGCTTGAGACATATGTTGCAAATAGCAGAGGTGTGATCTGATGCACTCGTCTCAAAAAAGGCCCACACCAAAGAACTTTTGGAATAACGTGCAGAGACAGCAGCGCCCTGCACATGCGGAGCTTTGCGGTCAGTGTGCTGCCCTTAAGCTGGCCCCTGAACACGAAGCTCATCCCTAGTGGCTACACAAAATATTGGGCCCAATTTGAACATTTTCACTTTGGCCTCTTTCACACGAGGGATCTGTATGTCTGTTTTTCATCCTTCCGTTTACAGATGAAAAACGGACATACATGTATCCCTATGGAGCGTCGGATGTCAGCGGTGACATGTCCGCTGACATCCGACCCGCTCCGATCCGAAAAGTGTAACGAAGGAAAAACCTACTTTTCCATCCGTTTTCGGATCGGATCGGGTGACGATGGACACTACGGTCCGTCATCATCCGATCCCCCCAATAGGGGAGAGCGGCGCTCTGACAGGTCCGTTGCTGCACAGTGTGCAGCGATGGACCTGTCATCTTCCTGCTCAGCGGGGATCGGCGGAGCGATCCCCGCTGAGCAAGCGGGTGTTCACAGGGCGGATCATCACTGATCCGCCCCGTGAGAAAGAGCCCTTAGGGTGTACTGACTTTTGTTGCCAGCGGTTTAGACATTAATGGCTGTGTGTTGAGTTATTTTGAGGGGACGGCAAATTTACACTGTTATACAAGCTGTACACTCACTACTTTACATTGTAGACAAGTGTCATTTCTTCAGTGTTGTCACATGAAAAGGAAGAAGAAAAGATTTACACAAATGTGACTGAGGGGTGATAAGATTAGAGTTCTGCTTTAGCTGTTTGTGTTTCTGTGTACGTGTCACAAGATGTACTTTCAACCTGCTGAATCATTGTTATGTGGACTGTTGTGTAATTGAAAGTTTGCAGTCACCTTTTATGGACATAATGTTGGAACTTGTACTTGTAACCCAGCCTATAAAAGGCTTTATATAACAATAAACTTTTGCAGTTCAGTACGGGACTCAAAGAGCTCAGAACTGATACTCAGATACATACGACTCTGTGTCTTATTTCTTTTACAGCTAAATTTGACAAAGTAATATAAACCAAGTAGCAGTTCTTTGAAAACTGCACCTAACAGGGGTGTACTTATTTTTGTGAGATACCGTATATATACACACACGGACAGTATCTCACAAAAGTGAGTACACCCCTCACTACAAGACTACAAGTAATATAATATATAGATGTATATTACTTTCTTTACTTTGCTGCTATATTTTATTATATTATGTATACAGGACATGCTGGGACGTGTAGTCCTCCGGTATATAATATACAATGTATACAGGACATGCTGGGACTTGTAGTCCTCCGGTATATAATATACATTGTATACAGGACATGCTGGGACTTGTAGTCCTCCGGCGTATAATATACAATGTATACAGGACATGCTGGGACTTGTAGTCCTCCAGTATATAATATACATTGTATACAGGACATGCTGGGACTTGTAGTCCTCCGGTGTATAATATACAATGTATACAGGACATGCTGGGACTTGTAGTCCTCCGGTATATAATATACAATGTATACAGGACATGCTGGGACTTGTAGTCCTCCAGTATATAATATACATTGTATACAGGACATGCTGGGACTTGTAGTCCTCCGGTGTATAATATACAATGTATACAGGACATGCTGGGACTTGTAGTCCTCCTGTGTATAATATACAATGTATACAGGACATGCTGGGACTTGCAGTCCTCCTGTGTATAATATACAATGTATACAGGACATGCTGGGATTTGTTGTCCTCCGGTGTATAATATACAATGTATACAGGACATGCTGGAACTCCCCTCCCCCGTACTCTCAGGGACATTTCCCACCACTAGACACACCCCCAACCAACACACCAATCAGAGTCCTCCACCTTCTTCTACATTTCACAGGGAAGTCTGACTCCCCGAGATAAGGAAAAGCTTCTCCTAGGACAGATAACACCCTCCATGGGGGAGGGGCACCTTCATACACATCGGAGGGAGGGCACAGACAAGACTCACCTCCACTTTATAATATACAATGTATACAGGACATGCTGGGACTTGTAGTCCTCCTGTGTATAATATATAATGAATACAGGACATGCTGGGAATTGTAGTCCTCCTGTGTATAATATACAATGTATACAGGACATGCTGGGAATTGTAGTCCTCTCCTCCGCTCTATAATATACAATGTATACAGGACATGCTGGGAATTGTAGTCCTCTCCTCCGCTCTATAATATACAATGTATACAGGACATGCTAGGAATTGTAGTCCTCTCCTCCGCTCTATAATAAAGAATGTATACAGGACATGCTGGGAATTGTAGTTCTCCGTTATATAATATACAATGTATACAGGAAATGCTGGGAATTGTAGTTCTCCTGTGTATAATATACAATGTATACAGGACATGCTGGGAATTGTAGTCCTCCACTCTATAACATACAATGTATACAGGACATACTGGGAATTGTAGTTCTCCGCTCTATAATAAAGTATGTATCCAGGACATGCTGGGAATTGTAGTTCTCCGTTATATAATATACAATGTATACAGGACATGCTGGTACTTGTAGTCCTCCAGCATATAATGTATACATGGCATGCTGGGATTTGTAGTCTTTCTATGGTCCCCCCACAAGATGCATACCAGACCCTCTGAGTGCGATTTACTAAAACTGGAGCACTCAGAACCTGCAGCTGCACATGGTGGCCAATCATCTTCTAACTTCAATTTGTTCAATTAACCACTTGCCTACCGGCCACTTTCACCCCCTTCCTGCCCAGACCAATTTTCATCTTTCAGCACTCTCACACTTTGAATGACAATTACTCAGTAGAGTCTACAAGCTACGATGCTAATCACTGCAAATTGATCACACCTGATGTATTGACGGCCAATATCATTTCTTAAAACCCTAACAAGCGAGGACAGTACAAATACCCCCAAATGACCCCCTTTTTGGAAAGTAGACATTCCAAGGTATTTAGTAAGAGGCATGGTGAGTTTTTTTTAATTTGTATTTTTTCCCACAATTCTTTGCAAAATGAACATTATTTTTTTTTTCACAAAATTGTCATATTAACAGGTTATTTCTCACACACAGCATATCCATACTTCCAATGACACCGCAACATACATTCTACTCCTCCTCCTGAGTATGGTGATACCACATGTGTGACTTTTACACAGTCTGGCCACATAGAGAGGCCCAACATGCAGGGAGCATCTTCAGTTCTAGGAGCATAAATTACACATCTAGTTTCCCGACAACCTATCACACTTGTGCATAGTTCCCAACTGTCACTGATATAGAGGGACTGTCACTGGTTGGGAACAATGTCCCTCTGTTCCTCATTCCTCCTCATCTGCCCTCATTCGGGTCTGATCCATATAGTTGTATATAAAATGCACTTTTTATCGATCAAAAAGTGTTTCCCAGCGCTAAACCTTTCATCTGATTGCTGCATTTGTAAATTCCAAAAGCCAATATAAAGGAATAGTAGTGATAAAAAAGCACTTGTGGGTTTAACCAATCTTGTTTTTTTGTACAATTCTCCTTTAAGGGGGCAGGGCAAGGGGCGTGTCCTATGCCTGCATACTTTTGCTCATAGGTGTCCCTCATTACCATCTCAAAAATTTGGGAGGTGTATTTTTGAAGGCCTTGGAGCACCAATAGCATGGAAACACCCAAAAAATGACCACATTTTGGAAAGAAAACACCCCAATGTATAATCTATGAGGCATAATGAGTCTTTTGAACATTTCATTTTTTTTACACAAATTTTAAGAAAATGTCAAAAGAAAATGAAAACACATTTTTTACACATTTTTATGGCACTGAAGGGTGCTGATGAGGATCCACTGATGGGCACTATAGGGCACTGATGAGCACTGTAGTGACACTGATGGTACTGTAGGGGCACCGTAGGGCTCTGATTGGCACTGTAGGGGCACTTATGGGCATTGTAGTAGCACTGATGGACACTATAGTGGCACTGCAGTGGCACCATAGAGCACTGATGAGCACTGTAGGGGTACTGATGGGCACTGTAGGGGTACTGATGACACTGTAGGACACTGATGAGCACTGTAGTGGCACTAATGTGGCACTGTATTGGCACTGATGGGCACTGTAATGGCACTGATGGGTCCTGTAATAACACTGATTAGCATTGTAGTGGCATTTATGAACACTATTGTGGCACTGATGTTGCACTAATGGGCACAGTAATGGTTCCATGGAGCACTAATGAGCACTACAGTAGTACTGATGGCCCTGTAGGGGTACTGATGGGCAACATAGTGGCACTGATGGCACTGCTGGGCACTGATGTGGCACTGTAATGGCACTGTAGTGGCACTGAATGAGCACTGTAATGGCACTGATTGGCACTGTAGGGTCATTGGTGGCACTGATGGGCATTGTAATGGCACTGATGGGCACTGTAGTAGCACTGATGGGCCCTGTAATAGCACTGATTAACATTGCAGTGGCACTGATGGACACTGTAGTGGCACGGATGGGCACTGATTAGCATTGTAGTGGCACTGTAGTGACATGGATGGGCATTGATGGCACTGTATGGGGCATTGTAATGGCACTGATTAGCACTGTACTGGCACTGATGAACACTGATGTAGTAGCACTGATGGGCACTGTAGTGGCACTGATGGGCACTGTAGTGGCACTGATGGCACCGGTTAGCATTGTAGTGGCACTGATGAACACTGTAGTAGCACTGAAGGGCACTAAGGATGATGCCAACTCATGCTGCTGTAGTGGCACTGATGACACTGTAGTGGCACTGATGACACTGTAGGGTTACTAATGACACTGTAGGGGCACTGTAGTGGCACTGTAGGACACTGCTGAGCACTGTAGTGACAATAATGTGGCACTGTAATGGCACTGATTAGCACTGTAGTGGCAATGATGGGCACTGTAGTGGCTCTAATGGGCCCTGTAATAGCACTGATTAGTATTGTAGTGGCATTTATGAACACTATAGTGGCACTGATGACACTGTAGGGGAACTCATATGGCACTAATGGGCACTGTAATGGTTCCATAGAGCACTGATAAGCACTGTAGTGGTACTGAAGGGGAACTGATGTGGCACTAATGGGCACTGTAATGGTTCCATAGAGCACTGATAAGCACTGTAGTGGTACTGATGGGCCCTGTAGTGGCACTTCTGGGCACTGTAATGGCACTGATGGGCACTGTAGGACCACGGATGTGGCACTGTAATGGCACTGATTAGCACTGTAGTGGCACTAATGAACACTGTAGTGGCACTGATGGCACCGATTAGCATATGGCAGAACCAATGTGCACTGTAATGGCATGGATGGGCACTGTAGAGGCACTGATTGGCACTCAAGGGCACTCAGGATCATGCCAATTCATGCTGCTGTAATGCTATCGGTAACCAGTCCGGGCTAGGGATGAGCCGAACACCCCCCAGGTTCGGTTCGCACCAAAACCTGCGAACGGACCGAAAATTTGCACGAACGTTAGAACCCCATTGATATCTATGGGACTCGAACGTTCGAAATCAAAAGTGCTAATTTTAAAGGCTAATTTGCATGGTATTGTCCTAAAAAGGGTTTGGGGACCCGGGTCCTGCCCCAGGGGACATGTATCAATGCAAAAAAAACTTTTAAAAACTGACATTTTTTCGGGAGCAGTGATTTTAATAATGCTTAAAGTAAAAAAAAAGTGAAATATTCCTTTAAATATCGTACCTGGGGGGTGTCTATAGTATGCCTGTAAAGTGACGTGTGTTTCCCATGTTTAGAACAGTCCCTGCACAAAATGACATTTTTAAAAGAAAAAAGTCATTTAAAACTGCTTGCGGGTTTAATGTAATGTCGGGTCCTGGCAATATGGATGAAAATCATTGAGATAAACAGCATGGGTACCCCCCAGTCCATTACCAGGCCCTTTGGGTCTTGGATATGGATATTAAGGGGAACCCCGCACCTAAATTAAAAAAAAGGAAAGGCGTGGGGCCACCAGGCCCTATATACTCTGAACAGCAGTATACAGGCGGTGCAAACAAGACAGGGACTGTAGGTTTGTTGTTAAGTAGAATCTCTTTGTAATTTTGAACGGGTACATTTTTAACGTGTTTAGCTCCAGCCAAAAAATCTATTTTAAGCTTTTTGGAAAACATAGGGAAGGGTTATCACCCCTGTGACATTTGTTTTGCTGTCTTTCCTCCTCTTCAGAAGATTTCACCTCACTTTCTGTCCCAATGACAAATGTTTTTTGAAAATTTGTTTTTTTTTTTGTGAAACAAGGATTGGTGATAAAGCATCAGTGGAAAGGAGAAAAGTTTTTACCATATTAACTCTCATGCCCCGTACACACGGTCGAACCTTGTTCGGACATTCCGACAACAAAATCCTAGGTTTTTTTCCGACGGATGTTGGCTCAAACTTGTCTTGCATACACACGGTCACACAAAGTTGTCGGAAAATCCGATCGTTCTGAACGCAGTGACGTAAAACACGTACGTCGGGACTATAAACGGGGCAGTGGCCAATAGCTTTCATCTCTTTATTTATTCTGAGCATGCGTGGCACTTTGTGCATCGGATATCTGTACACACGATCGGAATTTCCGACAACGGATTTTGTTGTCGGAAAATTTTATATCCTGCTCTCAAACTTTGTGTGTCGGAAAATCCGATGGAAAATGTGTGATGGAGCCCACATATGGTCGGAATTTCCAACAACAAGGTCCTATCACACATTTTCCATCTGAAAATCCGACCGTGTGTACGAGGCATTACAGGAGAGAATTTCCCTTCCTAGGGGTAGATTTCATCTCACTTCCTGTTGTCTCCTTCCGTTTGCAAGTAGGAGTCGTTTGTAAGTTAGATGTTTGAAAGTAGGGGCCTGCCCTATATACTCAGCAGAAATTTGGGCCTTAGGTGTTGGTGTTGCCAAAACACTGTAAGCCCTCACAGGGCCCTGCTGTGAAATATTAGATCAAGAATTGTAATTACATGCCCCTGTTGAACGGGGCAGAAAAACTGGGCCTTTGGTGGTGGTGGTGCTGGTGCCACAACACTGTAAGTCCTCACTCGCTCTTGGTGGGTGCAGAAATGGGACCTGCTGTGAAATATTAGATCAAGAATTGTAATTACATGCCCCTGTTGAACAAGGGCAGAAAAATTGGGCCTTTGGTGGTGGTGGTGGTGGTGCTGGTGCCACAACACTGTAAGTCCTCACTCGCTCTTGGTGGGTGCAGAAATGGGACCTGCTGTGAAATATTAGATAAAGAATTGTAATTACATGCCCCTGTTGAACAGGGGCAGAAAAATTGGGCCTTAGGCACTGGTGCCACTACACTGCAATCCCTCACAGATACTCTAGTTGGAGCGCAAGAATGAGCCCTCCTGCAAAGTATTGCATCAAAATTTGTAATTACACGCCCTTGTTAAACAGGGGCTGAAAAATTGGGCCTTGACCACTGGGGGCGGTGCCCAGAACCAAAAATGTTCTTACAAGCTATTAGGGTGATCATTGAGGAGGAAGAGGATAACTACTCAGGATTAGGGATGAGCCGAACACCCCCCTGTTTGGTTCACACCAGAACATGCGAACAGGAAAAAAGTTCGCTCGAACAAGCGAACACCGTTAAAGTCTATGGGACACGAACATGAATAATCAAAAGTGCTAATTTTAAAGTTATTGTCATAAAAAGTGTTTGGGGACCCGGGTCCTGCCCCAGGGGACATGGATCAATGCAAAAAATTTTTTTTTAAAACGGCCGTTTTTTCAGGAGCAGTGATTTTAATAATGTTTAAAGTCAAACAATAAAAGTGTAATATCCCTTTAAATGTTGTACCTGGGGGGTGTCTATAGTATGCCTGTAAAGGGGCGCATGTTTCCCGTGTTTAGAACAGTCTGACAGCAAAATGACATTTCGAAGGAAAAAAAACATTTAAAACTACTCGCAGCTATTGCATTGCCGACAATACACATAGAAGTTCATTGATAAAAACGGCATAGGAATTCCCCACAGGGGAACCCCAAACCAAAATTTAAAAAAAAAATGACGTGGGAGTCCCCCTAAATTCCATACCAGGCCCTTCAGGTCTGGTATGGATATTAAGGGGAACCCCGGCCAAAATTTAAAAAAAAATGACGTGGGGTTCCCCCTAAATTCCATACCAGACCCTTATCCAAGCACGCAACCTGGCAGGCCGCAGGAAAAGAGGGGGGGACGAGAGTGTGGCCCCCCCCGAACAGTACCAGGCCACATGCCCTCAACATTGGGAGGGTGCTTTGGGGTAGCCCCCAAAATACCTTGTCCCCATGTTGATGAGGACAAGGGCCTCATCCCCACAACCCTGGCCGGTGGTTGTGGGGGTCTGCGGGCGGGGGGCTTATCAGAATCTGGAAGCCCCCTTTAACAAGGGGACCCCCAGATCCCGGCCCCCCCCTGTGTGAAATGGTAAGGGGGTACTTACCCCTACCATTTCACTAAAAAACTGTCAAAAATGTTAAAAATGACAAGAGACAGTTTTTGACAATTCGGTGACCCCGCCCCCCTCTGACGCACGGTGACTTGACGGGACTTCCCTGTGATGTCACGGGGAATGCCACAGGGAAGTCCCGTCATGTCCCGTGCGTCAGAGGGTGGCGGGGTCACGGGGTGGCCCCGCCCTCCATTTTTTAAGAACCATCAGACGAGGAGATGCCGTCACACAGTGGGAGCCTCCCTCCATGCCAGCATGGGTGCGGAGCGGCCCGGAGAAGAAAATGAAGAAGAGAAGAAGAGAAGAAGAGATGAAGAGAAGAGCGGGAGCGGGAGCCCGCAGACCCCCACAACCACCGGCCAGAGTTGTGGGGATGAGGCCCTTGTCCTCATCAACATGGGGACAAGGTGTTTTGGGGGGCTACCCCAAAGCACCCTCCCAATGTTGAGGGCAAGTGGCCTGGTACGGTTCAGGAGGGGGGGTGCACTCTCGTCCCCCCCTCTTTTCCTGTGGCCTGCCAGGTTGCGTGCTCGGATAAAGGTCTGGTATGGATTTTTGGGGGACCCCGCGCCGTTTTTTTTTTTTTTTTGCGCGGGGTTCCCCTTAAAATCCATACCAGACCTGAAGGGTCTGTTATGGAATTTAGGGGGACCCCCACGTCATTTTTTTTTTTAAATTTGGTTCAGGGTTTCCCTGTGGGGAATTCCCATGCTTTTTTTATCAATGAACTTTTATGTGTATTGTCGGACGGCAATGCAATAGCCGCGAGTAGTTTTAAATGGGTTTTTTCTTTCAAAATGTCATTTTGCTGTCAGACTGTTCTAGACACAGGAAACATGCGCCCCTTTACAGGCATACTATAGACACCCCACAGCTACGAAATTTAAAGGGATATTACACTTTTATTGTTTGACTTTAAGTATTATTAAAATCACTGCTCCTGAAAAAACGGCCATTTTTAAAACTTTTTTTGCATTGATACATGTCCCCTGGGGCAGGACCCAGGTCCCCAAACACTTTTTATGACAATAACTTGCATATAAGCCTTTAAAATTAGCACTTTTGATTTCTCCCATAGACTTTTAAAGGGTGTTCCGCGGCATTCGAATTTGCAACAAACACCCCAAATTGTTCGCTGTTCGGCAAACTTACGAACGGCCAATGTTCGAGTCGAGCATGAGTTTGACTCGAACTCGAAGCTCATCCCTATTTGTGGGGAAAAAATTTTGTTTGCGTACAGCGTCGCACAACCGCGCAATTGTCATTGAAAATGTGAGAGCGCTGAAAGCTGAAAATTGGTCTGGGCAGGAAGGTGTATAAGTGTCTGGGATTGAAGTGGTTAAAAAAAAAAAACATCTCCTGACATTTAGGGGTCTCCTAGTAAAATCAGCACACAGTACACACATTACACATTGTTAGGTACATAGGTATCCCTTTCATTGCCCCTAGATGTTATCCCCTTCCCAGCCAGTGTCATTCCTACAGTGACAGTATATAGTATTATCACTGATCTCTGTATTAGTGTCACTGGTGATGTCAGTGTCAGCTAGTCAGTTCCCACCCAGCGTCCGCCGCACTATCACAGTCCTACTATAAGTTACTAATCACCACAATTACCGGTATAATAATAAAAAAAAATTCCAGTATATATCCCATACTTTGTAGATGCTATAAAACTTTCACACAAACCAATTAATATACATTTATTGTGATTTTTTTTATTGCCAAAGACAAGTAGCAGAATACATTTTGGCCAAAATTTATGAAGACATTTTTTTTTTATTTATTCGATATGTATTATAGCAGAAAGTAAAAAGAAAAATGATTAACATTTTTTATTTATATAAAATATAAATAAATATATTAAAAATAATTTTATATATATATATATATATATATATATATATATATATGTATATATATATATATATATATATATATATATATATATATATATATATATATATATACCGTATATATATATATATATATATATATATATATATATATATATATATATATATATATATATATACCGTATATAATGTATTATGTAATAAAAAAAGTTAAAACGCTTTGCATAACCACGCAATTTTCATCGCTATTTAGCACAGCGCTAAATTTGAAAAAATGGCCTGGTCATGAAGGGGGGAAAACCTTCCAGAGCTGAAGTGATTAACAAAGTGATTTCCTATGATGGTCAGCTCCCTCTAGTGGCCATAATGAAGTATTTTTCGTAAAAGGCTTCCATTAGTAAAAATACAACAATACCGCACTGTGGTCACTAGAGGGAGCCAATGGTCATAGGAAATCACTGTATGGAATAAAACATGGACAACATTCCTCACAGCTGGGTGAATTCTTGTCATATTCATTCAACAAGTTAAAAAAAATGAGAACACTAAGTGCTTGCAAAGCTTACATCACATATCAATGAAAGGCAATGACTCCATTTTTCTATTTTAATCGTTTTTATTGGAAGTTCTCTTATTGAACAATCAGTTACAAAATACAAAGTGTTACAAATCACAAGTGACATTGTCCATCCTTGCTTAGATAGACACAGCACATTGACATGGAGTGATAAAACACAATATAAGTGGGATATTTGTGAGACAAGTCCTCCCTGTGTACGGGCCAATAATAAAGGACATCCAGGGACTCACACCCCCTTCACACACTCACCACAAATATATCACCCTGCTTCTTATATGATGGAGATCAGCCATGGAGTATATCTGAGGTGTATATCAGGGTGTGCTTCTTCCCCACATGAGAGCTGTGATGTCCAGCAACATTCATATAGAAGACATTTCCCGCACTCAAGGCACTAATACATCTCAAGGGTTGTGTGGGATCCCTGATGTACAGGAAGACAGGACTTCAGTGAGGAACAATTCCCTCACTCAGGACAGGAATATGGCTTTTCCCCCGTGTGAGATCTCTGATGTGTGGAAAGATAGGACTTCCTTGAAAAACATTTCCCGCACTCAGGACAGGAATATGGCTTCTCCCCCGTGTGAGATCGCTGATGTCTAGAAAGATCGGACTTCAGTAAAAAATATTTCCCGCACTCAGGACAGGAATACGGCTTCTCCCCTGTGTGAGATCTCTGATGTCTGTAAAAATTGGACTTTTCTGAAAAACATTTCCCGCACTCAACACAGGAATACGGCTTCTCCCCTGTGTGAGATCTCTGATGTGTGTAAAGATTGGACTTGTCTGAAAAACATTTCCTGCACTCAGGACAGGAATACGGCTTTTCCCCTGTGTGAGATCTCTGATGTGTGGAAAGATTGGACATCTCTGAAAAATATTTCCCACACTCAGAGCAGGAATATGGCTTCTCCCCTGTGTGAGTTCTCTGATGTGTGGAAAGATTGGACTTGCCTGAAAAACATTTCACGCACTCAGAACATGAATACAGCTTCTCCCCTGTGTGAGATCTCTGATGTGTGGAAAGATTGGACTTCTGTGAAAAACATTTCCCGCACTCAGAACATGAATACGGCTTCTCCCCTGTGTGAGATCTCTGATGTGTGGAAAGATCGGGCTTCCTTGAAAAACATTTCCCGCATTCAGAACAGGAATACGGCTTCTCCCCTGTGTGAGTTCTCTGATGTGTGGAAAGATTGGACTTGCCTGAAAAACATTTCCCACACTCAGAACATGAATACGGCTTCTCCCCTGTGTGAGATCTCTGATGTGTGGAAAGATGGGACTTCTGTGAAAAACATTTCCCGCACTCAGAACATGAATACGGCTTCTCCCCTGTGTGAGATCTCTGATGTGTGGAAAGATCGGGCTTCCTTGAAAAACATTTCCCGCATTCAGAACAGGAATACGGCTTCTCCCCTGTGTGAGATTTCTGATGTGTGGAAAGAATGGACTTGTCTGAAAAACATTTCCCGCACTCAGGACAGGAATACGGCTTCTCACCTGTGTGAGATCTCTGATGTGTGGAAAGATGGAACTTCCTTGAAAAACATTTCCCGCACTCAGAACAGGAATACGGCTTTTCAGCCGTGTGAGATCTCTGATGTAAGGAAAGATAAGACTTCTGTGAAAAACATTTCCCACACTCAGAACAGGAATATGGCTTCTCCCCTGTGTGAGATCTCTGATGTGTGGAAAGATAAGACTTGTCTGAAAAACATTTCCCGCACTCAGGACAGGAATACGGCTTTTCCGGCATGTGAGATCTCTGATGTTTGGAAAGATTGGGCTTCTGTGAAAAACATTTCCCGCACTCAGGACAGGAATACGGCTTCTCTCCTGTGTGAGATCTTTTATGCACATTAAGATAGCATTTATAACGGAAACACTTCCCACACTCAGTACAGGAAAACCTCTTATCTGTTAGAAGGACGGCCCCGTCCCTCACAGTCTGAGGTTCCTCAGGATAAGAGGAAGACGATGGTCCATCTACACTGTGTGGTGCCGGATGGACATTTGAGGTAGTCGGGTTTTCTCCTGGACTATACTGTGTGATGTCCTCATCTTCTACTTTACAGTCTGGAGACAAAGTGAGACAATCCTCTGAGGTTTTCCTCATCTCCCGTCCATCTACTAAAATAGAAATACAAAGATTATTACTAGACATGAGCAGATTGGTTCCCCTAAATCAGGACTCCGCCCACATCAGGCAGCTTTGTCTCTGAGGATCTTACAATTCCTCCCTCAAGGTAACTAGTAAATGGGTCCTCTGATCTCCTACCAGTTCATTTCTTTATTCATGGACCTTAGTCAGAGAGTGAGGACACAACAAGAACTGTCTTTTATAGGAGTGACAGTGATGAGGGGATTATAGGACGAGTGTCCCCACCCCCTTTATCACTCATTGCCATCTTCCCAACACAAGAAGTCCTGAACTCCCTGATCTAGTCCATGATTTAGTCATGAATAACAGTGGGTCTGAGCCCCACCAGAGGTCAGAGAGTGAGGATGGGGGGAGAACAACCAAGATAAAGACTGGACTGATCCTGAAGACCACCATCATTGGGTTATTGGCTCCTCCCTCATTATCACTTTCTTTTTGAGGTTCCAAAGTTTGAGGATGTTATCACATTTTTATCAACATGTAAAAGTCTGTGCTCCAATCCCATCATCAGATATAAAATCAAACCACTATAATCTGATTCCACCCTGAAATGAAATAAGTAATCAGGAAGCTGCTCACATAATACCCAGATATGAGATATAACAGAATTCCTCCAAAATATACAGCGCTGGCCCTTTAAATCATATACAAAAAAACGCACCACAGATGAGGTCATCAGGGGCTTGATCACTGATCCAATCCCTGATGTGATGATGTCAGTATGTTGGGCGGAGCATAGCAATCTAACGTCATCACGCCCATTGCGGCTGGACTGAGCACCGAGGAGATACACTGTGCATGTCTACCGATGTGTGTGACAGATATTTCTATGTAATAAAGTGAGAGATGTTATAGATCTATACTATGTGGAGAGTTCTTCTTGTCTCGGGTCTGAGACTATACAGCGGGGTCAGCAACTTGTAGATCACGACTACGTGATTGGTAGATCTCGGTCTGAGCTTGCTGACCTGCCGATGTCTTCTCTGTAGTGCCACCTCCTGTCCCATGCGGAGTGATACCAACTGCACTCCACCTCTAATCCCGGCTAGTGGTCTCCAGAGTGGTGCCAGCAGCAGAAGGAAGAGATCTTCAGGTCAATGTGAAGCAATACACTGAGCATATTAATATAGGGCTGCTTTCATAGTGATGTGCTGCGGTTTACCCACACCGTGGGTGCAGTGCAGTGTACCTGCAGCTTTCCTGGGGGGTTGCTGCTCTTATCCATAGACTTCTATTATATCCTGCGGGTTTGCTGCACTTATCTATAGACTTTTATTATATCCTGCGGGTTTGCTGCACTTAGCCATGGACTTCTATTATAGCCTGCGGGTTTGCTGCACTTTCTGAATGCAGGATATTTGAGACGCTTTCAGAAAGTGCCCCACACCTGCAGGATATAATAGAAGTTTATGACAAAGTGCAGCTAACCCAGGACAGTTGCAGATGCACTGCGTTGCACCTGTGGTGCAGGTAAACTGCAGCACATCAGTGTGAAAGCAGTTCATTTACATTTGTAGTTTGAGGGGTGGTAAAACCCCATAGTAAAAATGTGGGGTTGCACCCCTGCCCCAACCACATCCCCTTTAGCTGCAGTGGACAGGGGTGTACACATGTTGAAGCCGCAGCAGGAGTTATATGCACTGTCATGGTTGGTGGATGTCATGGTTGGTGGGTGTCATGGTTGGGGGGTGTCATGGTTGGTGGGTGTCATGGTTGGTGGGTGTCATGGTTGGTGGGTGTCATGGTTGGTGGATGTCATGGATGGTAGGTGCCATGGTTGGTGGTTGTCATGGTTGGTGGGTGATATGGTTGGTGGGTGTCATGGTTGGTGGGTGACATGGTTGTCATGGTTGGTGGATGTCATGGTTGGTGGGTGTCATGGTTGATGGGTGTCATGGTTGGTGGGTGTCATGGTTGGTGGGTGTCATGGTTGGTGGGTGACATGGTTGGTGGCTGCCATGGTTGATGGGTGCATTGGTTGGTGGGTGTCATAGTTGGCATGGTTGGTGGGTGTCATGGTTGGTGGATGTCATGGATGGTAGGTGTCATGGTTGGTGGGTGTCATGGTTGGTGGGTGATATGGTTGGTCGTTGACATGGTTGATTGGTGTCATGGTTGGTGGGTGACATGGTTGTCATGGTTGGCGGATGTCATGGTTGGTGGGTGTCATGGTTGGTGGGTGTCATGGTTGGTGGGTGTCATGGTTGATGGGTGTCATGGTTGGTGGATGTCATGGTTGGTGGCTGCCATGGTTGATGGGTGCATTGGTTGGTGGGTGTCATGGTTGGCATGGTTGGTGGGTGTCATGGTTGGTGGATGTCATGGATGGTAGGTGTCATGGTTGGTGGGTGTCGCACCTACCAAGCATAACCCATTCAAGTGAATGAGGCCACTCTGTAAGTGCCCTGCAACCTTGTGCAGTACAGAAAAGAAGGGGTTAAAGCAGGCAGCATTGTTGCTTTCTCACCACCTGCTTTAACCCCTTGGACCTTACAGAAGCATGAAGTTGTGGGGCGCATGCAGAGTGCCCTTATTTACTTAAATGGGTTAAAATTGGCAGGCGGTACACTGCTGCTCTTCTGAAAAGCGATCCAAGTGTATTTGACAGGTGGTGAGGAGGTGATATGTTGCCTCCTCACCACCGGATTTACATCCATGATTGTGGTGCAATGCACACTATTGTGAAACAGTAGTATGGCAATTAGAGGTTTAAATCAGGTTTGAGGAGGTGACACTGGGTAATACTGTGCCTGGTGATCTTTGACTTCTCCCATGTTGTTAAGGTAGATCTCCTCCTCGTTAAGGTTGCCTACCTCTGCTATACATACATATCCCTCCACCCGGCACTGCCAGCAAACAACAGAACTAGTAACCCCGGGAGAATTCCTCTGTCAGAGATCTCGCTAGATCCGGGTATGGGACAGAATGTAAGACACATACCCCAGATGTCTAAGACAAGCAACACCTATAGATAAAATCAACATTTTGCTGCCAGCTGAACCCCCAGAATCTCCATAAATCCATCCTAGATACATGAACTGTGTCTGCAGCACAGAGAAGGAAGATTATCCGAGAGAAATACAGGAATACAGGACGGGGAACACAGCTCAGAAAAGTGACCAGGGTATTACAGGCTGATATAACCCAGTCCCCACCCTACTCTGGACCAATCAGTGAGAAGTATGGGTGGAGGAATGTATTTCATGTTAATGACCCACCTGTGCTGATCTCTGTAGGAGTATCCTCCTCTATAAATGTCCCCATTATTCCATCCTCCTCCATAGACTGCTGATCATCTCTCACATACATCTCTTCTTCTTCTGCTTTAACCTCAAATTCTATATCGATTGGATCTCGACTGTAAATGAAGAAAATGGGAGAAAATATCATCTGTAACATATAAGCTGTATTACTGTGACATCACATATATAAAATCCACACATCCCGATCCATGTTCTAGATGCTCCATTCCACCAACATTGTAATAATGATCGATGGTGTGGTCTTCCTGTGTGGAATCCCATGAATACAGAGGATGGGAACATCTCTCTGGGGGGTTCATGTAGCTGGATGATTCCACCATGGTGTCCTGGTACACATCTTTGTGTTTTTTTAGGAACTTCGACTCCTCCATGACCCCATCCTCATCATCCTCCTCATCACCCTGAGACAGGGTAAAAAGGAAAGGTTGCGGGGTCTGTCTCTATGTGAGAAGTGATCTCAAAGCAAGTGTGAAAGAGGACCTGATTGATGGAGAGTGTGATGAGTCTGAAGCATTATGGGTGGAACTACATATAGATGGGCGTAGTTCAAAGTTAATCATTGGAGTTTGTTATAGACCACCCAATGTTAACGAGGAGGTGGAGACTCAGCTCCTTGCACAGATGGAAAGGGCTGCAAGGGCTGGGACAGTGATAATAATGGGAGATTTTAACTACACAGAAATTGACTGGAGTAATGGCACTGCTGGGACAGTTAAAGGGCAAAAATTTATAAACCTAGTACAGGACAATTTTATGGTCCAGTTTATTGAGGCCCCAACTAGGAATGAAGCTCTGTTGGACCTGGTAATCTCAAACCATGCAGAGCTTATTACTAATGTGCAGATAAAGGAACACCTGGGTAGCAGTGACCATAACATGATTTCATTTGATGTTAGTTGTAAACAAGAAATACATAAGGGAAAGATAAAAACACTTAACTTCAAGAGAGCAAATTTTCCAAGGATGAGGGCTGCTCTCGAGGACTTAGACTGGGAGGGAATATTGGCAGCGATAAACACAGAACAGAAATGGGAATTCTTCAAAAAGACTGTTTGGGACCTCACTGCAAAGTATATTCCCATGGGCAATAAGTTTAAAAGGCTAAAAAGAAAACCTATGTGGCTCACGGTCAAAGTTAGAAAAGCTATAAACAATAAGAAAAGAGCTTTTAAAAAATATAAAAATGAAGGAACACTAGTGTCATTTAAATGCTACAAAGAATTTAACAGAATATGTAAAAAGGAAATCAAGGGTGCAAAAATTCAAAATGAACGAGAGATCGCAAAAAATAGTAGGACAAACCCCAAAAAATTCTTCAAATATATTAATAGTAAAAAGGTCAGGTCTGAGCATGTAGGCCCTTTACAAAATAATCTAGAGTGGGTGACTGGGGACAAGGAGAAGGCTAATTTATTAAATACTTTCTTCAGCTCTGTGTATACAAAAGAGCATGGGGAAGTTCATGTCCATAATGGGGGTGGTATTGACACAGCCCCCAATGATCCACAATGGCTCAAAAGGGATATGGTCCAGAAATATTTAGACAGAATAAAGGTGGATAAAGCACCTGGACCTGATGGCATCCACCCACGGATCCTAAAAGAATTGAGCTCTGTAATTTCAAAGCCATTGTATCTAATTTTTAGGGACTCATTAATGACGGGAATAGTACCGCTGGATTGGCGCAGGGCGAACGTGGTGCCTATATTTAAAAAGGGATCAAAGTCTTTACCAAGTAACTATAGACCTGTTAGTTTAACTTCTATAGTCGGGAAGATACTGGAGCGTTTAATAAAAGACCACATAGACGAGTTCTTGCTGGAAAAAAACATTTTAAGCAACAGACAGCATGGGTTCATGAAAGACAGAAGTTGTCAGACAAACCTGATTTCTTTTTATGAAGAGGTAAGTAAAACCTTGGACAGAGGGGTGGTTGTGGACGTGGTTTATTTGGATTTTGCAAAAGCGTTTGATACAGTTCCGCACACACGGCTCATGTGTAAAAGTCTACAGGCTTGGAAATATCAGTTTGTAAATGGATAGAAAACTGGCTAAAAGACAGAATTCAGAGAGTAGTGGTTAATGATTCTTACTCTGAATGGTCTAAGGTTATCAGTGGTGTACCCCAAGGTTCAGTGCTGGGACCCTTACTCTTTAATATCTTTATAAATGATATTGGATCTGGGATCAAAAGTAACATTTCTGTCTTTGCAGATGACACCAAGCTATGCAGTGGAATAACGTCCTTACAGGATGTCTCCAATTTACAAGCTGACCTCAATGCTCTGTCTAATTGGGCGACTATGTGGCAGATGAGGTTTAATGTTGAGAAATGTAAAGTTATGCACTTGGGGGCTAAGAATATGCATGCATCATACATGCTAGGGGGAGTACAACTGGGGGAATCTGTAGTGGAGAAGGATCTGGGGGTTTTGGTAGATCATAAGCTCAATAATAGCATGCAATGCCAAGCTGCGGTTTCCAAAGCGAGCAAACTTCTTTCTTGTATTAAGAGAGGTATGGACTCCAGAGAGAGAGATATCATTTTGCCCCTGTTCAAATCATTAGTAAGACCTCATCTGGAATATGCAGTTCAGTTTTGGACACCAGTTCTCAAAAAGGATATCGGGGAACTGGAGAAAGTGCAGAGAAGGGCAACCAAACTGATAAGAGGCATGGGGGAGCTCAGCTATGAGGAAAGATTAGAGGAACTGAATTTGTTCACTCTTGAGAAGAGGAGAATAAGGGGGGATATGATCAACATGTTTAAATATATAAGGGGTCCATATAGTGAACTTGGTGTTGAGTTATTCACTTTACGGTCAACACAGAGGACAAGGGGGCACTCTTTACGACTGGAGGAAAAGAGATTTCATCTCCAAATACGGAAAGGTTTCTTCACAGTAAGAGCTGTGAAAATGTGGAATAGACTCCCTCCAGAGGTGGTTCTGGCCAGCTCAGTAGATTGCTTTAAGAAAGGCCTGGATACTTTCCTAAATGTACATAATATAACTGGGTACTGACATTTATAGGTAAAGTTGATCCAGGGAAAATCCGATTGCCTCTCTGGGATCAGGAAGGAATTTTTTCCCCTGCTGTAGCAAATTGGAGCATGCTCTGCTGGGGTTTTTTGCCTTCCTCTGGATCAACTGTGGGTATAGTATTGGGTATATTGGATTGTACGTTTTTTTTTTTTTTTGTTTTTTTTTGTTTTTTTTTTGTTTTGTTTTTTTTATGGTTGGACTGGATGGACTTGTGTCTTTTTTCAACCTGACTAACTATGTAACTATGTAACTATTTATCTCTTCTTTAACATCAGCTTCAGAATCACTGAGTTTTCCACTCTGAATATATAATAAAAATGACATCAATTATAATGTAGTAAGGTCCCGGGCCCCCTTTGGTCTAATAAGAACCACCAGAGTTAGGCAGAGCTGACATCCTTCTATGCAGAGTACGTTAAGAGGCATGGTGGGTGCAAGATAAGGTAGATTAATGGGCTACATAGACTTCTTGAATGCAAAGAGATTTATTGTCTCTTGAACAGAACTGTGGGAGAGAGGGTTAGGCCAGGACACCCTTAGTAGTTGCAATGTTAATTGGCAGATTCAGAGACTTCTATAGGTAGACAGCCATGCAGAGAAAGGCATCCAGCAAGACGCCACATCTGCACAAGTAGGGCCGCCATCTTCTATGGCAACAGTCTTATAACAGTTTCTAACACACGTTGTAATGAACTTCTTCACTTCCTCTACAATTTCCCCTTATAATTCTTCACTCCACTGAGCTCCCAGTCTCTCTCACTAGACTCGCTGATCCACTGCCACTGGATCCCCTGAGCTCCTCCAATCTTCTCGCACAGTATCTTCCTCAAGCGTCACCCCCACCTCCCTGCTGGGTCCCTAGCTTGGCACTCACAGATACTCCTCAAGTGTCACCCCGCTGGCCGGCTCAGTCCCTGGCTTTACACACAAGGCTTTTCTGCAAGCATCACCTCCGCTGGCTGGGTCCCTGGCTTGGCACCTGCTGAAGTTTCCCAATTCTTCACCATCCCCGGTTGGTGAGAATGCTGTTCCAGTACTTGCTTCAGCTACTCACAGTGGTCCCTGGTAATAAGGTGGATGGTTCATTAGTGGTGACAGATTCCCCTCTACCTCCGTCCACAACTGGTTCTCTGGCCGGCAGAACCGTCACTTCTGGTTGGACTGCAAGCCGCAGTCCCAACCCTTCACTGCTCTCTTGCTTCTGGATAGGCCCTCAGACAGCCTAGCAGCCAGACGTCCCTGGGATAGGCCTCAGACTTTGGCCTAGCAGCCCGGGGCAGCACAACACACATCCACCCAGACAGCCATCCAGGTGGCACAGAACACACATCACTTGACCTCACCCAAATAAATAGGCTCTCCAAGCAGGCCAAGGAATTCAAGAAAATCCCCGCCCATTGGCTGAGACACCCCATCTATTCCTAATTTGTCCTTGCAATGCCCTTGTCTTAAATAATGCCACCGGATACCCGGCCACCTAGTGACAGGAGAGAAAAGTGCAGCAATTCTAGAATTAGGGTGAGATCAATTGACCCCTAACAATTGGCAAAGGCAACTATCACTCAGCAAATAAATTTAGGAGCAACCCTGCCAAAACATCAGGGTGCTACATCCTCCCCCTGCCTACAAAACTACATCTCGGAGTTTGCAGAAAAAAAATTATAATTTGAGCCCTCAAGCCTGAGAATGAATGTCCTGGCAAAAACTGGGATTTGTGGGGAAACAAGTAAAGGAATAATAATAACAGTAATACAAGGGGTGTACCACATGAAATAAACATATGTAACACATACATAAGCTATTGGTAGTTCTCAAAAGGCAGATAAATATCAGACATTATGTACAATTTATGTGTGGTATACCACCCAAACAACTGAGGGAATTTTGCGAACAGGCAAAAGTCTATGGGACCCGAAAATGAAAAATCGAAAGTGCTCATTTTAACCTCCCTGGCGGTATGATTATTTCAGATTTTAGGTGCTGAAAGCGGTACCATTATTTTGCACAGAAATTTGGCGTTTTATATTGTAGGCCTGTATTTCTTAGGAATAGTTCACTTAAATCTGTCCAAACCAGAGTCTAGTAGACATCCTGGGTATGATAAAGTTTGAAAAACGAAATAAAAAAATATAATATAATAAATAACCATAAATAATTATAACAAATAATAATATAATAATAAAAATTATTCAATAATGTAATCAAATCAAAAACGCTGAAATTTGCTCAGTTGCAGAATTGTCGCTTTTGTTACTTTTAGTGTTTGGTGACGGATTTCCCCACAAATCACTATCGCTCAATTCTGCGATTGATTCTAATTTATTATCACTGTTTTCTAGCTGGTCTAAAGCCACTTTTGAAGTAAAGAGACAGTTTTGGTTGCTATGGACAATCTCCAGTTTCCTGGCAGAAAGAACAGTTTTTATAATATAAAACTGCATGCAGGACACTGGACAGACCACTAGGGACAAAGGGGATGTGTAATTATTTGATACAGTACTGTAATCTGTAAGATTACAGTATACTGTATCTGTACTGTGTGTTTCACTTTTTGAATTTGCTGCCAAACTCCGTCCCCGTGCGTCGCAACGCTCGCAGGGAACGGAGCTCAGCACTGTGAATCAAGCGAGACACGGCGGCTCGCCGATCACGGCGGGGAGACATCGCAGGATCCAGGGGACAAGGTAAGTAAACTCTTCCTGGATCCTGCGATGCAATCCTGAGTCTGGCTCGGGGATACCACTTTTGGTATTGAAAATAAACCCCGAGCCAGACTCTTGAATACCGCCAGGGGGGTTAAAGGCTTATATGTAAGTTATTGTCATAAAAAGTGTTTGGGGACCCGGGTCCTGCTGTCAGCGCGAGGAGGAAAAATAGCCGATTACCGGCTCTGTTTACATCACATGATCAGCTGTCATTGGCTGACAGCTGATCATGTGGTAAGGGGTCGGGACCAACCCCTTACTCTGATCTGTGATCAGGCGAGTCTCATAGACTCGCTGATCACCGAATGCGCCACGCGCGCCCTGCAGGGGGCGTGCAGGCCGCTCGTGCACGGGACGACGTCAATAGACGTCGTCCCAGCAATTTAGATCCGCGCTGTTGCCGTCATTTGGCAATGGCCCGGATCTGAAGCGGTTAAGAGTTTAAGTTGCTACAAACTTTTCTAGACAGGACATGGCTGCCATTATCAACAAATAATATGCACAATTTGTAAGCTAAATTAAGTTAAATGTTCCCCTGTACTATACAGTCACTTTGAGATTAGCATATAGAAGGAGGGGGAAAAAAACAACAGAAACTCAAATAGAATAAAATTGAGAAAATACAGTAAAGTGGAGAAAAAAAGAAATAAATATATATATATATTTTTTTTTAACTCTAAAAAAAAAACAATCCTTTAGATTACTGGAGACACACCAAATCTACTCACAATATCCTGTAGTTTACCTTGTCTGAGCCTACACCCGCAAAACAATAGACCCGGGGGACAATAGGAACAATAGTAAGGCCACCAGGATCAAATAGTGTGGGTAGCCCTCTAGGTTTACAATAGAAAGGTAAACACAGCCGTGTTTACACCAATGTTAAACCAAATTCAGTTTTAAAAAGAATGAATCTACCACAAACTCAGATTATCACATTTTTGGGAGGGTTTATCCTTAAAAAGAAATATCAAGGTATAATCCAGTATGCTGAATGCACCTAATCCCCTATAATAATAATCTTTCTCAGATATTAGCTTCAGCATTCAGCAACAAGACTTCCACAGTTTTGTACTTTAACTGACAACAATGAGAATATTACTGCTTGTAAATTCCCACAGCTAAAACAAACAAACTACTCTCTTGTAGCTATTTTCACTGTCCTACACACAAATATTATTCCTTTAGTGGACACACCATTTAAATTTAAACAAAAATCTGTTGAACCTTTTCAACAAAACCAAGACCACGCTCAATCGGTGTCTTTCCCATAAAACCCATGTACTCACCATACAGCACAATCAAACACTGGTTAGAGAGAGCAATGAAGCTGGGTGAGCACAAAAGAAACATGAAAAACAAAAGAAAATTTTCGCGCCATGTTACTTCCTCCCCATTACATTGACCGGTTATAATGGCACTTCCAAAGAACTTTTTCAACTAAAATTACGGGATATTAGGCAAAACAAAATATGTGGTGTATCCTCCTCCTTTTTAGAGTTCATCTAATACCCACTAATAAAACGAACATTTACCTATTTTTTTTCCCTAGATAAAATTACGTAACGGGTGACCCCGCCCCCCTCTGACATCACAGGGAATGCCACAGGGATGTCCCTGTTAAGTACCCGTGCGTCAGAGGGGGCAGGGTCACCGGGTGGCCCCGTCCTCCATTATTTAAGAAGTGTCAGAAGACGAGAAGCGTCACACAGCGGGAGCCTCCCATCATGGATGCGGAGCGGCCCGAGAACGAAGAAGGGAAGAAGACGCCACAAAGGAAGATGCCGGATGAGAACACCGAAGCAAGAAGCAGAGGATCGGAGGAAGAACCAGAGAAAGAAGAAGATGGAGGAAGAAACCGAAGGAATATAGAAGAAAGAAGATGGAAAGAAGAAGACTTTAAATAAAGGAAATGTCAAAAACTGTCATTTTTAACATTTTTGACACTTTTTTGTGAAATGGTAGGCCTTACCATTTCACACAGGGGGGCGGGATCTGGGGGTCCCCTTGTTAAAGGGGGCTTCCAGATTCTGATAAGCCCCCCACCCGCAGACCCCCACAACCACTGGGTAAGGGTTGTGGGGATGAGGACCTTTTCCCCATCAACATGGGGACAAGGTGCTTTGGGGGGGACCCCAAAGCACCCTCCCAATGTTGAGGGTATGTGGCCTGGTATGGTTCAGCGGGGGGGGCGCTCTCTCGTTCCCCCTCTCTGCAGGTTGCGTGCTCGGATAAGGGTCTGGTATGGATTTTTTGGGGGACCCCACACCTTTATTTTTTTTTATTTTGGCGCGGGGTTCCCCTTAAAATCCATACCAGACCTGAAGGGCCTGGTATGGAATTTAGGGGGACCCCCACGCCAGCTTTTTTAAATTTTGGTTCGGGGTTCCCCTGTGGGGAAATCCCATGCCGTTTTTATCAACAAACTTTTATGTGTATTGCAATTTATTATAGCCGCGAGTAGTTTTAAATGACTTTTTTTCCTTTGAAATATCATTTTGCTTTCAGACTGTTCTAAACACGGGAAACATGCGCCCCTTTACATTCATACTATAGACACCCCCAGGTACAAAAGTTAAAGGAATATTACACTTTTATTGTTTCACTTTAAGCATTATTAAAATCACTGCTCCCGAAAAAACGTCAGTTTTTAAAACTTTTTTAAAACTTTTTTTTTGCATTGATCCATGTCCCCTGGGGCAGGACCCAGGTCCCCAAACACTTTTTAGGACAATACCATGCAAATTAGCCTTTAAAATTAGCACTTTTGATTTCGAACGTTTGAGTACCATAGACTTCAATGGGGTTCTAACGTTCGTGCAAAGTTTTGGTCGTCCGTTCGCAAGTTCTGGTGCGAACTGAACCGGGGGGGGGGGGTGTTCGGCTCATCCCTAGTTTGGCATAGCGTGACTTATGATTGGTTAGCTTCCCTATATCTTGCCTAAGCCAACCCCCTTGAATGCAAATCCTAGTGATTATTCAGGAGAATGTTGCTGGGAAGTTAAGAATTGATTCCGGGGTGGGCCCCCTTTTGCATATCCCAGCATGAGATGCTTTGAAGTGAGTTTGTGTAACAATGAGGTAGGAAACCCATTGTTTGTACACAAAAGCCTAGGCCCGACTTGTCTTGAGCTATATGTGAAGATTAATACATTCTGGCCTGCATGGATACAAGCTAAATGTAATAGATTCTTCATTACAATATTTTAAAGCTATTAATGGAGATTTCACATAAACTCATAAGGCAACATGAAGATGAATGGACATCGCAGGACACTTTTTATTTTTTAATAAAGGAATTGTCCCGAACTGTCTCCTGTCATTTTTACTTTTTTGATACTTTTTTGGTGAATGGGTAGGGGTACAATGTACCCATTCACATTCACGGAATCTGGGGGTCCCCTTGTTAAAGGTGCTTTCAGATTTCGATAAGCTCCCCGCCTGCAGACCCCAACAATCAGCAGGCAAGGGTTGTGGGGATGAGGCCCTTGTCCCCATCACCCTCCCCATGTTTAGGACATGTGGCCTGGTACGGTTCAGGAGGGGGGCTCTCTTGTTCCCCCCTCTTTTCCTGCGGCCTGTCAGGTTGCATGCTTGGATAAGGGTCTGGTATGGATTTTAGGGGGGAACTCCATGCCATTTTTTAAAAAATTTTGGCACGGGATTCTCCTTATTATCCATACCAGACCCAAAGAACCTGGTAATGGACTGAGTGACCCATGCCGTTTTTCAATGATTTTTATGTATATTGCTGGGATCCGACAATACATTACAGCCGTGAGCAGTTTCAAATGACATTTTTTCCTTTACAAATGTTTTTTTGCTGCTCTCATTCATAAAACTATGTACGGCCACTATGTAAGCAGCCCTCCATAGTGTGGGGCGTGGACTCAGCCCCCTGAGCCATGATTGGCCAAAAGCACCCTGCCTTTGACCAATCATGGCTCTCAAAGGAGAGCGTGCTGTGATTGGCCAAAGCATGCAGGTCATTCAGCAGATGCCAATGCACTGCAATCTCACAGTGCATTGATGATCTCCCCGTTCATTATGGGCCATTCCGCGGGTGCTCAAATTTCCTGAGGAAACCCCAAAATTATATACATTCGGCAAACAGGCGAACATCGGGCTCATCCCTACTCCTGTCAGCCTGTGTGTACCCAGCTAAAGGCTCCATGCACACTGAAGCTCATAAACGGACATTTTGGGGAGTTTGGGCATTTTTTTTTAACAGCCTATAAACTTCCCTCTATGTTATCCTATGTGTCCATGCACACATGGACGTTTTTGGACATTTATCAGCAATGGAGTTCATGGGCTGTTTTCTGAACGCCCTAAAATCGTGTTCAGGAGCTGTTTTTCTTACCACAAAAAAAACGCTTAAAAATGTTAAACGCTCATAAACGTTGATGAACTTCGAGAAACGCTCAAAAACTTGTCTCACCAGCATTTAACGTTTTTGATTCATTGAAAAAATATATAAAAAAATAAAACATTCTTAAAAAAAAAAAACACTAAATAAAAAGCTAACGCAGAAAAATGCTAAAAAAAGCTAGTAAACGCTAAACGTTAAAAAACAATGAAAGACTCACTGCAAAGCTACTGACGTTTTTATAACGTTATTTTACCGTCCAGTGTGCACGGAGCCCAAGGCTGGACATACATTATACAATTATTTATTATGAGGTTTGAGTAAGCGCTGACTTAGCGTGAAACGCACCACCTTTCATGTTCCTGTCATACCTGGGATGTGATTTTATTGCTTCAATAAAGATACCAAGGAGTGCAACAATATTGTGGATTTTGCATGTTACTGATACATTATACAATTTTCTTGTACAACTTTCCTCCAGATTTACCAAAACCATATAATATGAGGTGATACTCAAACACTTTCAGTTTGTATGCAGTCAGGCCGGCCCTTGCACTACATAGGTAAAGGTTATCTAAAAAAATTAAACAAGAAAATTGTATAATGTGTGGCCAGCTTAATGGTTGGGGATCAGTCTAGTAATCAGCACACACTTCTGGGGTTCCTCAGGCTCCCCTACAAGCTAGAATCCTTGTGTTACTCCCTCTTCCCACTATCCATGTACACCCCACACCAGACACACAACATGGGGGCCGGAGGGAAGTGGGGTGAACAGGGAGGCAGCTGGGGGGAGAGGGAAGTAGACGGGGAAGTGGGGGGAGAGGGATGTAGATGGGGAAGTGGGGGGAGAGGGAAATAGATGGGGAAATGGGGGGGGAAGTAGACAGGGAAGTGGGGGGAGAGGGAAATAGACGGGGAGGTGGGGGGAGAGGGAAGTAGGTGGGGAAGTGGGGGGAGAGGGAAGTAGATGGGGAAGTGGGGGGAGAGGGAAGTAGATGGGGAGGTGGGGGGAGAGGGAAGTAGACGGGGAAGTGGGGGGAGAGGGAAGTAGATGGGGAAGTGGGGGGAGAGGGAAATAGATGGGGAAATGGGGGGAGAGGGAAGTAGATGGGGAGGTGGGGGGAGAGGGAAGTAGACGGGGAGGTGGGGGGAGAGGGAATGTGTGGTCAGCTTAATGGTTGGGGATCAGTCTAGTAATCAGCACACACTTCTTGGGTTCCTCAGACTCCCTTACAAGCTAGAATCCTTGTGTTACTCCCTCTTCCCACTATCCATGTACACCCCACACCAGACACACAACATGGGGGCCGGAGGGAAGTGGGGTGAACAGGGAGGCAGCTGGGGGGAGAGGGAAGTAGACGGGGAAGTGGGGGGAGAGGGATGTAGATAGGGGAGTGGGGGGAGAGGGAAATAGATGGGAAATGGGGGGGAGTAGACAGGGAAGTGGGGGGAGAGGTAAATAGACGGGGAGGTGGGGGGAGAGGGAAGTAGGTGGGGAAGTGGGGGGAGAGGGAAGTAGACGGGGAAGTGGGGGGAGAGGGAAGTAGATGGGGAAGTGGGGGGAGAGGGAAATAGATGGGGAAATGGGGGGAGAGGGAAGTAGACGGGGAGGTGGGGGAGAGGGAAGTAGATGGGTAGGTGGGGGAGAGGGAAGTAGACGAGGAAGTGCGCGGAGAGGGAAGTAGATGGGGAAGTGTGGGGATAGGGAAGTAGACGGGGAAATGCGGGGAGAGGGAAGTAGACGGGGAAGTGGGGGGAGAGGAAAGTAGATGGGGAAGTGGGGGGAGAGGGAAGTAGACAGGGAGGTGGGGGAGAGGTAAGTAGATGGGAAGGTGGGGGCAGAGGGAAGTAGATGGGGAAGTGGGGGAGAGGGAAGTAGACAGGGAGGTGGGGGGAGAGGCAAGTACATGGGGAGGTGGGGGAGAGGGAAGTAGATGGGGAAGTAGGGGGGAGAGGGAGGTAGATGGGGAAGTGGGGGGAGAGGGATGTAGACGGGGGTGGGGGAGAGGGAAGTGGATGGTAAAGTGGGGGGAGAGGGAAGTAGAAGGGGAGGAGGCGGAGAGGGAAGTAGACAGGGAGGTTGGGGGAGAGGGAAGTAGATGGGGAGGTGGGGGGAGAGGGAAGTAGACGGGGAAGTGGGGGGAGAGGGAAGTAGATGGGGAAGTGGGGGGAGAGGGAAATAGATGGGGAAATGGGGGGAGAGGGAAGTAGACGGGGAGGTGGGGGAGAGGGAAGTAGATGGGTAGGTGGGGGAGAGGGAAGTAGACGAGGAAGTGCGCGGAGAGGGAAGTAGATGGGGAAGTGTGGGGATAGGGAAGTAGACGGGGAAATGCGGGGAGAGGGAAGTAGACGGGGAAGTGGGGGGAGAGGAAAGTAGATGGGGAAGTGGGGGGAGAGGGAAGTAGACAGGGAGGTGGGGGAGAGGTAAGTAGATGGGAAGGTGGGGGCAGAGGGAAGTAGATGGGGAAGTGGGGGAGAGGGAAGTAGACAGGGAGGTGGGGGGAGAGGCAAGTACATGGGGAGGTGGGGGAGAGGGAAGTAGATGGGGAAGTAGGGGGGAGAGGGAGGTAGATGGGGAAGTGGGGGGAGAGGGATGTAGACGGGGGTGGGGGAGAGGGAAGTGGATGGTAAAGTGGGGGGAGAGGGAAGTAGAAGGGGAGGAGGCGGAGAGGGAAGTAGACAGGGAGGTTGGGGGAGAGGGAAGTAGATGGGGAGGTGGAGGGAGAGGCAAGTAGACGGGAAAGTGGGGGGAGAGGGAAGTAGACGGGGAGGTGGGGGGAGAGGGAAGTAGACGGGGAGGTGTAGAGTGGGAAGTAGATGGGGAGGAGGGGGAGAGGGAAGTAGACGAGGAAGTGCGGGGAGAGGGAAGTAGATGGGGAAGTGGGGGGAGAGGGAAGTAGACAGGGAAGTGGGGGGAGAGGGAAGTAGACGGGGAAGTGAGCGGAGAGGGAAGTAGATGGGGAAGTCGGAGGAGAGGGAAGTAGACGAGGAAGTGCGTGGAGAGGGAAGTAGATGGGGAAGTGCGGGGATAGGGAAGTAGACGGGGAAGTGTGGGGATAGGGAAGTAGACGGGGAAATGCGGGGAGAGGGAAGTAGACGGGGAAGTGGGGGGAGAGGAAAGTAGACGGGGAAGTGGGGGGAGAGGGAAGTAGACAGGGAGGTGGGGGAGAGGTAAGTAGATGGGAAGGTGGGGGCAGAGGGAAGTAGATGGGGAGGTGGGGGAGAGGGAAGTAGACGAGGAAGTGGGGGGAGAGGGAAGTAGATGGGGAAGTGGGGGGAGAGGGAAGTAGACGGGGAAGTGAGGGGGGAGGGAGGTAGATGGGGAAGTGGGGGGAGAGGGAAGTAGACAGGGAGGTGGGGGGAGAGGCAAGTACATGGGGAGGTGGGGGAGAGGGAATTAGATGGGGAAGTAGGGGGGAGAGGGAGGTAGATGGGGAAGTGGGGGGAGAGGGATGTAGACGGGGGTGGGGGAGAGGGAAGTGGATGGTAAAGTGGGGGGAGAGGGAAGTAGATGGGGAGGAGGTGGAGAGGGAAGTAGACAGGGAGGTTGGGGGAGAGGGAAGTAGATGGGGAGGTGGAGGGAGAGGCAAGTAGACGGGAAAGTGGGGGGAGAGGGAAGTAGACGGGGAGGTGGGGGGAGAGGGAAGTAGACGGGGAGGTGTAGAGTGGGAAGTAGATGGGGAGGAGGGGGAGAGGGAAGTAGACGAGGAAGTGCGGGGAGAGGGAAGTAGATGGGGAAGTGGGGGGAGAGGGAAGTAGACAGGGAAGTGGGGGGAGAGGGAAGTAGACGGGGAAGTGAGCGGAGAGGGAAGTAGATGGGGAAGTGGGGGGAGAGGGAAGTAGACGAGGAAGTGCGGGGAGAGGGAAGTAGATGGGGAAGTGGGGGAGAGGGAAGTAGATGGGGAAGTGGGGGGAGAGGAAAGTAGACGGGGAAGTGGGGGGAGAGGGAAGCAGATGGGGAGGTGGGGGAGAGGGAAGTAGACGAGGAAGTGGGGGGAGAGGGAAGTAGATGGGGAAGTGGGGGGAGAGGGAAGTAGACGGGGAAGTGAGGGGGGAGGGAGGTAGATGGGGAAGTGGGGGGAGAGGGAAGTAGACAGGGAGGTGGGGGGAGAGGCAAGTACATGGGGAGGTGGGGGAGAGGGAAGTAGATGGGGAAGTAGGGGGGAGAGGGAGGTAGATGGGGAAGTGTGGGGAGAGGGATGTAGACGGGGTGGGGGAGAGGGAAGTGGATGGTAAAGTGTTGGGAGAGGGAAGTAGATGGGGAGGAGGGGGAGAGGGAAGTAGACAGGGAGGTCGGGGGAGAGGGAAGTAGATGGGGAGGTGGAGGGAGAGGCAAGTAGACGGGGAAGTGGGGGAGAGGGAAGTAGGGAAGTAGACGGGGAGGTGGGGGGAGAGGGAAGTAGACGGGGAGGTGTAGAGTGGGAAGTAGATGGGGAGGAGGGGGAGAGGGAAGTAGACAAGGAAGTGCGGGGAGAGGGAAGTAGATGGGGAAGTAGGGGGAGAGGGAAGTAGACAGGGAAGTGGGGGGAGAGGGAAGTAGACAGGGAGGTGGTGGAGAGGGAAGTAGATGGGGAGGTGGGGGGAGAGGGAAGTAGACGAGGAAGTGGGGGGAGAGGGAAGTAGATGGGGAAGTGGGGGGAGAGGGAAGTAGATGGGGAAGTGGGGGGAGAGGGAGGTAGATGGGGAAGTGGCGGGAGAGGGAAGTAGACAGGGAGGTGGGGGGAGAGGCAAGTAGATGGGGAGGTGGGGGAGAGGGAAGTAGATGGGGAAGTAGGGGGCAGAGGGATGTAGATGGGGAGGTGGGGGAGAGGGAAGTGGATGGTAAAGTGGGGGGAGAGGGAAGTAGATGGGGAGGTGGGGGAGAGGGAAGAAGACAGGGAGGTCGGGGGAGAGGGAAGTAGACGGGGGTGGGGGGAGAGGGTAGTAGACGGGGAGTTGGGGAGTGGGAAGTAGATGGGGAGGTGGGGGAGAGGGAAGTAGATGAGGAAGTGTGGGGAGAGGGAAGTAGATGGGAAAGTGGGGGGAGAGGGAAGTAGACAGGGAAGTGGGGGAGAGGGAAGTAGACAGGGAGGTAAGCGGAGAGGGAAGTAGACGGGTAAGTGGGGGGAGAGGGGAGTAGACAGGGAAGTGGGGGGAGAGGGAAGTAGACAGGGAGGTGGGCGGAGAGGGAAGTATACGGGGAAGTGGGGGGAGAGGGAAGTAGATGGGGAGGTGGGGGGAGAGGGAAGTAAATGGGGAGGTGGGGGAGAGGGAAGTAGACGAGGAAGTGCAGGGAGAGGGAAGTAGATGGGGAAGTGGGGGGAGAGGGAAGTAGATGGGGAAGTGGGGGAGAGGGAAGTAGATGGGGAAGTGGGGGGAGAGGGAAGAAGACTGGAGGTGGGGGGGAGAGAGAAGTAGATGGGGAAGTGGGGGGAGAGGGAAGTAGATGGGGGTGGGGGGAGAGGGCAGTAGACGGGGAGGTGGATCTGCTCTTAAGTCAGTAATAGCTAAGGCAAATTAATTTTTTATGTCTGCTGCGAATTTTGTCATTTCTGAGAAGTGCAGCGGGTGATCAGGGTGCTCTGAGTCCCTTCCCATATCTTCTGAGGCCGACATAGAGTCCTCACTGTTTGTTACCTCATGCTCCAGTGGCGCCATCTTGGCAGCAGGACATCCCCTTGTCCTCTGAGATTGTGGCTCAAATTTCTCCCTGGAATGCCGCCGGGTCACGGGGTGGATTGCGATCTGTGTTGTCTGTGGCTTGTGAGCAAGCTGTCTCTTCTGCCCATCGCCAATTTTATCAGTGCTGGAAGGGGTTTCTGAGTCACGGAGGTGCAGAGCTCAGCTAAACAGCTTCCATTCCCCTCAAGCTCCAAGCCAAGCCCCCTCCCATAGACTTTTAAAGGGTGTTCCGCGGCTTTCAAATTTGTGAACACCCCAAATTTTTTGCTATTTGGCGAACATTCGAACACCCGATGTTCGAGTCAAACTTACGTTTGACTCGAACATCGGGCTCATTCCTATTGGAAACCACGAACCTCACCAGCCATCAGAAATGTGATTCACACCCTAAATGAAGATGCTCAACATGAATACTCCTTTGCCAAAGCACATTTATAGCAAGATAAGTTCTCATATCATTGGCATTCTTGGCTGCATCACCCACTTTGTGCCCTACAACTTTACCATATAGATCATTACCTCACAATATCCTCTTTAATATCCCACCAACCCACGAGATCCACGCCTTCTCCATTTGACTACATTTTTATTTCCTGACCTACCTACTATTTGATATTGTTATATTACTTTATCTGCTGTATACTATGTTGGCCTTTTGTTTGCCAAAACCATCTGTGGACAAATAATACACATAATTATCTCATGTCTTCTTTACCCTGGTAATATCCTATACCGTACCAGCACCCCTCCCCCTCCTTTTCCAACATCAATTCTGACCCCACCCCTTTCTCCTCTATCCCCCTTCTTCTTTCCTTTTTTTTGTATAATGGTTACTTTATTATACAATTTGAATTATTGTTCAATGTCTCTAGAAAACTTACAACAAATAAATATTTTTTTTTTAAAAAGGGACCCCAGATATCCTGCACCCCCTACATGAACGAGTAATGGGGTACATAGTACTGTATGCCTGGTTACTCATTTACAACAAAAACACAACAACAAAGTCCAAACAGCAACCACCCCCCCACCAAAAAAAATGTAACAAAAAATAAAAATCCATAATAATAATGGTATCCAGCAATGTAGATCCCTTTGACATGCCACAGAAAAACACGCAGACCAACCAGACTATCTGTTCCCCACAGAATCTCACTACAAATGACATTTCCCAAACTGGCAGCTGGAAGTAGAGTAAGGGGCTCCCAGGTGATGTTATTCACTAAACTGACTAAATATCACTACTTCACCCCTAAATCACATATTCCTGACCACCTGTGTCCTAGAACCCAGTGACACTGTGCGGTATTATTGGTTGCTCGGATGCAGATATTTGTGCCACCTACATCTCAGAACCAATGACATCATTGATTCCTAGGATGCAGGTTGGCAGTTCGCACAGCATGATTGGTTGCTAGGACAGTGGTGGCTCCAGTATCCATGGCCACCAAACTGGAAGCTGTCATTTGTCCGCAGTAGAGATATCACCACTAAATGAACGAGTTCTGGCTGCAGCAGAGGTTTCAGGGGTGGGAGATCAGAATGGACAAACTGGTCAATACATCAACCTTCTAAAACTTAGAGAATGTAAAAGGAAGGGCGGACCTCCCAGATCTGAGACACAGAAACTTGATGATGAAAAGTCCAAGAAGTGATCACTACTCTAGTGGTGTGGACTGTAATGGGAGGAGGAGGAACTTTATCACACAACTCATAGACCTGCAAAACAATCTACTGAATCCACTAAGAACCAATCAAATCACTTAGTAATAGCGGATCTGGAATATGGAGAACCTTTTTTTAGCCTCTGGAATAACAAACAGGAAATTCATCTGTGTAAAAAAACATTGGCCGAGAGGTGACCCCCGACCATTCCCACCACATCCACACAAGCACTATTGTAATGTATAACACAATATATAGGGTAGAGAGGTCAGCACTATTGTAATGTACAACACAATATATAGAGTAGAGAGGTCAGCACTATTGTAATGTACAACACAATATATAGAGTAGAGAGGTCAGCACTATTGTAATGTACAACACAATATATAGAGTAGAGAGGTCAGCACTATTGTAATGTACAACACAATATATAGAGTAGAGAGGTCAGCACTATTGTAATGTACAACACAATATATAGAGTAGAGAGGTCAGCACTATTGTAATGTACAACACAATATATAGAGTAGAGAGGTCAGCACTATTGTATTGCACAACACAATATATAGAGTAGAGGGGCATTTAGTATCGGGGTACAGGAATGTGGGGGGTCGGACAACACACAAGGTACCTCCATTTGTTGTATATCCACAGAAATCACCCAGCACGCTGGCAGATTGTCAGGAGAACCCCAAGTTCCCAGCCCAGACAGGGGTAACAGCTGTATAACAGCACACACACTCTATTATCCCACCACTGCCACACACATGACAAGGATGGAAGACCACGGGAACTAGAAAACCAGGAGGGGACCTTGTATGGCAGAGGAGGGAAGGAGAGGGAGATTATTGTGATAGACTTGGGACAGCCTGCAATACCTCTGATCACCACTAGAGGGAGACTCCACCCATATCTAGCTGGCCACACAAAGGCAGATACAAATCTTACATACAATCTGGTGAACTCCAAAGCCTGATACTTACTATTAGTTTTTTTCCATTTAACCCAGCGGGTTAAGAAAAAAAACTTGTCAGCTCCGGTCAGAGCCGCTGTATGTGGTTAGTATAGTGATCTCCCCCACTGAGCTGATGTCTTCTGACAGGGGGATGCACCTCATTTTTATTTTTTAACCAGCCAATGTCCCCCGACATTCGGCCTGTTTATACCCGGCTTAAGACTATACATACATTATATCCTTGTACAACTTTCCTCCAGATTTACCAAAACCATATAATATGAGGTGATACTCAAACACTTTCAGTTTGTATGCAGTCAGGCTGGCCCTTACACTACATAGGTAAAGGGTTATTTAAAAGGAATTGAACAAGAAAATTGTATAATGTGTGGGCAGCTTAATGGTTGGGGGTCAGTCTAGTAATCAGCACACACTTCTGGGGTTCCTCAGACTCCCCTACAAGATAGAATCCTTGTGTTACTCCCTCTTCCCACTATCCATGTACACCCCACACCAGACACACCACAGGGGGGCAGTGAGGGGACAAGGGAGGCGATGGGGAAGTGGGGGGATAAATGCCCATTATTTGTGATCATTTGGGGGAGGGGGATGCCCACTATTATCAGTTATCAGTTGATTAAAAAAAAAAATTGGAGTTCACTGGGGGGGGGGGGGTGTTGGGCATTAGTGCTTAGTAGGAAAAAATGGGGCAAGAACAGGGGGGGGGCAGAGGTGCTCCATAGAGAGACAGGAGGCACTGGTGCTCAGTGGTAGGACGAGGGGTACTGGGGGGACAGGAAGGTAATTGGGGAACCAGAAGTGTGGAAAGAGGGCAATAAGGGGACAGGGGGGCAGTGAGATGGGAAGGGGGCAATACGAGGGAAAGAGGGGTGAACAGTAGAAAGTGAGGGACAGGGGGTGGATACGGGGGAAACTGGGAAGCAGGGGGGAAACAAGAACCTGGACTCGGAAGGAACCAGGGGGATGGGGAGTTAGTGGTGCTCAGTGGGAGATCAATACCTGTCTGATGCTGTCCTGTTCTGAAAGTTGATGTGGAGCTCCTCTGATGAGTCTTCTATGGTTGGGGTCCTCTCGGATGGTCCCTCTTGGCTCCTCTGATGAGTCTTCTATGGTTGGGGTCCTCTCGGATGGTCCCTCTTGGCTCCTCTGATGAGTCTTCTATGGTTGGGGTCCTCTCAGGTGGTCCCTCTTGGCTTCTCTGATGAGTCTTATATGGTTGGGGTCCTCTCAGATGGTCCCTCTTGGCTCCTCTGGTGAGTCTTCTATGGTTGGGGTCCTCTTGGATGGTCCCTCTCGGCTTCCTCCTGCTCACAAGTGTCCACAATCAGGGAAAAGTTCTCCTCCGTGTCCCCAATGGAAGATGGAGGCTTCTTGTCCTGGCTGAGAGGTGTGAGGGATGTTCTGTGTCTGCACTACGGATCTGGGAAGACTCCAATCACATTGTGAGCCAGCTTCCTTACAGACGCCCCTCCCTCACAGATGCCTTAGGGCCACACTGACTACAAACAGTGCAAGGGAGGGGGGAATGACAAAGAGGACCCCTCCCTCCATTCTCTGGGATGACACAATAGAATCTCATGGGGAGGAGCAGGAGGGGGGATTTTTCTCCAAGGAATGAATTTCTAGCAGTGAATGTGATTTTCATTCAGTAAATTCCATTCATTCCAAAATGAGATGATAAAAGGAAATGAAATGTTGAACTCCTTCTGATCGCCATTCATCAATCCATGGAATGTAGCGAGAAGATTTCTCCAAATTCTCCTTCAATAATCTCCTAGTGTATGAGGAGCTTTCCCTTTCTTGTGTCCTCTTCCTTCCTCCCCTGATCACACTGGTGTCTTCAGAGAGATCCGGGGCTGAGCTCTCACATCTCTCAGTACTCTCATATTGCACACACCGGGGGATCACCTCATACACTTCATCTTCTACATGTGCTGGACGCCATGACACTCATTTCTTGAGGAAAACTTTCTCCCGGAGATCTTGGAGGAGATGAAAGGAATGTTGTACGACGCATGTGTGAGACGAGGCACATGACATCACACGCTCCATCTTCTGCATGCACGGTATAACATACATTTTCAAAATGGCGGTGTGGGGGAGGGGACACAGGCTGTAGAAGGTTGCAAAAATAGCTAATTTACATTTTCAACTAAGGGAACAGTAAAAACATGTGGATGAGCCATATTTCTACTAACCCCCAACCACTGCACACAAAGACAGCAACCAACTGTGTACACCGGATGTGTCAGAGATAAACCAGAGGCTCTGGATGGACAGTTGGATAAATGGTTCTATATTTAGGATGTATCCGGTCTATAAACCAGAGGCTCTGGATGGACAGTTGGATAAATGGTTCTATATTTAGGATGTATCCGGTCTATAAGTATATCTGTTGCAATCTTTGTGCACAGGGAAATTATACAAGTTGTGAGAACTTTTTGTTCTGGGGAGGGCTGTGTATGGGGGAGGGGTGAGAAGACGGGGAGGGCTGTGTATGGGGGAGGGGTGAGAAGTGGGTTAGGGGTGTGTATGGGGGAGGGGCGGTAACATGTAATGAGAAGTACAGACAATCTCTCTAATATTAGAGGACAGGATTGGACAATTCTAGTAGAGGGGGAGGGGGAGGGGTGGTAACATTGGGGCTCAGTCACAGCACACAGCCCATGGTATTGTGTGTATAATGCGTGTTCTCTGGTGTGCAGTGTGGGGGCGCTGTTGTGTGGTGTAATGAGGTGTTAGGCTCTCTTCTATAGAATTCTATGGGCTCTTTGTAATATTATACAAGGTGTGGGAACGATCGGCACAAACAATACAACCTCACATTGTTTTCTTTGATGGTGACGGAAGCCATAGAACATCGGGAACATCGCCTTGTTCAGCTGCCCATACACTCGTACAATCTCCTTCCAATCTTTTCATTGGAAGATCCTTCCCTCCATTCTCTTATGGTTAGTGGAGGGAAATGGAAGTGTGTGATGGCGGTGATGAGGAAATTGGAAGGAGTCGGATGGAAAATGTTTCTGGAATGAAGAAATTTCTAGCAGTGAATGAGATTTCATTCAAGAAAGTCCAATCATTCCAAACACTCGATTGTTTCCAAGTAATGAGAACAACATTCATCATTGGAGGTACTGAGGAGACTTTGGTGTCAATGTTCATACAGACGTTCATTTGAAAATCTCCTAGTGTATGTCCAGAGTAACTGTTGGTGTGAATGAGCCCTAAAGGTGACCACACACTATACAATCTGATTGTACAATCTCCTTTCCATCTTCCATCTTCTACATAGTACAAGGATCTGCCCGATCCCATACACACTGAATGGAAGGTTTGGGTGTGTCCTCCTATTACATTATATATGAGTAGGTGGTGCTGCGCTGGTCCTCCTATTACATTGTTTTGGAAATTCTAAAGTAGATTGTATAGTGTGTGGTCAGTGTTAGGCTTGTGTGTTCTATTCCAGAATCCCCCCAATATGTCGCTTGTCACCTACTTCCCTGTACTGCCCCTCCCCCATAGTGACTCTATATTGTCCCACCTGTGTCCCCTCCCCCACACCACCATTATGAAAATGTATGTTATACTGCGCATGCAGAAGATGGAGCGTGTGATGTCATGTGCCTCGTCTCACACATGCGTCGTACAACATTCCTTTCATCTCCTGCAAGATCTCCGGGAGAAAGTTTTCTCCAAGAAATGAGTGTCATGGCGTCCAGCACATGTAGAAGATGAAGTGTATGAGGTGATCCCCCGGTGTGTACAATATGAGAGTCCTGAGAGATGTGAGAGCTCAGCTCCGGATCTCTCTGAAGACACCAGTGTGATCAGGGGAGGAAGGAAGAGGACACAAGAAAGGGAAAGCTCCTCATACACTAGGAGATTATTGAAGGAGAATTTGGAGAAATCTTCTCATTACATTCCATGGATTGATGAATGGCGATCAGAAGGAGTTCAACATTTCATTTCCTTTTATCATCTCATTTTGGAATGAATGGAATTTACTGAATTAAAACCACATTCTCTGCTAGAAATTCCTTGGAGAAAAATTCCCCATCCTGCTCCTCCCCATCTTCTCCTCACTGCGCTCAATAATCAACGTTGATTTCACTCCACTAACCAGAACATCCAACAAACCTTCATATGACCAATCTGGAATGAGATTCTCTTGTGTCATCCCAGAGAATGGAGGGAGGGGTCCTTTATTGTGAATCCCCCTCCCCGCACTGTGTTTGTAGTCAGCGTGGCCTTGGGGGGTCTGTGGGGGAGGGGCCCCCTGTGAGGAAGCTGGCTCACAATGTGATTGGAGGAGTCTTTCTAGATCCGTAGTGCAGACACAGAACGTCCCTCACACCTCTCAGCCAGGACAAGAAGCCTCTATCTTCCATTGGGGACACGGAGGAGAACTTTCCCCTAATTGTGGACACTTGTGAGCAGGAGGAAGAGAAGCCGAGAGTTGGGAGAGATTTTCCCACTTCATGTCCAGTCACTGTGCTGGGAAGAGTCAGGCATCATCCAACCATAGAAGACTCATCAGAGGAGCCAAGAGGGACCATCCGAGAGGACCCCAACCATAGAAGACTCATCAGAGGAGCCAAGAGGGGCCATCCGAGAGGACCCCAACCATAGAAGACTCATCAGAGGAGCCAGGAGGGATCATCTGAGAGGACCCCAACCATAGAAGACTCATCAGAGGAGCCAAGAGGGGCCATCCGAGAGGACCCCAACCATAGAAGACTCATCAGAGGAGCCAGGAGGGATCATCTGAGAGGACCCCAACCATAAAAGACTCATCAGAGGAGCCAAGAGGGACCATCCAAGAGGACCCCAACCATAGAAGACTCATCAGAGGAGCTCCATATCACCTCCAGACCAGGACACCATCAGACAGGTATTCATCTCGCTCTGAGCACCACTACCTTCCCATCCCCCTACTGCCTTCCTATCCAGCTCCTTGTTTCCTCACTGCCTCCTAGTTTACTGTGCGTCCTCTCCATTGTCCACTTGTCCCTCACTTTCTCCTGTGCACCCCCTGCCCCCCGCATCGCCCCCCTTCCCACCTCACTGCCCCATTATTGCCCCCTTTTTACACTTCTGGCCCCTCACTTATGCCCTGTCCAACCACTCAGCACCAGTGCCTCCTGTCTCTCTATTTATAACCTCGCCCCCCCCCCTGTTCTTGCCGCATTTTTCCTACTAAGCACTAATGCCCAACACCCCCCATCCCCACAATGATCACCAATTTATTTATTCAACTGATAACAGCAGGCATTCCCCTCCCCCACAGTGACCACAGATAATGGGCACTTTTTCCCCGACTTCCCCATCTACTTCCTTGTCCCCTCCAACTGCCCCCCTGTCCCCTAACTGCCCCGATGTTGTGTGTGTGGTGTGGGGTGTACATGTATAGTGGGAAGAGGGAGTAACAAGAAGATTCTAGCTTGTAGGGGAGCCTGAGGAACCCCAGAAGTGTGTGCTGATTACTAGACTGATCCCCAACCCTCATAGTGCACCAGATTGTATGTAAGATTTGTATCTGCCTGTGTGTGGTCAGCCAGTTAGATATGTGTGGAGTCTCCCTCTAGTGGTGGTCAGAGGTATTGCAGGCTGTGCCAAGTCTATCACAATAATCTCCCTCTCCTTCCCTCCTCCACCATACAAGGTCTTCTCCTGGTTTTCTAGTTCCCGTGGTCTTCCATCCTTGTCATGTGTGTGGCAGTGGTGGGATAATAGAGTTTGTGTGCTGTTATACAGCTGTTACCCCTGTCTGGGCTGGGAACTTGGGGTTCTCCTGACAATCTGCCAGCGTGCTGGGTGATTTCTGTGGATATACAACAGAAAGTGATACCCCGTGTGTTGTCTGACCCCCCACTAGACATGTGTGATTAGTTTTGTACGAATCCGAAATACAAATTTTTATGCATATGAATTCTGTATGAAATACGAAATTTTGTTTACGAATTTCGGATCCAAATTCATAAAGAACATTCGTAATTGCCACGAAAAAGTTAACAAACCTAAAAGTTAAAACCCCAGGAAGTCAGCACAGCACAGGGATGGTGAGAACCCCTCATAATGGACACAGCAGGTGTACAGACCCGGGAACTCAGCACAGGGATGGTGGGAACCCCTCATAATGGGCACAGCGGGTGTACAGACCCGGGAACTCAGCCCAGGGATGGTGGGAACCCCTCATAATGGGCACAGCAGGTGTACAGACCCAGGAACTCAGCACAGGGATGTAAAACTCAGCACAGGGACACACCTTGGGATGTGACACACCCTGCATCACCTACCCTCCCCCCTTCCACCCACCTCATCAGGTGCACGTTTTTCCTATGCAATCACTGATCACCGTTCTCACTAAATACACAGTTATAGATCGTTCATTTGGCAGAGTGTGCAGGAGCTGAGCGATCAGATACCACCCGATGTGGATAGAGCTGTAATATTGAAATCAGGAGAAGTATGTCCTGGGTTCTGTAATGATCCCCATACACTATACAATCTGATGATGGTACATCTAACGGAAATTCTACAATCAGATTGCATAGGAGGGAGTGGATGGAGTCACTCAGCTGTCAAGCCACATTCACATCTCTGCGTAGCGGGAACTCTCATTCCTGCATGAGGAGTTTTTTTTTACGTTTTTGAGTGTTTTCATTCATCATACATTGGGTAGACCATTCATTGGAATGTACTGACCTATGCGCAACAATCGTCCCAAAGAAGCTCTAGAATTTTTTTTTGGAGTGGAGTGTGGTGCTTTTGTCACATCGCTTTCTCTGAATGGCTGAGCACCAATCAGATAGACTCTACTGTGTTCCGGGTATGAGACAGGAAGTCCCTGCTTAAACCCGGAACACAGTGCTGTATACTGTATGTAGCCTCATCCATATACAGCTTATACCGCACATCCAGCGGCCTCACATGTTGGTGAGGGACATAGTGCGATTGGACCAGCTTGGCCCAAACTATGTAAAGTGTATGAAAATCTGGAGCTCGGCTTTAATGGATAAAAGCATTCCAGTCATTGTCATAGATTAGGACTGACCTTGCAGAGTGGGGTACACTGACCTCATTTATCTGTCAGCCGGTGCTCTGTGACCCCCACCAGACGGCCCAGATCTGTTATCTAAAGGTCCAAATTTTCACCCAACTTCTCTGTCACTGGCTTTGATGGATTGGCTGTTGAAACCCAATTTCTGAGAGACAGAGGCATTGAAAAATTGGTTATCCCAACCATGCTTAAAGCAGAACCTCCACCCAAAAGAGAAGTTCCACTTGTATGCATCCTCCCCCCTCCACTGACATATTTGGCACTTTTTTTGGAGAGAGGGGGAGTGGGTACCTGGTTTTGGCAGGTACCCGCTGCCACTTCCAGCTCAGATTGCCGTGGTGATCTTAGCTGGAAGTTCATCCTCCTCTCTTTTGTCTTCTGGGACACATCACAGGTCCGAGAAGACTGCGAGATCATTCACAATGTGCAGAGCGGCTCCCGCGTGTGCTGATGGAAACTGGCTGTGAAGCTGGAAGGCGTCACTTCCTGTGTCCCTTACTTGAGATGGCAGAGCCTGCATCCGAAGCCAATGGACAAATTGGTTTGGATGAGGACATCGCTGGATCCCTGGACAGGTACTGTAAGTGTCCTTATATTAAAAGTCAGCAGCTACAGTATTTGTAGCTGCTGCCTTTATTTTTTTTTTGGGGGGGGGGGTCTGGAGCTCATCTTTAAAGCTCCTAAATCTATTTCCTGCAAGATTTATCACCGCATGCAGAAGGTTTCATTTTGTTGGTTTGAGACTTTGGGAGTTTTCCCATAAGCCTTTTCAGTAAGTATTATTTATTTTCGTTTGTTGGGGGTAGAGAAATATTTAACCCTTAGCACTATCAGGGGTCACATGTCTGCCCTGTCTGTCCTTCTTCAACATTCTCCAGCTACTAATTCACTAATTTGAACTTTCATTCAATGTACCTCACATGTTCCTTGTCCTCTTCAGCCCCACTCCAATTGTGGTAGGTAAAGATAGTATTGTTGGTGTTACAAAGACCTGCATTTTGAACCTATTTAGGACATTTTTGTTACATTGTTATCCCAAAAGGTGACCTTTCTTGTGGCCATCACTTTAATTAAAAGGTCACAAGGATGTTTTCAGACCAGGGATCTCCTTTTTTTACTTAAACTGATCTCTGCTTTTCACCTTAGTGGACGGATTGCATTACCCTCCCCCTCCCTGTGTCTGGCACTAGTTCACCCCGAGTAGATCGCTCTCCATTGTCTGGATGTGGTGGGAACGGTCGGGGTTCACCTCTCAGGAAAATGTTTTTTTTTTGTAAGTAGATGGATTCTCTGCTTAATATTCCAGAGGTTAAAAAAAGGTTCTCCATATTCCAGATCCGCTATTACTAAGTGATTTGATCGGTTCTTAGGGGATTCGGTAGATTGTTTTGCACGTCTATGAGTTGTGTGATAAAGTTCCTCCTCCTCCCATTACAGCCCACACCACTAGAGTAGTGATCACTTCTTGGACTTTTCATCATCAGGTTTCTGTGTCTCAGATCTGGGAGGTCCGCTCTTCCTTTTACATTCTCTAAGTTTTAGAAGGTTGATGTATTGACCAGTTTGTCCATTCTGATCTCCCACCCATGAAACCTCTGCTGCAGTCAGAACTCATTCATTTAGTGGTGATATCTCTACTGCGGATAAATGACAACTTCCAGTTTGGTGGCTATGGATGCTGGAGCCACCACTGTCCTAGCAACCAATCATGCTGTGCGAACTGCCAACCTGCATCCTAGCAACCAATTATGTCATTGGTTCTGAGATGTAGGTGGCACAAATGCCTGCATCCGAGCAACCAATAATACCGCACAGCACAGTGTCACTGGGTTGATACTGCCTGACGAAGGGATCCTGCGTGACTCCGAAACGTTGCACCTCTTGTGTTGTGATCATGCAATAAATTAAACCGTTTGGACGCCACCGTGTGCTGATCCTTGGTGTGCTGGCAAATATCTACATTGTGACTTGAACCAGTATCCAGCTGGTTGTTGCTGCAGCACCCGACCTTTAAGAGCTTATACCAGGAACGTGTGCGATGGGAATATGAAACATCACTGGGTTCTAGGACACAGGTCGTCAGGAATATGTGATTTAGCGATAAAGAAGTTAAAATGTATTTAATTTAATCCATAACGTCACCTGGGAGCCCATTACTCTACTTTCAGCTGTCTGTATGGGAAATGTCCTTTGCAGTGAGATTCTGTGGGGAGCAGATAATCCCGCCGGTCAGTGTGTTTTTCTTTGGCACATTGGAGGGATCTACATTGCTGGATGTCATGATTAATTATGGATTTTTTAGGTTTTTCTTTTGCTGTTGTTTGGACTTTGTGATGTTCTGTGTTTTTGTTGTAAATAAGTAACCAGGCATACTATGTACTTCTTACTCATTCAAGTAGGGGGGGCGGGATATCTGGAGGCCCCTTTTTTAACCGCTTCAGCCCCGGAAGATTTTACCTCCTTCCTGACCAGAGCACTTTTTTTGCGATTCTGCACTGTGTCGCTTTAAGTGCGCGGTCGTTCGATGTTGCACCCAAACAAAATTGATGTCCTTTTTTTCCCCACAAATAGAGATTTCTTTTGGTGGTATTTTATCACATCTGCAGTTTTTATTTTTTGCGCTATAAACAAAAAAAAGCATGAATTTTGAAAATAAAAAGGCAATATTTTTAACTTTTTGCTATAATAAATATCCCCAAAAAATATATAAAAAAACATTTTTTTCCTCAGTTTAGGCCAATATGTATTCTTCTACAAAAAATAGCAATAAGCGTATATTGATTGGTTTACGCAAAAGTTATTGCGTCTACAAAAGAGGGCACATTGTTTTATGGCATTTTTTATGATGAATTTTTTTTTACTAGTAATGGCGGCAATCTGCAATTTTTATCAGGACTGCGACATTATGGCGGACATGTCGGACAATTTTGACACATTTTTGGGGCCATTGACATTTTTACAGCGATCAGTGCAATAAAAATGCATTGATTACTGTAAAAATATCACTGGCAAAGAAGGGGTTAACACTAGGGGGCGATCAAGGGGTTAATGTGTTCCCTAGTGTGTGTTCTAACTGAAGGGGGGAGGGGACTGTGTAGGGGATGAGATAGATCGCTGTTCATACTCTGTATGAACAGACAATCTATCACTTCTCCCCTCAGAGAACTATAAACTGTGTTTACACACACAGATCCCGGTTCTCCATGTGCCCTGAGCAATCGCGGGAGCCCGGCGGGGATTGCGACTGCCTGGCACTCGCATTGGCTCTGTGGGCGATCGCCCCTAGTGGCCACAGGGCGAAGCGACATTACATAACGTCTTTTTGCCCAGCCGTGCCATTCTGCCGCAGTACAACTGCAGCGGCTGGTCGGCAAGTGGTTAAAGGGGGCTTCAAAATTTGGACAAACCCCCTCCTGCAAAACCTCACAACCACTGGGCCAGAGTTAGGGGAAGAAGCCTTGTCCCTATCAACATGGGGACATGGTGCTTTGCTAGGGGTGCCTCTGTCCGGGTACCCTTCTCATGTGGAGAAAACGTGGCCTGGTATGATCCAGTGCAGATTCCACATCCAGGTGCCCCCCCACCACCACTGCAGTCGGACATCCACTAATCAGCATAACCACTTGCTGACGAGGCCTTTTCTGTAAAAATCTGTATTCTTTAATAGAAAATTACTTAGAACCCCCAAGCATTACATATATATTTTTAGCAGAGACCCTAAATGATGATTGTTGCATTTTTTTTGTCGCATGGTATGTGCACAGCAGTTTTTTAACCATAATTTTTTGAGAAAAAGTGCACTTTAATTTTATTTTAATGCAAAAAATTATATAACCACATTTTTTTGGTAAAATATAAAAGATGATGTTATGCCAAGTAAATAGATTCCTAACATGTCACACTTTAAAATTGTGTACGCTCGTGGAATGGCGACAAACTACGGTACTTACAAATCTCCATAGGTGACGCTTTAAAAGTTTTTTACAGAAGGTTACCTGTTTAGAGTCACATTGGAGGTCTAGCACTAGAATTATTGCTCTCACTCTAATGCCTCGTACACACGGGCGGTCTTTTCGACTGGACTGGTCCGAAGGACTTTCCGACGGACTTTTGAACAAATGGACTTGTCTACGCACGATCACACCAAAGTGCGATGGATTCGTACATGATGATGTACACCGGACTAAAATAAGGACGTTGATAGCCAGTAGCCAATAGCTGCCCTAGCATGGGTTTTCATCCATCAGACTAGCATACAGACGAGTGGATTTTTCAACCGGCCTCGAGTCTGTCGGAAAGATTCGAAGCATGTTTCAAATCTAAAGTCCGTCAGATTTTCGACTGGAAAAGTCAGCTGAAGGTTCGATGAAGCCCACACACGATCGGATTGTCCGCCGGACCAGTCCGGTCGAAAAGTCCGCTTGTATGTACGCTGCATAATAGACATGTGCACAACAAAAAAAATTGTTATGTTTGTATATATTTCCTTTGATTCGTAACGATTCCTAATTTCGTAAGACGCAAGTTTTCATATTCAGACTCATTCGTGTTTTCGTAACAGTTATATTTTCATTGATACGGAATGATTCTAATTTTCTTTGATTCAAAATTCTTAATTTTGTTAGATAATGATTTCCATTTATTCGGTACACGACTCGTAATTTAGTAATTGTTACTTTTGTGAGATCGCCGTTTTCGCTGATTCGTATTTTCGTAGGAAATAAAGAATAATAATCCTAGGCTTGCTTTTCTAAAAAGTCCTGTACTTACTCCAGTCCACTCCCTCAGTCACCAGACCGGACTCCGTCTCCTCCTCAACTGAATCTAAAAAGATTCAGGAATGCCGTGTGACTCACAAAAGGGATAAGCTGATTGGCTAAAGATATTAAGTAAGATACATCACTCACTAATACACTACCCATTCGAAAGAACGATTCCAGAACACGAAATTACGAACATACGAAATTACAAACATACATATAAAGATACACTTACACTGTCCATTCAAAAGAACGATTCGAGAACACGAACAAACAAAATTACGAACACACGAATGAAAATGCAAAATTATGAACAATGGGATTTTCTTTATTTTACTGTTTCGGAGTTTCATATTTCCGTAAGTTTGTCAGTTCGTAAGTTCGTATTTTCATGTGTTCGTTATTTTGCTTATTCGTAATTACGTAATTTTCGTATTTTGGTTCTTTCAGCTATTCGGATGTTTGAATTGATCCGAATGTACGAATACTAACAAATTCGTACGAAAATCTATTCATTATAAACCGAACCGCACATGTCTACAGTCTAACATTTACGGCGATACCTCACATGTGGTGCAAACAGCATTTACATCTGTGTGCGCGACTTAAGAATGTGTTCACTTCTGCATGCAAACTTTTTTTTTATTTAATTATTGATTTTAATTTATTTACTTTTTTTACACTGTTCTTTTATTTTTTTTTATTACTTTTATTCCTATTATAAATAAAGTAATCATTCCTTTTAATAGAAATAAAAGGGTGACAGGTCCTCTTCATGGAGAGAACTGGGGTCTACCTTTGAAAGCAAAAGATAAAAAAAAATGTGATCTTTTTTGCTTTAAAAAAAAAATGGTTACCTTCATCCTAGACTGGAAATGATGTCATGACATCTCTCCGGTCCTCCTAGATCATAGAGGTGATCAGAGATGATCTGGTTTCTCCTCATCTCCGTGACCAGCCACACGAACTGTCAGATCATATTCCAGGCGCTTCCAGTAAGCACAGTAAACCCAAGAAACACCAATCCAGCGGCCAATCAGCTGCTTGGATCTCTTTTATGAGAAATAGAATTGCCGGCTTCATCCATAACCCCCATAAACCACTTCAAAACTGCAAGGTGTATATAGGTATTGCATTTGGTAAGTGCATTATGTGATTATTGATGAGACATTTTTTAATGAGTGTTACAGCCAGGTCAGGTGACAATGTATTCCTGCAATGGACCTGAATTCCTGAATCGCTGGTAGAGTTTATGTTTGTGAACTGTCTTATCTGCCGAGGGAGTTCACAGCCATTGTAATTGTTACATTCCCCCTGTGTGCAAACGCTAAGGACGCGTTTCGTCAACTTTACAGCTCTATCAGAGAACATCAAACAAACACCCCTGGTGACTTTTTTCATTATAGACAGTTTTGCCAAAGTTCTACCAACATGTTAATCTTGTAACAAGGGGAACCAAGATACTGGACTTTGTTTCTACAACAGAGAAAAATGCATACAAGGCTGAACCCCGCCCCCACCTTGGGTATTCAGATCACATCTCTGTTATGCTAATTCCACCATACAAACCATTGCTTACACTTGTGAAACCAGTTAAAAAACAAATCATAGTATGGCCTGACAATGCTACCCCAGTACTGCAGGACTGCTTCCAGCACACAGACTGGAACATGTTTAACCACTTAAGGACCGAGCCTCCTACTGAGATTTATTGTTTACAGGTTAAAAACAGTTTTTTTTTTTGCTAGAAAATTACTTAGAACCCCCCGAACATTATACATTTTTTTTCTAACACCCTAGAGAATAAAATGACAGTCATTGCAATACTTTCTGTCACACTGTATTTGCGTAGTGGTCTTACAAGCACAGTTTTTTTGGAAAAAATACACTTTTTTTTTAATTAAAAAATAAGACAACGGTAAAGTTAGCTCAATTTTTTTATAGTGTGAAAGATAATGTTACGCCGAGTAAATTGATACCCAACATGTCATGCTTCAAAATTGCGCCCGCTCGTGGAATGGCGACAAATGTTTACCCTTAAAAATCTCCATAGGCAACATTTAAAAAATTCTACAGGTTGCATGTTTTGAGTTACAGAGGAGGTTTAGGGCTAGAATTATTGCTCTCACTCTACCGATCGTGGCGATACCTCACATGTGTTTTCATATGCGGGTGCTACTCATGTATGCATTTGCTTCTGCACGCAAGCTCGTTGGGACAGGGCACGTTTACATTTTTTTTTCCTTATTTATTATACCTTTTATTTTTATTTTTAGACTTTTTTTTTGTTTGTTTTTTTAAATTGTCACTTTTATTCCTATTACAAGAAATGTAAACATCCCTTGTAATAGAAAAAATATCCCTTGTAATAGAAAACAAGCATGACAGGACCTCTTAAACATGAGATCTGGGGTCAAAAAGACCTCACATCTCATATTTTACACTAAAACGCAATAAAAAAAATGGTCATTTAAAAAAAGAATTAATAAAAAATATGGCCCTTTAAGAGCTGTGGGTGGAAGTGACGTTTTGACATCGCTTAGGTCCAGCAATGGTAAGGAGACGGGTGGGGGCCATCTTCCCCTCACTCGTCTCCATACTCAGCAAGTGACCGGACCTGATCGCCTCCACCGCTGCCGATGGCTCCGGTAAGCGGTGGAGGGCAGTGGAGCGTGGCGGGAGGGACCCTCTCCCGCCGCCAATAAAAGTGATCTTGCGGCGAATCCGCCACAGAGGCCACTTTTATCTTGTAGCGGATTGCCCGCTTAAGAAGAGGATACCGGGGTTATGGCAGCTAGCTGCTACCATTACAACAATATCCTCCTTCAAACAGCCGTCGTATAACGATGGCGGGCAGTCCGTAAGTGGTTAAAGAGGCAGCCACTTACAACAATAATACAGACTTACAAGAGTACACTGAAACAGTGACTGCTTACATGAAAAAGTGCATAGATGTGACAGTCACCAAGGTTATCACCACACGTGCCAACCAGAAGCCATAGATGACAGCAGAGGTTAGTGGGCTGCTAAAGACCAGAGATGAGGTATTCAGATTAGGAGATGAAGCAGCTCTCAAAACAGCAAGAGCCAATCTGTCTCATGGCATCAAGAAGGCAAAACAACAATATGCTAAAAAAATCAATAAACACTTTAAGAACAGCAAAGATACACATGGGCCCTGTGGCAATCCATCCAGACCATCACTACATACAAGCCCCTGCCACAGGCCAGTGATGATGATACTTCTCTCCCGGATGCACTCAACCACTTTTATGCATGTAAAAAACTAAAAAATGGATAGTGCTGCGCTAATCTTAGGCATTTAACACAAAAATATAATCAATGATATAAATATAAAACTTAAATGTATGACTAATGTTAAGATCAGATAAACGTATGATGGTGTTAATTATAGGGTGGGATGGCTGGAATGATGGTGAATGCAATATAAATACCCCCTAGGATCTAAGCGGGGATCTATATCCAGCATAGGGGAGCGGCGATAATATTGAGTGGGATCAATAAAAGACAATAAAAAACAGTACTAGTATAAAATAATAAAAGGCATATGTGACTGCCATTAATGTGTATAGTGCATAGCAATTGGAGGTAAGTGCATCCACAGTGAAGGATACACAATGCTAATTAGTGCAAATATAAAGTGCAACGTGAGAAGCCTATTTAAGGCGGTGAGGTAGTAGTGAACTGATAATTCATACAGTGCATAATGTGCAAATAATACCTTTAAAGAAAAATGAGTAATAAGGTGTCTCAAATCCTTATATAAGGATTGGCAAAGAAAAGTCTTATAGAACCAAAACACAAAAGCCCATAAAATTAAAAAAAAAAAAAAAAAAAAAAAATTCAAAAAAATGTGACCACAACGTCCTAGCATGCGCACGTTGCAGTTAAAGTGCTCGGGTGTATCACATCCAGTGCTTCTTCGTGTAACAACACTCTGGTTAAGGTAGTGGCCCCTTACCTTTAGGTAATAGGGCAACAGCATGTAGTCAAGATGACTCTTTAGAATCCTCCTATGGGCTCCAGCGCGTCCCTCACCTACGTCCTGAGATGGGGTTCCCTCAGGTTTAGTGCCAGGGCGGGGGATATAAGGGATAATGGGCAAAAAAAAAAAAAAGCCAATAGTGTAATCCCGTTTTTAGTAGATTAACCTCTTTTATTAGGTAGGTACCTTAAATGCGAGACAACCCCCACCTTACTAACTGTACAAATAATAGGCTGCGCTGCTAATAAATGAACGTGATCACGATGAGTACAACCAACTAAGTGTTGATTAAACATAAGTAAAATAATTGTGATAATTAAACGTGAGCAAAATAGTAAAAAATATTCAATACCTGAAAGATATAAATCACATGCATGAAGGTGAATAAGAGTACAGTGATCACAACAATTGAGTCCGTATAATTAAAAGTCAAAACTAAGCAACAAGTGGAAACCATTGATAGAGCCTCCCTGCTGAATGAGGCCCCCAGAGACAACTAAGGGGGACCATCATTACCGTTCATCACGGGCTTTTCCACTCAACATTATCAGATCACAAGGATCTTGCGAAAACACTGGCACCTTTTAGAAAATGATAGGGTCATCAAGACAATTTTGCCCATCAAACCACAAATTGTCTTTAGGGGGGTCCCTTCGTTACGGGACAAAATTGCCCCTAATGTAGTTGACCCGCCCACTCAAAAGATATCCTTTTTCCAGAATCTATCTGGCTATCATCAATGTCGAAGGTGCCAGATATGTTCACTTAATAAGAGTATACAGAGGAAAACAGAGTCTTTCGTATCCTTCAGCACTTCTAGGGTCCATAAAATTGAGCCTTTTGTCACATGTAGCACTAAAGGGGTGGTGTATTTATTGCAATGCCCTTGTGGGTTGCAGTATATAGGCCGCACCAAACGCCCCATGCAGGTCCGCTTAGGAGAGCATATCACTAATATTAAGAACGGATATCAATACCATTCGGTATCAAAACATTATGCGTTACATCACAATAGGAACCCTGCTAATACTTTATTTTTGGTGATAGACAGGTATAGTGCTCACTGGAGGGGTGGATCCTTGGTCAGAGAATTATCCAGATTGGAAATGACTTGGATCCATCGCGTCCAGTGTTACACCCCCCATGGTTTGAATATTGATACCGATGTGAACGCTTTCATTGATAATGGTTAAATATGTCATTTTGTGGCCTTGGTCTGAGATCATGGTGTCCGGAGGTGGGTGAGTCAATTCTAGTCTGTGACACAGTTGACACATTGATTGGATATCCCTGATATCCTTATAGGAAAAAAACATTCCTGGTCACGAGGGAGTAAGATACTTGGGCTATACTTCATCAAGAAGTTTGGTCCATTCAATAGGAAAAAAGGTCCACTAATTCGTTTTTGGGCTTTCGCAATGAGGCATTATTTTTAAAAATTATGACCATCTCATCAATTCATCAGCACTAGTTTTGGATAGCATAGGATAACTAATACCCCTTTGTATGCTATCTAGATTTGAGTAAGTGACGCTTTTTACCTTTAAAGGGAATTCCCTCTTTTTTGACAATTTTTTTATCCTTCGATAATGAATTTTTAAGTATAATTGAGATTCATTTGTATAAAATATTATTTTTTATATCTATTCATATTTGGGTTTCATACGGTATCCTAATATCAATTTCTTCTTGAATCTCATGTTGCATTCCCACACGGATAGACAGCAGCATATAGTTAATATTGACAGGGATGGTGTGACCTCCTTGCCTATGGTGTTTTTCACTATGATCAAATGGGTCACTCTATGCTAGTAGTTTTTGAACCTTAAGGGTTAAATAACTAGTTTTTTTGTGGCCGGAGGCTATATTAATACCATTAGGTCATCAGGGCTTTTAAGGGTTAAATTACTAATTTCTAGCTTAGTCAATGACAGCATTAGGCCACTAGGACACCCTTATATGCTGATGATCTGATATTTTCTTCTTAAAACTTTTTTTATTAATTTTCCATTTTTTATGCTTTACATGATTCATTACTTTCAGATGTGGTATAATCCAGTCTGAATCTTAGAGTTCCTTTGGTATTCAGGGTATCATTGTGGCTTATAAGCTATGGGCAACAATAGAGTGTATAGGCTTATTTGGTCTTTTCTCCTCTGCCCTGACTGTGATTACACTCTCAGTAATAATACATAGGTCCCGATTGCCCTCTTTAAAGATGGCGGCGATGGCCTCGGACGCCCTGATCTCAGAGGGGGGCGTTCCCTTGTCTTTGAGTTCTCATATAGGTGGTGTGTCAGCACGCCGCCCGTACCCCAGGAAGACGACAGATTTGTCGAAACGACGTAGGGAGGAGCGGTGTGCTGACGTCACCACCACACCACGCTGTACCTGGAAGGAACGGGCAGCAACTGAAGCCGGCCGGCGCATTTGTGATTTTAGAGGTGAACATACACTGCACATTTTGTAAGTGCTTTTCTTTTATTTAATAAAGTAGTTTTTAACTGTATTATGCTATGGAATATTTTTCTTTATGTTACATTCATGGATTGGGAGCGGTAACATCATCATTAGGCTGATTTCCCAGAGAGGTGGCTTGTAACACATATCCTGACAGAGACCCAGTGGCTGGGGGACACAGCCACTTGCGTGTTTGATCTCCTTGACAGGAGATCTTTGGATCTGGTAAGGGGCTCATTTACTTGAGGTGGAGGAATTCCATACAACACCAAGCTTCCTAGAGTGACAGTTTTTTTCTGCATGTTATCCACCACTTGAAGAAAATAGGATTTTTTAAAACAGCTTACCTGTAAAATCCTTTTCTTTCGAAGGACATCACGGGACACAGAGCCACAGTAATTACTGATGGGTTATATAGGTATCACTGGTGATTGGACACTGGCACACCCTATCAGGAAGTTCAACCCCCTATATAATCCCTCCCCCTTGCAGGGATACCTCAGTTTTGTAGCCAAGCAATATAGTGTATTAGAAGAGGGGTGGGACCTCTGTGTCCCGTGATGTCCTTCGAAAGAAAAGGATTTTACAGGTAAGCTGTTTTAAAAAATCCTATTTTCTTTCTCGAACATCACGGGACACAGAGCCACAGTAATTACTGATGGGATGTCCCAGAGCAATGCTACCTGAGGGGGGGAACCACGACCAAGTAGGGTGCAATCAGACCTGAGGACCCTGTACTGCTGCCTGCAGCACACTACGCCCAAAGGCGATATCCTCATGCCTTCTCACATCCACCTGATAGAATCTGGTGAATGTATGAACTGAAGACCAGGTTGCGGCCTTGCAGATTTGAGCCATAGAGGCCCGGTGATGCACTGCCCAAGAAGCACCAATAGCCCTTGTGGAATGTGCCCTGATCTGAAACGGAGGAATCTTCTGTTTCAAACCGTAAGCTTGAATGATCAACTGTCGAATCCATTTAGAAATGGTAGCTTTTGACGCTGCCTGTCCTCTATTGGGACCCTCTGGCAGCACAAACAAAACATCCGTCTTGCGGATCTGAGTAGTTGCCCCTAGATAGGCCTTAACTGCTCTTACTACATCCAACGAATGTAGAGATCTCTCTTCCGGAGAACAGGGATCTGGAAAAAAGGAAGGTAGAACAATGTCTTGGTTTAAATGAAAATCAGAAACCACCTTCGGTAAAAAACTAGGATGAGGGCGTAGTACCACTCTATCCTTGTGTATAATCAAATAAGGCTCCTTACAGGAAAGGGCTGCTAATTCTGATACTCTTCTAGCAGAAGAGATGGCCACCAGAAAAATTAATTTCCTTGTCAACAAGACCAAAGGAATCTGACTTATTGGTTCAAAAGGCTGTTTCTGTAACACAGCCAGGACCAAATTCAAGTCCCAGGGGTTTAGGGGCGCTTTAACCGGAGGATTAAGATGCATCACCCCCTGCATAAAGTTTCGGACCAAAGAATGCGAAGCAAGTGGCCGCTGAAATAATACTGATAAAGCAGAGACCTGGCCCTTGATGGTACTCAAGGCCAGCTTCATCTCTAATCCCATCTGTAGAAAATCAAGGATTCTACCTATGACATATTTCCTGGGATGCCAACCTCTGGATTCACACCAGGTTATATAAGCTTTCCAGACTCTATGATAAATCATCCTGGAAGCTGGCTTCCTTGCATTAATCAAGGTAGATATGACAGGACCTGAGAGCCCACGACTCTTCAGAACGTGGGTCTCAATAGCCAAACCGTCAAATTTATCGTTTGTAAGGCAGGATGGAACACTGGACCTTGAGATAACAGGTCTGGGCGTACCGGTAGGGTCCACGGGGAACCCACCGTCATCCTTACTATTTCTGCATACCAAGTCCTTCTGGGCCAAGCGGGGGCCACCAGAAGTACCGACTTCCTTTCCTGCCTGATCCTGCGAAGGAGTCGTGGTAGTAGCAGAATAGGCGGGAATGCGTAAATCAGTGAGAACCGATGACACGGAATCACCAACGCATCCGTCCCGCATGCAAGAGGATCTTTTGTCCTTGCCACAAATCTGTCTATCTTTTTGTTGAATCGGGATGCAAAGAGATCTACATCTGGAACCCCCCATCTTTGGCATATGGCCCAAAAGACGTCGGGATGCAGAGACCATTCCCCTGGAAGTAACTGCTGGCGACTTAGATAGTCCGCCTGCCAATTCTCTATTCCCGGGATGAAAACTGCCGATATGCATGGCACATGCATCTCTGCCCAGACTAAGATCTGGTTCACCTCTTTTTGAGCAGCTCGGCTCCGGGTGCCTCCCTGATGATTGACATAAGCCACTGCTGTGGCATTGTCGGACTGGATCCTGACCGGACAACCCTGTAGCCTGATAGTCCAGGCTTTTAGAGCTAGATGTATCGCCCGGATCTCCAGAATGTTGATGGGTAAGGTCCTCTCTGTCTTGGACCATACCCCTTGGACCACAGCCTGTTCCAGAACTGCTCCCCAACCTGACAGACTGGCATCTGTTGTTACCACCGTCCAGGTAACCGGTAGAAAGGATTTCCCCTTTTGCAGGTTTTCGGGTATGAGCCACCAATTGAGGCTCTGACGCACCGCATGCGACAGGTGCATCGGAAAGTCTAATGCCTGAACCTTCTTGTTCCAGGTCGACAGAATACTGTGTTGCAGCATTCTTGAGTGAAACTGAGCATAGGGAACTGCTTCGAATGAAGACACCATCTTCCCTAGTAGCCTCATACAAAGGCGGACTGAGGGACCCTTCTTGGTCCTTACTGTCAGAATCAGCTCTCTCAAAGCAGTGATCTTTGCCTGGGGTAGAAATATTTTCTCCTGGCTTGTATGTATAATCAGACCTAAATATTCCAGTCTTCTTACTGGTTTTAGGAAAGACTTTTCTAAGTTGAGGATCCAACCCAGGTGTTCTAGATACCTGACCGTGGTCCTCAAGTTTCCATTCAAAGAGGCTACCGACCGGTCTATCAAGAGCAGGTCGTCTAGGTATGCTATGACAGCTATACCCTGAGCCCTTAATCTGGCCAGAGGAGGAGCCAAGATCTTTGTGAACACTCGAGGTGCAGTGGCTATCCCAAAGGCAGAGCCATAAACTGGAAATGGCGCCCTCCTACCTCGAAGCGCAGAAACTTCTGATGAGCAGGAAAAATGGGCACATGCAGATATGCATCTCTGATGTCTATTGATGCCAGAAATTCTCCTCCCTGCAGGGTGGGAACTACTGTTCGAATTGATTCCATGCGGAAGAATTGAATCCTTAGGAATCGGTTCAGATCCCTTAAGTCCAAAATGGGCCTGACATCCCCATTTGGCTTTTGGACCGTAAAAAGGTTGGAATAGAAGCCCAATCCCTGGTCCTTTGCGGGAACTATCATAATGACCTCCTGCGACAAAAGTCGCTCTAACGCTAGAAGGAGCTACTGCTTCTTCTCTGGGTCTCTGGGAACATTTGATCTGAGGAACCGAGGAGAAGGGAATTCCTGAAACTCCAGCTTGTACCCTAAGGTTACCGTGGAGACTACCCATCTGTCCTGGAAGTCCTCCTGCCAGAGCTCTGAGAATTGTCGCAGTCTTCCCCCCACTCGAGTGAGCAGGGGCGCCCCCTCATGCAGAGGTCTTAGTGTTTTGCCTAGTAGGCTTCTTTCCCCAGGACTTCTTTTGTCCCTGGGGTTGACTCTTGTCTCTGGACCCCGATGGAGGCGGCCGTCGAGACTGCCTGGAGGCTGAAGCCCCCGGCGCTGGGGAAAGAGTCAGTTTGAAAGAGGGACGCTTACTCTTCTTCTTGACAGGTAAGAGAGTGCTTTTCCCACAAGAGATTCTCTTGATATAGTTATCCAAGTCCTCTCCAAACAACCTTGCACCACGAAATGGAAACCCAGCCAGTAGCTTCTTACATGGTGCTTCGGCTGACCAATTTTTCAACCATAGGATTCTACGTATATGCACCAACCCCAGTGAAAGACGGGAGGTTTGCACGATAGAATCTCTAATGGCGTCAACCACAAAGCATAAGGCCGCTGGAAGGTTAGCAAACCCCTGGGCCTGCTGTTCAGGTAATACTTTGATGACCTGCTTAACATGGTCTCTTAAGTATTGACAGACTCCAATCGCTGCTATTGCAGGTTGGGCCACTGATCCTGCTAAGGAGAAAACATCCTTCAATAGGGATTCCATCCTTTTATCTACAGGATCCCTGAGCATCTGAGCATTGTCTACAGGACAAGTCAGGCTATTATTTATTGAGGAAATGGCGGCATCAATAGCCGGAATTCCCCACATTTTAATAAACTTTTCTTCCATCGGATAAAGTGTTGAAAACTTTCTCGGCGGAAAAAAACGTTTGTCTGGGTGATCCCACTCAGAATAAATAAGCTTTTCAAGTAAAGTATGAACAGGAAAAGCATGTGCTGCTTGGAAAGGTTTCAGTGACCCCAAAGCAGAAGAGGATTCTTTAGCAGTTTCAGGTATGGGCAACTTAAATGTGGAGCGGACCAATCCAGTGAGGATCTGCACTAAGACTTTCTCCTCTTGGGAAGTCGCAGAGGGTCCCTCTCCACCTGAATCCTCCGAAGAGGAATCATCCATCCCATCCCGATCCTCTGAAAGGGATTCATCTCCTTTATCCCAGAGCTCCTCTGTCTGAGGGTCTTGGGGAACAGAGGAAAGCCTAGTGCGTTTTCTTCCACTGAGTGAAGACGTAATCACGGCCATTAATCTTTCCTCTAGACCATTAATGGTTGAGGAAAAAACCTCTTGTGTAATATATACAGGGGCTGAAGTGCCAGAAGCAGGTGTAGCCCCTGACCCCAATGGCTCTCCCTGGCTAGCCGTCCCTGGCCCATCTTTAGGGGGGAAGGATGCTGCCGACAGGGGGCCCTCAGAACCTGAACGAGATTCCCTAGTGTCTCTGGTTCCTGGGGTGCTTGAACCTCTTCTACCCATAGTGCAAAGCAACAAGGTGTGAGGTATACAAATGAACACTGTCCGCTGAGCGATGTAGTCTGGCTAAAAGCCTTGCTACCCAATGCTCAGTCTGGTGTTACTTCAGTAAATGCTGCCTAGGAGAATGCCTGTGTCCCACCTTACATGCGACCGTCAGCTCTGTGTCTCTCAGAAGGCTGAGTGCACCTGTACAGAGTGCCTTTAATAGCCTGCAGCTGGCCTGAGTGGGAGTCTAAACACTCTGTGCTGACATCCCGCCCCCTCCTCTACCGCCCCCCCCCCTCGAGTTTTGAAAAAAACGAGCGCTTCCCACACTGCCGACTCTCCTGTCATGCTCTGGAGAAAAGGCTGGGGATGGGGGGGGGGAGGAGGGAGACTGGTAACAAGATTTGCCTGAACGGCTATCTTCAGAGATGGTGGCCATTAGGCCAAAGAGCCCGGGTGGTATAACCACTTTCTAGACCCCTGTGGCCCCCCTCTAGCCTGGGGGGGAACATTCAAACATGAGAAATCCTCCCATCCACCTTACCTGCTTGCAGCCTGCTTGATACGCTGGGACATACACAGTGATTACAACACCTGAGACAGACATTCAGCATGTGTAGGTTTGTGCTCTTGGCAGCCCCCGGTGGTCACAATAGGCATAGCATGCATTTACCTTAAAGGAGAAAAGCCACTAGAACTCAAAAATTCTGTGGAATCTCCTCTTACCTTATCCAGCCGCAGGGTGCTGTTTACACAGACCCAATCTTCACCTCTCACGGTGGGCTCCATTTGAAAAAACCGTCAGAGACTGGGGCCCCCATCAGTAGGGGGATCCAACAGTTCTGGGACCGTAAAGCACCTCGCCAGAAATTAGGAAGTTTAAAGCCATTTTCTGATCTGCGGGGTCCAGCTCTCTAAAAAGAGAAGCATTACGGGTAAAACCTCGTTTCTTCGGACACGAGGCCCGGGTACCATTCAATTCGGCCATGAAAAGACACTTTGAATGGATCCGGTTCGCCTGGCTTGCCCCAGTATAGGATCTTAGGATATTCCCTTTGGAGCTCAGCACAGGACATCTTTACACGTCCATCACCTAAGACACTGGCGTAAAAACTGAGGTATCCCTGCAAGGGGGAGGGATTATATAGGGGGTTGAACTTCCTGATAGGGTGTGCCAGTGTCCAATCACCAGTGATACCTATATAACCCATCAGTAATTACTGTGGCTCTGTGTCCCGTGATGTTCGAGAAAGAAAGGGTGTCTTTCTCCCTCTATCCATCGAGTTTTTGCACCCATAGGGACTTTAATTTTTTGATTATACGGACTCAATTGTTGTGATCACTGTACTCTTATTCACCTTCATGCATGTGATTTATATCTTTCAGGTATTGAATATTTTTTACTATTTTGCGCACGTTTAATTATCACAATTATTTTACTTATGTTTAATCAACACTTAGTTGGTTGTACTCATCGTGATCACGTTCATTTATTAGCAGCGCAGCCTATTATTTGTACAATTGCATATAAATAATCTTTCTTTATATATTTAGGACAAAATGTATTCTGCTCCATTTCTTTGGTGAAAATAACCCAAATTGGTGTATATTATTTAGTTTGTAGGAAAGTCATAGATGTATAGTCATTATGTTTCTTTTGTGCTCACCAAAAGGGATGAGCCGAACACCCCCTGGTTCGGTTCGCACCAGAACCTGCGAACGGACCGAAAATTTGCACAAACATTACAACCCCATTGACGTCTATTTGACTCGAACATTCAAAATCAAAAGTGCTCATTTTAAAGGCTAATTTGCATGGTATTGTTCTAAAAAGGGTTTGGGGACCCGGGTCCTACCCCAGGGGACATGTATCAATGCAAAAAAGTTTTAAAACAGGCCGTTTTTTTGGGAGCAGTGATTTTAATGATGCTTAAAGTAAAAAAAAGTGAAATATTCCTTTAAATATCTTACCTGGGGGGTGTCTATAGTATGCTTGTAAAGTGGCGCATGTTTCCCGTGCTTAGAACAGTCATTGCACCAAATGTCATTTTTAAAGGAATAAAAGTCATTTAAAACTGCTTGCGGCTTTAATGTAATGTCCGGTCCTGGCAATATGGATGAAAATCAGTGAGACAAACGGCATGGGTACCCCCCAGTCCATTACCAGGCCCTTTGGGTCTTGTATGGATATTAAGGGGAACCCCGCACCCAAATTAAAATAAGGAAAGGTGTGGGGCCACCAGGCCCTATATACTCTGAACAGCAGTATACAGGCGGTGCAAACAAGACAGGGACTGTAGGTTTGTTGTTAAGTAGAATCTGTTTGTTATTTTGAACGGGTACATTTTTAATGTGTTTAGCTCCAGCCAAAAAATCTTTTTTAAGCTTTTTGGAAAACATAGGGAAGGGTTATCACCCCTGTGACATTTGTTTTGCTGTCTTTCCTCCTCTTCAGAAGATTTCACCTCACTTTTGTCCCAATAACAAATGTTTTTTGAAAATTTGGGGTTTTTTGTGGAACAAGGATTGGAAAGCATCAGTGGAAAGGAGAAATGTTTTTCCCATATTATCTCTTACAGGAGAGAATTTCCCTTCCTAGGGGTAGATTTCATCTCACTTCCTGTTGTCTCCTTCCGTTTGCAAGTAGGAGTCGTTTGTAAGTTAGATGTTTGAAAGTAGGGGCCTGCCCTATATACTCTGCAGAAATTTGGGCCTTAGGTGTTGTTGTGGCCACAACACTGTAAGCCCTCACAGGGCCCTGCTGTAAAATATTAGATCAAAAATTGTAATTACATGCCCCTGTTGAACAGGAGCTAAAAAATTAGGCCTTAGGCACTGGTGCTGGTGCCACAACACTGCAACCCCTCACAGACACTCTAGTTGGAACGCAGGAACGAGCCCTGCTGCAAAGTATTGCATCAAAAATTGTAATTACATGCCCCTGTTAAACAGGGGCTGAAAAATTGTGCCTTAGGTACTGGTGGTGGCGCCCAGAACCAAAAATGTTCTTACAAGCTATCAGCGTGATCATTGAGGAGGAAGAGGATAATTAATCAGGGATAGTCACTCAGCATCAGCATAGGCAGTCTTTGAAGGGATCTGAGATTTTAAAAAAAATTATTCGGTTACATCAGCATCAGGTGCTTGGTAGCTGGTGGTGATCCAAGACTGATTCATTTTTATGAAGGTCAGTCGATCGACCGAGTCGGTGGACAGACGCACCCTGTGATCGGTTACCACGCCTCCAGCAGCACTGAATGTGCGTTCCGAAAGAACGCTGGATGCAGGACAGGCCAGTAGCTCAATTGCATACTGTGCAAGCTCTGGCCAGTGATCCATCCTCAAGACCCAGTAACCCATAGGATTTTCAGTGGGAAAGGAGTCCAAATCTGATCTTGCCCCTAGGTATTCCTGCACCATGTAAAACAGACGCTGGCCATGGTTGCTGGAACCGATCATACCTTGGGGCTGCGGACCAAAAAATTGTCTGAACGCATCGGTCAGACGGCCACCTTCTCCACCGCTCCTTCTTTGACTGACCGAAGCCTCAGCAACACGTTGTCCAGAAACAGGAGTTTGTAACCTCCCAGTCTCTGGGAACGCATTGCACAGACCTTTCTGCAAGGCCTCCCGAAGATGTTTCATCCTCTGCTCCCTCTGCGATGGCAAGATAAGGTCCGCAACCTTACCCTTGTAACGTGGATCAAGGAGGGTTGCCAGTCAGTATTGGTCCTTCTCCTTGATACCACGAATACGAGGATCCTTACGCAGGCTTTGCAGGATCAGGGAGGCCATGCAGCGTAGGTTTGCTGAGGCATTCGGTCCGGAGTCCTCTGGGTCACTAAGGGCGACATGGTCCGCAGCCACCTCCTCCCAGCCACGTACAAGTCCATGTGTTTCTTGGGACTGATCCCTTAAAGACTGCTGCTGATGCTGAGTGCCAGGCTCCACCTCCATACTGACACAATCTTCCTCCTCCTCCTCCTGCTAGTCCTCTTCCTGTGTGATCGGCGGGCACGCAGGAACACTGTCTGGATAAAGGGGGCCTTGAGAGCTAAGGAAGTCCTCCTCTTCCTGCCTCTGTTCTGCCTCAAGCTCCCTGTCCATTATTCCACGCAGCGTGTGCTCCAACAGGTGGACAAGGGGGACAGTGTCACTAATGCATGCACTGTCACTGCTCACCATCCTCGTGGCCTCCTCAAATGGTGACAGGACAGTGCATGCATCCCTGATCATGGCCCACTGGCGTGGGGAAAAAAAAACAAGCTCCCCTGACCCTGTCCTGGTGCCATAGCTCGCACAGGTACTCATTGATGGCCCTCTGCTGCGTGTGCAGCCGCTGCAGTATGGCCAACGTTGAGTTCCACCTGGTGAGCATGACACAGATTAGGCGGTTCTTGGGCAGGTTAAACTCCTTTTGGAGGTCCGTCAGCCGAGCACTGGCATTATATGACCGGCGGAAATGCACACAGACTTTCCTGGCCTGCCTCAGGACATCCTGTAAGCCCGGGTACCTGCCCAAGAACCGCTGCACCACCAAGTTAAGGACGTGAGCCAAACAGGGCACATGGGTCATCTGTCCCTGTCGGAGGGCAGAGAGGAGGTTGGTGCCATTGTCGCAAACCACCATTCCTGCCTTAAGTTGGCGTGGTGTCAACCGCCTCTGAACCTGCCCCTGCAGAGCTGACAGAACCTCTGCCCCAGTGTGGCTCCTGTCCCCCAAGCACACCAGCTCAAGCACCGCATGGCATCTTTTGGCCTGCGTACTTGCGTAGCCCCTTGAACGACTACAGAGCACCGCTGGTTCCGAGGACAAAGCACAGGAAGAGGCCATGGAGGAAGAAGAAGAGGAGGGGGTGGAGGAGAGAGGTGTGTCACAATCATTAGCATTGTGGAGGCATGGTGGCGGAACAACCTCCAACACTACTGCACCTTGTCCTGCATCCTTCTCAGCTACCAGCAGAATCACCCAATGCGCCGTGAAACTTAGGTAACATCCCTGTCCATGCCTGCTGGACCATGAGTCAGCGGTATTATGCACCTTACCGCTGACCGCCCTGTCCAGCGAGGCATGGACATTGCCTTCCACATGCCGGTAGAGAGCCGGAATCGCCTTCCGTGAGAAAAAGTGGCGTTTGGGTACCTGTCACTGAGGAACTGCACATTCCACAAACTCACGGAAGGGGGTAGGGTCTACCAACTGAAAAGGCAGCAGTTGAAGTGCTAGCAATTTTGCCAAGCTAGCATTCAACCGCTGGGCATGTGGATGGCTGGGAGCAAACTTCTTTCGGCGGTGCAGCAGCTGGGGCAGGGAAATTTGCCTGGTACAATCTGACGTCGGTGTACCAAAAGCAGATTGCCCACAAGTACTTGGCTGTGACACACCTAATTCTACACCTTCATTCCTCTCAGTGCAGGTCTCAGAGAGGACTGAAGGTCTAGTGGGGTTGGAAATCTCAGCTGATGAGGAGCAAGGAGAGGTCCGCTTTGTTCTTTGGTGTGGGTCTTTTAGATACGCTTGCCAACGAACTGCATGGCAAGTCAACATATGTCTGGTCAAGCATGTGGTACCCAAGCGGGAGATGTTTTGGCCACACGAGATACGCTTGAGACATATGTTGCAAATAGCAGCGGTGCGATCTGATGCACTCGTCTCAAAAAAGGCCCACACCAAAGAACTTTTTGAATAACAGGCAGAGGCTGCAGCGCCCTGCACATGTGGAGCTTTGGGGTGTGATGCAGTCAATGTGCTGCCCTTAGGCTGGCCCCTGGAGGGCATCCTGCCTCGTTGGTGATGTGCCACCTCCTCCTCCTCCTCCTCTTCTCTCCTATCAGGCACCCACGTTGAGTCAGTGACCTCATCATCCCCTCCCTCCTCATCACTGGAGCAAACCTGGCAGTATGCTGCAGCAGGGGGAGCATGACTGCCAGATTGCTGTCCTTCTTGGGCACCCCCTCTGTCCGTGCTCATGTTACTGCCTTCATCAAGCTCAGTATCATCAGAGCCTTCCAAACGCTGGGCATCCTCCTGGAGCATGTACCCAACACTGTGGTCAAACAGTTCGAGGGACTCCTCAGGAGGACATGGTGGGGCTAGGGAAGGAGTCACTGATGACATTGAGCTGAGGGAAGAGGCCGCTGCTTTGCCAGACAAAGTACCCTGGGCATGGGTGAGAGAGGATGAGGAGGATGAGGACAGCTTGGTCATCCACTCAACCAAGTCTTCCGCATGTTGCGGCTCAACACGGCCAGCTGCCGAAAAAAAGGCCAAGCGTGTCCCACGGCCACGTGCTGATGAGGATGCACCGTCTCCACGACCAGCACTAGACACAGAGCCTGCTTGCCCTCTCTTATTGGCTTGTGACTGTCTGCCTCTCCTTCTTGGCCTTCCAGACATACTAATGGCCTGTAGCTGCACTAAGCTGGGATATATATATATATATATATATATATATATTTACTGATACTGCAGCTAGCAAAATCAACTGCCTGCCTGTAGTATGAGAACACCACCAACCTTCTACAGGTAGCTTTAGCTGAACACTGTGAGGTGGACGCACCCCACTAACTTGTAGGTTTAGCTGAACACTGTGAGCAGGACGCACCCCACTAACTTGTAGGTTTAGCAGAACACTGTGAGCAGGATGCACTGCACTAACTGTAAATAGTCTAGCTGCCTGACTGTGGTAATAATAGGATCGAAAGAACACCAGTAATTTTCTTCAGGTAGCTGTATATACTGTAACAAGACAAGCCTGCCTGTCAGTAAGAAGATAACAGGAACGGATCTAGTTGAACACTGTGAGCAGGACGCATCCCACTAGCTTGTAGGTTTAGCTGAACACTGTGAGCAGGATGCACCCCACTAACTTGTAGTTTTAGCTGAACACTGTGAGCAGGACGCACAGCACTAACTTGTAGTTTTAGCTGAACACTGTGAGCAGGACGCACTGCACTAACTGTAAATAGTCTAGCTGCCTGACTGTGGTACTAATAGGATCAAAAGAACACCAGCAATTTTCTTCAGGTAGCTGTATATACTGTAACAAGACAAGCCTGCCTGTCAGTAAGAAGATAACAGGAACGGATCTTGCTAAACTGAATACAGTGTGTATATATATATATATATATATATATATGAATATATGCAACACCTGGGATGCATATACATACACAATACACTGTAAGTGCAGCTAACTGACTGACTGTTCTGCCTAATCTATCTAACTCAAATCAAATGTCACTGTCTGTCTCTCTCTCTCTCAATGAACGCTGGAACACACACTACACAGGACCGCCGTGCAGGCGGCCTTATATAGTGTGGGGCGTGTACTAAATCCCCTGAGCCATAATTGGCCAAAGCCTCCTTGTCTTTGGCCAATTACGGCTCTCTGTTCAGGCGGCGCTGTGATTGGCCAAGCATGCGGGTCGTAGTGCATGCTTGGCCAATCATCAGCCAGCAATGCACTGCGATGCCGCAGTGAATTATGGGCCGTGATGCGCCACACGAATTTGGCGCGAACGGCCCATATCGTTCGCAATTTGGCGAACGATTGAACAGCTGATGTTCGAGTCGAACATGGGTTCGACTCGAACACGAAGCTCATCCCTATAAAGCAATACGGGACACTGTGTACAACCCCAGGGGTAACACTACAATCATACTTCCTGTGTGGCAATATGGAGAAAATGCCCACACTGTGATGTAGCATGCCTCTTGGTGAGTCCCACAGTCCTCATAGATTAAAAATAAAGTGCTCACTCTACATGTTTCGTGACCTGTTGTCATTTCTTCAGGAGCTTTGTTAATTCTATCTAGAGAGATATATATCCAGAATTAAAATACAATACACCTTTAACATGGTAATACAGATATGTACATGAACTCACCAAAAACATATGGTGCTTTAAGCACCATATGTTTTTACTGAGTTCATGTACATACGTGTACGTGTACATATGTGAGTTAGTAAAATTTTATACTTTTATATACATGCCTATAAAGTCCATTTTTCCTCCTATTTAGCATCATGGTTAAGGACGTGGGCAGCCAGCTTCCCGGGCCAATGTTTAACAACCAGCTACCGTATTTATCAGCATATAACACACGCCGGCGTATAACAAGCACCCCAAGTTTAGGAGGGAATTATAAGGAAAAAAAAGTTTTAAGGAAAAAACTTACATTTAAATGCCCATCAATGCAGCCTTGCACAGCGTCCATCTGCATGCTTGTCCAGTGTCATTTGCAGCCTTGCAGTCAGCAGCCTTGATGTCATTTGCAGCCTTGCAGTCAGCAGCCTTATGCCGCGTACACACAGTCGGACTTTTCCTCTACAAAAGTCCGACGGACGCCGACGGACTAAAGCTGGCTGACAATCCGATCGTGTGTGGGCTTCCCCGGACTTTCAGCGGACTTTCACAGCCTCAAATCTGACGGACTTTAGATTTGAAACATGCTTCAAATCTTTACGTCGTAACTACGCCGGACCCAGAAATCCACTCGTCTGTGTGCTAGTCCGATGGGTAAAAACCCACGCTAGGGCAGCTATTGGCTACTGGCTATCAACTTCCTTATTTTAGTCCGGTGTACGTCATCACATACGAATCCGTCGGACTTTTGTGTGATCGTATGTAGGCAAGTCCACTCGTAAGAAAGTCTGCCGCAAGTCTGCCAAAAGTCCGACAGACTTTCGACAGACTTTTGTCGGACAGGCCGTCGGACTTTTGTAGACGAAAAGTCCGACCGTGTGTACGCGGCATTAGTGTCATTTGCAGCCTTGCAGCTTTGTCAGTGCTGATCTGCAGCTTTCTGTGTCCATTTTCAGCCTTGCTCAGGCTGCAGTTAAACTGCAGTGACTTTTCATTGTCACTGCAGTTTGAAAATGGCTCCCCTGCGATCCTGAGCTTCAAAATCGCCGACCGCGATTTGAAAATGGCGTCGCCGAAATATACAGAGCCAGTCCTCGGCTCTTCTCGGCGACTCTCGTTCACTTTCGGCTCCACTCGTAGTCCCGCCCGGGATGGGTGTGACTGTTAGCGGAGCTATCCGAACCTATCCGGCGCCATTTTCAAATCACGGTCGGCGATTATGAAGCTCAGGATCGCAGGGGATCGGCGTATAACACGCACCCGCAATTTTCCCCTGATAAATACGGTATTTCTTCACACAGAATTTGAATCAGTCAATCGTTTTTCGACCAATCCAAATTCTAATCATTCTAAAAAGTTGGAATTCGTTAGAAAATTAATAAAGTCAATTTTTATGAAAACAAAATTAAATTTCATGTAAACAAATTCTGAAACCAAACTAAACTAATTCCATCTGAAAACAAAATTAGTAACATAACGAATCTATGCAAAATTATTATTTTCCATTCTGCACATGTCTATTATTTAGTAAGAAGCATTGTGGATATTTTGAAGTTGTAATTTTGTGCCACAAGTTTATGTAAAATGAAGAAACTAAATAAAATTGTATTTGATTTCACAAGGTTGTCATTTCAACAAGTTTTTTCTCACACACAGCATAAACAATTACACCTCAAAACACATTCTTCTTCTTCTACTCCCCTTGAGTATGGTGATACCAAATGTGTGAAACTTTCAAGCTGATGCATAGAGGGGACCAAACTCCAAGGAGTATCCTCAGGGTTTAAAGTGGGACTCCTGTCAAAAATAAAAAAAAACTCCCCTTTATTTATTTAAACAATATAATAAACTTTTATATTAACCATTTCTCAGATTGCTGAATGCCTGATTGGAAACAATTTTCCAGTCCAGACATTCAGCAATCCTCCTCTCTTCCACTGACAACATCTGCTCACTGCAGCCAAATGTGTCTACAGACAGGTACTTCCTCATTCCATTGTTGGTGTTTGTTCTCTCAGCCCTGCTCCATCCCTCCCCCATTCTTGACCTCACATGCTGTCTCCTGAATGAGGAAACATAAGTGTTCTGGTTCATGAGAGAGCTTCGACAGGGAAAGTAACTCCTCCAATCATCATAGCCTTGATTTTGCTCGTGGAGTGAATGAGAGCCGAAAGCGAGACACCCCCACCGGCAGCTCTCAGGCTCAGAAGGAAGGAGGATTGTTCATAGGACAGGCAATAAACAACTGCATGGGATTATTTTGGTGCTAGGGTCAGGGCAGCCATCCATAAATTTTGGGGCCCCTTACAAAAGCTTTAGACCTGGGCCTGTGGGCTTGACCATGAAACCTTTCCCAGGGCCCGCCCAATGGTGGACGCTAAATCTGCCCACTGGCCATCCCACCGAGTCCTTCAGTGCACCCACTTTTACAACCTAATACAGTATATGAACATGAAAAGTGTATTCCAAGTCATCAGTGCTTTCAAGATTTATATTTTTACCAAAAAATATGAAGCCTGTCACCACAACAAGGTAGACTCTTTTGAGCAGAACCCTACAATAACACTAACTGCACTACCAGGGGCGGACTGACCATTGAGCCACTTGGGCACTGCCCAGGAGCCCTGGGCCACTAGGGGGCCCCATCAGAGTTGCCAGCCTCAGTAAAACCAAGGACAGTATGTATAAATCTGTTTTTTTTACATCTGTCTGTATACTGTGTGTACATGTATGTGTATACTGTGTGTGTGTATACTGTGTGGCCCCATAATCTCCTATTGCCCGGGAGCCCCATGAGTTATCAGTCCGCCCCTTTGCACTACCCTTTCAATGTCCCCAATCTATCTTCCCTTAGCAGGTCTAAAGAAAATGTAAAAATTCCAAAACAAGAAGACAAGAGAGCCCAATCCAACAAAGAGACAGTCACAGCACAGGTCCACATTCAGCAACATTGTCAATCAATTTACCATTGTGATGTCTAACAACTTGTTTTTAAATCTTTTCACAGTGAGCACCGAGCAGTCTTGCAGGCTACACACAGCATAGCTCATAAAAAAATGGGTAGGGGACCAGGGGACGGGGGAGGGGTATACGGTATGGAGTTACCGATAGGAAGAGTGGTTACTGTAGCAATTATTGGTCAGTACAATGTAGGTGAAGTAAAAGGTAACAATTTATTATATGATGATAAAACACCTGAGTAAGGTGGACATACAATTAGATATTTGATGCACTTGATTGCAGAATACAATACCATCTCTAATGAGGTGGCATGAAGGGACCTAACGAACACAACAGACAAGACACACACAGAACATATAACGGCATAGACACTGTCCGGACTGGTTATATGCTGCTCGGTGGCCAGGCGATCAAATTGGGTAACAACATATGAGTGTGTTTCCAAATGGAAAATTTAGTGGGACGCGCTACCGAGAAGCATATACATGGGGCGGAGAGAGGGGGCAGAAAGGGGAGAGACCCGGGCCCAGGGATAGGGATTAGGAAGTTGACTGGACTGGTCCTGGCACTTCAAGGTACTCATAAGATGGTAGCCAAACTTAATCCTAAATAAGGTAGAGCTGTTGGTCTAAGTACAGTATAGTTCACTTGTACAATGTAAGCGGTGATGATCGGCCGTGTGAGCAGTAGAGCTGATAAAGCACAGTATTCAGTAAACATCAAGACTATTCATAAGGTGCAGGCAGTATTTAGCAGGGACACCAATGGCCATATGATACTTGTAGAGCTTAAACATGTATAGGAAGCTGTACAGGGTCCTCAGCTTATTAGTGAGTCAGTGGTGCTCATACCTTAGCTTCCTTGGGGATTCCTGGCGGTTGTTACACGGGTCATGCTGGAGGTAGCTTACAGAGTCCGGAAGATTGAGAGGCCGGTAAATATGACTCCTGCTGTAATCCTCCGTAGGGAGTAGCTGATCGGGTCCTAAGGATGGAAGCCCTTGCTTGATGCTAGCAGCCCGAGTGGCTTCAGGTGCCGTCAAATAGTGCAATGGGCTACCTGGTGTATCACCACTGCGCGGCTTCCTCCTCTCCGTCTGTTCAGTAGACAGCGCTGATGCCGGTGATGACGTCAACGCGTTTCGCTGTTGCGTGGTAGCGTAGCTTCTTCCTGGACGTTTGATTGGAGAAGCCAGCACACACCTTTTTATTTTGGCGAACTGGCTTCTATGTAGCCAATCGGCTCTGTGATTGGTTTTAATTAGATTGTTACTTGGTACGAAATAACATGGGCTGTGTGATTCGTTCATTTCCCTGCATATGCAGCGTTGTTGTTGTACCGAGAAGATTTTACAGACGATATCGTCAGTTGTGGGGGCTTATAGCAATTATGCATCACAAAAGTGCAGTAATGAGTATGGAAAGATGCAGCGATATACAGTGCTTTTATGAATGCGTTAAGGTAAGGCAGGGAAAAGACAAGAGGTGAGGACAAGGAGACATACATGGATCACAGTGCATTTAGGGTGTTTCACAAAGTGCATATAAATAAGGTTAGTGTCATTTATGTGGTGGACATAGTGAGACAGACTGGTAATTATCACACAGCATAGCTCTTCCACATGCCTGAGCTACGATTGGTGTGGCACCCAAACCAGCATCTGGCCTTAGATGGTATAACTCCGCCTTCCCCCTGCAGCTAAAACAAAGTAAGCTGCATCGGCTCACTCCATGGCCACCCTGCTTTTGCAATTGCCAGTTCCTACAGCAGCAACCAGCGGCAGACTGGTGCCGCTCGAGGCTGCCTAGCGGCATGTTACTCAATTGGTGTATGCCAGACAGACACAATAGAACAATGGAATACAACCACACCCCAAACAATCCCAGCAAAGAGCCCAACAGCATGAGACAACACACAATATATACAACATTTCAGTGTGGCTGTACAGTGAGTCCAACTCGCACAGATCAGACTGAGATTCTCGGTCACCCTGTGCCACTAATGGACACAGGGTAATTTACACATAGGAGGGGTCAGGGGAGCTGGACAAGGAGTTTCCAAAGCTCTCCAAGGAAAGCTGGATTCCACAAGCCCCCCACCCAAAGTGACTCCCATCACAGCAGGTATAGGGGGAATTGCTTCCAATGGGTTTTATCCCAATTGTAGGTGGTAAGCGATAGACTCCATTCAGGTCTAGGGCTGCTACCTTTCTGATAAGGTGTCAGCGCTGGGCTCAGTCCTTCCTTCTCAAAGCTGGCCGCTCATCTGTCGGCTAATTGCTAGCTCCTTTCTCTCCACAGTGACTCTCCTGTTGGTGATATCCTGTTAATCAGTCCTGCCTACTTAAGCCGTCCAGCCCATATTATCTCTGCCTTTGCCTTGGTCACATCTCTAGAGATGCTCTCCTGTGTTCCTGTTAAATACTTTCTTGGCTGAAATTCCCCTGGAGTTTTGAAATACTTTGATTACCTGTATTGCTGTCTTATAGGTGAGTTATTTTGCTCCCTGGCATACCCCATAGTCATCCCTACATCTCTATCCCCTGACTCTTCCATCCTCCCTTCCCCTCTCCTTCCTTTCCCTTTTTTCCTCTTCCCTTTTCCCTTTTCCCCCTCCCCCTTCTTTTTTTACCATTTTCTCTTCCCCCTCTTCCTTTCCCCTCCCCCCTGTTCCAACCCCCCTTTTTTCCCTTTCTTCCCTTCCCCTCCCACCCCCTCTTTCCTACCTTATTATCCATCCGGGTTGCCTTTTCCCTTCCTTCCCCCCCTCCTCCTCCCCCCTTATTTCTCCTTTACTCACTCATCTTCCTCCATCCATTTCCCATTTCACTCTTCTTTCCCCCTTGTTCTCCCTTTTCCTTCCCCTGTTCCCCTTCTCCTCTCACTTTACCCCCTTCCTCTTCTCCTTCTCCCTCCCTTACAACACCCCCCTTTTTCCCCTCCCCCTTCATTTTTTACCCTTTTCTCTTCCCCCTTATCCTTCCCTCTCCCTCCTTTTTTCCCCCTTTCTTCCCTATTTCCCACCCCTCTTTCCTACCTTATTATCCATCTGGTTTGCCTTTTCCCCTCCCCTCTTATTTCTCCTTCATTCACTCCTCTTCCTCCATCCATTTTCCATTTCACTCTTCTTTCCCTCTTGTCCTCCCTTTTCCTTACCCTTTTTCCCTTCTTCCCTCACTTTACCCCCCTTCCCTCTTCTTCCTCCCTTACAACACCACCCTCCCCCTCCCCTTCCCCCCTTTCTCTCCTTTCCTCCCCCTTCTGCCCCCCCCCCCTTTTTTCCTTCCTTTTCCCTTCTCATTCTTGCCAACTGTGGAGTGACTATGTATGATATGCTCTCCCATCATTATTTTTCCCTTTCATCTAGAACAATTTTCCGCATAATCCCCCTTGTCTGATGGGGCCTTTTTCGAGCCGCCTGGTTCCACACTTGACCATTGACCCGTCAGGTGAGCAACTTGCTCTTTTTATGTTTTGTTTTTTTTTGAACCATAACTGTATACGTTTTTCAATTGCTTTATTCAACTATTTGTCTAATAGATTATTCCTCCTGAGGAAGTGTATGTACCGCAAAACTAGTAGAGGAAATGTCAATCTTTGAGACACACTTCATCAACAGATACCTCTTGGGAGAACCCTGAGTATTTGTTTATTGATTATTTCAATAAATTGAATTTTGTATGTTGTTATTTTTATATGTAATAGATAACTAATTTTATATATTAACTATGTTGTTGTTTATCAGTACAGAGATAGTCCACCTTAACCATTTGGGTGGGAATAATTTGTATCGTCAGCCTCAGCAATTGCCCTACTCCCCCACCCTCCCTTGTTTCACAATACAGTAAGACATGTGCTTCCAGAAGGTAGCCAAGGTCCAGTGCACCTCTTCATTGTCCTCCCTGCCAGAGGAGTACCGCAATTTTAGCGATGTCTTTGACAAAGGTCAAGCCGGTAGTTTGCCTCCACACCGGTCATATGATTGCACAATTGACCTTAAACCTGGTGCCATGCCCCCTTGTGGCTGGGTTTACCCTTTGTCGGTCTTGGAGGATAGGGCCATGGAGGAGTATGTTGCAGATGCATTTTCTTTAGGTTTCATCCGCAAATCCTCATCTCCTACTAATGCTGGTTTCTTCTTTGTGAAGAAGAAGAGTGGTGAACTGAGACCTTGTATTGATTATAGGGGTCTCAATCGTTTCACAATCAAGAATGCCTATCCGATTACATTGATTACGGAGTTATTTGACCGCCTCAAGGGAGCAACGGTTTTCACAAAGCTTGATTTGAGAGGGGCATAGCATCTTGTGAGGATTTAGGAGGGCGATGAGTGGAAAACTGCATTTAATACTAGAACAGGCCATTATGAGTCTCTCGCAATGCCTTTTGGCCTTTGTAACGCCCCAACAGTTTTCCAGGAATTTATTAATGATGTCCTTCGAGATTTGTTGCAGTTATGTATGGTGGTTTATCTCGATGATATCCTCATATTTTCCAAGTCCCTTGAGAGCCACCACACAGATGTCTGTCGTGTGCTTCAGATTGTATTCAGAAAAGAGAGAACAATTTGTTTTGTAAATTGGAGAAGTGCGAATTCCATCATGAACAGGTTACATTCCTGGGTTATGTCATTTCCACTGCTGGTTTTTTAATGGACCCAGAGAAACTTTCAGCAGTCCTACAGTGGCCCTGACCCGTGGATTTTACGTCCTCTGCAGCATTTTCTTGGCTTTGCCAACTATTATTGGAAGTTTATTTGTAACTTCTCGTCTCTGGTCAAGCCCCTGACTGATATGACCAGAAAGGATGGTAACCCACAGAGTTGATCTCCGGAATCCATTAAGACCTTTGAGAGTCTCAAGGCTGCCTTTGTTACTGCTCCTGAGTTGGAACATCCTGATCCTACGTTACCTTTTATCCTTGAGGTTGTTGCTTCTGAGACTGGAGTTGCCGTTCTTCTGTGTCAACGTCCTATCTCTGAGAGCGCTATGCATCCTTGTGGCTACTTTTCCAAGAAATTGTCACCTGCGGAGTGCAAATACGAGATTGGTGACAGAGAGCCGTTGGCGATCATTTTAGCCCTGAAATAATGGAGAAATCTCCGCGAAGGTACCACTGTGCCAGTTCTTATCCTTATTGACCATAGGAATCTCCACATTCTTGTCTGAGGCTAAAGGCCTCTCTCCCAGAAGGGCGCAATGGGCTCTTTTCTTGTCTAGTTTCAATTACATTGTCTCATTCTTACTCGGTACTAAGAATGTAAGGGCTGACGTTTTGTCATGACAATTTTCCTCCACTTTCAAGATGGAGTCAGTTCCAGTTCCTGTGATTCCTCCTGATTGTATTCTAGCTACGGTTCGCACCAGTCTCACTTCTCCTTTGGGTGACAAAATTCTTGACACTCAGATCCATGCTCCTCCTGAGTAGGGAAGAGCCGAACACCCCCCCGGTTCGGTTTGAAGCAGAACATGCGAACAGGCAAAAAATTTGTTGGAGCGCATGAACACCGTTAAAGTCAATGGGGCACGAACGTGAAAAATCAAAAGTGCTAATTTTAAGGGTTAATATGCAAGTTACTGTCATAAAAAGTGTTTGGGGACCCGGGTCCTGCCCCAGAGGACATGTATCAGTGCAAAAATAAGTTTTAAAAACGGCCATTTTTTCGGGAGCAGTGATTTTAATAATGCTTAAAGTGAAACAATAAAAGGGAAATACTCCTTTAAATTTCGTACCTGGGGGGTTTCTATAGTATGTCTGTAAAGTGGCACATTTTTCCCGTGTTTAGAACAGTCCCTGCACAAAATGACATTTCTAAAGGAAAAAAAAGTCATTTAAAAGTAATAGCGGCTATAGTGAATTGTCGGGTCTCGGCAATACAGATAAAAGTCATTGAAAAAAATGGCATGGGATCCCCCCAGTCCATTACAAGGACCTTTGGGTCTGTTATGGATATTAAGGGGAACCCTGCACCAATTTTTTTTTTAAATGGCATAGGGGTCTCCCTCAAAATCCATACCAGACCCCTCAGGTCTGGTATGGATTTTAAGGGGAATCTCATGCCTAAATTTTAAAAAATGGCATGGGGGTCCCCCCAAAAATTCATACCAGACCCTTATCTGAGAACGCAACATGACAGGCCGCAGGAAAAGAGGGGGGACAAGAGAGCCCCCCCTCCTGAACCATACCAGGCCACATACCCTTTACATGGGGAGGGTGCTTTGGGGTAGCCCCCAAAGCACCTTGTCCCCATGTTGATGGGGACAAGGGCCTCATCCCCACAACCCTTGCCCGGTGGTTTTGGGGGTCTAACAAGGGGACCCCCAGATCCCGCCCCCCCTGTTTGAAATGGTAACAGGTACATTGTACAAAAAAGTGTTGAAATTAAAAAAAAAAAACACAAGACACACTTTAGGACAAGTCCTTTATTAAAAAATAAATAAAAATGTCCCACAAAGTCCATTCATCTTCTTCTCTTTTTTTAAATGTTGGCACGGGGTTCCCCTTATAATCCATACCAGACCTTAAGGGTCTAGTATGGATTTTGAGGGGGATCCCTACGCCTTTTTAAAAAAAAAATTGGCGCAGGATTCCCCGCAATATCCATACCAGACCTGAAGGGCCTGGTATGGAATTTGGGGGGACCCCCACGCAATTTTTTTTAAACTTTTGGTTGGGGGTTCCCCTTAATATTTATACCAGACCCAAAGGGCCTGGTAATGGACTGGGGGGATCCCATGCCATTTTTTTCAATGACTTTTATCTGTATTGCCGAGACCTGACAATTCATTATAGCCGCTATTACTTTTAAATGACTTTTTTTCCTTTAGAAATGTCATTTTGTGCAGGGACTGTTCTAAACATGGGGAAAAAGCGCCACTTTACAGGCATACTATAGAAACCCCCCAGGTTCGAAATTTAAAGGAATATTTCACTTTCATTGTTTCACTTTAAGCATTATTAAAATCACTGCTCCCGAAAAAACGTCCGTTTTTAAAACTTTTTTTTGCATTGATACATTGGACCCGGGTACTCAAAAACTTTTTATGACAATAACTTGCATATAAGCCTTTAAAATTAGCACTTTTGATTTCTCCAAAAGACTTTTAAAGGGTGTTTCGTGACTTTCCAATTTGCTGCGAACACCCCAAATGGTTCGCTATTCGTCAAACACCCGATCGGTCTTATCCCTACACCTGGGAAACCTTGTGACCGCTGGTTTATCCCAGAGAGTCTCCGTACTGCCGTGCTCCAGACTTATTATTCTCCCAAGGCTGCTGGCCACCCTGAGAAGAATCCACTCTTTTGGGCCATTTCCCAACAATTCTGGTGGCCTAGTCTACATGCTAATGTAACCACCTTCATAGCTGCCTGTTCCGGGTGTGCGACTCCATGACACCTTCCACAATCAAACATTATAAAAAAAAACAGAGGTACCCCCGAAGTTATAGAACCCTCCCTGTGTCTGTAAACAGTATATTACAATGAATATTAAATAACTTCATATATATGTAAACATATCACACAAGGAGGGAGTAGTTCATCCCGATGCATTTTGTCTTTGTCAACTTCTTCAAGGGCTTGAAGAGGTGCAGTGATAATGGGTTGCTAGAATAAATATATACATACATACATAAGATATCCACAGACCATTGTTATCAATAGCAATTGTTTTGGCATTTCGTGTGTATATTCATCATGTTAACTTACAGTTAAAAAGTAAAAATTTAGCTCAGGAGGATCCAACAAAAAGTTTAATTTAATGCGGTCAGACACCAAAAGGACCAAGACACCGCAGGCTGGATGGGCCAGGAAAATCCACCAAGGGGCCAACAAAAACCCCAAATAAGGGGGAGCAAATAAGAAAGTGTCACCCCCACTCAGGATATATTCCAAATACTATCAAATAAAAGAGACACAGATATATATATAGATTGCTATATCTCATACACAGCACACAAAACACAAATTTTTTGTGGCTGACAATACAGCCATGGACCATATATAGACATACCCAGCCTAGGTAGTATGTGTAAATGTAATTCCAATGGAGGGCAAAGGGTAAGCAGCTGCATCAAAAGTATATACAATATCTCACAACAGTGAGTACGCCCCTCACATTTTTGTAAATATTTTCTTCTATCTTTTCATGTGACAACACTGAAGAAATGACACTTGTCTACATGTAAAGTAGTGAGTGTACAGCTTGTATAACAGTGTAAATTTGCTGTCCCCTCAAAATAACTCAGCACACAGCCATTAATGTCTAAACAGCTGGCAACAAAAGTCAGTACAGCCCCAAGTGAAAATGTCCAAATTGGGTCCAATTAGCCATTTTCCCTCCCCATTGTCATGTGACTCGTTAGTGTCACAAGGTCTCAGGTGTGAATGGGGAGCAGGTGTGTTAAATTTGGTGTTATCGCTCTCACTCTCTCATACCGGTCATTGGAAGTTCGACATGGCACCTCATGGCAAAGAACTCTCTGAGGATCTGAAAAAAAGAATTGTTGCTCTACATAAAGATGGCCTAGGCTATAAGAAGATTGCCAAGACCCTGAAACGGAGCTTCAAAATTAATAGCACAAAGATGGCAAGCAAAAAAACCCCCATCGGTAAGAGACTGGGTCAGCATAGTAACAGAGATGATATGGAGAGAGATAACAGTGTATAGAAGGAGAAGAAATATCAAAGAATTTAAAAAAATGTGGAAACCCTGGTTGGAAAAGATGGGATATCCTATGTAAAGCATTAAAGAAAGGCTATGGAAGGTTCTGTGGAAATAAATATACAAGGGTATGAGAAAGTAAGACCCAGAATATATGCAAGGAGGGAAGGGATAAAAGGGGGTAGCAAATAAAATAGGGGGACAAAGGGGTTAAATGCTGTGAAATACTTTTAATTTTATCATGTATTAATTTTAATGTGGCTATTATATATATATATATATGTATATATATATATATATATATATATATATATATATATATATATATATATATATATATATATATATATATATATATATATATATATATGTATATATATATATATATATATATATATATATATATATATATATATATATATATATATAATGTATCACAATTTGTAACTGTGAAAAAAATGAATAAAGATTATAAAAAGTGAAAAAAAAAAAATGATGTGTAATTTATGCCCTTTGCAAGCCTGAAGATGCTCTTTGGATTTTGGGACCCTCTATGCAGCTAGGCTGCATAAAAAAGTCTGAAATATTTAGTATTCCCATACTCAGGAGGAACATCAGTGAATGCTTTGGTGTGTAATTCTATGCATTCCTATATTGTGTATGAGAAATATATTATTATTCGGCAGTACAGTGAAGGGTCTACTTTGTAAAAGTGACATTTTGTAGATGTTTCTCCTGTCCTGGCACTTCAGGGCCTCCAGAAATGTGATAAGTAGTCAGGAAATTATATACAACACACTCTGAAATCCTAAAGGTGCTCCTTGGATTTTGGGCCCCTTTATGCATCTAAGCAGCAAAAACATTTCACACATGTGGTATCCCCATACTCAGGGGAAGTAGAAGAATGTGTTTTGGGGTGAAATTGTAAATAACTTATTAAAGTGACAGCTTTGTTAAATAAAATCAAAATTTAATTTACCCTTTTATTTTCCAAAAGAATGTGGCAAAAGATTACAACTTCAAATAAACTCATCATACTCCTTACTAAATAGCTTGCAGTGCCTACTTTCCAAAAATGTGTCATATTTTGGTGATATTTGCACTGTCCTGGAATTTTAGAACCTCAATAAATGAGATAGGCAGTCAGAACATCAGGAATGTTATATTTCATATATATTCACCATAGTCTGTAGACTCTATAACTCTCACACAGAAAACATAATATACAATATATTTTTTTTTTGAGCAAATAAATGCAGCAGAATACAGTTTGGCCTGAATTTACGAAGAATGATTTATTTGTAAAATTTTATAACAGAAACTAAAGGAAATTAAAAAAAAAATGTTCAGTCTTTTTCCATTTATATAGTAAAGAAATAAAAAACAGGCAAATAGATACCAGCAAAAGAAACCTCTATTTCTAAAAACAAAAATTATATAAAATGTGTTTGTGAACATTGTTGCATGACTAATTGTCAAAATCACGGTGCAGAAAATTGAAAAATGGCCCGGACAGTAAAGGAACTTGCTGTCCGGGGGAATATTTCAATTTTTTTTACATAAATGTTAAAATCAGCATTTCTGCTAGAAAATTACTTAGAACCCCCAGACAGTGGATATTTTCTGAGAGCAAAGGCAGTGGAGAAAAAATGTTTATTAAAACACACATTTTCAGGAAAAATAGACTAAAATGAATTTTAGTGCACACAACCACAATAGAATACTCACATTTTTGGTAAAATATAAGAGATTGGGTTGCATTGAGTAAATAGATACCGAACATGACTCAAAATTGCATGAACCTGGGAAATGGTACCAAACTACGGGACCTAAAAGTCTCTACAAGTTATCAGTGTAGAGTAAATAATCAATGATGGACCTGGAATTATTGCTCTCTCTCTGATCTTCATAGCGATACCTCACATGTGTGGTGCAATCATTGTTTACATGAGAGAGCAGACCTACGTGTTTGTTTCTATTTGCATGTATGTGTGAAGAGGGGCTTTTAAACCTTTTTTTAACTATTTGTATGTATTTTAAAATTTTTTTACTGTTTATTTTTTTTTTTATCCACTTAACTTTACTGCTATTACAAGAGGGTTGGGCAGGTGACAGGTTGTCTTTGTCTTTTCCATTAACCCCCATATGTCTCTGCTGCCCTCTAAGGCAGCTAACCAAGCACAGATTGTGGTTGATTAGCTGCTTCCCTGGTTGTAACAGTCAGGGAATGACAGCTCTGAAACTGGAAGAGACGCAATCCTCATCGCTTCTGGCTTCATCACAGAGCCGCATCCATGATCTTGGTATAACCACTTGCTATATATGCATGGTGGTCAGCAAGTGGTTAAGTTAGAGGCAAAAACATTAAAAGCCAAAACTTTATTGAACACTTCTAAACAGTTACAGCAGCAGGTTTTTTTTTATTATTATTAAAAGGTTTAAATGAATAAAAGCTGATAGTTGTAAGTACAACCAGCAGTGTTATTTGGTTTATCCCAACCCATCTATCCTCTTTGATGGACAGCATGGCCTTCTACAGGAAGTGGAAAAAAATGGATCTACTTGCAGAGTCAGGGGGAGAATCAGAAAAACAAAAATGTTAACCTCTCGAGTCCCCATTGTTGTTGTCAGCTGCTGCTGCACACATGTCTGAGGGGTCTGGATCTGGTCTCCACCAACCATTTCCAGCCAGCTGAAAATAATGTGTAGATAAAAAATAGTAAAAAATGTTTTGTATGTACAGCAATGCAGTGTCTTGGATTGTTATAATTTCTACATCAATACAACTGAATATTACATTAACCATTCATACAAACATTTCATGCATCACAATGTATCGTGCAAAGGAGAATAAAGCTCTGCTAGAGCAAAATGCAGGCATTCACTGGAGTTTTACCAGTTTTATATCTGATACACTACATAACAATTGCATGAAAGTGATACTATTTTAATCAGCAGACTGGGATAAATTACAGGGAAAAAAATAAATAAAAATATATGTATCTAAATTTCCTAAAGCCCTATTTGTCCCCAAAAACAATGATGTATCCTACATTTGGGTAGACTACAAATTTCAAAGATGTAATGTGCAGAACTGAGACATCACCATAAATTAAAAAAAAAATGCTCATGAACTCAAGGGGGCAGTGGCGGCTCATCCATTAGGGGCGCACTGGCACTGCCTCCATGGTTTTGGAAGCATGGGATTAGAGCCAGAGGCTGTAATAGGCTACAAAAAAAGGGTGGGCCTGGGACACAGAGCACTGCGCCTGAAGCCCACCCAGTTGTGTGACAATAGCAAATGAATATTCACTATTGCAACACTGGTTCTCCTCCTGGCCAATCAGGAAGCGGGGCATGAGACCCATCACCCGACTGGCTGAAAGGAGATCTGATCGGATTGGCCGCCAGGAGGAGAAGGGAGGAGACGCTGGGAAGCTGAGACAGCAGCCGTCTGGAGAGAAGCTGCTTCCCAGAGTGCTGCCCACAAGATGGGGTAAGTGCGGGCCCTGACTGATGAGTGAGGGCTTCTGTGCCATCCGTGACCTGACCAGGGAGGTGGCTGTGAATGATTGTTTGCCGCCCTCCCCCCCAAAAAAAATACCAGCTGCCACTGCAAGGGGGTTTAGAAAAAGAAAGGCTCAGGGAATGACAGATTGCACAATTTCTGTAATTATTGATATTGATTTGAAGTTTACCCCAAAAAAGGAGATCTCCACTCAGAGTCAATAAAGTAAATACATTAAGTTATACTCATCCCATAAAACAGCCAATGCTTGATGTTAGAAAGCCTGCACCAACTTAAGAAGTTGCTTTCTCACTGAGCAGAGACTTTTTCCTAGCTGATGTCCCAGCGGCAGATCTGCCTGCAAAGTTGTCATCTATAAGAGGAAGTGGAACATGAAAAGGTGGCATTGATCATAGGAGGGGAGGTAAAACCTTTAGTGGGAAGTGTGGACAAGATGGGCTTATTAGCTGGAGGACTCACGATTGCTGATATAGCAATAATCAGCAGAACCTGGAAAGTACTCGCTCACTGAGGCTTCAGAGGCTTGGCAAGATGCCGCTTAACTGCTACCCAGTCTCTGTCACTGGGGAATTGTTAAGGTTTCAGCTCAGGATCTGACAATGAGAAAAACATTTGGAAACACAGCTCAGTTAGTGAATGATGCCAATGCATTACATGTTCAGTCATAGCTAAGGGAGCTAGAGAGGAGGTGGAATCCTTATGGGTAGAGCTAAGGGGAAAATAATACTGGGAGTATGCTATAGGCCCCCTAACCTGAGGGAGGAAGTGGAGACAGATCTCCTATCACAATTTGGATTAGCAGCAAGGGAAGTGTTATCATAATGGGGGATTTTAATTATCCAGACATAGACTGGGCGGAGGGAACCGCGCATTCATTTAAGGCTCGCCAGTTCCTTAATGTCTTGCAGGACAATTTTATGGGTCAGATGGTAGACGCACCAACTAGAAATAAAACATTACTGGATCTACTGATTACGAACAATACAGACCTGATCACGGATGTGGAAATACAAGGCAATTTAGGTAACAGTGATCACAGGTCAATTCGTTTCAGCATAAATCACACAAATAGGAAACATAAAGGGAATACAAACACACTGAATTTCAAAAGAACCAACTTCCCTAAACTACAAACCTTGCTAAAACGCATAAATAGGGATAAAATCTTAGGAACAAAGAATACGGAGGAGAGATGGGTTTGCTTTAAGAGCATATTAAATAAGGGCATTAGCCAATGTATCCCATTGGGTAATAAAATTAAAAGAGTGAACAAAAGTCCTGGATGGCTTAACTCCAATGTAAAAAATGCATATAAAAGCAAAGGAGAAGGCCTTCAAAAAATACAGGGTTGATGAATCATCTTCAGCATTCAGACTTTATAAAGAATGCAACAAGAAATGCAACAAGAATTGTAAGGGTGCAATAAGGACGGCTAAGATAGAACAGGAAAGACACATAGCGGAGGAGAGCAAAAAAATCCCAATAAATTCTTTAAGTATGTAAATAGTAAAAAAGGGTGGACAGACCATATTGGCTCCATAAAGAATGAGGAAGGACATCTGGTTACAATGGATGGGGAGATGGCAAAGGTGTTGAATTTATTCTTCTCTTCAGTCTTCATGATGGAATCGGGGGGCTTCAGTAACAAAAACTCACCGGGACCAGATGGCTTGCACCCGAGGGTACTTGGGGAACTCAGGCAAGTGATTGCCAGACCGTTGTTCCTAATTTTTACAGTTAGTTTACTGACTGGAATGGTACCAGCTGATTGGAGAAAAGCCAATGTAGCACCAATATTTAAAAAGGGCCCAAAATACATCCCGAATTACAGACCAGTTAGCCTAACATCAATAGTATGTAAACTCTTGGAGGGGATGATAAGGGACTATATACAAGATTTTAGTAATGAGAACGGTATCATTAGCAGTAATCAGCATGGATTCATGAAGAATCGTTCTTGCCAAACCAATCTATTAACCTTCTATGAGGAGGTGAGTTGCCATCTAGATAAAGGACGGCCCGTAGACGTGGTGTATCTGGATTTTGCAAAAGCATTTGACACAGTTCCCCATAAACGGTTACTCTACAAAATAAGGTCCGTTGGCATGGACCATAGGGTGAGTACATGGATTGAAAACTGGCTACAAGGGCGCGTTCAGAGGGTGGTGATAAATGGGGAGTACTCGGAATGGTCAGGGGTGGGTAGTGGAGTTCCCCAGGGTTCTGTGCGGGACCAATCCTATTTAGTTTGTTCATAAATGACCTGGAGGATGGGATCTCAGTTCAATCTCTGTATTTGCAGACAATACTAAGCTAAGCAGGGAAATAACTTCTCCGCAGGATGTGGAAACCTTGAAAAAAGATCTGAACAAATTAATGGGGTGGGCAACTACATGGCAAATGAGGTTCAATGTAGAAAAATGTAAAATAATGCATTTGGTTGGCAGAAATCTGAATGCAATCTATACACTGGGGGGAGAATCTCTGGGGGAATCCAGATTGGAAAAGGACCTGGGAGTCCTAGTAGATGATAGGCTCAGCAATGGCATGCAATGCCAAGCTGCTGCTAACAAAGCAAACAGAATATTGGCATTAAAAAGGGGATCAACTCCAGAGATAAAACAATAATTCTCCTGCTCTACAAGACTCTGGTCCGGCCACACCTAGAGTATGCTGTCCAGTTCTGGGCACCAGTCCTCAGGAAGGGTATACTGGAAATGGAGCGAGTACAAAGAAGGGCAACAAAGCTAATAAATGGTCTGGAGGATATTAGTTATGAGGAAAGGTTGTGAGCACTGAACTTATTCTCTCTGGAGAAGAGACGCTTGAGAGGGGATATGATTTCTATATACAAATACCGTACTGGTTACCACACAAAGGGAATAAAACTTGTTCGCAGTAGAGAGTTTAACAAGACTCATGGCTACTCATTAAAATTAGAAGGAAAGAGGTTTAACCTTAAACTACATTGAGGGTTCTTTATTGTAAGAGCGGCAAGTATGTGGAATTCCCTTCCACAAGCGGTGGTCTCAGCGGGGAGCATCGATAGTTTCAAGAAACTATTAGATAAGCACCTGAATGACCGCAACATACAGGTATATACAATGTAATACTGACATATAATCACACACATAGGTTGGACTTGATGGACTTTTTTAAACCTCATCTACTATGTAACTATATGTAAATACTCCATAAAAAAGATAAAGATGAAAAACATAAGGAAACAGAGTTCAGTCATTGATGATACTTTCTAGGTGTGAGTCTGATGGACATAAGCACTAAACCCAGTGCTTACATCTGATATTTTCCTGTTTGTTCACAGATTTTAGTTTGTTTTTTAAAGTAGCATTATACCTTTGACTCGTTTACTAGCTTACAAGATGACATGAGATATGAAACTGATGAGACACACAACTCTTTCATTGTGGCTTAGCTGTTACCCCTTTAACCTTCCCCCTTCTTCCAGAGTTTCCTTTCTGCAGCTGAAGCTTGTGAATCCTCTGGTGTTTTAATAGCCTTTCTTTAACTTTATAATGTTTGCCACATTCAGGACACTGATATGGCTTCTCCCCAGTGTGAGTCATCGTGTGTGTAATAAGATTACCTTTCTGTGTAAAAGATTTGTCACATTCAGAACATTGATATGGCTTCTCTCCATTGTGAACCCTCAGGTGTATAATAAGCTGTGACTTCCTTTTAAAAGCTTTGTCACATTCTGAACACTGATATGGCTTCTCTCCAGTGTGAATCCTCTGGTGTATGATAAGGCTTTCCCTATGTGTAAACATTTTTCCACATTCAGGACATTGATATGCCTTCTCGCCAGTGTGAATCCTTTTATGTTTAAAAAGGTACGCCTTAGTTGTAAAAGCTTTGTCACATTCAGAACACCGGTATGGCTTCTCTCCAGTGTGAATCACCTGGTGTATAATAAGCTCTGCCTTCACTGTAAAAGCTTTATTACATTCAGAACATTGATATGGCTTCTCTCCAGTGTGAATCTTCTGGTGTCTGTTAAGATTTTCCTTATGTGCAAACGTTTTTCCACATTCAGAACAATGATAAGCCTTCTCACCAGTGTGTATCCTTTCATGTATGATAAGAAATTCCCTCCTTGTAAAAGCTTTATCACATTCAGAGCATTGATACGGCTTCTCTCCAGTGTGAAAATGTTGGTGTCTAATAAGATGTGCCTTCTGTGTAAAACCTTTGTCACATTCAGAACATTGATATGGTTTTTCTTCAATGTGAATCATCTGGTGTTTGATAAGCCCTCTTTTGAGTGCAAAAGCTTTATCACATTCGGAACACTGATATGGCTTCTCTCCAGAGTGAATCATTTGATGTCTGATAAGATCTCTGTTGACTGTAAAAGCTTTATCACATTCAGAGCACTCATACGGTTTCTCTCCAGTGTGAATCCTCTTGTGTACGATGAGGTTGTTCTTCCATGTAAAAGCTTTATCACATTCAGAACACTGATATGGTTTCTCTCCAGTGTGAACCCTATGGTGCTTGATAAGCTCTCCATTGGTTTTAAAAGCTTTATCACATTCGGAACACTTATATGGCCTCTCTCCATTGTGAATCATCGTGTGTCTTAAAAGATGTGACTTTGTTTGAAAAGCTTTGTCACATTCAGAACATTGATGTGGCTTTTCTCCAGTGTGAACCTTCTTGTGTCGGATAAGATCTGCCTTGTGTTTAAAAGCTTTGCCACATTCTGAACATCGAAAAGGTTTCTCTCCAGTGTGAACCTTCTGGTGTGTGATACGTTTTGCCTCCATTGTAAAATTTTTCTCAAATTCCAAAACAGCTGGAAATGACTCCTCTTATGTATAAATGGGTTGGATTTTACTGTAAAGCCCACTTCCAGAACACTGAAATTACTTTTCTCCTGTTGTCCTCTGAGGCTGGGTCAATGTTGAAGATTGAGATTTAGAACACGGATATGTCTTGTTTCCTGTGTGAATCCTCTAGTGAACTTAAAGACTTTCAGTCATTTTGGACACCCATATGGCTCATTTCTCATGTGACTTGTATGAGAATCAACATGACTGAAAACTTGGTTCATCAATCCACCTGTACAGAAAAAATGAAAGTCAGAATTCTATATAAAAGGATAAAGCTGCTTTGCTTACCATTCATTATTAAATATATCTTACAGAAAGGATATGTGCAGTATTATACATTTTTAACCACTTACGGACCACCACACGCCGATATACGTCCTAAGTTTGAAGATGAATATCGTTGTTATGGCAGCAGATAGCTGCTATAACCCCGGAATTCTCTTTTTCGGCCGACGGTCTACTTTCCAATAAGGGTGGTCTCTGCGGCAGATTCACCACAAGATCACTTTTATCGGCGGCGGGAGAGGGCCCTCCTCCCGTAGCACTTCGGTGCCCTCCACCGCTTACCGAAGCCGTCGGCAGCGGCGGAGGCGATCGGATCTTCACCCTTCCTGGGTATGGAGACTAGTGAGGGGAAGATGGCCCCCACCAATCTCCATAACAATGCAGGCTGGAAGTGACGTCAAAACGTCACTTCTGCCCATAGTGCTTAAAAGGGCCATTTAAAAAAAAAATTAAATTACATTTTTTTTTTATTGCATTTTAGTGTAAATATGAGATCTGAGGTCTTTTTGACACCACATCTCATATTTAAGAGGCCCTGTCTTGCTTTTTTTCTATTACAAGAGATGTTTACATTCCTTGTAATAGGAATAAAAGTGACACATAAAAAAAAAAAAAAACAGTGTAAAAATAAAATATAAAAAGGTAAAATAAATAAGATTTTTTTTTTTTAATGTTCCCCATCCCGACGAGTTAGCATGCAGAAGCAAACACATATGCACCTGCATATGAAAATGGTGTTCAAACCACACATGTGAGGTATCGCCGCGATCAGTAGAGCAAGAGCAATAATTCTAGCCCTAGACTTCCTCTTTAACTCAAAACATGCAACCTGTAGAATTTTTTAAACATCGTCTATGGAGATTTTTAAGCGTAAAAGTTTGTCGCCATTCCACATACGGGCACAGTTTTGAAGCGTGACATGTTGGGTATCAGTTTACTCGGCGTAACATTATCTTTCACAATAATACAAAAAATTGGGCTATCTTTACTGTTGTCTTATTTTTTTATTCAAAAAGTGTATGTTTTCCAAAAAAAAAATGCGCTTGTAAGACCGCTGAACAAATACGGTGTGACAGAAAGTATTGCAACGACCAACATTTTATTCTCTAGGGTGTTTAAAAAAAAAAAAATTAATGTTTGGGGGTTCTAAATAATTTTCTAGCAAAATAACTGTTTTTAACTTGTAAACAACACATCTCAAAAAGGGGCCCGGTCCTTAAGTGGTTTAAATGTTTGCATTTATTTTTATTGGGGACAGTAGATTATTCCCATTGGCTGGTAAAATGGACAGTCTATCACAATTTTCTGTAGGAGAATCTCATTCTTTGTTCTGATTCAGAGCATTGTGCTGCATAGTGATAGGTGAATGTGCTTGGGTTCAGATTTGTGGGTAAATTAAAAGGAAAAAGAATTGCGCTAGGTGCATGTTATTTTTAAAAAAATATATTATTAAAATGAAAAACCGTGAAGGATATCCTGCAGCTATGCACTATAACCCTGATATAGGGCACAGAAAAATAAATGTAGAAATAGTAGTAAAAAAAGACCATCCAGTGAAAAACAGTCCATAAAGTGATATCAATTAAAAATGTGCATAAAAAATCCAAAAAAAAATTATTGACAAAAAAATGCATTAAACCACAAATGTGACACAAAAAAAAGCCCATAAATAAAAGTGCCCAAATGAAAAAAATCCAGTGAGAGACCCAAGGTCTGTATTCTTCAACACGTGCTGCCCGTCACCTTAAAGTACAATGGAGGCTTACCAGAAAGCCTGCGACCGCCCTTCTCAGGGGGGGTCAAAACAGGCTTAGTCAGGGGCGGACTGACAACTCATGGGGCCCCCGGGCAATAGGAGAAGATTATGGGGCCCCCAGGCAATAGGAGATTATGGGGCCCCCAGGCAATGGATTATTGGGCCACACAGTATACACACACACACACACATACAGTATACACACACTGAAAAGGTACTGGAGAGGCGGGGCAGCTATAATCTTGGGATTTAAAAAAAAAACACAGATTTTTACATACTGTCCCTGGTTTTATTGAGGCTGGCAACCCTGATGGGGCCCCTTAGGGCATGGGGCCCTCAGGCAGTGCCCGAGTGCCCGAATGGTCAGTCCGCCCCTGGCCTTAGTAGAACCGATAAGGATGCTGCTGGAAACCACAGACTTCCCTCATGGATGATCAGCTGGCGTTTAAATGAAAAAGTGCCTTCCGTTGCACACTCACAGGAGACCGGTGTCACACATCAATATAATGACCAGGGAAACAGAAAACTGCACACCGATGAGTGACCACTTTTTCTACAACGTGCCAAAAACAACTTGGGATGCAGTGTTCAGGTTGAGTCGTAAGCTGCATATACATTAACACAGCTCGCTAATCTTTTTTCATTTTTTCATTTGGGCACTTTTATTTATGGACTTTTTTGTGCCACATTTGTGGTTTAATGCATTTTTTTGTCAATAATATTTTTTTTTTATTTTTTGTGCACATTTCTAATTGATATCACTTTATGGACTGTTTTTCACTGGATGGTCTTTTTGTATTTTGAATTATGATCACTTATTTTTTGTTTATATACATTGCAATTTGCACTTCACTTGCATTTTTGTAAACATATTATTATCCGGCGCTGCACTCCTATTTCTACTCAGATCTGTGGGTACATTTGGCAAGTCATCTTAAAATCCAAAAACTGCAGGCTTAAATGCAAACTCTATTGAAGTCAATAGGAGGCGACTCTTGCAAATCAATTCTCTCCAATGTAAACTCTAATAGGTGAGTGATTGTCCACTAAAAGACATAGAATACCATTCTTGGGGGATATCTGCCTGAGAAATGACATGCAGAATAGAATGCAGTAAAGCAAAAGTGGCATTTAGGAAAAAAATACCATTTCAATTGCCACTAAATTACATTTCCTAGGAACTTTGTTTTGTTTCAAAAAATTCCATTCAACATCCATACCAGATATTGATCCTTGATGAGGGTCGGGTATGAATTGTAAGAGGGTATTTATGCCACAAAAAAAGATTTTAGTAATTTACCATAGGTGGTCAAGACATCACCAAGGAGACCCCCACCATTTGATTTATATCAGCAGTCATCAACCAGAGCAGCCAGAAGGCAAACAGTTGTTGGGGTAAGAATGGGTTGGTGGGCTTTTTTGTTCTCATTCTTAAAGGGGGCTTCCACATTCTGATAAGTTCCCTCACAGATCTCCACAACCCTTGAGCAAGGGTTGTGAAGAAGACCTCGTCCTCATCAATATGGGGTCAAAGTGTTTTACCAGGAGGACCCCCCTTGACAAGATACTCCCCATACTGAGGACATGTGGCCTGCTATGGTTCAGAAGTGGGGGATGGTCATCGCCCCTTTCCTGGCCTGCCAGGCTGCATGCTCAGATAATAGACTGGTATGAATTGGGGGGAATTCTTACGCCTATCGCCCACTCCTTTACTTTCATGGTTAGGAATTTCCCAGCTATGTAACTGAATGGGGAAAGTAGTGAAGTAATGCACTCTATCAAATGCCATTTCCTAATTCCAAACCTAGTTATTTTCTCACTAATCGTTGGTTTGAAAAATGCTTACATACTGTGGAATGATTTATGGCTGTTTGAAAAAAATCAACCGTAGTATTTATTTAGAATTTGAAATTTATGTTATCTATATCTCCAAAATGAAAAGCACATACATCGCGCAACTGAGCAATAAACAACAAAAATTATATAAGGAAAAACTATATATAAAGTAAAAGTGTATAAACTCCCCTTAGTGGTAATCTTTAAATATAACTATCACTGCTGCCACCATACACAATTACAAAAATACCCAACATATCCAAATTGATTCACAATCTAGATAATGGTAGCACTGCTGTGTAAACCAGAATCATGAAAATCAATAAAGAGATACCATTAACCAAATAGTGCTAATATTGTTCCATAAAGCTTAAATAAATGACAACATGCTCCTTTAAGTACACATACGATATAAAAGTATTTAATTGTTCATTTGTTAGAACCATCTCAAAAATGGGTGAAAATAGAACAAGTGTGCCATGGACAGGAAGTGACACAGGATTAATACAGAGGGTGCAGTATGGAAAGCAGACTCTAGATGGTGCTGGGCTAAATAGATGAAAAGTATAAAAACAAAAAGAGGTTAAAAAAGACAATAAGGGTGAAAAGTGCATAGTAAAAGGACAAAGTGAGTCCACTGGGAATCCATGCTGTCCATCCAAAGGATAAGTTCACCTTTCATAACATGTTACACCCATATTCAGGGTGTAACATGTAACAGGTTATGAATGCACTGCCCCCAATCCCCGCTGTGACAGCAGACCGGGGATCTTCTCCCCATGTCTGCTGATCACTAGTGCAATGCTTTACAGGCTCCAGAAACAAAAAATAATAAATGTACATTGTTTGTACCTTCAAAAACCTGTGCAATTATTTTTTGTCAAAAGGTGAACCCGGAACGCAGTGCCATCAAAAGATGGGGTTCAGCTTTAACTATTGAGGAACAACCAAAATAATGGTGTCAAAATAATAAAATAAAAATAGCAAACAAAAATAAATTAGAAAAAATGAATTGGTAATAAAATATTATTAAAAAATAATTGTTAGTGAGCTCAGGTGGTTTGGGGGGGTGGGGGGTGGGTTGAATGCAAAAATGGCATTGACAAGCAATGTGTGTGATCAGCATATTGCAACTAGAGAAGTGATACTTCATGACACATAACTGTGTGAATCTGAACCAGGGGTCTCAAAGTGGTTACAATTGGCCCGCAGGACTGATGCATTTCCTGGTAAACAACGGCCGCCTGCTTACGATGTTTTTCTTTTCTCTTCCTGGTTTACTCGGAGAAAGTCGGGTTAGCTGACGTCGGTGACATCATGTGACATCCGCCGCTGTTGCTTCTGGGAGTTGTGGTCCATGGCTGTGCGCCCAAGCTCCCTGTCCCCGGCGGGTGGAGTCTTGAGAGCAGCGAGCGCAGCCAGCCTAAATACAGCCATTGGCGTTGCTATGGGGGTGCGGGAGGGGCTGGGGGTTTGGCTGCCTCCTCCGCTCCTCCCAGAGACTCCTTCACTATGGATGATGCCGCAGCTGAAGTCTGAGGCGAGGACAGACACAGCAGCCCCGCCCAACCACCCGGGTCTTCATCTGCAGACATGAGGCATGCTATGTAAGTTACTCTGCAAACTGTTACTACATAGAGTTCTAAGATGCCCTGTACCACCCCAACCTGCCCTGTGCCACCCCAGCCTGCCCTGTACCACCACAACCTGCCCTGTGCCACCCCAGCCTGCCCTATACCACCCCAACCTACCCTGTACCACCCCAGCCTGCCCTGTACCACCCCAGCCTGCCCTGTACCACCCCAACCTACCCTGTTCCACCCCAACCTGCTCTGTACCACCCCCAACCTACACTGTGCCACCCCAACCTGCCCTGTACCACCCCAACCTGCCCTGTGCCACCCCAACCTACACTGTGCCACCCCAATCTGCCCTGTGCCACCCCAACCTACACTGTGCCACCCCAACCTGCCCTATACCACCCCAACATGCCATATACCACCCTAAACCACCACAACCTGCCACTATACCACCCTATACTACCCTAATCTGCCACTATACCACCCTATACTCTCATTTATAGGGGCTGGTTTGGGCTGCGCCCAATGACCTGCGCTGCCTGCATGGTGCTGTGCAGCCTAGATGGGGGTGGGGGGCGACACCATGTTTTACCACACCAGGTGACACCAACCCTAGTGACCCCACTGAATACAGCCAAACTAAAACTCTCAGTGGGATCTTCTTGGACACCGTCGTGGCTGAGTCTGACTCACTGGCTTGGCATGCAAGAAGGAGGACCTGTCCTGCTGAGCCCAAGCTGGCAGCTGCCATTGGCCCATGGCTGAGTTCATGAGAGACCCTGACACCCCCAGCTGACCCCCACATGATCGTCCCATCTATCCCCCCCTTTTACACCTCATTTACCATGCCCTAGTGCCCATTCAGTAACCTCAAAATAGCCCTCAACACTGGGAGCTGCCCAAGTGCCCATGGCCTGTGGATCCTGCTAGGAGCTCATGGCGAACCTTTGGGGTCCTGCTGGCCGCTGACCTGTGGGGTCCTGCTGGCCGCTAACCTGTGGGGTCCTCCTGGCCGCTGACCTGGGGGTCCTGCTGACCTGCGGGTCCTGCTGGCCATGGCCTACAGGCCAGCAGGACCAACAGGTCCAAAGCCAGCTCCCAGCAGGACTCACAAGCTGTGGGACCTGCTGGGAGTTGGCTGCAGAACTGTGGGTCCTGCTGGCCACTGACCTGTGGGGTCCTGCTGGCCTCTGGCCATGGCCTATGTGACCTGCGGGTCCTGCTGGCCATGGCCTACAGGCCAGCAGGACCCATAGGCCATGGCCAGCAGGATCCACAGGCGGATCCTGCTAGGAGTTGGCTGCAAACCTGTGGGGTCCTGCTGGACGCTGACCCATAGGTCAGTGGCCAACAAGACCCACAGGTCCACAGCCAGCTCCCAGCAGGACCCACAAGCTGTGGGTCCTGCTGGGAGCTGGCTGCTGGACACTGCAGAGCAAACACTGCCAAGCATCTGGCAGTGAGCAGTAACTACCACTATATACTAGTTTAATGTTTTTTTGAAGCTTAAAAGTTTGCATGCGGCCCCCATGGGATATGAAAATTTGTCCTGTGGCCCTCAGGTAATTTGAGTTTGAGACCCCTGATCTGAACAGTTAAGTGCATCAAGAAATGAAATGAAACAATGAAGGTAGAAGCAGAAATGAAAGAAATGAGGTTCTGGTAAGAAGAACGATAGTAACAAATTGGTATGAAGCCCCCCGGGGTTCCTCCGTATGTAAGGTGACGATCCAGAAGGAGTGATGATGAAGTAGAAATCTCTCTGTCTCCTCCTATGGGGATCAGGAATGTCATCAATGACCATGTGGATTGGATGATTTGCCCCCACACAGTGATCAGTGATCGGGTTGTTGCTCTTAGTGACAAGGGGAGCTGCCCTGGGTTCGGTTTGGCAGGGTTTTGCGAACACCAAAGAAGTATGGATGACAAACTCGGACCCACTGAGATTAATGGGAGCCGAATTTGTCAATTGATAACCCTCACATCAACATACATTACAGAGTCACTTGACATCACACAGTCAATCACATTTAGTAGATGTTCCGCAGCAAGTCACAAGTGAAAGCATATGCAGCACCTCAGCAGCCATCTCGCCCTATCCCCCACCTCCATAATGGTCACAAAGTCTACATACAATACAATACAATACAATGTACTAGGGGGAGGGAGTAATACAATGTACTGGGGGGAGGGGTGGTAATACAATGTACTGGAGGATAAGGTGAGGGTACCACAATATACTAGGAGAGAAGAAGAAGTAATAGACTATACTGGTCTATATGTTATCCTCTACATCCATGCTGACACAATCCTCCTCCTCTTTCTCCTGTGTGTTTGGCGGCCCCGCAGAAATGGTATCTGCATAAAGGGGCCTTGAGAGGAAAGGAAGTCCTCCTCTTCCTCCCACTGTTCTGCCTCAAGTGCCCTGTCCATGATTCCATGAGGCATGTGCCCCAGCAGCAAGAATAGAGGGACAGTGTCACTGATGCATGCATTGTCACTGCTCACCTTACTTATGGCCTCCTCAAATGGTGTCAGGACAGTGCATGTATCCTTTATCAGTAGCCACTGGCGTGGCGGAAAGAAGCCAAGCTCCCTGTCCTGGTGCCATATTCACACAGGTACTCATTGATGGCCCTCTGCTGTGTGTGCAGCTGCTGCAGCATTGCCAATGTTGAGTTCCACCTGGTGGGCATGTCACAAATGAAGCGGTTGGTGGGCAGGTTGAATTCCTGTTGAATGTCAGCCAGCCGAGCACTGGCATTGTATGACCGGCGGAAATGACCACAAACTTTTCTGGCCTGCCTCAGAAGATCTGTAAGCCTGGGTACCTAGTCAAAAAAAATGCTGCACCACCAAATTCAGGACTAGGAATGGGCCGAATGACCCCCTGTTCGGTTCGCACCAGAACTTTTGAACATATGGAAAGTTCTAAACCTAATAATGAACCCTATAAAAGTCTATTGGAACCAAACATGAAAAATCAAAAGTGCCTATTTGGAGTCTTATATGCAAGTAGTTGGGCATACAATAATGTTTATGGGGGTCTGAGTACCCTAGGGCAGTGTTTCTCAACTCCAGTCCTCAAGGCACACCAACAGGTCATGTTTTCAGGATATCCCTCAGATGAAACGGCTGTGGTAATTACTAAGGCAGTGAAACTGATCAAATCACCTGTGCAAAATAGTGGAAATCCTGAAAACATGACCTGTTGGTGCGCCTTGAGGACTGGAGTTGAGAAACACTGCCCTAGGGGACATGTGTCAATGAAAAAAGTTTGTAAAAAACATAATTTTTAAATGAGCAGTGATTTATTGATGCTCACTTAAAAACAAATCCTTTCAATATCGTGCCTGGGGGTCCCCTTAGTCTGCCTATAAAGTGGCACATCTGTACCTTGTATAGAATCTGCTGCAGCAATAATTGCATTTATAAAGCCCAATTTTTTTTTTTTACCTGCAAGCTTAACTAATTTTGTAAGCAACGGCTTGGGGGGCCTGTCTGTATGATGAGGCCACAATGTAGTGCACTGGGAACAAGATTAGAGATTTTTTTTTTATAAATTCTGGTGTCTCTTCCACAGACTTTGGATAGAAGTAACAGGTGTGGAAAAATTTGGCTTTGGGTGTCGGTGGCGCCTTCACACCATAACCCTATAAGAGTCCCGATGAAAGCAAGAATTGTCCTTGCTGTCAAAAATTGCAATGATATGCACCTGTCAAACAGTTACGGAAAAATAGTTTTTTGGATGTCGGTGGCAGCTTCACACCGTAACCCTATAGAGGTACTCTTCATGAAAGCAAGAATAGGCCTTGCTGTAAAAAAATTTAATTTGATGCACCTGTCAAAGAGGTGTGGAAAAATTGTTCTTTGGGTGTCGGTGGCGCCTTCACACCGTAACCCTATAAGAGGTACTCTTGATGAAAGCAATAATTGGCCTTGCTGTCGTAAATTGCAATGATATACACCTGTCAAACAAGTGCAGAAAAATTGGTCTGTGGGTGTTAATTGTGCCCATAAAACCTACACCAAAAAATATTCTTCCAGATGAAATCAACACCCACAACGCTAAGCAGCCTAGAAGTCTTCCAGAGATTCCACATCCCAAAAACACTTAATCTGTGACATCAGCATCAGGGGCTTCATAGCTGGTAACCCAGGACTGGTTCATTTTCATAAAAGTCAGACAGTCCACAAAGTCTGTGGACAGACATGTTCTATGATCAGAAACAAAACCTCCAGTAGCACTGAATGCCTGTTTGGAAAGTATGCTGGATGCAGGGCAGCCCAGCAGCTCAATATTGAGCAGGTTCTGGACAGTGGTCTATTCTCATGACCCAGTAAGCCAGTGGATCGTCGACTGGAAAGCTCTCCATCTCTGTTTTCGCCCCCAGATAACCAAGCACCATGTGATGCAGATGCTGCCAATGGAATGTGAAAGCCAACAGCCCTGGGCGGCGATGACTAAAAAAAATGGAGAAATGCGTCACTTAGGCGGCCACCTTCTCCACTGTTCCTCTCATGGTCCCAGCATGCACAGGGACTCTGGGGTCATGCCCCCTTATGCGGCCAGAGTCCCTGCGCATGCTGGGACCATGACGTCACAAGGGGGCGGGGTCACCGCTTATATAAATGGTTCCGCAGCTCGCACACAGCATTCCAGTCGGAGAGAGCGTCGTGTCAACATCGGAAGAAGAGAAGAAGCGACGAGACAGTGGTGGCAAGACAGCGGCGACAAGACAGCGGCAGCAGACCGGGCCCCTCGCTGGCAAAAGAGCTGGAAGAAGATAGCGGAGGGGCCCGGGAGAAGAGGCGGAACACCAGGAGAAGAGGCTGAACACCGGGAGAAGTCAGAAGGAGACCCCCCGAAGTCGGAAGAAGACCCCAGAGCTGCCTAATAAATTACTCCTAAAATCTGTGTACTGTGTTTTTTTTTATTGACACTTTTCCCTAGGTGAATGGGTAGGGGTACCATGTACCCCATACTCATTCACTCAGGGTGGGGGGCCGGGATCTGGGGGCCCCCTTATTAAAGGGGACTCCCGGATTCCGATAAGCGCCCCGACAACCAACGGCCAGGGTTGTCGGGAAGAGGCCCTTGTCCTCATCAATATGGGGACAAGGTGCTTTGGGGTGGGGGGCCCCGCAGGGTGCCCCCCTCCCCCAAGGCACCCACTCCCCCATGTTGAGGGCATGCGGCCTGGTACGGCGTAGGGGGTTCCCTTTACAATCCATACCAGACCTAAGGGTCTGGTATGCCCCTGGGGGGGAACCCACGCCTTTTTTTTCATTTAAAATTTGGCGCAGCGTTCCCCCTCAGGATTCATACCAGACAGCTGTCAGCACTACCTGTCACTCATCGCGAAAGGAAAACAAACTTTTCCTTTCCCGATCAGTGAGCCAGCGCGACATGCACAGTACCCTGTCGCCAAGAACCGATGGTATCGCACTGGAAACACAATCTCGCGGTCAGGTACTGTATGTCTGTATTTGCGTGGATGCATAACAGGAGGGGTTCCAAAGTAAGAATATACAGCAAGGGGGAAAGGGGACATCCCTGCCTAGTCCCAATAAAGATGAGGAAGGCATCCGACAGGTGGCCATTCACTCTGACTTTCGCTCTGGGATTGGCATAGAGTGCTCCAATAAAAGCCCGCATGCTTCTTCCCAGGCCCAGGGCTTCCATGACCGCATCCATGTAACCCCAGGCCACCCTGTTGAACGCCTTCCCCGCATCCATGGCCACGAAGCAGCCCTCTCTGTTGGTTGAAGTAAGCCAGTGATGTAGATTAAGGGCCTTAATGGTGCTGTCTCTGGTTTCTCTTCCAGGGACAAAATCAACCTGGTCCAGGCCCACCCAGGCAGGTACATGGTGGGACAGGCGAGTCGCCAGGATCTTGGCAAACAATTTAACATTTACATTCAAAAGAGAAATGGGTCGATAATTAGCTACATCAGTGGGGTCCTTATTTTCTTTTGGTATGACCAAGATGTAGGCCTCTAATAGGCTATCCAACGCACAGGGAGAGTGGGAGAGGGCGTTGAAAGCCTTCAGAAAAGTCGGCGCTAATAGATCAGCAAAACTCTTGTAGTATTGTGCCGGAAAGCCATCTGGCCCTGGGCTTTTGCCGGGTTTCGTAGCCTTCAGAGCCTCGTTCCACTCCTCCGACGACAGAGGGGCCTCCAATGCCTGTACGTCAATTGCATCGAGCGCACGGGGGCTATATTTCCTCAGGAAGTCCTTCATGAGGTCAGAGCGCACACCCTCCGACATTGGTCTATGTTCATGTGATTTAAGATTATATAGCTTGCTATAGAAGAGATGAAATTGGCTAGCTATGTCTTCGTTTTTAGAGTAATTTACCCCCCCTTGTCTACTATATGGTGCACAGTGGAGGCGAGAGTTCGTTTCTGTGTGAACCTCGCCAACAGCCTTCCGGGCTCAATACCCTGTTCATAAAATAGTTTCTGAGAAAGTACCTGTCTCTTCCGTGCCCTCTTAAATAATTCTTCTAATAGGATCGCTCGTGTCTCAGCTAACTCCTTAGATACCTTTACCGTTAGCGAGCGTTTATGCTGTGCTTCCAGTAAAGTTATTTTAGCCGACAAATCTCGAATTGTAATTTGATGCGTTCTTTTTTTTCTGGCTGCAATGGCTAGCAGGTGCCCCCTTACAACACATTTATGCCCTTCCCATTGGGTCATGGGGGACACATCTGGGGTGTTATTGTGTTGGAAATAATCCTTAATGATCTGTGTGATTTCAGCTAGGTCTCCAAGTTCAGTAAGAAGAGAAGCACCCAGTCTCCAAGTCCTGGTAGTCACTTCCCATTGAGGGAACTGCAAGGTGTGATCGGGTGGTGGTCAGAGAGAAACATATTCTCTATGGTCACATCCTGTAAAAAAGTCAAGTCCGTCTGGGAGATAAACAGGTAATCTAACCTCGAGTTGCGGTTATGCGAAGGTGATAAAAACGTGTAATCTTTCCCCTGCGGATAGAACGTTCGCCAGGTGTCATGGAGCTTAAGAGAGGCAAGAGTAATCTTGACCTGGCGCAATGCAGAAAATGTGAGTGAGGAGGTACCTGTGGAGGTATCATAGAGCGGGTCTAAGGCCATATTGAAGTCTCCCCCCAGTATCAAGAGCCCTGACTGAAACATAGTGAGCTGTAGGAGGACCTCTTTAAGGAAAGTTACCTGTTTAGAGTTGGGGCAATAAATATTCGCCTATGTCATCGGCCGATTTTTCCAAGTGCCTTTTAGAAAGATAAATCTGCCTTCTGGGTCAATGACTTTATCAGTCAGGTGGAACAGGAATGATTTAGCAAGCACTATAGACACCCCTTTTGTTTTAGAATCAGGACAGTTCACATGGTAAACCTCCGGGAATCGGTTATTAGATAGGCGAGGCGTAGAGCCTGATTTAAAATGAGTTTCTTGCAGAAAAATCACATTGGCTTGGTGACAATGAGCCTCAGCAAGAATGCTGCTGCGTTTCTCTGGGATGTTAAGTCCCTAGGCATTCAAGGAATATACCTTGAGAGATAGAGGAGCCAGTATCTGCACCACAGAAGGCATGATTAGCAATCAAAAGTTTTTGTCAGTGCCACCCCCTGGTTTTCTGGGGGAGGGGTCTATACACGGGGAAAAAAGGGCAGGGAATAAAGAGCTGGATTAGGGTGAGAGATAGAGAAGGTAGAAATAGAAAAAGATTGGAAAAGGGAAGTTAAAGAGAAATAAATCAAGGAGAAGGGTTAGGCCCACTGTGTACTGTAACTTAACTTAGATTTTGCCAGTAACCCAAGAAAGGCCTAACCTTTATACTAGCGAGCTCTCCCCAGAGTGCGGCTCACCAAAAAGAAACCGGAGGTAAAATCAGTCTAGCTGAGTTACCTGATACGGGCAAAGGTGGTAAGCAAAGGTTATGTGAGGCAATTCCGGCAAGTTTCAAGGGGGATACCTGCCTCCTTGAGATGGGGGGTAAACCTAGTACCTAAACAGGAATATGTATACTTCCTGCCATCCTGAGATCTAAAAGGGCAAGTCTAAAGTTTAATGAAGAACCTCAGCCTCGCCGGGAGGAGTGAAACCGCACGGACCCCCCAATACTAGATGGGGGGGTCCCTCCCGGCCCCACCTCCCCCCAACGAACCAGAGAACCCTAATGGGTCAGGCGTAGCACCTTATTTTAACACATTGTCTTGTAGAACATTACTACCTGCAAATAAACCAAATAAAACAGAAATACAAGATTACAGATTAATACCATTTAACTTTTAAACCTGTTGGACTTTTTGTCAGAGCAACTGCTTCCATATTTATCCACACTGGCCGCCGGGGACCCAAAGCTCTACTGTGTGTTGAGGGGTCGGATACCCCCACTTCTCTCCCGTAACTAATAGAAGTTTAATTACCATAATATCTCACATAGAGAGGGGTACACTACCCAGTTCTCCACTCTACGTGAGCAGACCTATTGTCTTTAACAACTAGTGCGTATAGATCGAGAGTTTCCCCGTACCCCAGGACCTCAGCGCCATCTAGCCCCATTGTCCAAATCTGTTATGGAGGTATGGGTTAGAGTTCACTGTCTTTATGGCTACCCTTAAGTTATCACATTGTCAAATAAGAGAGTGAGGTAAAACTTTGTATTAAACTTTGAACAGGGAACATACCTAAATAAACAAACATAATGCAGGTTCGATGAGCTATGCTTGATCTATGTTCCCAGCGCTTATATAGATAGTATCCTGCAAGAGTCTCTGGGCTGTCATCAAGTGGCCTGCGAAAGCAAATAGGCAAGTTCAGGTTACCGTCGTCCCCCAGCAAAAAAAAAAAAAAAGAAAAAAAGGGAGCACCCTAAAACAAAACATAAGGGGGGACGGTGGAAGAGTTGGTCATCCCTGGGATGATACTTAAGGACTCAGTATCCACTACTACCCCTACTTACTACCACCTTTTGCTAGAAGGTAGAGGACTGTCAGTCCCGCCATGCAGCCACTGACCACATTCAGCCTAAAGGGTCGTTGTGGCAAGGGGGAGGAAGAACACACATCTTCCCTTGGCTCAGCTGCTACCTTGTGCGGAAGAGGTCTCTTCTTGCTTCGATCTGAACCAGGAGTAGCATAAGTGTTTTAGAGATTTACGAAAGGTGGTCGCCTACCTCTGCAAAGACTGGTTCAAGGAACTCTGATTAAAACAGTGATCTCAGTCTCGGGCAGCCACGCTGCATGGACTAGACTGCATCAATTTCTAAAATATATTGGACCAGTCATGTCTCTCAGTGGGGGCTTGATTTAGGGGGTACCCCCTTGGTCAGGGTAATACCTGAACAGGTGCCAGGACATATTGCTTCAATCATTCGCAAGGCGTACGCCTTATGCGAACAGATGGAGTTCAGCTTACCTTGCAGGGTAAGTTAAGGAGCATACTGAGGGATAAGAACAAACCGCTGCATAGCTCATAGTCTCAGGACCCAAGAATTCAGTTGTCGGTTTTGCACCTTGCAGAAGATGGGGAAACGTGTACTCTCGCCAGTTTCCATGTCCCCCCGGATTCTCTGTGGGGAATTAGATGAGGTTCTGCAGGGGCGTTGTCTGCTTCTCTGCATTCTCGGGGTGTCTCCAAGCTGTGTGGGGATCCAGGGTTCAGGCTGTAGAAAAACTCCATACCAGTCTGGAATCGGGACCCTTGGGATTCCTAGGGCATCACAGAAAGGACGGAGGTCAGCTGGTGTTTTCAGTTGAGCCGTGCGATTGCCGTTTGTCGCTTGAAGGCAGACTGGGAACTTCGAATGATATGGAATGCGTCTCTCCAGAAGAGTTTGTAGGTGAGGGCGGAGATCCCTCCTGTGCTGTAGGGTGATAGCGGATAAGTCCTGAAATAGTTGTATACGTGCCCCTTCGTGTTCCAGGTGTATGGTTGCGGGCCAAGCATAGGATCTCTTCCTTCTGGGTGAAGCTGACTAGGCAGCAAACAGTATCTCTGGGCGGGTCGGTGTCTCTGCCCCTTGGCCTCAGTGCTCTGTGGCACCGCTCCGTCTCTACTGGTGCATCCAGAGGTCTGCCCAGAAGGGTATTAAATATGGCCCAAACCACCGCTTGCAGTTGGGGGCCCTCGACTGACTCAGGGATCCCCCTGACAAGAAGATTGTGTCTGCGGCCCCTATTGTCGAGGTCCTCCATGTGTCTATGCATGTCAATAAGATGTTGACCTTGTGCAGTGATTGCTTGTTGCACCTGATGAATTGCTGCGCTGTGTGTCATGGCGGCCGCCTCCACATGTTCCACTCGTGTGGCCACTGCTCTGTGATCTGCTTTCAGGTCAGCCACTGCCACCGTTAGGGCACTTTTATGTCCATGGCTACATTCTGAAGGTCCGCCAAGCATAAGAAAGGGGACGAGAGTGAGGAGGATGCATCCGCTTCGGGAATTGCAGGAGTGTCAAACGCAGCCGGATGGCTTATACTACTATAGTCTGAGGCTAAAGGTGCGGCCTGTGACTCAGTATGTTGATTCCGGAACATTGCTAGCATGTTCCTACTTAGCTGGGTTGTAGGGTCTAGCTGAGAGCGGGAGGTGGACTGGCTCCTGCCCGTCATTTTACCGCTTATGGGATGAGATGTCCCTGATGCTGCGGGCTTACTCGCGATCTTGGACGGCGGCGCTCTCTCTCTAAGCATCCATTTCTCTTGGGTGCTAAGCCACGCCCCTCTCTCTCCTCTTGTGTGTTCTGTGGCATAGGAACGATGGTGTCTGCATAAAGTGGGCCTTGAGAGGATAGGAAGCCCTCCTCTTCCTCCCACTGCTCTGCCTCCAGTGCCCTGTTCATAATGCCATGCAGAGTCTGTTCCAGCAGGGACACAACAGGGATTGTGTCACTGATGCATGCATTGTCATGGCTCACCATCCTTGTGGCCTACTCAAATGGTGACAGTACAGTGGATGCATCCTTTATGAGCAGCCATTGGCGTGGCCTGAGCCTGTCGTTATGCCATACTCACACAGGTACTCGTTGACGGCCCTTTGCTGCATGTGCAGCTGCTGCAGCATTGCCAAAGTCAAGTTCCACCTGGTGGGCATGTCACAAATCAGGCAGTTTATGGGCAGGTGGACATCACGCTGAATTTTAGCCAACTGAGCACTGGCTGTGTACGACCGACTGAAATGGCTACAGACTCTTCTGGCCTGCTTTAGCAAATCTTCCAACCCAGGTTACCTATTTAGAAAACGCTGCACCACCAAATTGAGGACATGTGCCAGGCATGGCATGTGTCAACTTTCCCTGTCTAAGGGCGGACAGGAGGTTTGAGCCATTATCGCACACCATCATTCCTGGCTCCAGCTGGCATAGCGCGAACCACCTCTGGGCCTGTCCCTGCAGAGCTGCAAAAATCTCTTCTCTTGTGTGGTTCCTTTCCCCTAGACACACCAGCTGAAGCACTGCATGTCACCTTTTAGCCTGACACTTTTTTATGACAATAACTTGCATATTAGCCTTTAAAATTAGCACTTTTGATTTCTCCCATAGACTTTTAAAGGGTGTTCCGCGGCATTCCCAAATTGTTCCCCAAATTGTTCGCTGTTCGGCGAACTTGCGAACAGCCAATGTTCGAGTCGAACATGAGTTCGACTCGAACTCGAAGCTCATGCCTACTCATAACTAAGATCCTCCAGACCCTTTATTAGCTTTGTTGCCCTTCTTTATACTCGCTCCATTTCCAGTACATCCCTCCTGAGGACTGGTGCCCAGAACTGGACAGCATACTCCAGGTGCGGCCGGACCAGAGTCTTGTAGAGCGGGAGAATTATCGTTTTATCTCTGGAGTTGATCTCCCTTTTTAATGCCAATATTCTGTTTGCTTTATTAGCAGCAGCTTGGCATTGCATGCCATTGCTGAGCCTATCATCTACTAGGACCCCCAGGTCCTTTTCCATCCTAGATTCCCCCAGAGGTTCTCCCCCCAGTGTATAGATTGCATTCATATTTTTGCCACCCAAATGCATTACTTTACATTTTTCTACATTGAACCTCATTTGCCATATAGTCGCCCACCCCATTAATTTGTTCAGGTCTTTTTGCAAGGTTTCCACATCCTGTGGAGAAGTTATTGCCCTGCTTAGCTTAGTATCGTCTGCAAATACAGAGATTGAACTGTTTATCCCATCCTCCAGGTCATTTATAAACAAATTAAATAGGATTGGTCCCAGCACAGAACCCTGGGGAACCCCACTACCCACCCCTGACCATTCTGAGTACTCCCCATTTATCACCACCCTCTGAACTCGCCCTTGTAGCCAGTTTTCAATCCATGTACTCACCCTATGGTCCATGCCAACGCACCTTATTTTGTACAGTAAACGTTTATGGGGAACTGTGTCAAATGCTTTTTCAAAATCCAGATACACCACGTCTACGGGCCTTCCTTTATCTAGATGGCAACTCACCTCCTCATAGAAGGTTAATAGATTGGTTTGGCAAGAACGATTCTTCATGAATCCATGCTGATTACTGCTAATGATATTGTTCTTATTACTAAAATCTTGTATATAGTCCCTTATCATCCCCTCCAAAAGTTTACATACTATTGATGTTAGGCTAACTGGTCTGTAATTCCCAGGGATGTATTTTGGGCCCTTTTTAAATATTGGTGCTACATTGGCTTTTCTCCAATCAGCTGGTACCATTCCAGTCAGTAAACTGTCTGTAAAAATTAGGAACAACGGTTTGGCAATCACTTGACTGAGTTCCCCAAGTACCCTCGGATGCAAGCCATCTGGTCCCGGTGATTTATTAATGTTAAGTTTCTCAAGTCTAATTTTAATTCCGTCCTCTGTTAACCATGTAGGTGCTTCCTGTGTTGTGTCATGAGGATAAACACTGCAGGTTTGGTTACTGAAGCCCCCCGATTCACTCGTGAAGACTGAGGAGAAAAATAAATTCAATACCTTTGCCATCTCCCCATCCTTTGTAACCAGATGTCCTTCCTCATTCTTTATGGGGCCAATATGGTCTGTCCTCCCTTTTTTACTGTTTACATACTTAAAGAATTTCTTGGGATTTTTTTTGCTCTCCTCCGCTATGTGTCTTTCATGTTCTATCTTAGCCGTCCTAATTGCACCCTTACATTTTTTATTGCATTCTTTATAAAGTCTGAATGCTGAGGATGATCCCTCAACCTTGTATTTTTTGAAGGCCTTCTCCTTTGCTTTTATATGCATTTTTACATTGGAGTTAAGCCATCCAGGATTTTTGTTCGCTCTTTTAAATTTATTACCCAATGGGAAACATTGGCTAATGCCCTTATTTAATATGCTCTTAAAGCAAACCCATCTCTCCTCCGTATTCTTTGTTCCTAATATTTTATCCCAATTTATGCCTTTTAGCAAGGTTTGTAGTTTAGGGAAGTTGGCTCTTTTGAAATTCAGTGTCTTTGTGTTAAATAATGATATTTGAAGCGCTTCACAATGTGCATAAAAATGAATATATATGAATAAATATAAATACTCAAATAAATCCAGCGGTGAGTAAAAATTCCTAAAAAATCCAGCAATCAAAATAGTGTAAAATTATAAAAATTAGTGACACCAAATGTGTAAAAAAATCCACATAAAAAATCCACATAAAAATAAATATATAGGGATGTATTCAGAAGGTTCAATTATACAAGTGTGGAATCCGATTGGTATAGAGCTTTAATCCGGTCCCACTAGCAAAGCTGTTTAAAAACACTTGCTTAATTAAGGTGCTCATTGACATTTATAGTAACAATGTTTCTTTTGCTTCTGTTCACAACCAATGTGAGAATCATAAACAGATCTCATTTGACAGGCAGATAAGAGAAAAACCAATCATTGTGCAATAGTTAGGATACCAAGGTACACAGGCAAACTTCAATCCACTCACGTGTGCCTTATAATGATAAGGCATATGCAGGTTTTACTATAGCAGTCAGCCGCCTGCTGTGTGATACTGCTGATCTGCACAGAGCGTCCTTGGCTCCTCCCACGCGTTGCATCACAGTCACGTGACTTTTTCAAGGATAATACAAGCTCTGACGGACTCAGCTTTATAGCACAACAGCAGAGTGGTTGCCATGGCTACAGCATGATTTAATCATCATCCTGCTTCCTGCATAGACTTCAATCCTGTTAAAACCTACTTTTATTAGACATGTAATTCATATGAATATCGTTGGTTTATCAAAACCACAATTCCATGTGTAAAAAACGCAGTGTGTAAAGAGTAAAAAATATATATATTGATATCTCTAATCATGTTTACTTCTTCAACTCCCTCCAGTGGTCACAATTGGTATAACATCTCACAGAGGGAATATATAGCAAAGCATTGTCTCTAAGCCCGGGTTCACACCTATGCGAATTAGATGCGGCTTACACCGCATCTAATTCGCAGGACATTTTAAAATACATTCATATGAATGCATCTGGTTCACATATGTGCGTTGCATTCGCACTGCGCATTGCACAAAAAACGTGTGCGTTTTTTGGGCATTGCGGTGCGAACTGCAAGCCTATTATCTCCTATGGGAACACATCTGATTCGCAGATGCATTGCGTTCTGAACACGGAATTTCTACTTCTCCTCACTACATCTCCCCCTCCCCCTCTCCCTGCTCTCTGATACTGAACAAAAACGCAATGAATCCTTTGAACAGGAGATTTTTATCTCCCCAGTGAAACCTGAGCTTCAATTCGCACCGCACAAGTGTGAAACAGGGCTAATGGTTTTGATAATTGACCAGTGCCCCATAATATCACAACAATGGGGTATCCACATGCTCTGCTCATAAATGTATGGAAAACGGAGTAAACAAGATGACATGATGTATATATATATATATATATATATATATATATATATATATATATATATATATAAGATATACATATATAAAATTAAAATAAGTTATGATATAAGAAATAGGGAAATAATAATATTAAAATGTAAGATTAAAATCTAAAAATTCCATGATAGAATATTGCAAAAATGGACGATAACCATTATTTATATGCTAGAACTGAACCAAATATTGCCACTCAGAAAAAACTGGTATTGGACAAATAATGAGAATCTTGGACCAAAAAAATAAAAAATATAAAAAATAAAAATAAAATATATACCATAAAAATATATATATATAAATCTGAAAAACCTCTAAAAATCAGAAATAAAACAATTCAGGTCGAATTCAATGTTCAAACCATGGGGTTCTAATGTACCCATCTGGAATATCCATTTGGATTCATTCTTGCTGAGTTCCCTCACTTTATGGGAACCCCTCCAATGAGTCTTATACTTTTGAATAGCCCAGAATTGGAGACCCCTAGGGTCTCTGTTATGATACCTATCAAAATGTTTTGAAACACTGTGTTTTGGATAGCCTTTTCTAATGTTCTGGATATGCTCTCTTATTCTCTTCCACATTGGTCGTTTCGTTCTGCCAATGTATTGGAGGGAGCAGGAGCACTGTAAAGCATATACCACCCCCTCAGTCCTGCAAGATATAAAATCCTTTATATCAAATTCTTGTCCAGTATTTGTTGAAGAAAATTTCTGACATTTGTATCCATTTTGATTAGTATTTATGCAGGCATAACACCTTTTACAGGGATAGAATCCTTTACCCTAAAAAAAGGTTAAATCAGTTTTTCTTTTGGGTGGGTTGGGTACATTTTTAGCTATGATGTCCCTTAGAGTTGGAGCTCGTCTATAAATGAATCTCGGTTTTTCTGGGAGTATATTTGCCAAAGTAGTATCTGTTTTTAAAATAGACCAATGTCTTTTTATAATCCTCTCCATCCTCCTGTGTTGTACACTGAAATCCATTATCAGAGGTATGTCATCTGTTTTGTCATTTACCTTGATTTTATCTTGGATCAGCGCTTCTCTTGAGGTTTGATTGACTTCTGTTATTTTTTCTTCTGTAAAACATTTATTGTACTCTTTTTCTTCAAACCTTTTACCCATCCACTGAGCTTGTTTAAGATAGTCATTATTTTCTGAACAATTTCTCCGTAAGCGAATAAACTGGCCCTTCGGAATGTTGATTAACCATGGCTCATAGTGGCAACTCGTTACTGGTATATAGCTGTTCCTTTCCACCGGTTTGAAGAAAGTTTTTGTGCTGATGATATTGGCTGTTAGTTCTATTTCAAGATCAAGGAACTGGATTTTAGTCTCACTAATTTGATGTTCAAGTTTAATCCTTTTTGGTTCATATTCAGACGTTGGAAAAAGGATCTTAAACTCAGTTCATCACCCTTCCAAATAAAAATACAATCGTCTATGAATCTTTTATATAGAACCAGTTCCTTTGGAGTATTTAAAAAGATGGCATCCTCCTCCCATTTTGCCATGAATATGTTGGCTACACTTGGGGCATATTTAGCTCCCATCCCAATACCCGTTAGTTGTCGAAAATAATTATCATTATACCAGAAGTAGTTATGTTGAATACCAAAGGCCAGGCTTCTCAGAAGAAATCTTTTCTGTTTAGAAATGAGATGGCTGAATGAATCCATAGCCCATTTAGATGATTCTATTGCATCGCTATGTTCAATTATTGTGTACAGTGAAGCAACATCAGCAGTTGCTAACAGATATCTTCCAATAGGGTCCAGGGTCAGAGATTTTAATATTTGTAATAAATGTTTGGTATCACGTAGATAAGCTTTAGTGTTAGGTACTAGGGGTTGCAAGAATTTGTCCACATATTCTCCTAGTCTTGCATTGATCGATTGAATCCCATTAATGATGGGTCTTCCTGGTGGTGCCTCAGCATTCTTATGGATCTTCGGGATGGTGTAAGTGTCTTTGTGTTCCCTTCATGTTTCCTATTTGTGTGATTTATACTGAAACTAATTGACCTGTGATCGCTGTTACCTAAATTGCCCCGTATTTCCACATCCGTGATCAGGTCTGTATTGTTGGTAATCAGTAGATCCAGTAATGTTTTATTTCTAGTTGGTGCGTCTACCATCTGACCCATAAAATTGTCCTGCAAGACATTAAGGAACTGGCGAGCCCTAAATGAATGCGCGGTTCCCTCCGCCCAGTCTATGTCTGGATAATTAAAATCCTCCATTATGATAACACTTCCCATCCTTGCTGCTAATCCAATTTGTGATAGGAGATCCATCTCCACTTCCTCCCTCAGGTTAAGGAGGAATGCCTATAGCATACTCCCAGTATTATTTTCCCCTTAGCTTCATCCCTTTGGAGCTCCACCCATAAGGATTCCACCTCCTCTCTAGCTCCCTCAGTGATGTCATCTCTCACATTTGCTTGTACATTATTCTTGATATATAGGCATACCCCTCCCCCTTTTTTACCCTCTCTATCCTTGCGGTATAGGGTATACCCTTGAATGTTTGCCAGCCAATCATGAGAGCTGTTGAACCAGGTCTCTGAAATTCCCACAAAATCCAAATCCTCCTCGTACAACAGTATCTCTAGTTCACCCATCTTGTCCGCCATGCTCCTGGCATTGGTGAACATGCCACATAGTTTAGACCGGTCGCATATTGTCCTCATATTTGGTGTTTCGAGATTGCAACTAGGACTTGCTACTATACTCACCTTGTGTTTTTGTGCTTTGGTTAACCTACCACTAATGCCCCCAATACTACGCTCTGGAATATCTTCCGCGCTGGCTATCTCTGTCTCTGGACCCTCCCCCCCATCGCCTAGTTTAAAAACCCCTCTAACTTTTTGGACATCTTCATTCCCAGCAGATCAGCACCCTCCTCATTTAGGTGCAGCCCGTCCCTTCTATAGTACCGGTTACCGACTGAGAAGTCGGCCCAGTCCTCCAGGAACCCAAACCCCTCCTTGCTCTTCAGCCACTTGTTTACTTCCCTAATCTCCCTCTGCCTTTCTGGTGTGGCTCGATGTACCGGTAATATTCCTGAGAATACTACCTTGGAGGTCCTTTTCCTCAATTTAGCTCCTAAGTCCCTAAAATCTTTCTTTAGGACACTCCATCTGCCTCTGACTTTGTCATTGGTGCTAACGTGCACTATGACAGCCGGGTCTTCCCCAGCCCCTCCCAGTAATCTGTCCACAAGATCCGTGATGTGCCGAACCCGAGCACCTGGTAGACAACATACTGTTCGGCGCTTCAGGTCTTGGTTACAGATTGCCCTCTCTGTCCTTCTTGAGTCTCCTACCACCAGAATCTGTCTTTCCTGTCCCTTTGCTGCCCCCCCCACTCTCACTGGAGGAGTTCTTCCCCTGGCAGCTAGAAGAGTCCCTCAGCTCCAGCAGTGCTGGTCCCTGACTGGTTTCACCAATGTCACTCAATGGAGCGTACTTATTGGGATGCTCCAGACCTGGATCGGCCTCTCTGGCACTTCCCCCCTCTACCCCTCCTGACTGTCACCCATCTACTCTTTGCTGGTGCCTGCACCTCTTTGTCTCCACCCGCCTCTGTGCTGGCCCCTGCCGGCACCTGCCCTGTACGTTCCTGGCTCTCCTTTAGTATGGAGGGACTACTCAGTGCTGACAGTTGCTTCCCCAGATTCAGAACCTGGGCTTCCAGGGAAACAATGTGCTTACATTTTGCACAGCAGTATTCGCCTTCGATCGGATGATCAAGGAATGCATACATGCAGCAAGATGTACAAAGAGTCGCTTCTCCACACCCGCCGGGCATCGTACCTATTAAATTTAGTGAAGATTTGGGGATTTTACCCTGTCCAAATTACCTAACAGCTAGCTTCCTGGCACCAATACTCAAGACAGTACACAGGTACACAACAAGACAATACACAGGTACTCACAGACCTACGTGCAATCGCAGAACAGTCGCAGACCTACATGCAATACTCAAGTATACAGTACACAATACACAAGTACTAACGATCCACACACACTACTCAGAAAACACTCAGGTACTCACACTACACAGGTACTATGACCCCTGTTATAACCTCCTGTTTTAAACTCTGGTAAGGAGGGGTTTGGGTTCCTGGAGGACTGGGCCGACTGGGCCGACTTCTCAGTCGGTAACCGGTACTATAGAAGGGACGGACTGCACCTAAATGAGGAGGGTGCAGATCTGCTGGGAATGAAGATGGCCAAAAAGTTAGATGGGGTTTTTAACCACTTGAGCCCCGGACCATTATGCTGCCTAAGGACCAGAGGTCTTTTTCCAATTTGGCACTGCGTCGCTTTAACTGCTAAATGCAATGCTGTACCCAAACGAAATTTGCGTCCTTTTCTTCCCACAAATAGAGCTTTCTTTTGATGGTATTTGATCACCTCTGCAGTTTTTATTTTTTGCGCTATAAACGGAAAAAGACCGAAACTTTTGAAAAAAAATGATATTTTCTACTTTTTGTTATAAAAAAAAAACAATAGACTAAATTTTAGTCATACATTTAGGCCAAAATGTATTCGGCCACATGTCTATGGTAAAAAAAATGTCAATAAGCATATATTTATTGGTTTGCGCAAAAGTTATAGCGTCTACAAACTAGGGTACATTTTCTGTAATTTACACAGCTTTTAGTTTATGACTGCCTATGTCATTTCTTGAGGTGCTAAAATGGCAGGGCAGTACAAAACTCCCCCAAATGACCCCATTTTGGAAAGTAGACACCCCATGGAAATTGAGAAAAATAAGGGGACTAGGGGAAAAAAGGGGGACAATGGGGACTTTATATGAAACACATCACTAGGGCAGGCTGAGTCATCAGATGTAAAAAATGTAAATTTATTGATACCACATGAGAAACAAGGTGCAATAGATGATACTCGCATATAGTCAATAGATAAGGTACAAAGTATGTAAAACATGGCAGTAGAACATATAATAGTAACATAGTAACATGTTATACATTGTAACATAGGTAGATTGCAACATCATCAAAAATTACACCCCACATGTGTATACGTGATTCATATTGTATTAAAATCCAACTGATGGCTAAAACACTAAAATGCCCATGGTAGATACATATTCGTTGTGACATGTCAAAAAGTTATGAATGTTCAGTTGTATTGCTCGACGCGTTTCGTGGAAGTTTGTCCACTCATCAGGAGCAGCTATCTGGAAATATCGAGAGTAACGTATAAAGTAGTAATTAATAATATTTAATTACAACAGGAAGAGGGGAGGCAAAACCGCTAGTCCTAACACTCTTACCTGTAGATATATGGTAAAATAATAGTAGGGCATATATAGGAAAGTTCATGATGGTAGGAGATAACCAGGGGTGGACACAACAACCCCACGGGAGCTGAGGAGGCAACCAAGAGGCGGCAGGGCGAGGCAGCTCAGGACGCCGTAGAGCAATAGGTAGTGAAAAGGTTCACCTAGGGTTCCAACATGATAGTGTAAGATAGAGCATTGGCCCAAGGTAACTGTAGATAAATAAAATAAGATACGTATAGGTAAAAAACAAGTAATGTTGGATGACCGCTGGGTGAAAGATCAGGTGTGGGACAAGGTGAAGTGACAGTGGAGTGAACATAGGAAAAACAGACAGATCGTGTCCGGGAGACCGGTGGAGTGAAAAAACAAAGAGAGCCCACCACAACACCAAGCGAACAAGGTAGAGGGATAGTGCAAGGTAGGTAGAGTCAGGACGGGTGTGTATAGGGAGATAAAGAAAGCATGGTGCAAGGAGATCTACGGTTACCTAAGATGAAGTCTCAGCCCGCCAGCCAACGAGGTGAACCCCCAACGTCACGCTAAGACGTGCTAGGAGGGAGGAGAGGAGGCAGCCCACTAAGGCGACTAGCGCCTATATAGGCAACCTCCGGCCTCCATCAATATGCACGCCAGATGGGAACAGCGTCACGACGGCACGTGACGTCAACTGACGCCAAACGTGCCGGCGTGCGGGGCGTGGCGTCGACGCACAGCGGACACACGCTCCCGATCCCATGACTGGTGGATCAGGGGGATAGGGGGATAGCAACGGTGCGCGTCGCAGCTCCCGGGGATGGAAAGGATCCACCCCCCGAGTATCAACCTGGATAGATAACATGACTAGGATAAAACAAAGATATTCCAGTGATAGCAAGTAAATATAATAACTAGGCATATGACACAAGACCACAGCAATGGTATATATAGTATTTAGTGTGTGTTTCCATCCCATATTAATATTAAAACAAGAGGTATAGGTTAGGACTTTATATGAGACCATGACCATCCGGTACACAGGTCTCCATCCAATTATATCTGAGAAAAATAAGGGGACTAGGGGAAAAAAGGGGGACAATGGGGACTTTATATGAAACACATCACTAGGGCAGGCTGAGTCATCAGATGTAAAAAATGTAAATTTATTGATACCACATGAGAAACAAGGTGCAATAGATGATACTCGCATATAGTCAATAGATAAGGTACAAAGTATGTAAAACATGGCAGTAGAACATATAATAGTAACATAGTAACATGTTATACATTGTAACAGGTAGATTGCAACATCATCAAAAATTACACCCCACATGTGTATACGTGATTCATATTGTATTAAAATCCAACTGATGGCTAAAACACTAAAATGCCCATGGTAGATACATATTCGTTGTGACATGTCAAAAAGTTATGAATGTTCAGTTGTATTGCTCGACGCGTTTCGTGGAAGTTTGTCCACTCATCAGGAGCAGCTATCTGGAAATATCTAGAGTAACGTATAAAGTAGTAATTAATAATATTTAATTACAACAGGAAGAGGGGAGGCAAAACCGCTAGTCCTAACACTCTTACCTGTAGATATATGGTAAAATAATAGTAGGGCATATATAGGAAAGTTCATGATGGTAGGAGATAACCAGGGGTGGACACAACAACCCCACGGGAGCTGAGGAGGCAACCAAGAGGCGGCAGGGCGAGGCAGCTCAGGACGCCGTAGAGCAATAGGTAGTGAAAAGGTTCACCTAGGGTTCCAACATGATAGTGTAAGATAGAGCATTGGCCCAAGGTAACTGTAGATAAATAAAATAAGATACGTATAGGTAAAAAACAAGTAGTGTTGGATGACCGCTGGGTGAAAGATCAGGTGTGGGACAAGGTGAAGTGACAGTGGAGTGAACATAGGAAAAACAGACAGATCGTGTCCGGGAGACCGGTGGAGTGAAAAAACAAAGAGAGCCCACCACAACACCAAGCGAACAAGGTAGAGGGATAGTGCAAGGTAGGTAGAGTCAGGACGGGTGTGTATAGGGAGATAAAGAAAGCATGGTGCAAGGAGATCTACGGTTACCTAAGATGAAGTCTCAGCCCGCCAGCCAACGAGGTGAACCCCCAACGTCACGCTAAGACGTGCTAGGAGGGAGGAGAGGAGGCAGCCCACTAAGGCGACTAGCGCCTATATAGGCAACCTCCGGCCTCCATCAATATGCACGCCAGATGGGAACAGCGTCACGACGGCACGTGACGTCAACTGATGCCAAACGTGCCGGCGTGCGGGGCGTGGCGTCGACGCACAGCGGACACACGCTCCCGATCCCATGACTGGTGGATCAGGGGGATAGGGGGATAGCAACGGTGCGTGTCGCAGCTCCCGGGGATGGAAAGGATCCACCCCCCGAGTATCAACCTGGATAGATAACATGACTAGGATAAAACAAAGATATTCCAGTGATAGCAAGTAAATATAATAACTAGGCATATGACACAAGACCACAGCAATGGTATATATAGTATTTAGTGTGTGTTTCCATCCCATATTAATATTAAAACAAGAGGTATAGGTTAGGACTTTATATGAGACCATGACCATCCGGTACACAGGTCTCCATCCAATTATATCTGAGAAAAATAAGGGGACTAGGGGAAAAAAGGGGGACAATGGGGACTTTATATGAAACACATCACTAGGGCAGGCTGAGTCATCAGATGTAAAAAATGTAAATTTATTGATACCACATGAGAAACAAGGTGCAATAGATGATACTCGCATATAGTCAATAGATAAGGTACAAAGTATGTAAAACATGGCAGTAGAACATATAATAGTAACATAGTAACATGTTATACATTGTAACATAGGTAGATTGCAACATCATCAAAAATTACACCCCACATGTGTATACGTGATTCATATTGTATTAAAATCCAACTGATGGCTAAAACACTAAAATGCCCATGGTAGATACATATTCGTTGTGACATGTCAAAAAGTTATGAATGTTCAGTTGTATTGCTCGACGCGTTTCGTGGAAGTTTGTCCACTCATCAGGAGCAGCTATCTGGAAATATCTAGAGTAACGTATAAAGTAGTAATTAATAATATTTAATTACAACAGGAAGAGGGGAGGCAAAACCGCTAGTCCTAACACTCTTACCTGTAGATATATGGTAAAATAATAGTAGGGCATATATAGGAAAGTTCATGATGGTAGGAGATAACCAGGGGTGGACACAACAACCCCACGGGAGCTGAGGAGGCAACCAAGAGGCGGCAGGGCGAGGCAGCTCAGGACGCCGTAGAGCAATAGGTAGTGAAAAGGTTCACCTAGGGTTCCAACATGATAGTGTAAGATAGAGCATTGGCCCAAGGTAACTGTAGATAAATAAAATAAGATACGTATAGGTAAAAAACAAGTAGTGTTGGATGACCGCTGGGTGAAAGATCAGGTGTGGGACAAGGTGAAGTGACAGTGGAGTGAACATAGGAAAAACAGACAGATCGTGTCCGGGAGACCGGTGGAGTGAAAAAACAAAGAGAGCCCACCACAACACCAAGCGAACAAGACCTACGTGCAATCGCAGAACAGTCGCAGACCTACATGCAATACTCAAGTATACAGTACACAATACACAAGTACTAACGATCCACACACACTACTCAGAAAACACTCAGGTACTCACACTACACAGGTACTATGACCCCTGTTATAACCTCCTGTTTTAAACTCTGGTAAGGAGGGGTTTGGGTTCCTGGAGGACTGGGCCGACTGGGCCGACTTCTCAGTCGGTAACCGGTACTATAGAAGGGACGGACTGCACCTAAATGAGGAGGGTGCAGATCTGCTGGGAATGAAGATGGCCAAAAAGTTAGATGGGGTTTTTAACCACTTGAGCCCCGGACCATTATGCTGCCTAAGGACCAGAGGTCTTTTTCCAATTTGGCACTGCGTCGCTTTAACTGCTAAATGCAATGCTGTACCCAAACGAAATTTGCGTCCTTTTCTTCCCACAAATAGAGCTTTCTTTTGATGGTATTTGATCACCTCTGCAGTTTTTATTTTTTGCGCTATAAACGGAAAAAGACCGAAACTTTTGAAAAAAAATGATATTTTCTACTTTTTGTTATAAAAAAAAAACAATAGACTAAATTTTAGTCATACATTTAGGCCAAAATGTATTCGGCCACATGTCTATGGTAAAAAAAATGTCAATAAGCATATATTTATTGGTTTGCGCAAAAGTTATAGCGTCTACAAACTAGGGTACATTTTCTGTAATTTACACAGCTTTTAGTTTATGACTGCCTATGTCATTTCTTGAGGTGCTAAAATGGCAGGGCAGTACAAAACTCCCCCAAATGACCCCATTTTGGAAAGTAGACACCCCATGGAAATTGCTGAGAGGCATGTTGAACCCATTGAATATTTATTTTTTTTGTCCCAAGTGATTGAATAATGACAAAAAAAAAAAAAAAAATATTTACAAAAAGTTGTCACTAAATGATATATTGCTCACACAGGCCATGGGCCTATGTGGAATTGCACCCCAAAATACATTCAGCTGCTTCTCCTGAGTATGGGGATACCACATGTGTGGGACTTTTTGGGAGCTTAGCCGCGTACGGGGCCCCGAAAACCAAGCACCGCCTTCAGGATTTCTAAGGGTGAAAATGTTTTATTTCACTCTTCACTGCCTATCACAGTTTCGGAGGCCATGGAATGCCCAGGTGGCACAAAACCCCCCCAAATGACCCCATTTTGGAAAGTAGACACCCCAAGCTATTTGCTGAGAGGCATGGTGAGTATTTTGCAGCTCTCATTTGTTTTTGAAAATGAAGAAAGACAAGAAAAAACTTTTTTTTTTTTCTTTTTTCAATTTTCAAAACTTTGTGACAAAAAGTGAGGTCTGCAAAATACTCACTATACCTCTCAGCAAATAGCTTGGGGTGTCTACTTTCCAAAATGGGGTCATTTGGGGGGGTTTTGTGCCACCTGGGCTTTCCATGGCCTCCGAAACTGTGATAGGCAGTGAAGAGTGAAATCAAAAATTCACGCCCTTAGAAAGCCTGAAGGCGGTGCTTGGTTTTCGGGGTCCCGTACGCGGCTAGGCTCCCAAAAAGTCTCACACATGTGGTATCCCCGTACTCAGGAGAAGCAGCAGAATGTATTTTGGGGTGTAATTTCACATATTCCCATGGCATGTTTGAGCAATATATCATTTAGTGACAACTTTGTGCAAAAAAAAAAAAAAAATTTGTCTCTTTCCCGCAACTTGTGTCGCAATATAAAATATTCCATGGACTCGACATGCCTCTCAGCAAATAGCTTGGGGTGTCTACTTTCCAAAATGGGGTCATTTGGGGGGGTTTTGAACTGTCCTGGCATTTTATGCACAACATTTAGAAGCTTATGTCACACATCACCAACTCTTCTAACCACTTGAAGACAAAGCCCTTTCTGACACTTTTTGTTTACATGAAAAAGTTATTTTTTTTTGCAAAAAAATTACTTTGAACCCCCAAACATTATATATTTTTTTAAAGCAAATGCCATACAGATTAAAATGGTGGGTGTTTCATTTTTTTTTTTTCACACAGTATTTGCGCAGCGATTTTTTAAACGCATTTTTGGGGGAAAAAACACACTTTTTTAAGTTTTAATGCACTAAAACACACTATATTGCCCAAATGTTTGATGAAATAAAAAAGATGATCTTAGGCCGAGTACATGGATACCAAACATGACATGCTTTAAAATTGCGCACAAACGTGCAGTGGCAACAAAATAAATACATTTTTAAAAGCCTTTAAAAGCCTTTACAGGTTACCACTTTAGATTTACAGAGGAGGTCTACTGCAAAAATTACTGCCCTCGATCTGACCTTCGCGGCGATACCTCACATGCATGGTGCAATTGCTGTTTACGTTTGACGACAGACCGCCGCTTGCGTTCGCCTTAGCGCGAGAGCAGGGGGCGACAGGGGTGCTTTTTTTTTTTCTTTATTATTTTTTTGCTTTTTTATCTTATTTTTAAACTGTTCCTTTCATTTTTTTTTTTTTTTTTTAATCATTTTTATTGTTATCTCGGGGAATGTAAATATCCCCTATGATAGCAATAGGTAGTGACAGGTACTCTTTTTTGAAAAAATTGGGGTCTATTAGACCCTAGATCTCTCCTCTGCCCTCAAAGCATCTGATGACACCAAGATCGGTGTAATAAAATGCTTCCCCAATTTCCCAATGGCGCTATTTACATCTGGCGAAATCTAAGTCATAAAATGCTCGTAGCTTCCGGTTTCTTAGGCCATAGAGATGTTTGGAGCCACTCTGGTCTCTGATCAGCTCTATGGTCAGCTGGCTGAATCACCGGCTGCATTCTCAGGTTCCCTGTTGAGACAGGAGAGCCAGAGAAAAACACGGAAGACAGTGGGGGGGGCATTCCCTCCCACGGCTTGTAAAAGCAGTCTAGAGGCTAATTAGCCACTAGGATTGCTTTTACATGAAAGCCGACTGCTGGCTGAAAAGAATGATACCAAGATGATACCTAAACCTGCAGGCATCATTCTGGTATAACCATTCAAAGTCCTGAATGGCGTACCTGAAGACAAAAAAATGGTTAACAATAAAGCACAGTAAACGGTAAAGTATAAAGTATAAAAAATTGCATACCTGAAAAGCAAACATGATAAAACATAATAACAATAAAACATTGCAGAATAGAATACAGTAAAAAAGAGCAGAACAAGAGAGAGAGAATAGAGAGAGAGAGAACAATAAAACGATTATTTTTTTTTATTTCATATATATTTTTTTTTTTTACACTTTTTTTGTAACTAACTTTTATAACGGTAACTGGTTCCAGGTTCGGGTCTCACAAAATGCGATGGCATCTTGGGAGACCCTGTGAAAGTATGCCTAGTCTGTGCAATGTTGTACCCTACGCTAATACTCAACTAGTGAATGGTAGCGTTCAAAACATTCACCAATGCAAAGACCAGGATTGTCAGGACAGGAGGGACAATAATAGCGGGTGTCACGCCTATATCCGCGCTTGCTGCAGACACGACATCTTTTTTGGGGGGGTTCGTTGGGTAGGGGTACACGGGAGGACATAAAGAAAATGCCTCTCATGCAGCCGACTGCATTTGGTTGGGGATGTGAATGGGGGAAGTACGGGTGCTGCAGAAGTGGTGGGTTCCCAATTAGGATTGGCGAATGCAGCAGGAAGGGCACTATGGGCACGACGGGCCTGTGTTTGTCTTCTTGGTGGCAGCGGGACACTACTTGTGCTTGCCACCTCACCAGCTTGAACTGCACTTATGGGACTCGCCACGTCACCAAGTGTTACTGCAGTGCTGGTTTGACTACAACCGGGGTGTACTAGGCCGCTGGTGCTTGCCAGTTCAATAAAAAGCTACCAAAAAAACTGTTAGCGATCGCAGGGATCAGGCCTGACTCTGCAAACGCTGCAGTTATGCGTTTAGTGTTTTGTAAGTGACAGTGATCGATCGATACTGCACTTGGGTGGGCCGGGCGGAGGGGAAAAATGCAGGTGCTAGCAGGTATCTGGGCTGATCCCGCTAACACTGCGTTTTTGGGAACCCTAAACTGCTGGGGACGCTAGTATAGATCTGATCGGATCAGATATTGATCTGTACAGATACTATACCACTAAGGGAGGCGTATGCTGCGTGCGTGGGTGTTAGCGGTACTGGCGCTAATCTGACGCTGCCTGGGGCGACGCCTATCACCGCCGGGCGATCAGGGGGCTAAACCTTTATTCGGTAATAAACGGCGGGTGCCCTGACACTAAAAAAAATAAACAAACTAACCAGCGTCACCCGTAACACTTATACGGTGATCAGTGGTGAAAGGGTTAACTAGGGGGCCATCAAGGGGTTAAAACATTTATTAGGTAGTATATGGGGGTCCCTGTCGCTGTAAAACGCTGACGACGAACCTAAATATTTAGGTCCCTAACTAGCGTCACCAGCGACACTAATACAGCGATCAGAAAAATGATCGCTTAGCGACACTGGTGACGGGGGGTGATCAAGGGGTTAAAACTTTATTAGGGGGGGTTAGGCGGGTATCCTAGACCTAAAGGGGGCTAATATTCACTGTCCCAACACTGTAACTGTCACAAACTGACACCAATGCAGTATTCAGAAAAAAAAAAAAAACTGCTGGTGTCAGTTTGTGACAGGGAGGGGGGGGTGATGGGGGGGGATCGGGGGGCGATCGGGGGGGGGGGTCGGGGTGTTTTGTGTGCCTGGCATGTTCTACTGTGTTGTGTAGTGTTGGTGCACTCACATACCTGTCTTCTCTCCTCGGCGCTGCAACGGAATACCGAGCCGAGAAGAGATGACATCATTTCCTTTGCTGCTGTTTAGCATACAGCAGCAAAGGAAGTGATCTGATTGGCCGGCGGCGATCGCGAGGGGGGGCCACGAACGGATGGCCTCCCCCTCATCTCCGATCGCCGCTGGACAAAAGACGACCGCCTCGGGCACCGGGGGGGGTCCGATCGATCGGACCCCCCACCCGCGGAAGGCAAATCACGTATATGTACGTGATTTTGCCTGTCCGTGCCACCTTGCCGACGTAAATCGGCGTGAGGCGGTCGTCAAGTGGTTAAACTAGGCGATGGGGGGGAGGGTCCAGAGACAGTGATAGCCAGCGCGGATGATATTCCAGAGGGTAGTGTTGGGGGCATTAGTGGTAGGTTAACCAAAGCACAAAAACACAAGGTGAGTATAGTAGCTAGTCCAAGTTGCAATCTTGAAACACCCAATACGAGGACAATATGCGACCGGTATAAACTATGTGGCATGTTCACCAATGCCAGGAGCATGGCGGACAAGATGGGTGAACTAGAGATACTGTTGTACAAGGAGGATTTGGATTTTGTGGGAATTTCAGAGACCTGGTTCAACAGCTCTCATGATTGGCTGGCAAACATTCAAGGGTATACCCTATACCGCAAGGATAGAGAGGGTAAAAAAGGGGGAGGGGTATGCCTATATATCAAGAATAATGTACAAGTGAATGTGAGAGATGACATCACTGAGGGAGCTAGAGAGGAGGTGGAATCCTTATGGGTAGAGTTCCAAAGGGATGAAGCTAAGGGGAAAATAATACTGGGAGTATGCTATAGGCCCCCTAACCTGAAGGAGGAAGTGGAGACGGATCTCCTATCACAAATTGGATTAGCAGCAAGGATGGGAAGTGTTATCATAATGGGGGATTTTAATTATCCAGACATAGACTGGGCGGAGAGAACTGCGCATTCATTTAAGGCTCGCCAGTTCCTTAATGTCTTGCAGGACAATTTTATGGGTCAGATGGTAGACGCACCAACTAGAAATAAAACATTACTGGATCTACTGATTATCAACAATACAGACCTGATCACAGATGTGGAAATACGGGGCAATTTAGGTAACAGCGATCACAGGTCAATTAGTTTCAGTATAAATCACACAAATAGGAAACATAAAGGGAATACAAAGACACTGAATTTCAAAAGAGCCAACTTCCCTAAACTACAAACCTTGCTAAAAGGCATAAATTGGGATAAAATATTAGGAACAAAGAATACGGAGGAGAGATGGGTTTGCTTTAAGAGCATATTAAATAAGGGCATTAGCCAATGTATCCCATTGGGTAATAAATTTAAAAGAGCGAACAAACATCCTGGATGGCTTAACTCCAATGTAAAAATGCATATGAAAGCAAAGGAGAAGGCCTTCAAAAAATACAAGGTTGAGGGATCATCCTCAGCATTCAGACTTTATAAAGAATGCAATAAGAAATGTAAGGGTGCAATTAGGACGGCTAAGATAGAACATGAAAGACACATAGCGGAGGAGAGCAAAAAAAATCCCAAGAAATTCTTTAAGTATGTAAACAGTAAAAAAGGGAGGACAGACCATATTGGCCCCATAAGGAATGAGGAAGGACATCTGGTTACAAAGGATGGGGAGATGGCAAATTTATTCTTCTCCTCAGTATTCACGAGTGAATCGGGGGGCTTCAGTAACCAAAACTGCAGTGTTTATCCTCATGACACAACACAGGAAGCACCTACATGGTTAACAGAGGACAGAATTAAAATTAGACTTGAGAAACTTAACATTAATAAATCACCGGGACCAGATGGCTTGCATCCGAGGGTACTTAGGGAATTGCCAGACCGTTGTTCCTAATTTTTACAGACAGTCTATTGACTGGAACAGCTGATTGGAGAAAAGCCAATGTAGCACCAATATTTAAAAAGGGCCCAAAAAACATCCCTGGGAATTACAGACCAGTTAGCCTAACATCATCCTAGTAGATGATAGGCTCAGCAATGACATGCAATGCCAAGCTGCTGCTAATAAGGCAAACAGAATATTGGCATGTATTAAAAGGGGGATTAACTCCAGAGATAAAAAGATAATTCTCCCGCTCTACAAGACTCTGGTCCGGCTGCACCTGGAGTATGCTGTCCAGTTTTGGGCACCAGTCCTCAGGAAGGATGTACTGGAAATGGAGCGAGTACAAAGAAGGGCAACAAAGCTAATAAAGGGTCTGGAGGATCTTAGTTATGAGGAAAGGTTGCGAGCGTTGAGCTTATTCTCTCTGGAGAAGAGACGCTTGAGAGGGGATATGATTTCAATTTACAAATACTGTACTGGTGACCCCACAATAGGGATAAAACTTTTTCGCAGAAGAGAGTTTAATAAGACTCGGGGCCACTCATTACAATTAGAAGAAAAGAGGTTTAACCTTAAACTACGTAGAGGGTTCTTTATTGTAAGAGCGGTAAGGATGTGGAATTCCCTTCCACAGGCGGTGGTCTCAGCGGGGAGCATTGATAGCTTCAAGAAACTATTAGATAATCACCTGAATGACCGCAACATACAGGGATATGTAAGGTAATACTGACACATAATCACACACATAGGTTGGACTTGATGGACTTGTGTCTTTTTTTCAACCTCACCTACTATGTAACTATGTAACTCACCACTTAGACCAGTTCTACTTACACAGAGTTTCACAGCCTCAGACTGAGCACGCTCAGACTGAGTCCTACACACAGTTATATAGGCACCTGTGAGCAATTAACCACCCCCCTTAATTGATAAACTGAAGGAACCAGAGAAAAAAAAAAAGCTATTTAAAAAGTGACAGAAAAAGGTGATTGAAAAACTAAAAGGAAAAGCCTCAAAAATGCAACCCAGCAAGCCCAGCAAACAAAAAGCAAGACTTGTTCACTCTAACTCTGGTTTTTAACTCACCACTTATACCACTTACACAGAGTTCCACAGCCTCAGTCTGAGCACATGCATTAACGCACAAAACTATATGGCGTTAAACTTGCTGTAACGCAATGAAATATACAGCGTTAAACTTGCAGTAACACAATGCAATATATGGTGTTAAACTTGCACACTGCACTCACACTGACTGCACTGTCCCTAGATTCACACTAAACTAATATTCTATACTTAAAATAGAATAAAAAATAGCACACTATAACACACTGTCTATCTAGTAGCACTGAACAGAGCCCTGTTCTATCTCACTACACAGCAATATCACAGTAAAAATGACCATTATGGAAAGAATACTTTTATAGTGAGGGGCGGGATTAAGAGCAATGAGCCATAATTGGATACAGTCATCATGACAACGTCCAATCACGGCTTTGACAGTGCTCTGCTCCCTGATTGGGTGAAGCTTTCATTGCTTCATTCAGGGCTTTCAATGCACTGTGTGGCGACGCAGTGCATTGTGGTCGTTCGATGGGCCATACAACCATACAGTCCCCTCTTTTCATCTTTTATGTTGATTTTGTATTCACCTTGTATGCTCTTTCCCTTTTGGCTTCACTGTGCCATCTAGGTCCATTTAAATCTATATATAAGAAAGGTGTATCATCACTCTTGGTCAACCTGTTTGCAGCCTCAAGCATAGACCGTTACTGTCCTGGATATTGTTGATGTTAAGTTGTCTATTTGTTTTACATACAATTGCTAACTGTAACTGACTTTGACTACTGTAATGATCGGTTTCTCCTTTGCTGGTTGGTCTACTTTAACTTGGATGGGTGCCATCTGGGGGCAGGTTCCGAGTTACCACACGGCCACCCAGCATCACATCATCTTTCCATCTGGTGCTGTGGCGCAGACATTGGCCGGTGCGGGTGTTTTCCCCTCCCTCTGCTGGCCACTGTTGCTCCGTGCTGCGTGCACCCCTCCTCTCGGCAGGCGCGCCGTTTGTTTCTGACGGCGCTCCTAGCTGAGTGGCGCGCATGCGTACTGGAAGCTTTCAGCTGGTCCGGATGACGTCACGTCGGCTACGGATGGGACGTGCACTCAAATAGGACTATGTCCTGTTATTGTGTACCAGCCGCCCTAGCAGATGGACGGCACCACACACTGTCAGCTCGACCCCTATGTTACTCAAGTACTTTTACCCTCTCCTAGGCATTTGCCTCGTTAGGATAGTGGCCATGTCATTCATTCACTTATTGTTTTTTTCCTTGTTGCCGCCCCCCTCTTTCTTCCCCCCTTTCTGTGTTTTATTTTAGGGAATGCAGCTTTTACCCTAGGATTATTCCTTGGACACCTTGGCCTTTGTATCTATATAGCTACCTGTGACCTTGGGGCTTTTCTACATATCCATACCTACCCATACTAGCCCTACCAGGATTCACTGTCTGTATGCTACATAGCCCTCTAAACAATCCAGCCATTGGTGAGTTAGCTGTGCTACACTCTAAAGACTTAAAAGTTTCTGATTTCTTTACTATTTTTATTGAATATAGTTCCATATCTTCCTGCAGGCTACATGAATCATTCACATACCCTTTGTGAACCATACGTGTGGTGCTCAATTGTACCGTTCTCCTCCTGCTATATCTGCGAGTCACTCTATATGATTATAGATATATTTACCTAGTAAGTATATGTTTTTGGGCCCCCCCCCCGCCCTTTCCCTACCTTCTGTCCTGTTTATAAATTTAGCTAATTTATGGACTTTACAATTCCTCTACCATTACCTACCCCATGATACAGCATGGTACTGTGTTCTGCATGCCCCCGTGGTGACTTTTCATTGCTCCCTTCTTGGTGGTCTATCCTCTGCCGTAGTGGTCTGACCAGCACAGGTTCTTAAATCAAAGTACTTTGCACTGTTTTGTATGTCTGTTTTATGGTTTTATATACTAACTATATGTTAAGTACTTTGATTAGACACAACACATTTTCTGCTCCTGAAGAAGTGTGAAGACACGCGTAACATGTTGAGCATTTCTTTGATATGAAGTAACCTTCCGTTGACCTGCTATCCAGCCATTATCTCGGACTTGTGCCTACCCTAGATATTCATCCTGATGTCCGAGTCACTATGTATCTAGATGGTTTTGTATTGCAAGAGTTTTACTGAATATCCTTGTGTATTCATGTGATTTGTGGCTTTTTAACTGGTGCTCTATTTATATGTGTTTTCTTCAATAAATTATTTTTGTTATATATACTTGCTGTTACTGTGCCTACAAAGTCCAAAATCCCTTTCTTTTTCCTTTTGCGACCATATAATTCAGTTGTTCGGCGATAGGGCAAAGAGCCAATGTTCAGCCCAAACTAATGCTCAGCCAAACCGTTCACCCATCCCTATTCAGGACGTGTGCCAAGCATGGAACATGTCCCTATTGGAGGGCAGAGAGAAGGTTGGTGCAATTGTCTCATACAACCATTCCTGGCTCAAGCTGCCATAGCGTCAACCACCTCTGAGCCTGCCCTTGCAGAGCTGACAGAATCTCTGCCCCAATGTGGCTCTTGTCCCCTAGACAGACTAACTGAAGCACTGCATAGCATCATTTAGCATGACTGCTTGCGTAGCCCCTTGAACGCTTAGGGAGCACTGCTGGTTCAGAGGACAATTCAGCAGAAGAGGCCATAGAGGAAGAAAGAGAGGAGGGGGTGGAGCAGACAGATGTGTCAGAATCACCACCAGTTTTTTGGAAGCGTGGTGGTGGAACAAGCTCCATTACTGAACCCTCTCCTGCATCCTTCCCAGCTGTCAGCAGAGTTACCCAGTACGCTGTGAAGGAAATGTAACGTCCCTGACCATGCCTGCTGGACCAAGAGTCAGCGGTAATGTGAACCTTACTGCTAACCGCCCTGTCCAACGAGGCCAAAACATTGCCTTCCACATGATGGTACAGGGCTGGAATGGCCTTACATGAAAAAAATATATTTTTGGAACCTGCCACTGTGGTACAGCACATTCCACAAATTTACGAAAGGGGGCAGAGTCTACCAGAAGAAAAGGCAGCAGTTCTAGCAATTTGGCCAAGCTAGTATTTAGACGCTGAGCATGTGGATGGCTGGGACAGTATTTTTATTTTTTTACGGTTCAGCAAATGGGGAGGTGAAATTTGCCTGGTGAAATTAACAGATGGTGCAAGTACTTGTGGCACCTATTGCTGCACCTTCATTTCTCTCAGTGCAGGTTTTTGAGAGGACTTCAGGTATAGTAGGGGTTGAGATCCCAGATGAGGAGCAAAGAGAAATCTGCATTTTTTATGATGTGGGTCTTTCAGGTGCTGTTGCCAACGGACTGCATGGCAGGTTGTCATATGTCTTGTCAAGCATGTGGTGCCCAAGTGCCTGGTGTTCTGGCCACACTTGATCCGCTTCAGATAGAGATTACAAACAGCAATGCTGCGGTCTGCTGCACATGTGTTGAAAAAACCCACACCAATGAACTTTTGGAAGTCAGCGGGGAGCACTGTGGAGCTCTGTGGTGTAATGCAATAGGGTGGCTGCCCTTAAGCCGGCCCCTGGAGGACACCCTGCCTCATTGGAGTTGTGCCTCCTCCTCCTCACTTTCCTCCTCTGTCTCTCAGGCACCCAAGTACAGTCAGTGACCTCGTCACTGGAGCAAACTTGGCAATCCTGCAGCTGGTGGAACATGACTGCTAGTTTCTTGTCCTTCTGTGGCACCCCCTCTCTCTAGGCTTACGTTACTCCCTTCCTCAACCTGGGAACCAACATCAGAGCATTTAAAGTGCTGTGCATCCCCCAGCAGCATGTAATCGACACTATGGTCAAATAATTGTGGGGACTTCTCCATGCATGATGGTGGGGCTATGGAAGGAGTAACTGTGGACAAGGAGCTGGTGGAATAGGCCACTTTGGCAGCTGCGTTGAAAGGCAAACTAGTATGAGCCTGGGTGACTGAGGATGAGGAGGATGAGGATGGCTTAGTTATCCACTCCACCAACTCTTCTGTATGTTGTGGCTCAATAACACAGCCAGCAGCAGAAAAAAAAAGGACAAACAAAAAGGACAAAAAGCCTACAGAGGATTTCTATGACCACCACTGTTCCCTGTAGTCAGAGGCTGCTTGCCCTCTTTTAGGGGCACTAATATTAATTTTGCTAGCGGGGGGGCCCGGTCTGCTGCCGCTGTCTTGTCGCCTCTTCTCTTCTTCAGATGTTGACACGACGCTCTCTCCTACTGGAATGCTGTGTGCGAGCTGCGCAGCCATTTATATAGCCAGTGACCCTGCCCCTTTGTGATGTTACCGTCCCAACATGCACAGGGACTCTGGTGTCATAAGGAGGTGTGACCCCAGAGTCCCTGCGCATGCTGGGACTGTAACGTCACAAAGGGGCGGGGTCACCACCTATATAAATGGCTGTGCAGCTCGCACACAGCATTACAGCAGGAGAGAGCGTCATGTCAACATCGGAAGAAGAGAAGAGAAGAGGCGACAAGACAGCGGCGACAAGACAGCAGCAGCAGACCAGGCCCCCTGCTAGCAAAAGAGCTGGAAGAAAATAGCGGAGGGGCCCGGGAGAAGAAGCCGAACACCAGGAGAAGACGGAAGAAGACCCCGGAGGTGCCTAATAAATTACTGGTATGGATTTTGAGGGGGACCCCAATGGTGTAGGGGGTTCCCCTTACAATTCATACCAGACCTAAGGGCCTGGTATGCTCCTGGGGGGGACCCACGCCGTTTTTTTCATTTAAAATTTGGTGCAGCGTTCCCCCTCAGGATTCATACCAGACAGCTGTCAGCACTGCCTGTTGCTCATCGCGAAAGGAAAAAAAAGTTTTCCTTTCCCAATCAGCGAGCCATCTCGGCGCTGGCTCCCGCGACGGGGCTCGCAGATATCAAATCTCGCTGATAAAAGCGGCGAGATTGACACAATATCACGGTCACCTACTGTACATATCTGAAGGTAAATCTAAATGAAATTGAATAATAAAATTGTTTAATGTATGGCCAGCCTTACATGTGTGCTTGTCACTCAAAGTCCATACATGAATTGATGAATTTAGTGAATGAATGTTTGCCATAAGAGGTTCTGAGCTTTGTGGAGTTATTCCGTCTACATGTAGCTGTAGCACATAAAGACATCTTATGGGATCTATAGGGACACTCAGTCATATAGCCTGACACCAATACTGACACACTAAGACACATGAGACATGGAAGACTCTACATATACTCTGTGACAGACAACGTCATATCTGGATTCTTCTCACTCACACTAGGAAGTATGGAGATATGAGGACACATGAGACCTGGAAGACTATACATATACATGAAGCTGAAGTTATCTTCTTATTCGGCCAGCTTCTTATTCGAATGCAGAAGTTGGCTCCTTATTCGGCCAGCTTCTTATTCAGGTTGGATCTTTATTCACAAAAGTGATTATTTACTAAACAATCATCTGCAATATTTATAAAAAAAACATGAACTTTAACAATTCTATCTCCCTAAATGCCATGTATTTAAAGGGGTAATTCTGAATACATAGCTGAAAACCATCTTGGCTCACCCAAATTCCACATGTTTTATACTCATTGGGCATCCTACTATTAGTTAAAGTTCAATTTGGCCCGAGCCAAGTGATAGAAATCATAAAATATGGCACCAAACAGGGCACCATGACAGCCATGCATGTCAATGGGAAATTCTGAAGAAACCAAGATATTCCTATATGAAAACCATCTTGGTTCACCCAAATTGCACTGGTTTTAAACTCATTGGGCATCCTACTGTAGCGCTGGTAGATTTACAATCTACCGCCGATTAGGTACATTTAGTAAATTGTGTGTTAGGAAGGTTAAAAGTTTGCCTCCGTTCCAGCTTGGCTGATGTTGTGTGTACTTCCGTGCTGACCGGTGGGTGTCGCTGTTACCATTAGTCAGTGTTGGAAGGGCAATGTGTCGAAGTGTATAGATGCTCCTCTGTCCTGGAGGCACGCTCGGTGGAGGTGGTCCTCCGAGTTGCATTCTGGGAAGGTGGTATTTATGGGACAGACACCATATTTTGGGGTTCGTTTTACAGCCACCTGCTGGCCCTCCTGGCCGACAGGTATGCGTTAAGGAGCTACCTCGTGGTCCTCCGATCGGGAGGCCCACGATGCTGGGGCGCAGGAGTGGGCTCAGAGTTTTGTCTGGGGCCTACCACCACGGCCGAGGAATGGTCCTGAGCTGTCGGTCCTGTGTGACGAAGCTGGACAGCCGAGGAGATCCCAGGGGAGGACCCGTCTTGGAGAGATCACGCAGCGTGCGTGTCTATAGAGGGGCCTGGTGACTCGGTTGCAGGACGTATCCAAAAGAAGTAATTCTACAGCATAGTGTCGCCGGTTCGGCTTAAAGGTTCAGGCACTGTGACTGACTGTTCACTGCAGAAGATCTGATGCATCCTGTGGCAGAGGATTGTGCAGATTTACCCCCTTAGGTAAGTCTGTGGCAGAGACTTTAGATTCGTGCTGCGTACTGGCTGCTAGACTGGTGAGAGAGGCCTATCCAGACGAGCAAAGAGTGTATCCCACGAGGGGAATGCATTCCACATAATTATCTGAATTCTACCGGGATATTTGTTGCTAAGATCTTATAAGAAAATATTTGAGTTTCTCCTGAAGGTTTTCTTTTCCGCCTCTTTCCTGCTACTTCCTAAAGTTTGACTGTTTAATAAAGCATTGAAAACGTACTCCAGTGTTGGTGCGTGTGTCGTCCAGCAGTAAGCTCAACGGAACCCCTAGACCCGGTGCCGGTGAAACAGAGGGAAGCAAAGTGAAGGTAACAGACCCGCTTAAACCAGCAGCTCCACCGTGAGTTATTGCTACATGTGGGCGTGTCATCCGGGATTTGTTGACCAACAATTATTGCAACCCAGTGGAGTGTTTTACCGGGAGTTTACAGAGAGAGAGCTGGACTTCGAAAAAATATCTTTTCAGGAAGAGGAAAGGTTAAACTGCAGGACTTGGCTTTTGGGTGCATAGATGCTGGGTGCCAGAAGAGGCCCGGGAGCTACGTGACTAAAAGAACAAGTGGGAGGAATTACCCTACTTGCTACCGCGTGGGACGCGTGTAGTATGCTTGGCACCAGAGGAGAAGAGAAGCTTCGTGATCGTGCTGAAAAGATCAGAGTGTGGCCATGTCTTCTCCGGCGTTGCAATCGGTTGTGGGACCCATAGTGTTCCCTGCAAGCACCGTGATGAATACTGTACAATCTGGAACTCTGCTCACGGATACTGGAGTTGGAATGAAGCTGCAGGGGAAGTTTGTCCTGTATAGATGTTGAGGGACTGGGCATGACCTGCCATCGATGTGGAGGATTGGCCGTATATCTACGTCCATTCGGCCGATGTCCGCAGTGTGGAGAGTATTTGTTTGTAGTGGAGCCACCTACTATGCCACCCCATGCCTATTAGATGGATTGGGTGACAGGTATCACTACAGTGGAAGCTGCTATCGCTACAGAGAGAGAGCGACGGGCCACCACTCTTCCTGTTGCTACCGACAATGTTTTGGAGAGAGACACTGCTGCTGCCGTCTCATCAGGAGACATTACTTTGATTCCTGAGTCCGCTACACCTGTTCCTGTGGTGCCTACTCAGAAGAAGGTGGGCTATGTGAAGGCTTCTCGCAGCCGTGGTCGAGGCCTACCCCAGAGGTTACCTGAGCCGGAGCTACCAGAGTCTACGTCTGGGACGGGTAAGCCATTGTTGGGGACTGTAAATAAGTATTTGCCAGCAGAGGAGTTGAGAGACTCGGAAATCAAATCCATGTCGGATCTTTCCGGGGATGATGACTTGTTTGAAACCATGTCGCAAGAGCTATTGTGGTCACAAGGCGAAGATGTTGCCTCCACAATGAACCTTCCTGAATGGACTGCCATGAGTTCTGGGAAGACGTCGCCCTATGTGGAGACGCACAGTGCTGTTGCTGGAACTTTGTCAAAAGTTACTTATTTGCTACAGGCACCGGCTGGGTCTATGGTAAAAAAGTCATTAGACTCCTGTGTACCGCCTGGTATGGGAAAAGACAGATCTTTGCCAAAACTTGCTCGCTTGCAAAGGATGTTAAACAAGCGTATTGCTGCAGAGTATGGATTAGAATTCCCTTATGTGCCCCAGGATGTCATGCGGGAGATTGAAGCTAATCAGGAACTTTGGTACAATGAAGCTATTTGGGACTACTTGTCTGTGCCTAAGCCCTTTAGAAAGACTGGATGTTCTGTCCGGATGGATGAACGTTTTGACGGATGCTTTGTTCATTGGAACTATGGTCGGCATATCTATGCTGATAAAGTGGTGATCTGCAGACCGGGAAAGGACAATGCTGTGTATTTTATCACCACTGTAGATAAAGAAGGAAAATATGTGACTCTACCAGATCCTCGGTTCTACTGGTAATTGTGGACACTAATACCTTGAAGTTAGTTAGATAGTGACAGGGCAAAGAGATCTGCGTGGTCAAGATCTACAGATCCTGTTCTGTGTTTAAAATCCAAGGACTTATGTTTGCTAGCCGGATTTCTTTTACAAGAAAAGTTCTTATGCAGGGATGGACTCCTAAAGATTATATATATATATATTTTGGTATGGATCATAGGAAGAGAGTCTCATTTTAAATGAGGCTTTGCTCCTGGTGCTGTGTAGTGTGTATATATGTGTGTTTAAATATGTTTCTTTTTCAGGGATCATCGGATTATATCTATAGCTGGGAGGCTTTTCAGCTAGTTAGTTAGTGAGGATGTGTACAATTATATTGTGGGTTTGTCCGTGGCTGTGAACATAATGTTTTATAGATATAAGTCTCATAATGTCTTTTAACTGTCCTTTTTCTCTCTCTTTGCCTATCTAAAGTTTTGAGAAACTCAAAGGCTACTCTCAGGCTTGAGAGTTACTGTTATACCCCATACACACGGTCGGACTTTGTTCGGAAATTCCGACAACAAAATCCTAGGATTTTTTTCTGACGGATGTTGGCTCAAACTTGTTTTGCCTACACACGGTCGCACAAAGTTGTCGGAATTTCCGATCGCCAACAATGCGGTGACGTACACCACGTACGACGAGACTAGAAAAGGCCGGTTCAGAACCAAGCGCGGCACCCTTTGGGCTCCTTTTGCTAATCTCGTGTTAGTAAAAGTTTGGTGAGAGACGATTCGCGCTTTTTCAGACTCGTGGCTTTCAGATCGTTTTCTGCCGTTCAGTTTGTGCTTGTGGGTTTGTATCTGCTCTTCAGTGCGTGCAGTCAGTTCGTATCGGAGTTTTCTGTGTGATCTTGCCTGCTCGTTGCTGTTTTTCAGGTCGCTCTTCACAGGCCTTGCTGTTCTTCAGTGCGTTCTGTTACTTCGTTCTGAGCAGCCGACCGTTTTCTAGCCATGTTTCGTATGCGTACTACTCGTAGAGTTCGTGCTGTGCGGGGGCTTGGTGTTGGGGTCCTGACCTTGACACAAGTCCAGTCCATGAACAGGGTGGGGAGGAGTTCATGGACCAAGAATTGGTTGCTTCAGCGTGACCAGTTCTCTCATATGCCTTTGCTCCGTGAGATCCGTGAGAATAATCCTGATGATTTCAGGAACTTTCTCAGGATGACGGACCCCGTGTTTCACCATTTGTTGACTTCGCTGACCCCCTATATCAGCAGGCAGGATACCTGCATGAGGCAAGCCATCACTCCGGAGCAGAGGCTGGTCGCTACCCTGCGGTATTTGGCCACAGGGAGAAGCCTGCAGGACCTCAAGTTCTCGACAGGCATCTCCCCCCAGGCTCTGGGGATCATTATCCCAGAGACCTGTTCTGCCATCATCCGGGTCCTGCAGAAGGAGTATATGAAGGTAAGATTTTTATCCTTTTATCTCACATTTTATTGTATTTAATGTTTGATAATATATTGTATTTCTTCCCTCATTCCCTAATTACCATGATTGTAATATGCTGTGAATGTCCCCTTTGTCCTCATGCATGCTGGATTTTTATGTAATTATTATTTTATGTCCTTCATACATATTTGCCCTTCAATAACCTCCCCAGCATGGTGTCCCCTGGCCCTATATTCACCTCATGTAGTCACTTAACAATGTATTTTATCAGCTCCATAGTAGTGCTTTACCCCAAACACCCCCTAAAATGTTTGGAAATGTTATTTTTGATTTCAATTCAGGCAGAGTGCCAGAGGCTTTTTTTTGTGGTGTCCCCCAATTTTTTTTAACCCTCCCTCCCCCAACTGCTAAGTCAGTTGATCCCAATTCTCTATCCTCAATCATCTATCTGCAGACTTTGCCAAACCCATACACACTATACCCACCTCTTTACTGGTCAGATGTATGAATGAATTCCCCAAAGCATGTAGTGCAAGGGCCTGCCTGTATACTTTACAATGGTACTGTTTAAAGTTTTGTTATTCTATTATTATCTTGATAGGTAATAGCAGAATGTCCAAGTGTCCTCAAATGTGTACAATGTGTATTTATATCTTTGTATTATGACACTTCTTACCTGTCCAGTGGTCTGCCAATAGTGTAACTAAGGAGGGTCTGTTACAAGTAATACCCATTATTTAGGCATTCATCTCTCAATGAAGTGAAGAGGGTTACCTGTCCAAGAGTCCCCCCCCCCCCCTATAATGTTAGAAATGGCCCATGAGAGGGGGGAGGGGGAATATGATAGGTGTACCTTATACTTTGGCCTTGTTAAATTCCCCTTAGTAAATGCTATCTGGAGGTTGCCCCATAATGTTTGTGTATAATCTGCTTGCCATGTATCTTAGAAAAAATAGTAATGTTTATTGTTTTTTCCTCAACAGTTTCCTTCAACGCCACAGGAATGGCAGACTGTGGCCTCCCACTTTGCCCAGCGGTGGGACTTTCCCAACTGCGGAGGGGCAATTGATGGGAAACACGTCCACATCGTCCCACCACCCAACTCGGGGTCGTACTATTATAATTACAAAGGGTTTAATAGTATAGTGATGTTGGCTGTGGTGTCGGCTAATTACGAGTTCTTGTATGTGGACGTGGGGAAGAATGGCCGGATGTCCGATGGTGGAGTGATCGCTCAGACGGAGTTCTACAGGCGTCTCCAGAATGGCAGCTTGGACTTGCCACCTCCAGAGGACAATGTTGAAGGTCTCCCATTTGTGTTCGTTGCTGATGAAGCATTTGTGCTGGGGGACCACCTGATGCGGCCATTCTCCGATGAGGACCCTCATCCCGGAACAGAGGGTTTTTAATTACCGGCTGGCCAGAGCCCGAAGAGTGGTGGAGAACACATTTGGAATACTGGCCAGCTGATTCCAATTATTTCTGACACCCATCCATATGGCGGAGTATAAACTGAACCATATAATACTTGCCTGCTGTGTTCTCCATAATTTTTTAAGAAAACATTCAGCCAACAATGCTGACTCAGTTGGGCCTGAGGCCGGAATCCCTAATCCATCAACACTGACGGCGCTTGAAAGTGGCCGTCCTGGCTTGCCCTCCCTGAATGCCCGTGATGTCCGGTTACGCTACCTGGAGTTCTTTGCGGGTAGGGGGGGCTATCAATATGCCAGACAATCTGTGACATCTTTTTCAAATAAAAAACAACCAAAAGAAATTCTTTGTGGACATTTACTGCTTGTGTTTGTTTTAGCTGACCCTGACAGAAATGTGTTGAGTGCAGAAAATGTCGTGATTGGGTAACCTTATAAAAACACTGTTGGCTGGTACTTCCTAAATGCAAAAACACATTTCACTACAAGTGCACTTGCAACTGCACTGAACCTGCACTTGTAGTGCAAAGTGTATTTGCCCTTAGGAAATAACCCCCATTTTTGCATAAAACAGCAATTACATCACCCCAAAAGTGTTGTAGTGTTGAGACAATAATCCACACATTCTCGAGTAAGGCACTTTTTTATACCTGCACAATCACATGTGCATTTCCCAAAGGTTTTTAAAACAAACCAACATGTTTGTTGTATAACAATGTTTGCAGTAGCATTCTCAAAACTCGAAATATCCATTTCAGATAAAACAGGCCTGTGTAAAACCAACAAGAAAGCCAAAAAACTTGAACTTACAAAGTTCACATATGGTAAAACCTGAAGGCTATATCAGACATGAGTATTTAGGAACTGTGTTTGATATAGCGTTCAGATGGGGGGAACTCACCCCTGGAAAAGCCAAATTTGGAAGATGCACACCAATTTACGAATGTCAACATGTGCTATCTGCCATCAGGGGGGATCAAGGGACATGTTTTGGGGGAGCAAGCCCTTCCTCAATGCGACTTTATAATTGAGGAAGGGGTTGCACCCCCAAAACGCATCCATTGATCTCCCATGATGGCAGATAGCACATGTTGGCACACTGTGTGCATCCTCCAAATTTGGCTTTTCTAAACATTGTAAAAATTTTAGTAAGATAAAACCGGTGATTTTGTGGGGTTTAAATTCGCCCCAAAACATCAATGATGTTATTATTTTTTTTAATAACATCAGTGATTTGTTGCTGGATGTTTTGCAATTGGAGATTACACCCCATAATCTCCCCGATGAGTATCTGGGCACTTTCAGATGTAAAGCGTTCTGGATCACGATCACCTAAAAAGAGATAAAGAACAAAATAACAGGTCTCAAAAATCTGCCACCATCCATCTCTTTTACCTGAGTCTGTGGTCGCAGACACTCACCTGTTGTGGTGCCAATCTCCACCACGTCTTCTTCTTCCTCCTGCTCAGCTTCTTGGGTTGGTATTTCCCCTTCTTCCAGAGGTGGGGGGTCTCTGGTCTCCTCGGATGAGGGGTGTCCGAGTCTTTTCTCCCCTATGTAAAAAAAAATGGTACAATTAGCACACAGATATTTGATGGCAGAACTAGAAATAGGAAACATTGCTCGGAAGTGGGGTACAATTGTCTATTTTAGCCGAGTTCCAAGATGTATCTTTTTTAGTGTCCTTTGTCAAGCTGCAATACTTTACCTGTTTGGTACAAGCTTCACAGATGTAGCCCCCCCTATAGTATACACTGGAGCACCTGTGTGGCCCCCTAATAAAAATGGTGTTCTTGTGTCCCACACTAGTGCTCCAGTGTCCAGATGTGAAAACAGCTGCTCAGTGTCCTCTCCTTACACACAATCTAGTTTGCATTTCATTCTAGTAACAAATCCATCTACACAAACAAATATTTGGCATCCAAGTAGGCCCAAAAAATTGTGTGAAAATGCATATGGCCTAAACAATGGTGTTCTAGAGGCCGAAAGAAAAATGTTTGATACGAACGAATAATGGGCCCATGAACATTAAAGTTGACCTTTTTAAATGTTACAATTAATAAAAGCATATTGGAGCAGAACGAACAGAATAAAGACAGAAAGAATAGGAACACAGCACAACTACTTACTTTTTTGCAGCACTCTCCGGATCTTTCGGTACTGCTCTGGCTCTCTCAACTTCAGGTCCGACCACCGCTTCCTGAGCTGATCTTTTGATCTTCGGACCCCGAAATTCCGCTCAAGACTCCTGACCACTTTTGCCATGATCTTGGACTTTCGGATGTTCGGGTTGGGGTAAGGCCCATATTTTCCGTCATAGTCGGACTTCTTCATGATGTCGACCATCTCCAACATCTCCCCAAACGACATATTTGTGGCCTTAAAACGTCTCCTTCTGGATCGGGACGTGCCTGGATCCGGGCTTTCCTCCTCCTCCTCCTCGTTGTTAGAATTCTTATCACGCACCTGTTGTAACTCCGCCATCATGCTCTTCCCCCACTGCGCCGAACGAAAAGGGGCAGGGAATAGACTAGAAAGAACGTCAGGGGCGGGCGGAGTTACACGCATGCGCAGTGTGTATAAAGCGTAACACGCGTGCGTATTACGTAGGATCTGTGAGCGGAGGAAGGAGCATTGGACGCGCCGATCGTAAGAACGAAGGTAAGAGCCAAACTTGTGCCTATACTGCTTCTAGATTGAGGCCTATATTGTAACAAGATTAGGAGAGTTTTGTCTGACATTAGGCTTTGCCTTGTGTTGTGTCTTGCAGTGAACATGGATATCTTAATGAAAGATAATGACTTCATGTCAGTATTCATAGATATGCTAAGTGAGCTGCCATGTCTGTGGGAGATTACCCACCCCCATTTCAAGAACCAAACAAAGAGGAAGGCAGCACTGGAGCAATTGTGTGAAATTGTGAAGCAGGTGATCCCCACGGCAGACATCACCTATTTAAAGATCTTCATTGGTGGCCTGAGGAGCACATATCTAAGGGAGCGCCAGAAAGTCCTGGATTCACAGAGATCCGGAGCAGCAGATGACATCTATGTCCCCAGGATGTTGTACTATGACAGGCTGCATTTTCTGGCAAGCCAGACTGAACCCAGATCATCCCTCTCCAGTCTTCCTTCCACGCTTCCTTCCCCCCCGGCTGAGGCTTCTGACGCCCAACCTGGGCCTTCCAGGCCACATGTGGCCCAGATTGAGCCAGGTATAGCATTCCTCTAAATATTTCTGCTTGTCCAATCAATGATGTTAACTAGATGTTAGTTGGGAGTACTAATTTAGGATTGTGATTGATGATGCAAAACATTACAACCATGTCCCTTTTTCATACACAGGGAAGTCTCAGCCAGGAGGTGGCCGGGCCGAGCCAGCTGGCTGATATAAAGGTCCCGCCACCCCCCCTGAAAACAGAAAGTGGCAGTAGGATGAGTACCCTAGAGGAGGCTGCTATAGCATTCTTTTGGAGGGCTACAGAGGTTCTGGGAGCACCACACACCAGGCAGGAGAACATTGCTGCCTTCATAGCATATAAAATGCAGAGGATGGAGGAGGGCCAAAAAGCCATGTGTGAGGCCCTCATATCGGAGGCTCTGGAGAAAGGTATGAGGGGCCAAATTACACCTCACACACATCTTTGGGATGGTCCTCCTCCTCCTCCTGCAGGTCCTCCTCCTCCTCCTCCTTCTCCTCCAGGTCCTCCCAGTCCTCCTCCTCCTCCAGGTCCTACTCCTCCTCCTGCCACATCTCCAACTGCACAGCCACAGCCCGGAAGGAAGCGTGAAAGGAAGACCAGACAGTGAGGACCCTGGATCCAGTTTGGTCGGCCAAAAGATGCAGCTTCTTGTGGTACCACAGCCTGGGGACACAGATGTCATCTGCTGCTATCTGGATCTCTGCGAATTCTGGACCAGACTGCCCTCCTTTACATATGGACTCCTCAGGCCACCAATTTTGATGTTGAAGAATTGATGTCTGCCATGGGGGTCCCAGGCTTCACTAATTTCTCTTGTTGATCCAGTGTTGCCTTCCTCTTTGTTTGGTTCTGATCCCTTAATAAAGGATTTTTGTTTTGAATTATACTCTCCTATGTGTTTTACTTCAAAAATGACAGTTGGTTTGTGAGGATTCAGGTACATTTCAAATATACAATGTGAAATGAACAAGGGTCACCAACAACAAACAATCTCCTGGAGATTAAATAATAAAAGATATCAATGGTGTTGGGGTAACTTGACACACAAAACACACCCAAAAATATTCTGGAGTAAAAATAAAATTAACATTGAACAAAGATCAGCCTTGGAAAAAATCCAAACATTAAAGAAAAAAAAAAGGCTTAAAATCCTAAATAAAAAAAACTTAAAAAATTTAAAACTGTCAGATGTGACAACTAATAACAATATATTCAGGGAATCCCACTAAAAAAACACAAATAAAAGTTTGTGAGAAGTGTGTGTGAATATGAGCATCAAAACGACTTAATTCTTGTCACATTATAAAGAAGAAGAGAGTGCGCTGTATTAAACCATTTTTAACATTGCAGCGTGACGAAAGTGCTGTATCCATTGCGAACGCTAAGTTTACCAGAACGAGCTGTTCCGTCTTGGAATTTCTTCTGAGCATGCGTGGCACTTTGTGCGTCGGAACAGGCCACACACGGTCGGAATTGACGCGATCGGATTTTGTTGTCGGAAAATTTTATCTCCTGCTCTCCAACTTTGTGTGTCGGAAAATCCGATGGAAAATGTCCGATGGAGCCCACACACGGTCGGAATTTCCGACAACACGCTCCGATCGGACAATGTCCATCGGAAAATCCGACCGTGTGTACGGGGCATTACTGCGTTAAGGACAGACATTGGGGACAACGTCTATTGTAGTGGGGGGAGTATGTAGCGCTGGTAGATTTACAATCTACCGCCGATTAGGTAAATTTAGTAAATTGTGTGTTAGGAAGGTTAAAAGTTCACCTCTGTTCCAGCTTGGCTGATGTTGTGTGTACTTCCGTGCTGACCGGTGGGTGTCGCTGTGTTGGAAGGGCAACGTGTAGAAGTGTATAGATGCTCCTATGTCCCAGAGGCACCCTCAGTGGAGGTGGTCCTCCGAGTTGCATTCTGGGAAGGGGGTATTTATGGGACAGACGCCATATTTTGGGGTTAGTTTTACAGCCACCTGCTGGCCCTCCTGGCCGACAGGTATGTGTTAACGAGTGCCTCGTGGTCCTCCGATCAGGAGGCCCACGATGCTGCAGCGCAGGGGTGGGCTCAGAGGCTTGTCTGGGGCCTACCACCACGGCCGAGGAATGGTCCTGAGCTGTCGGTCCTGTGTGACGAAGCTGGACAGCCGAGGAGATCCCAGGGGAGGACCCGTCTTGGAGAGATTGCACAGCGTGCGGGTCTATAGAGGGGCCTGGTGACTCGGTTGCAGGACGTATCCAAAAGTAGTAATTCTACAGCATAGTGTCGCCGGTTCGGCTTAAAGGTTCAGGCACTGTGACTGACTGTTCAATGCAGAAGATCTGATGCATCCTGTGGCAGAGGACCTTGCAGATTTACCCCCCTAGGTAAGTTTGTGGCAGAGACTTTAGATTCGTGCTGCGTACTGGCTGCTAGACTGGTGAGAGAGGACTATCCAGAGGAGCAAAGAGTGTATCCCACGAGGGGAATGCATTCCACATAATTATCTGAATTCTACCGGGACATTTGTTGCTAAGATCTTATAAGAAGATATTTGAGTTTCTCCTGAAGGTTTCCTTTTCCGCCTCTTTCTTGCTACTTCATAAAGTTTGACTGTTTAATAAAGCATTGAAAACGTACTCCAGTGTTGGTGCGTGTGTCGTCCAGCAGTAAGCGCAACGGAACCCCTAGACCCGGTGCCGGTGAAACAGAGAGAAGCAAAGTGAAGGTAACAGACCTGCTTAAACCAGCAGCTCCACCATGAGTTATTGCTACACTACTATATAGGAAAGTTCAATTTGGCCCGAACCAAGTGATTGAAATCATAAAATATGGCACCAAACTTGTCACCCATGCATTTCAATGGGAAATTCTGAATAAGAAGCCAAGCTATTCGTATATGAAGACCACTTTGGCTCACCAAAATTCCACTTGTTTAATACTCATTGGGCATCTTACTATATAGGATAGTTCAATTTGGCCCAAGCCAAGTGATATAAATCTTAAAATATGGCACCTTGACAGCCATACATTTCAATGGGAAATTCTGAATAAGGAACCAAGATATTCCTATATGAAAACCAACTTGGCTCACCCAGATTCCACATGTTTTATACTTATCGGGCATCCTACTATATAGGAAAGTTCAATTTGGCCCAAGCCAAGTGATATAAATCTTAAAATATGGCACCTTGACAGCCATACATTTCAATGGGAAATTCTGAATAAGGAACCAAGATATTCCTATATGAAAACCACTTTGGCTCACCCAAATTCCACTTGCTTTATACTCATTGGGCATCCTACTATATAGGAAAGTTCAAACTGTCCCGAGCCAAGTGATGGAAATCCTAAAACATGGCACCAAACTTGTCACCCTGTCACCCATGCACTTCAATGGGAAATTCCGAATAAGAAACCAAGCTATTCCTATATTAAAATTTATCTTGGCTCACCCAAATTCCACTTGTTTTATAATCATTGGGCATCCTACTATACAGAAAAATTCAATTTGGCCTGAGCCAAGTGACAGAAATCATACAATATGGCACCAAATGTTGCACCTTTTTAAATTTCTTTTATATACAAACATAAACAACGATAACAACATACAACCCAGCACGTATAGAGAGGAAATAATAATAATAAAAAAAAAAAATGTAAAAAACGACAAACAACAACAAAAAAAATAAAAATAAAAAATAAACAAGGATGCCCAATGAGTATATAACATGTGAAATTTGGGTGAGCCAAAATGGTTTTCAGATATTTATTCAGAATTACCCCTTTAAATGCATGGCATTTAGGGAGATAGAATTGTTAAAGTTCATGATTTTATTATAAACATTGCAGATGATTGTTTAGTAAATAATCACTTTTGTGAATAAAGATCCAACCTGAATAAGAAGCTGGCCGAATAAGAAGATAACTTCAGCTTCATTACATATATTCTGTGACAGACAATGTCATATCCGGATTCTTCTCACTCACACTACAAAGTATAGAGACATGAGGACACATGAGACATGGAAGACTATGGAGATATGAGGACACATGAGACATGGAAGACTATGGAGATATGAGGACACATGAGACATGGAAGACTATGGAGATATGAGGACACATGAGACATGGAAGACTATGGAGATATGAGGACACATGAGACATGGAAGACTATGGAGATATGAGGACACATGAGACATGGTAGACTATGGAGATATGAGGACACATGAGACATGGTAGACTATGGAGATATGAGGACACATGAGACATGGAAGACTATGGAGACATGAGGACACATGAGACATGGAAGACTATGGAGATATGAGGACACATGAGACATGGAAGACTATGGAGATATGAGGACACATGAGACATGGAAGACTATGGAGATATGAGGACACATGAGACATGGAAGACTACGGAGACATGAGGACATATGAGACATGGAAGACTATGGAGATATGAGTTACAAGATAGAAACAGGAAAAACCAACATATAAGACACCACATCCCGTATTTATAGATAAATAATAAAGAAGGGGCTGTTAGGCATAAAGCCTAGGGACTTTTGAGGTGTCGATATTTTACAATAGGTATTTAGACCAAGTTGAAGTAAAAAAGGAATTTTTATTACAAATAGATTAAAAAGAGCCTAATCGAGGCCACATATAATACAATATTTTCAACGATATGATAAAAATTGTAACAACAATTTTTCATTCCAGATACCACTATTTTTCTCTACATGTTTCGCTCTGTGGAGCTTCCTCAGGAGATCATGTGGTACCGTTAGAACTGTAATTTATATAAAGAAGAAAATATCAGTAAATCATTACAATACAAGATCATAAATTTCAAGAGTTGTTAATAGTGAAAGAGATTAAGAGATCAAATTGAAAATCTAGTTTAAAGTCTAAACGATATTGCAAACACATGTTATAGATCTGCATTGATATAGTGCAGATACTACAATACAAGCATCTATATGTTATATACACACAAAAACAAAAGAAAAAAAAAAAAAATTCAAAAGAAAGTTCAACACCTTACCTAAAACAAAAGCTCTGTGACCAAAATTGATCAGTTAGAGAATCTAAAATGCAGCTGGGGATCACCAGACAGTAAGGAAAATTCATCCATGGAAGAACACGCTCTCACTAAATTTCTGAATCCCCACAAAGTGACTTGCAGAGGTGGTACTTTTTAAGGTTAGGCTATTAAATTGTCCTAGTTAGAAAAACAGGGCAAAAATAATAATTATAATTGTATAGAGTATTTATATAAAGTATCTATATAAAACTCTAATTGATTATTTACAAAAACAAAAATCATGATGAATAAATAATTATCAATTAGTTTTACCTTTGATGTATTTATTTAATAGAATCAATATTCATTGAGAATGACATCCTAGGTGTAAAGAGGGACATAAGCACCGTTTTGGGATGTAAGGAACCAAAAAGCTTCAATATGGAGATGTTTGGAATTGAAGGGGGCAGGATCAATCTGCTTGAATATCCAAAACCTGAACAGTAGAGATAACCATATCCAGTTTCAATGTAGAGTTTAGGGAAAGATATAGGCTGCTACCAGAGAGATACAGCTTCATACCTGGTGAAAAATTGTCCAGAGATTTAGTCCGAGGAGGAAAGATCCTCCTTGTCTCGTGGTGTCCAGCAGAGGGAAAGACGGGGAACACAGATGAGTTTCCCCGTTTAAGTACTCAGCTCCGGAGTGGACGGCGTCTGACGTCACCGCCATTCCGCGGACGTAAGAGAGGTATCACTGCGCATGCGCTCCGAACTGAAATGGCAGATGGGAAAGGCTGCCTGGGTATGCAGTCCCCAATCGCCATTTTAGAAAATCTTTTGCCCTCACCTGATGGGAGGGGGGTTAGAGCGGCTAAGGAGAAAGTGAGCACGGCTGATGATGGACATCGGCCGTTCACTGTATAGATCAATACGCCGTTTAAAGTGTGTGGATGCCAATTCAACAGTGTGGGAGACAGCGCAGGGAACCAGAAGGCATTTGGAAAGGGGATCATTGATTAGGAGCCCCAATTTCCAAATGCCTGGGTGTCCGTGCAAGTAAAAAAGGAGGGAGATTCAGATTGGAGAACGAGCTGCACATGGAGTAAATATTACAAAATATAAATATTACAAAATGTATATGAATCAGTATAATTAACTGAAAATCAAAAACTGTTTAATCAAATAGCATGGTTTTAATACTCTGTCTGGTGATCGTTTCACAAATTATCAGCAATATACTGTGCTTAATAGACAGAATTAGTTATGGCAAGGTTAGATATTGAAAAATACAACAACAAAGCAAAAAATGATGAACTATAACAGAAAAAAAAAAAAAAAAAAAAGGAAAGAAACAAAGAGAAAAAAATATAATAATTATAAAAAAGGTTTATAACTTAAAGCATCATTGAGGCCAGGGTTTTTTAAGGCATCTAAGTTTACAATCCATTTTGCCTCCCGCTGTAATAAAATTTGATCGTAATTGCCCCCCCTATCACCTGGAGGGACATGTTCCAGGGCAACAAATCGCATCAAAGTGTCATCAAATTGATGGAATAAGCCCATATGGCGGCTGATCGGTGTTTCCATTCTTTTTTTACATACTAGAGAGACATGGTCTCGTATTCGGTGAAAGAATGGGCGCTTGGTTTTGCCTATATAAAAGGCATTGCAGCCACATGTCATTAGGTAGACAATGCCGACTGACTGACATGTGACTGAAAATTTTGGAGAATATAAGCGGCCATTGCGAAGGGCGACGGTTCGTGTTGCGTGAATATACCTACAGAAACCACATTTATGGCATGGTCTTGTGCCTCTGGGAGTATTGGTGTTAGTGGAAGATGGATCATAATGACTATGGACAATTTTATCCTTAATAGATCGTGATCGTCTGAAAGTAATCTCAGGATAATCTTTTAGATGTTTGGCAACACGTGGATCACCCATTAGGAGATACCAGTATTTCTGTAATAGTGAACGTATTTGTTTGTGTTGGCCTGAGAATCTGGTGATCAGTCTCAGTTCTGGAGAAGATTTAGGTATTGAGTGACCATGAATGAGATCTGATTTATTTTGTTTTTTTGCTCTAGCGTAGGCTTTTTTCAGACTTTTGTTGCTGTAGCCACGAGTTTTTAGGCGAAGTTGTAAAGCCTTCGCTTCATTCTCAAAATGGCTATGGTCACTACAATTTCTTCTTAGGCGAAGATATTGCCCATAGGGAATATTCGTTTTCAATGATAAGGGGTGGGAACTGTTGGCATGGAGGAGTGAGTTCCCCGCTGAGGGCTTACGATAAAGGGTGGTGCCTAAAGTTCTATCCTTATTAATGAAAATTTGAATGTCCAAAAAGGTCAAGATTTCTTGATTTGCTTCCATAGTGAAGCTTAAATTATATTGATTCGTCTTGAGGCTTTCAAAAAACAAGAGTAAATCAGAGTGGCTTCCCGTCCAAATTAAAAAAATATCATCTATATATCGTCGCCAAATTGGCATCCAATCGAGAAAGTATTGCATATTGTCATCAGAAAATAAATCACGCTCCCACCCCCCCAGATACAGGTTTGCATAGGAAGGGGCACATTTGGTTCCCATGGCTACACCCTGTATCTGGAGGTAGTGGGAGCGTTCAAAAATGAAAATATTGTTGTGCAGAATGAATCGCAGAAGGTCCAGAATAAATTGATTGTACTCAGGAGAGGATTCTCTGTTGAGAGAAATGAAGCCCTCCACAACTTCCAGCCCCTTTGTGTGGGGGATGGAGTTGTAGAGGGCCTCCACATCCAGGGATACTAACCAGGCCCCCTCAGGTAGGGCCAAACCGTCAAGGGCTCTCAAAAGATCTCTCGTGTCTTGCAGGTATGAAGTTAAATCTTCTACAAATGGTCTGAGATGGTCGTCAACCATCTGGCTTGCTTTTTCAGTTAGGCAGCCATTCCCTGACACTATGGGACGGCCCGGGGGGTTTTTTAGATCCTTATGGATTTTAGGAAGTGCGTAGAGAGTGGGTATGCGCGGGAAAGGGACATTAAGAAATTGCCAAGTATGTTTGTTAATGAGGTCAAGGTGATAGGCTGAGTCGATAAGTTCCTGGTACCGGGTGTTCATATGCCGTACATGAACATCCGATATTTTTTTATACCAATCTCTGTTATTGAGCAACCGTTTCACCATAGTTACGTATTGGTGGCATTCCATGAGGACCAGATTGCCACCTTTGTCAGAAGGTTTTATAATTAGCTGTTTATTATTTTGTAAGGAGGATAGGGCTTCTTGTTGTGAAAATGTTAAATTGGAGTTATGGAGTCCCTTCCATTTTGTATTTTTGATGGCTTCAGTTAATTGTTGAGTAAAGGCCCAGACATTAGGGTTTCCCTGTAGAGCAGGAAAAGTTTTTGATTTAGATCTATATTCCTTTGGTTGAGAAGAAATTTGTGTTTTGGGTTGCGAATCATGAATGGATGAAGAAGTTGGGGATTGCCATTGATCAAAAGCCAAAGATTCTGCCTCCATGATCTCTGCCTGATCGATGTGTCCCTCGTTCCACAGCTCCATTAAGTCCTCAAGGGCTTTGATGTCCTCTAGACTTGGAACCTGGGAGCAGGGTTCAGGGGTAGAGGATACATCAGGAGGTGGTGCAGATTTGTCAAAAGACATTCGAAGGAGTAATTTCCTAGCAAATAGGTTTAGATCCTTAATTAACTCGAATTGATCGATGTTTTGTGTGGGACAGAATGATAGACCTAGCTCTAATACAGAGATTTGCTCCAACGTGAGGGAGATGGATGAGAGATTAACTATTTTGAACCTTTTAGAGTTTTGTATGATGTCGGCTCTGTACTCATGTTTTTCTTTGGGTCGTGCACCGGCTGGGTAAAAATCGGCGCCGGGCGAAAATCCGATTGTGTGAGAGTATCATTGGAAGTACTTACTTGTGAGGATGAAGATTGAGCAAATAGTGAATTGGTTAAACCAGAATTAGTGACCTGTTTGCGATGATTCGGTGCGCTATTGATGGTATTAGTTTTGGCCGTGGCGGCTCTAGTGCTCATCGGGGGTCGACCGGTGTTTGGGGTGCGCTTGAGAGAGTTGGAGAGTGCATTCGCATTACCATCCATATGTTTAGAAGTGTCCGCTTTTTTTTGGTGATTCGCAGAGCGTTCAGTTACCTGTGAGGAAAGAGAGGAAGCAGAAGAGGTATCAGAGTCATTAGGTTCAGAGTAAGTTTCTTTGTAAATAGGTTTCTTATTATTACGTTTTTTGGATTTTTGTTGAATCCAGTTATAAGCTTGATCATTGTCATAAGCCAATTTGTCTCTCATATATTTCTTTTCTTTTGTTTTTAATAGCCCTGAGACATAATTTTCCAACTCTGTTTTTCCATGGATGAATTTTCCTTACTGTCTGGTGATCCCCAGCTGCATTTTAGATTCTCTAACTGATCAATTTTGGTCACAGAGCTTTTGTTTTAGGTAAGGTGTTGAACTTTCTTTTGAATTTTTTTTTTTTTTTTTTTCTTTTGTTTTTGTGTGTATATAACATATAGATGCTTGTATTGTAGTATCTGCACTATATCAATGCAGATCTATAACATGTGTTTGCAATATCGTTTAGACTTTAAACTAGATTTTCAATTTGATCTCTTAATCTCTTTCACTATTAACAACTCTTGAAATTTATGATCTTGTATTGTAATGATTTACTGATATTTTCTTCTTTATATAAATTACAGTTCTAACGGTACCACATGATCTCCTGAGGAAGCTCCACAGAGCGAAACATGTAGAGAAAAATAGTGGTATCTGGAATGAAAAATTGTTGTTACAATTTTTATCATATCGTTGAAAATATTGTATTATATGTGGCCTCGATTAGGCTCTTTTTAATCTATTTGTAATAAAAATTCCTTTTTTACTTCAACTTGGTCTAAATACCTATTGTAAAATATCGACACCTCAAAAGTCCCTAGGCTTTATGCCTAACAGCCCCTTCTTTATTATTTATGGAGATATGAGGACACATGAGACATGGAAGATTATGGAGATATGAGGACACATGAGACATGGAAGACTATGAAGATATGAGGACACATGAGACATGGAAGACTATGGAGATATGAGGACACATGAGACATGGAAGACTATGGAGATATGAGGACACATGAGACATGGAAGACTATGGAGATATGAGGACACACGCTTCCATCAGCTTATCACATCTTTAGGGACGTACTAAACTGCATATTGGGATGATGGGATGATTGGATTATTGGCTGCAATACCAAGAACTCTCACTAGATATCAGTGTACTATATACACATATATATGGTAATGACTCTGTTGTTTCTCAAAATATATTATTCTTTCCTGCAGTGCTTGATACAATGTTGCAAGAAGCAGTTGCTAATATTTAACTCTTCACTTTCTGATATATATGCAGCTGTACAACAGGATACAGAAGTAATGTAAAAATTACATTTGACCTGTTTTTGATGGGAATATGGGTAGAATTATTATTTCTCATGGGGATTATTGGAGGAATATCATGTTAACACCCGACAATGAACATATTTACCCATTACTAATAATAATAATATGCATATACTTTTTCTACATGGGGATTATGGGTGGAATATTGTAGTTAGACATACATAGGAATATATTAAACCTATTTCTGATATAAACATGTATATAATTATTTTTCTACATGGGGATTATTGGTGGAATATTGTTTATAAATATACATAGCAACATATTAAACCCATTTCTGATGAGAATATGCATATAATGATATTTCTACATGGGGTTATGTGCTGTACACTTCATCCGCTTGACCTTTCACCTTATAGGGTGTGGGTTGTAAGCACTGGGCTGTCATATCTATTTTGTACAATTGGATGTGTATATTTTGTATGTACCTGTATTTTGTATAACTGCATTTGTATTGATACTTTTTTTGTATTTTTTTCTATATGTCTAATAAAATTGGCACTTTTGTGCATTTTTACATAAATTACTCTTTATACTTTATATATATCTTTTGCCAGTAAAATCCCTAAGGGCGACCCCTGTGTACCCACAGTGCACAGTTTTCTTGTTGTTTATAAATAGGGATGAGCTTCGTGTTCGAGTCGAACCCATGTTCGACTCGAACATCGGCTGTTCGATCGTTCGCCGAATTGCGAACGATATGGGCCGTTCGCGCCAAATTCGTATGGCGCGTCACGGCCCATAATTCACTGCGGCATCGCAGTGCATTGCTTGCTGATGATTGGCCAAGCATGCACTATGACCGGCATGCTTGGCCAATCACAGCGCCGCCTTAACAGAGAGCCATAATTGGCCAAAGCCAAGGAGGCTTTGGCCAATTATGGCTCAGGGGATTTAGTACACGCCCCACACTACATAAGGCCGCCTGCACGGCGGCCCTGTGCAGTGTGTTCCGGTGTGCTTAGAGAGAGAGAGAGACAGTGTCATTTCATTTGAGTTAGCTAGATTAGGCAGGACAGTCAGTCAGTTAGCTGCACTTAAAGTGTATTGTGTATATATATGCATCCCAGGTGTTGCATATATATATATATACACTGTATTCAGTTTAGCTAGATCCGTTCCTGTTATCTTCTAGACTATTTACATTTAGTGCAGTGCGTCCTGCTCACAGTGTTCAGCTAGATCCGTTCCTGTTATATTCCTACTGACAGGCAGGCTTGTCTTGTTACAGTATTTTAAAGAAAATTACTGGTGTTCTTTTCATCCTATTAGTACCACAGTCAGGCAGCTAGACTATTTACAGTTAGTGCAGTGCGTCCTGCTCACAGTGTTCAGCTAAACCTACAAGTTAGTGGGGTGCGTCCACCTCACAGTGTTCAGCTAAACCTACAAGCTAGTGGGGTGCGTCCTGCTCACAGTGTTCAGCTAGATCCGTTTCTGTTATCTTCTTACTGACAGGCAGGCTTGTCTTGTTACAGTAAATACAGCTACGTGAAGAAAATTGCTGGTGTTCTTTTGATCCTATTAGTACCACAGTCAGGCAGCTAGACTATTTACAGTTAGTGCAGTGCGTCCTGCTCACAGTGTTCTGCTAAACCTACAAGTTAGTGGGGTGCGTCCTGCTCACAGTGTTCAGCTAAACCTACAAGTTAGTGGGGTGCGTCCACCTCACAGTGTTCAGCTAAACCTACAAGCTAGTGGGGTGCGTCCTGCTCACAGTGTTCAGCTAGATCCGTTTCTGTTATCTTCTTACTGACAGGCAGGCTTGTCTTGTTACAGTAAATACAGCTACGTGAAGAAAATTGCTGGTGTTCTTTTGATCCTATTAGTACCACAGTCAGGCAGCTAGACTATTTACAGTTAGTGCAGTGCGTCCTGCTCACAGTGTTCTGCTAAACCTACAAGTTAGTGGGGTGCGTCCTGCTCACAGTGTTCAGCTAAACCTACAAGTTAGTGGGGTGCGTCCACCTCACAGTGTTCAGCTAAACCTACAAGCTAGTGGGGTGCGTCCTGCTCACAGTGTTCAGCTAGATCCGTTCCTGTTATCTTCTTACTGACAGGCAGGCTTGTCTTGTTACAGTAAATACAGCTACGTGAAGAAAATTGCTGGTGTTCTTTTGATCCTATTAGTACCACAGTCAGGCAGCTAGACTATTTACAGTTAGTGCAGTGCGTCCTGCTCACAGTGTTCTGCTAAACCTACAAGTTAGTGGGGTGCGTCCTGCTCACAGTGTTCAGCTAAACCTACAAGTTAGTGGGGTGCGTCCACCTCACAGTGTTCAGCTAAACCTACAAGCTAGTGGGGTGCGTCCTGCTCACAGTGTTCAGCTAGATCCGTTCCTGTTATCTTCTTACTGACAGGCAGGCTTGTCTTGTTACAGTATTTTAAAGAAAATTGCTGGTGTTCTTTTGATCCTATTAGTACCACAGTCAGGCAGCTAGACTATTTACAGTTAGTGCAGTGCGTCCTGCTCACAGTGTTCTGCTAAACCTACAAGTTAGTGGGGTGCGTCCACCTCACAGTGTTCAGCTAAAGCTACCTGTAGAAGGTTGGTGGTGTTCTCATACTACAGGCAGGCAGTTGATTTTGCTAGCTGCAGTATCAGTACATATATATATATATATATATATATATATATATATATATATATATATATATATATCCCAGCTTAGTGCAGCTACAGGCCATTAGTATGTCTGGAAGGCCAAGAAGGAGAGGCAGACAGTCACAAGCCAATAAGAGAGGGCAAGCAGGCTCTGTGTCTAGTGCTGGTCGTGGAGACAGTGCATCCTCATCAGCACGTGGCCATGGGACACGCTTGGCCTTTTTTTCGGCAGCTGGCCATGTTGAGCCGCAACATGCGGAAGACTTGGTCGAGTGGATGACCAAGCCGTCCTCATCCTCCTCATCCTCTCTCACCCATGCCCAGGGTACTTTGTCTGGCAAAGCAGCGGCCTCTTCCCTCGGCTCAATGTCATCAGTGACTCCTTCCCTAGCCCCACCATGTCCTCCTGAGGAGTCCCTCGAACTGTTTGACCACAGTGTTGGGTACATGCTCCAGGAGGATGCCCAGCGTTTGGAAGGCTCTGATGATGATACTGAGCTTGATGAAGGCAGTAACACGAGCACGGACAGAGGGGGTGCCCAAGAAGGACAGCAATCTGGCAGTCATGCTCCCCCTGCTGCAGCATACTGCCAGGTTTGCTCCAGTGATGAGGAGGGAGGGGATGATGAGGTCACTGACTCAACGTGGGTGCCTGATAGGAGAGAGGAGGAGGAGGAGGAGGAGGAGGCGGCACATCACCAACGAGGCAGGATGCCCTGCAGGGGCCAGCCTAAGGGCAGCACATTGACTGCATCACACCCCAAAGCTCCACATGTGCAGGGCGCTGCAGTCTCTGCGCGTTATTCAAAAAGTTCTTTGGTGTGGGCCTTTTTTGAGACGAGTGCATCAGATCGCACCGCTGCTATTTGCAACATATGTCTCAAGCGTATCTCGCGTGGCCAAAACATCTCCCGCTTGGGTGCCACATGCTTGACCAGACATATGTTGACCTGCCATGCAGTTCATTGGCAAGCGTATCTAAAAGACCCACACCAAAGAACAAAGAGGACCTCTGCTTGCTCCTCATCAGCTGAGATTTCCAACCCCACTAGACCTTCAGTCCTCTCTGAGACCTGCACTGAGAGGAATGAAGGTGTAGAACTAGGTGTGTCACAGCCACGTACTTGTGGGCAATCTGATTTTGGTACACCGACGTCAGATTGTACCAGGCAAATTTCCCTGCCCCAGCTGCTGCACCGCCGAAAGAAGTTTGCTCCCAGCCATCCACATGCCCAACGGTTGAATGCTAGCTTGGCAAAATTGCTAGCACTTCAACTGCTGCCTTTTCAGTTGGTAGACTCTGCCCCCTTCCGTGAGTTTGTGGAATGTGCGGTTCCTCAGTGGCAGGTACCCAAACGCCACTTTTTCTCACGGAAGGCGATTCCGGCTCTCTACCAGCATGTGGAAGGCAATGTCCATGCCTCGCTGGACAGGGCGGTCAGCGGTAAGGTGCATATTACCGCTGACTCATGGTCCAGCAGGCATGGACAGGGACGTTACCTAAGTTTCACAGCGCATTGGGTGACTCTGCTGGCAGCTGGGAAGGATGCAGGACAAGGTGCAGTAGTGTTGGAGGTTGTTCCGCCACCACGCCTCCAAAATGCTAATGATTGTGACACACCTCTCTCCTCCACCCCCTCCTCTTCTTCTTCCTCCATGGCCTCTTCCTCGGAACCAGCGGTGCTCCGTAGTCGTTCAAGGGGCTACGCAAGTACGCAGGCCAAAAGATGCCATGCGGTGCTTGAGCTGGTGTGCTTGGGGGACAGGAGCCACACTGGGGCAGAGGTTCTGTCAGCTCTGCAGGGGCAGGTTCAGAGGTGGTTGACGCCACGCCAACTTAAGGCAGGAATGGTGGTTTGCGACAATGGCACCAACCTCCTCTCTGCCCTCCGACAGGGACAAATGACCCATGTGCCCTGTTTGGCTCACGTCCTTAACTTGGTGGTGCAGCGGTTCTTGGGCAGGTACCCAGACTTACAGGATGTCCTGAGGCAGGCCAGGAAAGTCTGTGTGCATTTCCGCCGGTCATATAATGCCAGTGCTCGGCTGACGGACCTCCAAAAGGAGTTTAACCTGCCCAAGAACCGCCTAATCTGTGACATGCCCACCAGGTGGAACTCAACGTTGGCCATGCTGCAGCGGCTGCACACGCAGCAGAGGGCCATCAATGAGTACCTGTGTGACTATGGCACCAGGACAGGGTCAGGGGAGCTTGTTTTTTTTCCCCACGCCAGTGGGCCATGATCAGGGATGCATGCACTGTCCTGTCACCATTTGAGGAGGCCACGAGGATGGTGAGCAGTGACAGTGCATGCATCAGTGACACTGTCCCCCTTGTCCACCTGTTGGAGCACACGCTGCGTGGAATAATGGACAGGGCAGAACAGAGGCAGGAAGAGGAGGACTTCCTTAGCTCTCAAGGCCCCCTTTATCCAGACAGTGTTCCTGCGTGCCCGCCGATCACACAGGAAGAGGACGAGGAGGAAGAGGAGGAGGAGGAGGAGGAGGAAGATTGTGTCAGTATGGAGGTGGAGCCTGGCACTCAGCATCAGCAGCAGTCTTTAAGGGATCAGTCCCAAGAAACACATGGACTTGTACGTGGCTGGGAGGAGGTGGCTGCGGACCATGTCATCCTTAGTGACCCAGAGGACTCCGGACCGATTGCCTCAGCAAACCTACGCTGCATGGCCTCCCTGATCCTGGAAAGCCTGCGTAAGGATCCTCGTATTCGTGGTATCAAGGAGAAGGACCAATACTGGCTGGCAACCCTCCTTGATCCACGTTACAAGGGTAAGGTTGCGGACCTTATCTTGCCATCGCAGAGGGAGCAGAGGATGAAACATCTTCGGGAGGCCTTGCAGAAAGGTCTGTGCAACGCGTTCCCAGAGACTGGGAGGTTACAAACTCCTGTTTCTGGACAACGTGTTGCTGAGGCTTCGGTCAGTCAAAGAAGGAGCGGTGGAGAAGGTGGCCGTCTGACCGATGCATTCAGACAATTTTTTGGTCCGCAGCCCCAAGGTATGATCGGTTCCAGCAACCATCGTCAGCGTCTGTTTTGCATGGTGCAGGAATACCTAGGGGCAAGATCAGACTTGGACACCTTTCCCACCGAAAATCCTCTGGGTTACTGGGTCTTGAGGATGGATCACTGGCCAGAGCTTGCACAGTATGCAATTGAGCTACTGGCCTGTCCTGCATCCAGCGTTCTTTCGGAACGCACATTCAGTGCTGCTGGAGGCGTGGTAACCGATCACAGGGTGCGTCTGTCCACTGACTCGGTCGATCGACTGACCTTCATAAAAATGAATGAGTCTTGGATCACCACCAGCTACCAAGCACCTGATGCTGATGTAACCAAATATTTTTTTTTGAAATCTCAGATCCCTTCAAAGACTGCCTATGCTGATGCTGAGTGACTATCCCTGAGTAATTATCCTCTTCCTCCTCAATCATCACGCTGATAGCTTGTAAGAACATTTTTGGTTCTGGGTGCCACCACCAGTGCCTAAGGCACAATTTTTCAGCCCCTGTTTAACAGGGGCGTGTAATTACGATTTTTGATGTAATACTTTGCAGCAGGGCTCGTTCCTGCATTCCAACTAGAGTGTCTGTGAGGGGTTGCAGTGTTGTAGCACCAGCACCAGTGCCTAAGGCCCAATTTTTCAGCCCTTGTTTAACAGGGGCATGTAATTACAATTTTTGATGCAATACTTTGCAGCAGGGCTCGTTCCTGCATTCCAACTAGAGTGTCTGTGAGGGGTTGCAGTGTTGTGGCACCAGCACCAGTGCCTAAGGCCTAATTTTTCAGCTCCTGTTCAACAGGGGCATGTAATTACAATTCTTGATCTAATATTTCACAGCAGAGCCCTGTGAGGGCTTACAGTGTTGTGGCCACAGCAACACCTAAGGCCCAAATTTCTGCTGAGTATATAGGGCAGGACCCTACTTTCAAACAACTAACTTACAAACGACTCCTACTTGCAAACGGAAGGAGACAACAGGAAGTGAGAATAAATCTACCCCTAGGAAGGGAAATTCTCTCCTGTAAGAGTTAATATGGGAAAAACATTTCTCCTTTCTCCTTACCATTTCACACAGGGGGGGGCCGGGATCTGGGGGTCCCCTTGTTAAAGGGGGCTTCCAGATTCCGATAAGCCCCCCGCCCGCAGACCCCCACAACCACCGGCCACGGTTGTGGGGATGAGGCCCTTGTCCTCATCAACATGGGGACAAGGTGTTTTGGGGGGCTACCCCAAAGCACCCTCCCAATGTTGAGGGCATGTGGCCTGGTACGGTTCAGGAGGGGGGGGGCGCACTCTCGTCCCCCCCTCTTTTCCTGCGGCCTGCCAGGTTGCGTGCTCGGATAAGGGTCTGGTATGGAATTTAGGGGGAACCCCACGTCATTTTTTTTTTTTAATTTTGGCCGGGGTTCCCCTTAATATCCATACCAGACCTGAAGGGCCTGGTATGGAATTTAGGGGGACCCCCCCACGTCATTTTTTTTTTTTTAATTTTGGTTCGGGGTTTCCCTGGGGGGAATTCCCATGCCGTTTTTATCAATGAACTTCTATGTGTATTGTCGGCAATGCAATAGCCGCGGGTAGTTTTAAATGTGTTTTTTCCTTCCAAATGTCATTTAGCTGTCAGACTGTTCTAAACACGGGAAACATGCGCCCCTTTACAGGCATACTATAGACACCCCCCAGGTACGAAATTTAAAGGGATATTACACTTTTATTGTTTGACTTTAAGCATTATTAAAATCACTGCTCCTGAAAAAACGTCCGTTTTTAAAACTTTTTTTTGCATTGATACATGTCCCCTGGGGCAGGACCCGGGTCCCCAAACACTTTTTATGACAATAACTTGCATATAAGCCTTTAAAATTAGCACTTTTGATTTCTCCCATAGACTTTTAAAGGGTGTTCCGCGGCATTCGAATTTGCCGCGAACACCCCAAATTGTTCGGTGTTCGGCGAACTTGCGAACAGCTAATGTTCGAGTCGAACATGAGTTCGACTCGAACTCGAAGCTCATCCCTATTTATGAATATACATAGCAACATATTAAACCCATTTCTGATGAGAATATGCATATAATTATATTTCTACATGGGGATTATTGGTGGAATATTGTTTATAAATATACATAGCAACATATTAAACCCATTTCTGATGAGAATATGCATATAATTATATTTCTACATGGGGATTATTGGTGGAATATTGTTTATAAATATACATAGCAACATATTTAACCCATTTATGATATGAATATGCATGTAATTATTTTTTTTACATGGGGATTATTGGTGGAATATTGTTTATAAATAAACATAGATACATATTAAACCCATTTCTGATGAGAATATGCATATAATTATATTTCTACATGGGGATTATTGGTGGAATATTGTTTATGAATATACATAGCAACATATTAAACCTATTTCTGCTATGAAAATGCATATAATTATATTTCTACATGGGGATTATTGGTGGAATATTGTTTATGAATATACATAGCAACATATTAAACCCATTTCTGATGAGAATATGCATATAATTATATTTCTACATGGGGATTATGGGTGGAATATTGTTTATAAATATACATAGCAACATATTAAACCTATTTCTGACTGATTCATTTTTATGAAGGTGAGCCGATCACCCCGAGTCTGTGGACAGGCGCACTCTGATCGGTTATAAAGCCTCCAGCAGCACTGAGTGTTCAGATAGAACACTTGATGCAGGACAGGCCAGTAGCTCAATTGCATACTGTGCAAGCTCGGGCCAGTGATCCATCCTCAAGACCCAGTAACCCATTGGATTTTTGGTTGGAAAGGTCTCCAAGTCTGATCTTGCCCAAGGTATTCCTGCACCATGTAAATCAGATGCTAGCGATGGTTGCTTGAACCAATCAGACCTTGGGGCTGCGGCTTAAAAAATTGTCTGAACGCATCGGTCAGACGGCCACCTTCTCCACCACTCCTTCTATGACTGACTGAAGCCTCAGCAACACGTTGTCCAAGAGGACCAGGAAATTGTAGCCTCCCAGGCTCTGGAAACGCATTGCACAAACCTTTCTGCAAGGCCTCTCGAAGATGTTTCATCCTCTGCTCCCTCTGCGAAGGCTGTTTAAGTGTATAAGCTGTATAAAATTACCCTTTTAATGTGGATCAAGAAGGGTTGCCAGCCAGTATTGATCCCTCTCCTTGATACAACGAATACGAGGGTCCTTTCACAGGCTTTGCAAGATCAGGGAAGCCATGCAGCGTAGGTTTGCTGATGCATTCGGTCCGGAGTCCTCTGGGTCACTAAGGATGACATGATCCGCAGCCACCTCCTCCAAGCCTCCTACAAGTCCATGGGTTTCTGGGGACTGAAAACGATCCCTTGAAGACTGCTGCTTATGCTGAGTGCCAGGCTCCACCTCCATGCTGACACAATCCTCCTCCTCCTCTTCCTGTGTCTTAGGCGGGCCTTCAGGAATAATGTCTGGATAAAGGGGTTGTTGGGAGTTAAGGAAGTCCTCCTCTTCCTCCCTCTGTTCTGCCTCAAGTGCCCTGTCCATTATTCCACGCAGCGCATGCTCCAACAGGTAGACAAGAGGGACAGTACCACTGATTCATGCACTGTCACCATCCTCGTGGCCTCCTCAAATGATGAAAGGACAGTGCATGCATCCTTGATCATTAGCCACTGGCGTGGTGAAAAAAAGCCAAGCTCCCCTGACCCTGTCCTGGTGCCATACTCGCACAGGTAGTCATTGATGGACCTCTGCTGCGTGTGCAGCCGCTGCAGCATTGCCAACGCTGAGTTCCACCTGGTGGGCATGTCGCAGATGAGGTGGTTCTTGGGCAGGTTGCATTCCTTTTTGAAGATCAGCCAGCCGAGCACTGGCATTATATGACCGGCAGAAATGCCCACAGACTTTCCTGGCCTGCCTCAGGAGATCCTGTAAGCCTGGGTACCTACACAAGAACCGCTGCACCACCAAATTAAGGACGTGAGCCAAACAGGGAACATGGGTCAAGTGTTCCTGTCGGAAGGCGGAGAGGAGGTTGGTGCCCTTGTTGCAAACCACCATTCCTGCCTGAAGCTGTCTGGCGTCAACCACCTCTGAACCTGCCCCTGCAGAGCTGCCAGAATCTCTGCCCCAGTGTGGCTCCTGTCCTAAGCAGACCAACTCAAGCACCACGTGGCATCTTTTTGCCTGAGTGCTTGCGAAGCCCCTAGAACGCCTACTTAGCACTACTGGTTCCAAGGTCAAATCTGCACAGGAAGAGGCGATAGAGGAAGAAGAAGAGGAGGGGGTGGAGGAGAGAGCTGGGCAGAATCACCACTACCAGCATTTTGGAGGCATGGTGGCGGAACAAGCTCCAACATTAATGCACCCTGTCCTGCATCCTTCCCAGCTGCCAGCAGGGTTACCCAGTGCGACATGAAAGAAAGGTAACGTCCATGTCCATGCCTGATGGACCATGAGTCAGCAGTAATATGCATCTTACCGCTGAGCGCCCTGCCTAACGAGGCCAAGACATTGTCTTCCACATGCCGGTAGAGAGCCAGAATGGCCTTCCGAGAAAAAAAATGGCATTTGGGATCCTGCCACTGAGGAACCGCACATTCCACAAACTCACGGAAGGGGGCAGAGTCTACCAACTGAAAAGGCAGTAGTTGGAGTGCTAGCAATTTAGCCAAACTAGCATTCAGCCTCTGAGCATGTGGATGGCTGGGACCGAATTTCTTTTGACGGTTTAGCAACTGGGGTAGGGAAATTTGCCTGCTACAATCAAAATTAGGTTTACCGCTAGCAGATTGCCCACAAGTGCTTGGGACACATAATTCTACACCTTCATTCCTCTCAGTGCAGGTCTCTGAGAGGACTGAAGGTATAGTGGGGTTGGAGATCCCAGCTGATGAGGAGCAAGGAGAGGTCCGCCTTGTTCTTTAGTGTGGGTCTTTTAAGTACTGTTGACAACGGACTGCATGGGAGCTCGACATATGTCTGGTCAAGTATGTGGTGCCCAAGCGGCTGCTGTTTTGGCCATGCTTGATAAGCTTCAGACATATGTTGCAAACAGCAATGGTGCGAACTGCTGCACACGTCTCAAAAAAGGCCTACACCCAAGAACTTTTGAAAAAATGCGCAGAGTCAGCAGCGCCCTGCACATGCAGCGCTATGCAGTGTGATGCAGTTGGTTGGCTGTCCTTAAGCTGGCCCCTGGAGGGCATCCTGTCTCGTTGGATATGTGCCTCCTCCTCCTCTCTTCTATCAGGCACACATGTAGAGTCAGTGACCTCATCATCCCCTCCCTCCTCACCACTGGAGCAAATCTGGCAGTATGCTGCTGCTGGGGGAACATGACTGACAGTTTCTTGTCCTTCTTGGGCACCCCCTCTCTCTGGGCTCACGTTACTGCCTTCATCATCAACCTGGGTACCATCATCGGAGCCTTCAAAACGCTGTGCATCCTCCTGCAGTATGTACCCGACACTGTGGTCAAACAGTTCGGGGACTCCTCAAGACAAGATGGTGGGGCTAGGTAAGGAGTGACTGATGTAATTGAGCCGATGGAATAGGCCGCTTTGGCAGCTGCATTGGCAGCCAAACTTGTCTTAGCCTGGGAGAGAGAGGATGAGAAGGATGAGGACGGCTTTGTGATCCACTCTATCAACTCTTCTGCTTGTTGTAGCTCAACACGGCCAGCTGTCGAAAAAATGGACAAGCGTGCCCCACGGACATGCTGAGGATGCACCGTGTCCATGACCAGAACTGTTGGCTGTAGACACAGAGCCTGCTTGCCCTCTTTTAGTGGCCTGTGAGCATCTGCCTTTCCTTGGTGGCCTTCCAGGCATGGAGTAAAATTGGATTAACACAACACCGCCTGAAGTTTACTAGAAAAATTTCACCAGGAATGGCCTGCTGCAAGGCTTGGCTAGACTAGAATGCAGTGGATATATATATGTTGGAGACTGTATATATTTATTTAATGCACTGCAGATCACTGAATCACTTGCCTACCTGCCTGAAAGTGTATTTAAGAACATACACCAGCAACGGCCTGCAGTCAGATATAGGCTTGGCTAGACTGGAATGCAGTGGATATATATATGTAGGAGACACTATATATATTTTATGCACTGCAGATCACTGAATCATTTGCCTGCCTGCCTGAAAGTGTATTTGAATACGTACACAAGATCGGTCTTCAGTGAGATCTAGCTAAATTGGACACAGCGTATATCTATAAATATATAATTATATACACAAAGCCGGGATGTATATATATATATACATACACTGAATACACTGCAGCTAACTAAACCAACTGCCTGTATGAAGTATATTAGAAACAGTACACAAGGAACGGTCTGCAGTGAGATCTAGCTAAACTGTATACAGTGGATGGATATATATATATATATATATATATATATATATATATATATATATACAGTAAAACCTTGGTTTGCGAACATAATTCATTCCAGAAACATGCTTGTAATCCGAAGCACTTGTATATCAAAGCATTTTTTTTACAGTGTATAAAAGAGAAGAGAGGCACCTCTAAGTGTAGCAATAAGTTGCTAAATGTTGTACCGTCATTAAATGTAACCATATTGCTACACTTAGAGGCTCCTCTTCTTTTTTATACTCAGCTGTGACATGATGCTACTCATATATCAAGACATCGCTTGTATATCAAGGCAAAATTTAATAAAACATTTTGCTTGTTTTGCAAAACGCTCTCAAACCAAGTTACTCTCAAACCAAGGTTTTACTGTATAAATATTAAATGCACTACAGCTAACTGAATCTACTGCCTGCCTGAAGTATATTAGAAACAGTACAGCAGGAACGGTCTGCAGTGAGATCTAGCTAACTGAATAAACTGCATACTCAAAGTAAATGAAATTAAACTCTCTCTCTCTCTCTATCTCTCTCTCCGCCAGCAACACACTACACAAGGCCGATGTGCAGGCGGCCTTATATAGTGCGGGGCATGGACTTAACCCCCTGAGCCATAATTGGTCAAAGGCACCCTGCCTTTGACCAATTATGGCTCTTTGCTGATGGCGCTGTGATTGGCCAAAGCATGCGGGTCATAGTGCATGTTTGGCCAATCATCAGCGAGCAATGCACTGCGATGACTCAGTGCATTATGGGGCGTGGCGCGCTGCTCGAATTTGGCGCGAACGCCCCATAATGTTCGATATTTGGCGTACGATCGAACAGCCGATGTTCGAGTCAAACTCATGTTCGACTCGAAGCTCATCCCTATTCCGAGGCATGTTTAACCATGGCATTTCACCCATAAAGAAAAATAATTATGTGGCTATTCATCTCATAAATACCGTATTTATCGGCGTATAACACGCGCCGGCGTATAACACGCACCCCAAGTTTAGGAGAGAATTTTAAGGAAAAAAACTTTTAGGAGGGAAGTTTAAGGAAAAGAAACTTACATTAAAATGCCCATCAATGCAGCCTCATCAGTGTTCATCTGCAGCCTTGTTAGTGCCATTGCAGCCTTTTCAGTGTCAGTGCAGCCTTGTCAGTGCAGCCTTTGCCCCTGTGCAGCCTTTGCCCCTGTGCAGCCTTGTCAGTGCAGCCTTATCAGTGCAGCCTTGTCAGTGCAGCCTTATCAGTGCAGCCTTGTCAGTGCAGCCTTGTCCCCAGTGCAGCCTTGTCCCCAGTGCAGCCTTGTCAGCGCAGCCTTGTCCCCAGTGTCCATGTCTACCGCCTGCCGCCGCCGCCATACACATGTTAGTAGTTTTAAATATGGCGCTGCGGAGTTCGGAGGGACTCGGCGCCGGCAGAACTGAACGAACGCCGCCGAGATACACATACCCGAGTGTATTCGGCTCTTTCCGGCGCCGCTCACAGTACCGCCCAGTCCCGCCCTATGATGGACATAACACAGGTCCAATGGCGGGACTGGGCGGGACTGTGAGCGGCGCCGGAAAGAGCCAAATACACTCAGGTATGTGTATCTCGGCTCTGTGATTTCGGCGGCGTGCGTTCAGCACCGCCGAGTCCCTCCGAACTCCGCGGCGCCATATTTAAAACTACTCGCTATGTAAATGTCGGCGGCGATCGTCGACATTCACATAGCGATAGCGGGGATCGGCGTATAACACGCACCCACGACTTTCCCCTGATTTTAAGGGGAAAAAAGTGCGGGTTATACGCCGATAAATACGGTAGGTTAAATATGTTAAATGTTATTGTAAATTATATTCCAGTAATATTCAACCTAAAAAACTAGAACTTTACCCATATTCCTATGAGAAACAGGTCAAATGTTTTACATAGGATGTTTAGCTAAGATATTTCATAATCCCCATGTAGAAAAATAATGATATGCATATTCTTATCACAAATGGGTTAAATATGTTGCTATGTATATTTATAACTGATATTCCACCAATAATCCCCATGTAGAAAAATAATTATATGCATTTTCATATCAGAAATAGGTTTAATATGCTGCTATGTATATTTATAAACAATATTCCACCAATAATAGCTATGTAGAAAAATAATTACATGCATATTCATATCATACATGGGTTAAATATGTTGCTATGTATATTTATAAACAATATCCCACCAATAATCCCCATGTAGAAATATAATTCTATGCATATTCATATCAGAAATGGGTTATATATGTTGCTATGTATATTTATAAACAATATTCCACCAATAATCCCCATGTAGAAAAATAATTATATGCATTTTCATATCAGAAATAGGTTTAATATATTCCTATGTATGTCTAACTACAATATTCCACCCATAATCCCCATGTAGAAAAAGTATATGCATATTATTATTATTAGTAATGGGTAAATATGTTCATTGTCGGGTGTTAACATGGTATTCCTCCAATAATCCCCATGAGAAATAATAATTCTACCCATATTCCCATCAAAAACAGATCAAATGTAATTTTTACATTACTTCTGTATCCTGTTGTACAGCTGCATATATATCAGAAAGTGAAGAGTTAAATATTAGCAACTGCTTCTTGCAACATTGTATCAAGCACTGCAGGAAAGGATAACATATTTTGAGAAACAACAGAGTCATTACCATATATATGTGTATATAGTACACTGACATCTAGTGAGAGTTCTTAGTATTGCAGCCAATAATTCAATCATCCCATCATCCCAATATGCAGTTTAGTACGTCCCCATCTTTATGACTTCTTATATTTGTGTTTTTCCTCCACTGAACTGTTATACTTTTTACATTGTTTCTATGATGACAATTGTGTGACAATAAAACCACACTTTGGTGTAAGTCAGCCTGACTATTGAACTATCAATTGAATCTCCGGAAACACCTAAAGATACTGAATAAGGATGAGCCGAACACCCCCCGGTTCGGTTCGCACCAGAACCTGCGAACGGACCGAAAGTTCGCACGAACGTTAGAACCCCATTGACGTCTATGGGACTCGAACGTTCGAAATCAAAAGGGCTCATTTTAAAGGCTAATTTGCATGGTATTGTCCTAAAAAGGGTTTGGGGACCCGGGTCCTACCCCAGGGGACATGTATCAATGCAAAAAAAACTTTTAAAAACGGCTGTTTTTTCGGGAGCAGTGATTTTAATGATGCTTAAAGTTAAAAAAAAAAAGTGAAATATTCCTTTAAATATCGTACCTGGGGGGTGTCTATAGTATGCCTGTAAAGTGACGCGTGTTTCCCATGTTTAGAACAGTCCCTGCACAAAATGACATTTTTAAAGGAAAAAATCTCATTTACAACTGCTTGCGGGTTTAATGTAATGTCGGGTCCTGGCAATATGGATGAAAATCACTGAGACAAACGGTACCCCCCAGTCCATTACCAGGTCCTTTGGGTCTTGTATGGATATTAAGGGGAACCCCGCACCCAAATTAAAATAAGGAAAGGTGTGGGGCCACCAGGCCCTATATACTCTGAACAGCAGTATACAGGCGGTGCAAACAAGACAGGGACTGTAGGTTTGTTGTTAAGTAGAATCTGTTTGTCATTTTGAACGGGTACATTTTTAACGTGTTTAGCTCCAGCCAAAATTTCTTTTTTAAGCTTTTTGGAAAACATAGGGAAGGGTTATCACCCCTGTGACATTTGTTTTGCTGTCTTTCCTACTCTTTAGAAGATTTCACCTCACTTTTTGTCCCAATGACAAATGTTTTTTGAGAATTTGGGGTTTTTTGTGGAACAAGGATTGGAAAGCATCAGTGGAAAGGAGAAATGTTTTTCCCATATTAACTCTTACAGGAGAGAATTTCCCTTCCTAGGGGTAGATTTCATCTCACTTCCTGTTGTCTCCTTCCATTTGCAAGTAGGAGTCATTTGTAAGTTAGATGTTTGAAAGTAGGGGCCTGCCCTATATACTCAGCAGAAATTTGTGCCTTAGGTGTTGCTGTGGCCACAACACTGTAAGCCCTCACAGGGCCCTGCTGTGAAATATTAGATCAAGAATTGTAATTACATGCCCTTGTTGAACAGGGGCAGAAAAATTGGGCCTGTGGTGGTGGTGGTGCTGGTGCCACAACACTGCAACCCCTCACAGACACTTTAGTTGGAACGCAGGAACGAGCCCTGCTGCAAAGTATTGCATCAAAAAATGTAATTACACGCCCCTGTTAAACAGGGGCAAAAAAATTGTGCCTTAGGCACTGGTGATGGCGCCCAGAACCAAAAATGTTCTTACAAGCTATCAGCGTGATCATTGAGGAGGAAGAGGATAATTACTCAGGGATAGTCACTCAGCATCAGCATAGGCAGTCTTTGAAGGGATCTGAGATTTCAAAAAAAATTATTCGGTTACATCAGCATCAGGTGCTTGGTAGCTGGTGGTGATCCAAGACTGATTCATTTTTATGAAGGTCAGTCGATCGACCGAGTTGGTGGACAGACGCACCCTGTGATTGGTTACCACGCCTCCAGCAGCACTGAATGTGCGTTCCGAAAGAACGCTGGATGCAGGAGAGGCCAGTAGCTCAATTGCATACTGTGCAAGCTCTGGCCAGTGATCCATCCTCAAGACCCAGTAACTTAGAGGATTTTCGGTGGGAAAGGTGTCCAAGTCTGATCTTGCCCCTAGGTATTCCTGCACCATGTAAAACAGACGCTGGCGATGGTTGCTGGAACCGATCATACCTTGGGGCTGTGGACCAAAAAATTGTCTGAATGCATCGGTCAGACGGCCACCTTCTCCACCGCTCCTTCTTTGACTGACCGAAGCCTCAGCAACACGTTGTCCAGAAACAGGAGTTTGTAACCTCCCAGTCTCTGGGAACGCGTTGCACAGACCTTTCTGCAAGGCCTCCCGAAGATGTTTCATCCTCTGCTCCCTCTGCAATGGCAAGATAAGGTCCGCAACCTTACCCTTGTAACGTGGATCAAGGAGGGTTGCCAGCCAGTATTGGTCCTTCTCCTTGATACCACGAATACGAGGATCCTTACGCAGGCTTTGCAGGATCAGGGAGGCCATGCAGCGTAGGTTTGCTGAGGCATTCGGTCCGGAGTCCTCTGGGTCACTAAGGACGACATGGTCCGCAGCCACCTCCTCCCAGCCACGTACAAGTCCATGTGTTTCTTGGGACTGATCCCTTAAAGACTGCTGCTTATGCTGAGTGCCAGGCTCCACCTCCATACTGACACAATCTTCCTCCTCCTCCTCTTCCTGTGTGATCGGCAGGCACGCAGGAACACTGTCTGGATAAAGGGGGCCTTGAGAGCTAAGGAAGTCCTCCTCTTCCTGCCTCTGTTCTGCCTCAAGTGCCCTGTCCATTATTCCACGCAGCGTGTGCTCCAACAGGTGGACAAGGGGGACAGTGCCACTGATGCATGCACTGTCACTGCTCACCATCCTCGTGGCCTCCTCAAATGGTGACAGGACAGTGCATGCATCCCTGATCATGGCCCACTGGCGTGGGGAAAAAAAAACAAGCTCCCCTGATCCTGTCCTGGTGCCATAGTCGCACAGGTACTCATTGATGGCCCTCTGCTGCGTGTGCAGCCGCTGCAGCATGGCCAACGTTGAGTTCCACCTGGTGGGCATGTCACAGATTAGGCGGTTCTTTGGCAGGTTGAACTCCTTTTGGAGGTCCGTCAGCCGAGCACTGGCATTATATGACCGGCGGAAATGCACACAGACTTTCCTGGCCTGCCTCAGGACATCCTGTAAGCCCGGGTACCTGCCCAAGAACCGCTGCACCACCAAGTTAAGGACGTGAGCCAAACAGGGCACATGGGTCATTTGTCCCTGTCGGAGGGCAGAGAGGAGGTTGGTGCCATTGTCGCAAACCACCATTCCTGCCTTAAGTTGGCGTGGCGTCAACCACCTCTGAACCTGCCCCTGCAGAGCTGACAGAACCTCTGCCCCAGTGTGGCTCCATTCCCCCAAGCACACCAGCTCAAGCACCGCATGGCATCTTTTGGCCTGCGTACTTGCGTAGCCCCTTGAACGGCTACGGAGCACCGCTGGTTCCAAGGACAAAGCACAGGAAGAGGCCATGGAGGAAGAAGAAGAGGAGGGGGTGGAGGAGAGAGGTGTGTCACAATCATTAGCATTTTGGAGGCGTGGTGGCGGAACAACCTCCAACACTACTGCACCTTGTCCTGCATCCTTCCCAGCTGCCAGCAGAGTCACCCAATGCGCTGTAAAACTTAAGTAACGTCCCTGTCCATGCCTGCTGGACCATGAGTCAGCGGTAATATGCACCTTACTGCTGACCGCCCTGTCCAGCGAGGCATGGACATTGCCTTCCACATGCCGGTAGAGAGCCGGAATCGCATTCCATGAGAAAAAGTGGCGTTTGGGTACCTGCCACTGAGGAACCGCACATTCCACAAACTCACGGAAGGGGGCAGAGTCTACCAACTAAAAAGGCAGCAGTTGAAGTGCTAGCAATTTTGCCAAGCTAACATTCAACCGCTGGGCATGTGGATGGCTGGGAGCAAACTTCTTTCGGCGGTGCAGCAGCTGGGGCAGGGAAATTTGCCTGGTACAATCTGACGTCGGTGTACCAAAAGCAGATTGCCCACAAGTACTTGGCTGTGACACACCTAATTCTACACCTTCATTCCTCTCAGTGTAGGTCTCAGAGAGGACTGAAGGTATAGTGGGGTTGGAAATCTCAGCTGATGAGGAGCAAGGAGAGGTCCTCTTTGTTCTTTGGTGTGTGTCTTTTAGATACGCTTGCCAACGAACTGCATGGCAGGTCAACATATGTCTGGTCAAGCATGTGGTACCCAAGCGGGAGATGTTTTGGCCACGCGAGATACGCTTGAGACATATGTTGCAAATAGCAGCGGTGCGATCTGATGCACTCGTCTCAAAAAAGGCCCACACCAAAGAACTTTTTGAATAACGCGCAGAGACTGCAGTGCCCTGCACATGTGGAGCTTTGGGGTGTGATGCAGTCAATGTGCTGCCATTATGATGTGCCACCTCCTCCTCCTCCTCCTCCTCCTCCTCCTCTCTCCTATCAGGCACCCACGTTGAGTCAGTGACCTCATCATCCCCTCCCTCCTCATCACTGGAGCAAACCTGGCAGTATGCTGCAGCAGCGGGAGCATGACTGCCAGATTGCTGTCCTTCTTGGGCACCCCCTCTGTCCGTGCTCATGTTACTGCCTTCATCGAGCTCAGTATCATCATCAGAGCCTTCCAAACGCTGGGCATCCTCCTGGAGCATGTACCCAACACTGTGGTCAAACAGTTCGAGGGACTCCTCAGGAGGACATGGTGGGGCTAGGGAAGGAGTCACTGATGACATTGAGCCGAGGGAAGAGGCCGCTGCTTTGCCAGACAAAGTACCCTGGGCATGGGTGAGAGAGGATGAGGAGGATGAGGACGGCTTGGTCATCCACTCGACCAAGTCTTCCGCATGTTGCGGCTCAACACGGCCAGCTGCTGAAAAAAAGCCCAAGCGTGTCCCACGGCCATGTGCTGATGAGGATGCACCGTCTCCACGACCAGCACTAGACACAGAGCCTGCTTGCCCTCTCTTATTGGCTTGTAACTGTCTGCCTCTCCTTCTTGGCCTTCCAGACATACTAATGGCCTGTAGCTGCACTAAGCTGGGATATATATGTATATATATATGTACTGATACTGCAGCTAGCAAAATCAACTGCCTGCCTGTAGTATGAGAACACCACCAACCTTCTACAGGTAGCTTTAGCTGAACACTGTGAGGTGGACGCACCCCACTAACTTGTAGGTTTAGCTGAACACTGTGAGCAGGACGCACTGCACTAACTGTAAATAGTCTAGCTGCCTGACTGTGGTACTAATAGGATCAAAAGAACACCAGTAATTTTCTTCAGGTAGCTGTATATACTGTAACAAGACAAGCCTGCCTGTCAGTAAGAAGATAACAGGAACGGATCTAGCTGAACACTGTGAGCAGGACGCACTGCACTAACTTGTAGTTTTAGCTTAACACTGGGAGGTGGACGCACCCCACTAACTTGTAGGTTTAGCAGAACACTGTGAGCAGGACGCACTGCACTAACTGTAAATAGTCTAGCTGCCTGACTGTGGTACTAATAGGATCAAAAGAACACCAGTAATTTTCTTCAGGTAGCTGTAAATACTGTAACAAGACAAGCCTGCCTGTCAGTAGGAAGATAACAGGAACGGATCTAGCTAAACTGAATACAGTGTATATATATATATATATATATATATATATATATATATATATATGCAACACCTGGGATGCATATATATACACAATACACTGTAAGTGCAGCTAACTGACTGACTGTTCTGCCTAATCTATCTAACTCAAATCAAATGTCACTGTCTGTCTCTCTCTCTCTCTCAATGAACGCCAGAACACACACTACACAGGGCCGCCGTGCAGGCGGCCTTATATAGTGTGGGGTGTGTACTAAATCCCCTGAGCCATAATTGGCCAAAGCCTCCTTGGCTTTGGCCAATTACGGCTCTCTCTACTGACGGCGCTGTGATTGGCCAAGCATGTGGGTCATAGTGCATGCTTGGCCAATCATCAACCAGCAATGCACTGCGATGCCGCAGTGAATTATGGGCCGTGACGCGCCACACGAATTTGGCGCGAACGGCCCATAACGTTCACAATTCGACGAACGATCGAACAGCCGATGTTCGAGTCGAACATGGGTTCGACTCGAACATGAAGCTCATCCCTAATACTGAAATATTAATTGTATCTTCCAATATTTTACACTTACCTGGCGGCAGTTTTATTGGGTGTTCCTGGAAAGTGACATCTTTGTGTTCAGAGGGGAAATCCTCCCTCCACTGCCAGCTGCACATCACCAAGAGACCCCCCCCTCCCCCGTCCTCCCACCACTGGACACACCCCCAACCAACACACCAATCAGAGTCCTCCACCTTCTTCTACATTTCACAGGGAAGTCTGACTCCCCGAGATAAGGAAAAGCTTCTCCTAGGACAGATAACACCCTTCATGGGGGAGGGGCACCTTCATACACACCGGGGGGGGGGGACACAGACCAGACTCACCTCCACTCTATAATATACAATGTATACAGGACATGCTGGGACTTGTAGTCCTCTGGTGTATAATATACAATGTATACAGGACATGCTGGGACTTGTAGTCCTCTGGTGTATAATATACAATGTATACAGGACATGCTGGGACTTTTATTCCTCCTGTGTATAATATACAATGTGTACAGGACATGCTGGGACTTTTAGTCCTCCTGTGTACAATATACAATGTATACAGGACATGCTGGGATTTGTTGTCCTCCGGTGTATAATATACAATGTATACAGGACATGCTGGGACTTGTAGTCCTCCGGTGTATAATATACAATGTATACAGGACATGTTGGGACTTGTAGTCCTCCTGTGTGTAATATACAGTGTATACAGGACATGCTGGGACTTGTAGTCCTCTGGTGTGTAATATACAATGTATACAGGACATGCTGGGACTTGTAGTCCTCTGGTGTGTAATATACAATGTATACAGGACATTCTGGGACTTGTAGTCCTTCTGTGTATAATATACAATGTATAAAGGACATGCTGGGATTTGTAGTCCTCCGGTGTATAATATACAATGTATACAGGACATGTTGGACCCACTGTCCATCCCAGAGACATAATATAATTTATCTATATACTTTATATATATATATATATATATATATATATATATATATATATATATACATACAGTGGGGACGGAAAGTATTCAGACCCCCTTAATTTTTTCACTCTTTGTTATATTGCAGCCATTTGCTAAAATCATTTAAGTTAATTTTTCCCCTCATTACTGTACACACAGCACCCCATATTGTATACACAGCACCCCATATTGTACACACAGCCCCCCATATTGACAGAAAAACACAGAATTGTTGACATTTTTGCAGATTTATTAAAAAAGGAAAAACTGAAATATCACATGATCCTAAGTATTCAGACCCTTTGCTGTGACACTCATATATATAACTCGGGTGCTGTCCATTTCTTCTGGTCATCCTTGAGATGTTTCTACACCTTCATTTGAGTCTCATTTTTGTTCATTTGTGTTTTATTATACTGATTAGACTTGATTAGGAAAGCCACACACCTGTCTATATAAGACCTTACAGCTCACAGTGCATGTCAGAGCAAATGACAATCATGAGGTCAAAGCAACTGCCTGAAGAGCTCAGAGACAGAATTGTGGCAAGGCACAGATCTGGCCAAGGTTACAAAAAAATTTCTGCTGCACTTAAGGTTCCTAAGAGCACAGTGGCCTCCATAATCCTTAAATGGAAGATGTTTGAGACGACCAGAACCCTTCCTAGAGCTGTCCGTCTGGGCAAACTGAGCTATCGGGGGGGAGAAGAACCTTGCTGAGAGAGGTAAAGAAGAACCCAAAGATTACTGTGGCTGAGCTCCAGAGATGCAGTCGGGAGAAAGTTGTAGAAAGTCAACCATCACTGCAGCCCTCCACCAGTCGGAGCTTTATGGCAGAGTGGCCCGACGGAAGCCTCTCCTCAGTGCAAGACACATGAAATCCCGCATGGAGTTTGCTAAAAAACACCTGAAGGACTCCAAGATGGTGAGAAATAAGATGCTCTGGTCTGAGGAGACCAACATAAAACTTTTTGGCCTTAATTCTAAGCGGTATGTGTGGAGAAAATCAGGCACTGCTCATCACCTGTCCAATACAGTCCCAAAAGTGAAGCATGGTGGTGGCAGCAGCTGCAGGGACAGGACGACTGGTTGCAATTGAAGGAAACATGAATGCGGCCAAGTACAGGGATATCCTGGAGGAAAACCTTCTCCAGAGTGCTCAGGACCTCAGACTTGGCCGATGGTTTACCTTCCAACAAGACAAATGCCCTAAGCACACAGTTAAAATATCGAAGGAGTGGCTTCACAACAACTCCGTGACTGTTCTTGAATGGCCCAGCCAGAGCCCTGACTTAAACCCAATTGAGCATCTCTGGAGAGACCTAAAAATGGGCGTCCATCAAAGTTTACCATCCAACCTGACAGAACTGGAGAGGATCTGCAAGGAGGAATGGCAGAGGAGACCCAAATCCAGGTGTGAAAAACTTGTTGCATCTTTCCCAAAAAGACTCATGGCTGTATTAGATCAAAAGGAGCTTCTACTAAATACTGAGCAAAGGGTCTGAATACTTAGGACCATGTGATATTTCAGTTTTTCTTTTTTAATAAATCTGCAAAAATGTCAACAATTCTGTGTTTTTCTGTCAATATGGGGTGCTGTGTGTACAATATGGGGTGCTGTGTGTACATTAATGAGGAAAAAAAATGAACTTAAATGATTTTAGCAAATGGCTGCAATATAACAAAGAGTGAAAAATTTAAGGGGGTCTGAATACTTTTCGTATAGGGGTGGCTTCTGGGGCTATAACCCCGAGTAACTTACCGGATGGGTGCAGTCCCACAATTAGCAGGTATGTCCTGATCCCGGGACACTGCATTGTTGCGGAATAAAACTATCACGCGGAGAGGTCTGGAATGCAGGGGAAGGGGTGGACTGAGCCACTGTAGCACTGGCTCTGGCTCCGCCTCCACCTGAATCTACTCCTGGCCACTGGTTGCTAGAGCCGCCTAGCGTCTAGCAACCAGTGACGTCATGGCCGCAACTCTCTCCCTGACCAGCATTCAAAGCGGAGGAGGTTTCCACTTCCTCCCCCTCTAGTTCTCGTGGGGCCTAAAGAGTTGCGCCCCGTCCCTTGTCATGGTCCTGGACTGGAACATCCTTCCGCTGGTCCGGTGGTGGTGGGGTGCAGGGCAGCAGCATCAAAGAGGGAGGGGGAGGCCTGGGCAGCTGGACGGGTGGGAGGTAGGTGGATCATACACATGCCTACCCACACAGACAGGGGCTGGGACAATAGGGACTGTAGGCAGGGCTAGCGGGTCTCTCTTTCCCACCTACCTCTCTCTCTCTCATCCTCCCTCACCCCCCTCTCACTCTTTCATCCCCTTTCACCCACCCCCCTCACCCCCTCTCTCTCACCCACCCTTAACCCACTCTCCAAGGGGAGGCTCTCTGGGGACCCTGATGTATAGGGGGGCTCTCTGGGGACACAGATGTACAGTAAGTGGGGATCCACACTCAGATATGGAACAATAATATATAATACACACACACACATACAAAGATATATATATAGTATCTCCCAAAAGTAAGTACACCCCCTCAGTCACATTTGTGTAAATCTTTTCTTCTATCTTTTCATGTGACAACACTGAAGAAATGACACTTTGCTACAATGTAAAGTAGTGAGTGTACAGCTTGTATAACAGTGTAAATTTGCTGTCCCCTCAAAATAACTCAACACACAGCCATTAATGTCTAAACCGCTGAGGACACCCCTAAGTGAAAATGTCCAAATTGGGCCCAATTAGCCATCTTCCCTCCCGGTGTCATGTGATACGTTAGTGTTACAAGGTCTCAGGTGTGAATGGGGAGCAGGTGTATTAAATTTGGTGTTTTTGCTCTCACTTTCTCATACTGGTCACTGGAAGTTCAACATGACACCTCATGGCAAAGAACTCTCTGAGGATCTGAAAAAAAGAATTGTTGCTCTACATAAAGATGGCCTAGGCTATAAGAAGATTGCCAAGACCCTGAAACTGAGCTGCAGCACTGTGGCCAAAACCATACAGCGGTATAACAGGACAGGTTCCACGCAGAACAGGCCTTGCCATGGTCCACCAAAGAAGTTGAGGTCACGTGCTCAGCGTCATATCCAGAGGTTGTCTTTGGGAAATAGATGTATGAGTGCTGCCAGCATTCCTTCAGAGGTTGTAGGGGTGGGGGGTCAGCCTGTCAGTGCTCAGACCATATGCCACACACTGCATCAAATTGGTCTGCATGGCTGTCATCCCAGAAGGAAGCCTCTTCTAAAGATAATGCACAAGAAAGCCTGCAAACAGTTTGCTGAAGAGAAGCAGACTAAGGACATGGATTACTGGAACCATGTCCTGTGGTCTGATGAGACCAAGATAAACATATTTGGTTCAGATGGTGACTAACGTGTGTGGCGGCAACCAGGTGAGGAGGACAAAGACAAGTGTGTCTTATCTACAGTCGAGCATGGTGGTGGGAGTGTCATGGCCTGGGGCTGCATGGGTGCTGGCGGCACTGGGGAGCTACAGTTCATTGAGGGAACCATGAATGCCAACATGTACTGTGACATACTGAAGCATAGCATGATCCCCTCCCTTCAGAGACTGGGCCGCAGGGCAGTATTCCAACATGATAACCACCCCAAACACACCTCCAAGATGACCACTGCCTTGCTAAAGAAGCTGAGGGTAAAGGTGATGGACTGGCCAAGCATGTCTCCAGACCTAAACCCTATTGAGCATCTGTGGGGCATCCTCAAATGGAAGGTGAAGGAGCGCAAGGTCTCTAACATCCACCAGCTCCGTGATGTCATCATGGAGGAGTGGAAAAGGACTCCAGTTGCAACCTGTGAAGCTCTGGTGAACTCCATGCCCAAGAGGGTTAAGGCAGTGCTGGAAAATTATGGTGGCCACTAGGGATGAGCCGAACACCCCCCGGTTCGGTTCGCACCAGAACCTGCGAACGGACCGAAAATTTGCACGAACATTAGAACCCCATTGATGTCTATGGGACGTGAATGTTCAAAATCAAAAGTGCTAATTTTAAAGGCTAATTTGCATGGTATTGTCCTAAAAAGGGTTTGGGGACCCGGGTCCTGCCCCAGGGGACATGTATTAATGCAAAAAAAAGTTTAAAAAACTAATGATGATTAAAGTAAAAAAAAAAAAGAAATATTCCTTTAAATATCATACCTGGGGAGTGTCTATAGTATGTCTGTAAAATGGCGCATGTTTCCCGTGCTTAGAACAGTCCCTGCACAAAATGACATTTTTAAAGGAATAAAAGTCATTTAAAACTGCTTGCGGCTTTAATGTAATGTCGGGTCCTGGCAATATGGATGAAAATCAGTGAGACAAACGGCATGGGTACCCCCCAGTCCATTACCAGGCCCTTTGGGTCTTGTATGGATATTAAGGGGAACCCCACACCCAAATTAAAAAAAGAAAAGGTGTTGGGCCCCCAATCCATATATACTCTGAACAGCAGTATACAGGCAGTGAAAACAAGACAGGGACTGTAGGTTTGTTCTTATGTAGAATCTGTTTGTAATTTGGAACTGGTACATTTTGTAAGTGTAGCTCCAGCCAAAAAAATCTATTTTTAAGCTTTTTGGAAAACATAGGGAAGGGTTATCACCCCTGTGACATTTGTTTTGCTGTCTGTCCTCCTCTTCAGAAGATTTCACCTCACTTTCTGTCCCAATGATAATTGTTTTTTGAAAATGTGTTTTTTTTAGTGAAACAAGGATTGCTGATAAAGCATCAGTGAAGAGAAGACACGTTTTTCCCATATTAAATCTTACAGGAGAGAATTTCCCTTCCATGGGGTAGATTTTATCTCACTTCCTGTTGTCTCCTTCCATTTGCAAGTAGGAGTCGTTTGTAAGTTGGATGTTTGAAAGTAGGGGCCTTCCCTATATACTCTGCAGAAATTGAGGCCTTAGGTGTTGGTGTTGCCACAACACTGTAAGCCCTCACAGTTACTCTTGGTGGATGCAGTAACGGGCCCTTCTGTGAAATATTAGATCAAGAATTGTAATTACATGCATCTGTTGAACAGGGGCAGAAAAATTGGGCCTTAGCCACTGGTGGTGGCGCCCAGAACCAAAAATATTCTTACAAGCTATCAGCATGATCATTGAGGAGGAAGAGGATAGTAACTCAGCATAACAGGATAGTCACTCAGCATCAGCATAGGCAGTCTTAAAGGGAACTTACATTTCAAAAAAAATTATTCGGTTACAACAGCATCAGGTGCTTGGTATCTGGTGGTGATCCAAGACTGATTCATTTTTATGAAGGTCAGTCGATCGACCAAGTCGGTGGATAGACACACCCTGTGATCAGTTACAAAGCCTCCAGCAGCACTGAATGTGCGTTTCGAAAGAACGCTGGATGCAGGACAGGCCAGTAGCTCAATTGCATACTGTGCAAGCTCTGGCCAGTGATCCATCCTCAAGACCCAGTAACCCAGAGGATTTTCGGTGGGAAAGGTGTCCAAGTCAGATCTTGCCCCTAGGTATTCCTGCACCATGTAAAACAGACGCTGGCGATGGTTGCTGGAACCGATCATACCTTGGGGCTGCTGTTATATTCTTAATATCTAAATTTTAATTTGCTTTATTAAAAAGAATATGCATTCTCTACAATTGTGTGAATGATAAGACTTTGAGCTAATGACATTCAGATGGCCACTCATTGACGGAGAGTGCAGGTCATGAACCTGTCAGAATTTTATGGATTTTGTAAATAATATATGTATGGGTTGAAAATCTTCCTATGTAACCGATACTCTGTTTGATATATGCGTTTATGTTTAAGTGGTCTGATATTCTCTCTCACATATATCTTGTTTCATGTTTAGAAGGTTTGTTAAAGTAAACCAGATGTTGCTCTCTGTTAGCCCCCACTCTTAGGAAGGAGGAGAAAGGGGAGTGTATGGGAGGGATTTGTGTTTGGGCGCGAATTTGAAAGACTGAAGTTCATATAATCAAAGGAAAATAGTCTTCTGTCTCTTACTACTTCCTGCCTTCAAGACACACAGCTCTTTTTCTCTCTTCTATGCATACAGCATTTCTTCCAGGACACAAGAAGTTAAACGGCCATCTTTAAAAGGCCATGAAAAAGGGAAAGCACATGTTCTAATGACTTTAAGAACTCTTTTCACATCTTTGAAACAAATGAACTATATTTGAATATTTTTTGCAATAATTCTGAATATGAATGTACTATTTTGTAAGTATTTTCCAAGTTTATGTGTGTACAATAAAACACACAGTTTGATTTAAGCTGACTCAAGCAGATATAATTCTAAAATTTGTCTCACGAACAATCATCATTATTGAAAGCTTTTTATACAATATTAAGCCATTTATTTCAGCTGCGGACTAAAAAATTGTTTAAACGCACCGGTCAGATGGCCACCTTCTCCACCGCTCCTTCTGTGACTGACCGAAGCCTCAGCAACACGTTGTCCAGGAGGACCAGGAAATTATAACCTCCCAGGCTGTGGAAATGCATTGCACAAACCTTTCTGCAAGGCCTCCCGAAGATGTTTCACCCTCTGCTCCCTCTGCGATGGCAAGATAAGGTCCGCAACCTTAACCTTGTAACGTGGATCAAGGAGGGTTGCCAGCCAGTAATGATCCCTCTCCTTGATACCATGAATACGAGGATCCTTCCGCAGGCTTTGCAGGATCAGGGAGGCCATGCAGTGTAGGTTTGCTGAGGCATTCGGTCCGGAGTCCTCTGGGTCACTAAGGACGACCTGATCTGCAGCCACCTCCTCCCAGCCACGTACAAGTCCATGAATTTCTTGCGACTGTAAATGATCCCTTAAAGACTGCTGCTGATGCTGAGTGTCAGGCTCCACCTCCATGCTGACACAATCCTCCTCCTCATCCTCTTCCTGTATGATCGGCGGGCATGCAGGAACACTGTCTGGATAAAGGGGGCCTTGAGAGCTAAGGAAGTCCTCCTCTTCCTGCCTCTGTTCTACCTCAAGTGCCCTGTCCATTATTCCACGCAGCGTGTGCTCCAACAGGTGGACAAGGGGGACAGTGTCACTGATGCATGCACTGTCACTGCTCACCATCCTTGTGGCCTCCTCAAATGGTGACAGGACAGTGCATGCATCCCTGATCATGGCCCACTGGCGTGGGGAAAAAAAACAAGCTCCCCTGACCCTGTCCTGTGCCATAGTCACACAGGTACTCATTGATGGCCCTCTGCTGCGTGTGCAGCCGCTGCAGCATGGCCAACGTTGAGTTCAACCTGGTGGGCATGTCACAGATTAGGCGGTTCTTGGGCAGGTTAAATTCCTTTTGCAGGTCTGCCAGCCGAGCACTGGCATTGTATGACCGGCGGAAATGCACACAGAATTTCCTGGCCTGCCTCAAGACATCTTGTAAGCCCGGATACCTGCCCAAGAACCGCTTCACCACCAAGTTAAGGACATGAGCCAAACAGGGCACATGGGTCAGTTGTCTCTGTCGGAAGGCGGAGAGGAGGTTGGTGCCATTGTCGGAAACCACCATTCCTGGCTTAAGCTGGCGTGGCATCAACCACCTCTGAAGCCTGCCCCTGCAGAGCTGACAGAACCTCTGCCCCAGTGTGGCTCCTGTCCCCCAAGCACACCAGCTCAAGCACCGCATGGCATCTTTTGGCCTGCGTACTTGCGTAGCCCCTTGAACGCCTACGGAGCACCACTGGTTCTGAGGACAAAGCACAGGAAGAGGCCATGGAGGAAGAAGAAAAGGAGGGGGTGGAGGAGAGAGGTGTGTCAGAATCACCAGTAGTAGCATTTTGGAGGCGTGGTGGCGGAACAACCTCCAACACTACTGCACCTTGTCCTGCATCCTTCCCAGTGCCAGCAGAGTCACCCAATGTGCCGTTAAACTTAGGTAACGTCCCTGTCCATGCCTGCTGAACCATGAGTCAGCGGTAATATGCACCTTACCGCTGACTGCCCTGTCCAGCGAGGCCAAGACATTGCCTTCCACATGCAGGTAGAGAGCCGGAATCGCCTTCCGTGAGAAAAAGTGGCGTTTGGGAACCTACCACTGAGGAACCACACATTCCACATTCCACAAACTCAAGGGGGCAAAGTCTACCAACTGAAAAGGTAGCAGTTGAAGTCCTAGCAATTTTGCCAAGCTAGCATTCAACCGCTGGGCATGTAGATGGCTGGGAGTGAACTTCTTTTGGCGGTGCAGCAGCTGGGGCAGGGAAATTGCCTGGTACAATCTGATGTCGGTGTACCGATAGCAGGTCTCAGAGAGGACTGAAGGTATAGTGGGGTTGGAGATCTCAGCTGATGAGGAGCAAGGAGAGGTCCTCTTTGTTCTTTGGTGTGGGTCTTTTAGGTACGCTTGCCAACAAACTGCATGGCAGGTCAACATATGTCTGGTCAAGCATGTGGTACCCAAGCGGGAGATGTTTTGGCCACGCGAGATACGCTTGAGACATATGTTGCAAATAGCAGCGGTGCGATCTGATGCACTCGTCTCACTTTCCCGCAACTTGTGTCAAAATATAAAATATTCCATGGACTCAACATGCCTCTCAGCAAATAGCTTGGGGTGTCTACTTTCCAAAATGGGGTCATTTGGGGGGGTTTGTGCCACCTGGGCATTCCATGGCCTCCGAGACTGTGATAGGCAGTGAAGAGTGAAATCAAAAATTTACGCCCTTAGAAAGCCTGAAGGCGGTGCTTGGTTTTCGGGGTCCCATACGTGGCTAGGCTCCCAAAAAGTCTCACACATGTGGTATCCCCGTACTCAGGAGAAGCAACAGAATGTATTTTGGGGTGTAATTTCACATATTCCCATGGCATGTTTGAGCAATATATAATTTAGTGACAACTTTGTGCAAGAAAAAAAAAAAAAAAAAAAAATTTGTCTCTTTCCCGCAACTTGTGTCACAATATAAAATATTCCATGGACTCGACATGCCTCTCAGCAAATAGCTTGGGGTGTCTACTTTCCAAAATGGGGTCATTTGGGGGGGTTTGAACTGTCCTGGCATTTTATGCACAACATTTAGAAGCTTATGTCACACATCACCCACTCTTCTAACCACTTGAAGACAAAGCCCTTTCTGACACTTTTTGATTACATGAAAAAATTATTTTTTTTTGCAAGAAAATTACTTTGAACCCCCACACATTATATATTTTTTTAAAGCAAATGCCCTACAGATTAAAATGGTGGGTGTTTCATTTTTTTTTTTTCACACAGTATTTGCGCAGCGATTTTTCAAACGCATTTTTTTGGGAAAAAACACACTTTTTTACATTTTAATGCACTAAAACACACTATATTGCCCAAATGTTTGATGAAATAAAAAAGATGATCTTAGGCCGAGTACATGGATACCAAACATGACATGCTTTACAATTGCGCACAAACGTGCAGTGACAACAAAATAAATACATTTTTAAAAGCCTTTAAAAGCCTTTACAGGTTACCACTTTAGATTTACAGAGGAGGTCTACTGCTAAAATTACTGCCCTCGATCTGACCGTCGCGGTGATACCTCACATGCATGGTGCAATTGCTGTTTACATTTGACGCCAGACCGACGCTTGCGTTCACCTTAGCGCGAGAGCAGGGGGGACAGGGGTGCTTTTTTTTTTTTTTTTTTTTTTTCTTTATTATTTTTTTGCTTTTTTATCTTATTTTAAAACTGTTCCTTTCATTTTTTTTTTTTTTAATCATTTTTATTGTTATCTCAGGGAATGTAAATATCCCCTATGATAGCAATAGGTAGTGACAGGTACTCTTTTTTGAAAAAATTGGGGTCTATTAGACCCTAGATTTCTCCTCTGCCCTCAAAGCATCTGACCACACCAAGTTCGGTATGATAAAATGCTTTCCCAATTTCCCAATGGCGCTATTTACATCCGGCGAAATCTAAGTCATAAAATGCTCGTAGCTTCCGGTTTCTTAGGCCATAGAGATGTTTGGAGCCACTCTGGTCTCTGATCAGCTCTATGGTCAGCTGGCTGAATCACCGGCTGCATTCTCAGGTTCCCTGTTGAGACAGGAGAGCCAGAGAAAAACACGGAAGACAGTGGGGGGGGGCATTCTCTCCCACTGCTTGTAAAAGCAGTCTAGAGGCTAATTAGCCGCTAGGATTGCTTTTACATGAAAGCCGACCGCTGGCTGAAAAGAATGATACCAAGATGATACCTAAACCCGCAGGCATCATTCTGGTATAACCACTCAAAGTCGTGAATGCTGTACCTGAAGACAAAAATATGGTTAAAATAAAAAAACCCAAGGAGAGGGTTAAACGCTGCGCTAGAACAATAGAAAATGATATGTGAAATGTAAGAGCTGCCAGCACTAAAAGTCCAATACTAAACTCCAAACATCAAATAAATAAAAATGAGTGCAGCGCTAAAACTGAATGAGTAAAAAAACATATGCTAAAGAACATAAATAAATAATTGACCCATCACACATTATATTATCAAACCAACAGGTCTCCTATAGAAAATAGAGGCAAATGTCTCTGCATGTGTCATATGTGAGAAAAAATCATATAACTTAAATTAAGTGATCCCAAAAGAATAGCAAAAAAAAGTCCATAAGTGAAGTAGGTGGATGATCAAAATTAAATTCCAACGAAAAATTGTGACACAGGTGATTCCAGCATCCAAAGTGACTTGCACCCAAGTGAGGTATGAGGCTCCTTACCAGCTCAGGATGACCACCATAACAGTGGTCCCACCAGGCGTTTGGGAAATTAACAGGTCACCCACAAACCTATGCCGATCATTCCAGTGTGTAGAACTCAAAAGACAAAAATCAAGAAAGGGCTCCCATAGCGTAAAATTGTAAAGCTGTAACACTTTAATATGCCAAAAGATTGCACTTACAAGAAACTTGCATCAAGAAAGACAGCGTATGGTAAAGTACAACGATCGCGGCGTCTCCACGAGCCTTCGCCTGCCTGCTGTGTATGTCCCATCAATCACGGAAAGAGAACGTAATGACGTCAGCGTCACTGGCTCCTCCCTAGTGTGTTACATGCTTTTAATTTCTCCCATGTGGGGAGTTTTTTATGGTAATAAAGTTTTAATTTAATATACTACACTATGAGGTGGCATCTCTTTTTATGAGGATTTCTTTGGGGATCCCTGTCTTGGACGTGGTATAAGGAGGTGGTACAAAGAGGCTATTTGGAAACGCCTGGGAGAGAGGACATCCTATCTCAGTGACCACGGGATATCGGCCAAGAGGACGGGATTGGGATCCTGAAGTGTCTGTTACCCCTGCAGGGGCAGTGGGAGCCGGTGAGTGGGGAGCCAAAAGGGGGAGCACAGAAGTCACGGATTTTTCATCTATAAGGGCACCACAGTCACTAAGCTCTTGGAACTTTTCTTCATCTGCTATTTGCAATCTGGGACGTATCACGTGTGACAGTTTTTTGTGTTTTTTATTTTTTATTATTTTTTCTTTATTCAATTATGCTTAGACACATTGTGTAGATCATTTGGATACATATTTTTTGGATTTGATTGCACTGGTATACAACTTTTTTGCATATTTATATACATATATTTTTCTGCTATTTGCAGTTTGGGATGCATTACTTGTGACAGAATTTTTTCTATCCATATAAGCTATTACACATTTTGCAGACCATTTGGGTACATAACAAATTTTTGGATTTGATTGCACTGGTATATTATATTATTTTTTTGCATATATATGTTGGAATCATCATATTAGCTGCATAGTGTATCAGCAGCTACACCTAGTGGTACTTTTTGGAAATTACCTGGGCATATAGGTGTATGGTATCTAATTAGGGCCTTTTTTACGTTTCGTATCACATACATTTTTACTAGTTATGGGGGCATTTATATGATCATTTATCACCGTTTGTGTATGGTATAGTTCATATCGGTCACATTAATATCAAGCACACACTTTACAAGGAAGCGCCATACCTCTATTTAAAATTTCATATATATGTTAGTCCTCTTCGAGGGCTTAACTAAAGGTGGCAGCATACCTTTCTTTCTTTCTTCTTTTTCCTCCTTCCCCTTTTTCTCTCTTTGGGGTTTACCCCTTGCACCTTCTATTGGTAACCCCCCTCCCCTCCCCCCTCCCCACCCCCTTGGTCTTTTTCCTCCTCCCTCTTGCCCTCGTGTTTCCATATCTTATCCCCCTCTTTTTGTCCTAAGTGCAGAGGTTTTGTGTTTTTGTTCTAACTATTTGTGCTTGCCACCTCACCAGCTTGAACTGCACTTATGGGACTCGCCACGTCACCAAGTGTTACTGCAGTGCTGGTATGACTACGACCGGGGTGTACTAGGCCGCTGGCGCTTGCCAGTTCACCAAAACGCTACCAAAAAAACTGTTAATGATCGCAGGGATCAGGCCTGACTCTGCGAACGCTGCAGTTATGCATTTAGTGTTTTGTAAGTGACAGTGATCAATCGATACTGCACTTGGGTGGGCTGGGCTGGGCCGGGCGGAGGGGCAAAACGCAGGTGCTAGCAGGTATCTGGGCTGATCCCGCTAACACTGCGTTTTTGGGAACCCTAAACTGCTGGGGACGCCAGTATAGATCTGATCGGATCAGATATTGATCAGTTCAGATACTATACCACTAAGGGAGGTGTACGGTGCGTGGGTGTTAGCGGTATTGGCACTAACCTGACACTGCTTGGAGCTGGTGCTTGCCAGTTCACCAAAACGCTACCAAAAAAACTGTTAGCGATCGCAGGGATCAGGCCTGACTCTGCGAACGCTGCAGTTATGCGTTTAGTGTTTTGTAAGTGTCAGTGATCGATCGATACTGCACTTGGGTGGGCTGGGCCGAGCTGGGCGAGGGGCAAAATGCAGGTGCTAGCAGGTATCTGGGCTGATCCCGCTAACACTGTGTTTTTGGGAACCCTAAACTGCTGGGGACGCTAGTATAGATCTGATCGGATCAGATATTGATCTGTACAGATACTATACCACTAAGGGAGGTGTACGGTGCGTGCGTGGGTGTTAGCGGTACTGGCGCTAATCTGACGCTGCCTGGGGCGACGCATATCACCGTCGGGTGATCAGGGGGCTAAACCTTTATTCGGTAATAAACGGCGGGTGCCCTGACACTATAAAAAATAAACAAACTAACCAGCGTCACCCGTAACGGTTATACAGTGATCAGTGGTGAAAGGGTTAACTAGGGGGCAATCAAGGGGTTAAAACATTTATTCGGTAGTATATGGGGGTCCCTGTCGCTATAAAACTCTGACGGCGAACCTAAATATTTACGTCCCTAACTAGCGTCACAAGCGACACTAATACAGCGATCAGAAAAATGATTGCTTAGCGACACTGGTGACAGGGGGTGATCAAGGGGTTAAAACTTTATTAGGGGGGGTTAGGGGGGTATCCTAGACCTACAGGGGGCCTAACACTCACTGCCCTAACACTGTAACTGTCACAAACTGACACCAATACAGTAATCAGAAAAAATAAAAAAACCTGCTTGGTGTCAGTTTGTGACAGGGGGGGTGATTGGGGGGGGATCGGGGGGCGATCGGGGGGGGGGATCGGGGTGTTTAGTGTGCCTGGCATGTTCTACTGTGTGTAGTGTGTTGGTGCACTTACATTTCAGTCTTCTCTCCTCGGCCCGGAACGGAAAATACCGAGCCGAGGAGAGATGACATCATTTCCTCTGCCTCTGTGTACAATACAGAGGCAGGGAAATGATCCCATTGGCTGAGAGCGATCGCGAGGGGGGGGCCACGAATGGATGGCCTCCCCCTCACCTCCGATCGCCGGGGGAGATTTGCCGACCGCCGCAGGCACCGGGGGGGGTCCGATCGGACCCCCCACCTGCGGGCAGGCAAGGACGTACCTGTAAGTCCTTTTGCCTGCCCGTGCCATTCTGCCGACGTATATAGTCGTGCGGCGGTCGGCAAGTGGTTAATATTGATTGGCCCCTGGGCAAAACTTTTCTTGGGCCCCCTCCCCCATGCAGTTTCACTCTCCACCTGCTCTGAGACATACAATAAATAGCAGCTAGACTCAAAATCAGTTTACTGAATCAGATCAGGCAGCTATTGCGATTGGTTGCCAGAGGTTACAGTGTATCATTACCGCTCATGACTGGTTACTAGAGGTTACAGCACACATTACGGCTTACTAATTAGTTGCTAGAGGTTACAGCACATGATTACTGCTTGTTGATTGGCTGCTAGAGATTACTGTGGATATGACCTCAGGTGGGCATGATATACATATCAATGCCGCCGGCCACCGCTACTTACATATGAATGCTGCCGCTATTTACATATGAATGCCAGTAATTTACATGTAAACACAGGGTCTGCAGGTGAGCCATCTGTACACAACAAAAGGGCAGAGCTGGGCAGCATTAGTAGTAGCACTTCACACTGAGATATTGGGACACAGCACGGGACTAAAACCTCAAGGGACGAGGAAATTTAAACCAGGATAGTTGGCAAGTAGGGATGAGCTTCGTGTTCGAGTCGAACCCATGTTCGACTCGAACATTGGCTGTTTGGTCGTTCGCCGAATTGCGAACGATATGGGCTGTTCGCGCCAAATTTGTGTGGCGCGTCACGGCCCATAATTCACTGCGGCATCGCAGTGCTATTCTGGCTGATGCTTGGCCAAGCATGCACTATGACCCGCATGCTTGGCCATTCACAGCGCCGCCTGAACAGAGAGCCGTAATTGGCCAAAGCCAAGGAGGCTTTGGCCAATTATGGCTCAGGGGATTTAGTACACGCCCCACACTATATAAGGCCGCCTGCACGGCGGCCCTGTGCAGTGTGTTCCGGTGTGCTGAGAGATAGAGAGAGAGAGAGACAGTGTCATTTCATTTGAGTTAGCTAGATTAGGCAGGACAGTCAGTCAGTTAGCTGCACTTACAGTGTATTGTGTATATATTATGCATCACAGGTGTTGCATATATATATATATACACTGTATTCAGTTTAGCTAGATCCGTTCCTGTTATCTTCCTACTGACAGGCAGGCTTGTCTTGTTACAGTATTTACAGCTACCTGAAGAAAATTACTGGTGTTCTTTTGATCCTATTAGTACCACAGTGAGGCAGCTAGACTATTTACAGTTAGTGCAGTGCATCCTGCTCACAGTGTTCAGCTAAACCTACAAGTTAGTGGGGTGCGTCCACCTCACAGTGTTCAGCTAAAGCTACCTGTAGAAGGTTGGTGGTGTTCTCATACTACAGGCAGGCAGTTGATTTTGCTAGCTGCAGTATCAGTATATATATATATGTCCCAGCTTAGTGCAGCTACTTGCCATTAGTATGTCTGGAAGGCCAAGAAGGAGAGGCAGACAGTCACAAGCCAATAAGAGAGGGCAAGCAGGCTCTGTGTCTAGTGCTGATCGAGGAGACGGTGCATCCTCATCAGCACGTGGCCGTGGGACACGCTTGGCCTTTTTTTCGGCAGCTGGCCGTGTTGAGCCGCAACATGCGGAAGACTTGGTCGAGTGGATGACCAAGCCGTCCTCATCCTCCTCAACCTCTCTCACCCATGCCCAGGGTACTTTGTCTGGCAAAGCAGCGGCCTCTTCCCTCGGCTCAATGTCATCAGTGACTCCTTCCCTAGCCCCACCATGTCCTCCTGAGGAGTCCCTCGAACTGTTTGACCACAGTGTTGGGTACATGCTCCAGGAGGATGCCCAGCGTTTGGAAGGCTCTGATGATGATACTGAGCACAATGAAGGCAGTAACATGAGCACGGACAGAGGGGGTGCCCAAGAAGGACAGCAATCTGGCAGTCATGCTCCCCCTGCTGCAGCATACTGCCAGGTTTGCTCCAGTGATGAGGAGGGAGGGGATGATGAGGTCACTGACTCAACTTGGGTGCCTGATAGGAGAGAGGAGGAGGAGGAGGAGGCACATCACCAACGAGGCAGAATGCCCTCCAAGGGCCAGCCTAAGGGCAGCACATTGACTGCATCACACCCCAAAGCTCCACATGTGCAGGGCGCTGCAGTCTCTGCGCGTTATTTAAAAAGTTCTTTGGTGTGGGCCTTTTTTGAGACGAGTGCATCAGATCGCACCGCTGCTATTTGCAACATATGTCTCAAGCGTATCTCGCGTGGCCAAAACATCTCCCGCTTGGGTACCACATGCTTGAGCAGACATATGTTGACCTGCCATGCAGTTCGTTGGCAAGCGTATCTAAAAGACCCACACCAAAGAACAAAGAGGACCTCTCCTTGCTCCTCATCAGCTGAGATTTCCAACCCCACTAGACCTTCAGTCCTCTCTGAGACCTGCACTGAGAGGAATGAAGGTGTAGAATTAGGTGTGTCACAGCCAAGTACTTGTGGGCAATCTGCTTTCGGTACACCGACGTCAGATTGTACCAGGCAAATTTCCCTGCCCCAGCTGCTGCACCACCGAAAGAAGTTTGCTCCCAGCCATCCACATGCCCAGCGGTTGAATGCTAGCTTGGCAAAATTGCTAGCACTTCAACTGCTGCCTTTTCAGTTGGTAGACTCTGCCCCCTTCCGTGAGTTCGTGGAATGTGCGGTTCCTCAGTGACAGGTACCCAAACGCCACTTTTTCTCATGGAAGGTGATTCCAGCTCTCTACCGGCATGTGGAAGGCAATGTCCATGCCTCGCTGGACAGGGCTGTCAGCGGTAAGGTGCATATTACCGCTGACTCATGGTCCAGCAGGCATGGGCAGGGACGTTACCTAAGTTTCACGGCGCATTGGGTGACTCTGCTGGCAGCTGGGAAGGATGCAGGACAAGGTGCAGTAGTGTTGGAGGTTGTTCCGCCACCACGCCTCCAAAATGCTAATGATTGTGACACACCTCTCTCCTCCACCCCCTCCTCTTCTTCTTCCTCCATGGCCTCTTCCTGTGCTTTGTCCTCGGAACCAGCGGTGCTCCGTAGCCGTTCAAGGGGCTACGCAAGTACGCAGGCCAAAAGATGCCATGCGGTGCTTGAGCTGGTGTGCTTGGGGGACAGGAGCCACACTGGGGCAGAGGTTCTGTCAGCTCTGCAGGGGCAGGTTCAGAGGTGATTGACGCCACGCCAACTTAAGGCAGGAATGGTGGTTTGCGACAATGGCACCAACCTCCTCTCTGCCCTCCGACAGGGACAAATGACCCATGTGCCCTGTTTGGCTCATGTCCTTAACTTGGTGGTGCAGCGGTTCTTGGGCAGGTACCCGGGCTTACAGGATGTCCTGAGGCAGGCCGGGAAAGTCTGTGTGCATTTCCGCTGGTCATATAATGCCAGTGCTCGGCTGACGGACCTCCAGAAGGAGTTTAACCTGCCCAAGAACCGCCTAATCTGTGACATGCCCACCAGGTTGAACTCAACGTTGGCCATGCTGCAGCGGCTGCACACGCAGCAGAGGGCCATCAATGAGTATCTGTGCGACTATGGCACCAGGACAGGGTCAGGGGAGCTTGGTTTTTTTCCCCACGCCAGTGGGCCATGATCAGAGATGCATGCACTGTCCTGTCACCATTTGAGGAGGCCACGAGGATGGTGAGCAGTGACAGTGCATGCATCAGTGACACTGTCCCCCTTGTCCACCTGTTGGAACACACGCTGCGTGGAATAATGGACAAGGCACTTGAGGCAGAACAGAGGCAGGAAGAGGAGGACTTCCTTAGCTCTCACGGCCCCCTTTATCCAGACCGTGTTCCTGCGTGCCCGCAGATCACACAGGAAGAGGACGAGGAGGAGGAGGAGGAAGATTGTGTCAGTATGGAGGTGGAGCCTGGCACTCAGCATCAGCAGCAGTCTTTAAGGGATCAGTCCCAAGAAACACATGGACTTGTACGTGGCTGGGAGGAGGTGGCTGCGGACCATGTCGTCCTTAGTGACCCAGAGGACTCCGGACCGAATGCCTCAGCAAACCTACGCTGCATGGCCTCCCTGATCCTGCAAAAGCCTGTGTAAGGATCCTCATATTAGTGGTATCAAGAAGGACCAATACTGGCTGGCAACCCTCCTTGATCCACGTTACAAGGTTGCGGACCTTATCTTGCCAACGCAGAGGGAGCAGAGGATGAAATATCTTCGGGAGGCCTTGCAGAAAGGTCTGTGCAATGCGTTCCCAGAGACTGGGAGGTTACAAACTCCTGTTTCTGGACAACGTGTTGCTGAGGCTTCCGTCAGTCAAAGAAGGAGTGGTGGAGAAGGTGGCCGTCTGACCGATGCGTTCAGACAATTTTTTGGTCCGCAGCCCCAAGGTATGATCGGTTCCAGCAACCATCGCCAGCGTCTGTTTTACATGGTGCAGGAATACCTAGGGGCAAGATCTGACTTGGACACCTTTCCCACCGAAAATCCTCTGGGTTACTGGATCTTGAGGATGGATCACTGGCCAGAGCTTGCACAGTATGCAATTGAGCTACTGGCCTGTCCTGCATCCAGCGTTCTTTTGGAACGCACATTCAGTGCTGCTGGAGGCGTGGTAACCGATTACAGGGTGCGTCTGTCCACCGACTCGGTCGATCGACTGACCTTCATAAAAATCTTGGATCACCACCAGCTACCAAGCACCTGATGCTGGTGTAACCGAATATTTTTTTTTGAAATCTCAGATCCCTTCAAAGACTGCCTATGCTGATGCTGAGTGACTATCCTTGAGTAATTATCCTCTTCCTCCTCAATCATCACGCTGATAGCTTGTAAGAACATTTTTGGTTCTGGGCACCACCACCAGTGCCTAAGGCACAATTTTTCAGCCCCTGTTTAACAGGGGCATGTAATTACAATTTTTGATGCAATACTTTGCAGCAGGGCTCGTTCCTGCGTTCCAACTAGAGTGTCTGTGAGGGGTTGCAGTGTTGTGGCACGAGCACCAGTGCCTAAGGCCCAATTTTTCTGCCCCTGTTTAACAGGGGCGTGTAATTACAATTTTTGATGCAATACTTTGCAGCAGGGCTCATTCCTGCGTTCCAACTAGAGTGTCTGTGAGGGGTTGCAGTGTTGTGGCACCAGCACCAGTGCCTAAGGCCCAATTTTTCTGCCCCTGTTTAACAGGGGCGTGTAATTACAATTTTTGATGCAATACTTTGCAGCAGGGCTCGTTCCTGTGTTCCAACTAGAGTGTCTGTGAGGGGTTGCAGTGTTGTGGCACCAGCACCAGTGCCTAAGGCCCAATTTTTCTGCCCCTGTTTAACAGGGGCGTGTAATTACAATTTTTGATGCAATATTTTGCAGCAGGGCTCGTTCCTGCGTTCCAACTAGAGTGTCTGTGAGGGGTTGCAGTGTTGTGGCACCAGCACCATCACCACCACCACCACCAAAGGCCCAATTTTTCTGCCCCTGTTCAACAGGGGCATGTAATTACAATTCTTGATCTAATATTTCACAGCAGGGCCCTGTGAGGGCTTACAGTGTTGTGGCCACAACAACACCTAAGGCCCAAATTTCTGCTGAGTATATAGGGCAGGCCCCTACTTTCAAACATCTGACTTACAAACGACTCCTACTTGCAAACGGAAGGAGACAACAGGAAGTGAGATGAAATCTACCCCTAGGAAGGGAAATTCTCTCCTGTAAGAGTTACATAGTTACATAGTTACATAGTAGGTGAGGTTGAAAAAAGACACACGTTCATCAAGTCCAACCTATGTGTGTGATTATGTGATATGGGAAAAACATTTCTCCTTTCCACTGATGCTTTCCAATCCTTGTTCCACAAAAAAACCCCAAATTCTCAAAAAGCATTTGTCATTGGGACAAAAAGTGAGGTGAAATCTTCTAAAGAGGAGGAAAGACAGCAAAACAAATGTCACAGGGGTGATAACCCTTCCCTATGTTTTCCAAAAAGCTTAAAAAAGATTTTTTGGCTGGAGCTAAACACAATAAAAATGTACCCGTTCAAAATGACAAACAGATTCTACTTAACAACAAACCTACAGTCCCTGTCTTGTTTGCACCGCCTGTATACTGCTGTTCAGAGTATATAGGGCCTGGTGGCCCCACACCTTTCCTTATTTTAATTTGGGTGGGGGGTTCCCCTTAATATCCATACAAGACCCAAAAGGCCTGGTAATGGACTGGGGGGTACCCATGCCGTTTGTCTCACTGATTTTCATCCATATTGCCAGGACCCGACATTACATTAAACCCGCAAGCAGTTTTAAATGAGATTTTTTCCTTAAAAAACGACATTTGGTGCAGGGACTGTTCTAAACACGTGAAACACGCGTCACTTTACAGGCATACTATAGACACCCCCCAGGTACGATATTTAAAGGAATATTTCACTTTTTTTTTTTTACTTTAAGCATCATTAAAATCACAGCTCCAGAAAAAACGTCCGTTTTTAAAAGTTTTTTTTGCATTGATACATGTCCCCTGGGGTAGGACCCGGGTCCCCAAACCCTTTTTAGGACAATACCATGCAAATTAGCCTTTAAAATGAGCACTTTTGATATCGAACGTTCGAGTCCCATAGACGTCAATGGGGTTCTAACGTTTGTGCAAACTTTTGGTCCGTTCGCAGGTTCTGGTGCGAACCGAACCGGGGGGTGTTTGGCTCATCCCTATTGGCAAGTATGAGGCAGCTGCTTTGGGCCCCACAACAATGACAGGGCCCAGGACAGCTGCCCCTTTTGCCCTGCCTTAAAAACAGCCCTGCCTGGGATGCATATATATACACAATACACTGTAAGTGCAGCTAACTGACTCGACCTGCCTACTCTATCTAACTTAAATCAAATGACACTGTCTGTCTGTCTAGCTCTCTCAATGCCACAACACACTACACAGGACCGACGTGCAGGTGGCCTTATATAGTGTGGGGCGTGTACTAAACCCCCTGAGCCATAATTGGCCAAAGCCTCCCTGGCTTTGGCCAAATACGGCTCTTTGTACACACTGCGCTGTGATTGGCCAAGCATGCGGGTCACAGTGCATGCTTGGCCAATCATCAGCCAGTATATACACAATAATTCTGCGCTACCAAAAGGAAAAAGCAGCTAACACAACCAACAAATGTAAACAGTATCAAAAAACAAAATAAGTGTAGCGCTATGAAAAAAGGGTCCAATATAGAGTCTTGGAACTGACAGTTCAAAATGTGTGTATCAAAAGGAAAGACATCATTGGGGAAAAGATGAAGAATCCTCAGGAACAAATTTCATCAAAGATGTAAACAATCTGGAGTAGAAGCCCACACAACACCACCAAAAGTGAAAAGGCTTACCGGAATCGGTGGACCCAATGAGGCATACGCCAAGTAGAGTCAGACAGGCTTAGGTGGTGCTGGACTACAGGTGGCCCGGGAGGGCAATGTTGATGGAATGGCTTCCACGTGACTGTGTTCCTCAAACGATACCAGACCGAAGGGTGTGGGGTGAAACGCCCGTAGATTATATCCCTCAGACCGGCATTGGAACCAAAGAATTGCAGCAGCAAATGGAGGAAAAGAAGGAATGGTCAAATAGTGTAAATCTGTATAAAATGGGAATTTATTAAAAATAATATACACTCACATGTAAAAGTATTAAAAAACAGCGCTGTGGAGAAGTGGCGACAGTGGGGTCCTACCCGACGTGTTTTTTCTGCATAGACGTCGTCTGGGGGGTTCCCCCCACTGTAGCCACCAAAGTATATATAGGGAGTACATCAAAATTAATGAAAAACAGCTCCACGTTTGTTGAAACCGTCACTTCCGGTATCGAGGGAAAATGGCCGACCGGCGTGCGTTCCACGCCTCCCATTAGTAGGTACCGGAAGTGGGGAAAGCAAGATGCAATTGGAGTGATTGTAAAAGAGCAACCCGGCTAGTAAACGTGAATGCTAAAAAATCCAGGATGTCAATGAGTAGACAAAGGAAGTGATTTAAGTTCATTTGGTGATCATTATATTTCATTACATCATGTAAATCAGCTCCACGAGTTTGAACATTATTTTGTAATATTTTGTAATATCAGATTTTGTTTATTATGTAACATCACCAGTGACTTCTTTTATTTAATGTCCACAACTTCATGGCTTTATTGCACTTTATTTATGTACTTGTCCCTACACACTTTGGACTTCCCTTTCATTGGGGTTATACATGTACACTTATGTCACCAGGCTGTCACATGTTTGATTCTCCGACATTTTGTCTGTCCCGTTGAAATTACGTCCTCCCTACATGCACGTAACACTTTTGTTTTGCCCTTTCAATATAGTTTCCCAGCCGGCATATGTTCTCTCTTCTGGCATTTGCATTTGCCCGCCTTCTTGGGAGGTTCACACCACACACGCACATGATACGTCACACCGCCCTGTCTTAGGTCTTTATGGTCATTTCCATTGCCTTTGTTCCGCCGCTTCACTGTCCCATTACGCACGCGCCTCTTGCACATGCGCCGTACACATCCTTTCATTCGGATGCGCGCACACATCGTTGCGCCGCACACACTCCTAACCAAACTCCAAATCACTTCCTTTGTCTACTCATTGACATCCTGGATTCTTTAGCATTCACGTTTACTAGCCGGGTTGCTCTTTTACAATCACTCCAGTTGCATCTTGCTTTCCCCACTTCCGGTACCTACTAATGGGAGGCGTGGAACGCACGCCGGTCGGCCATTTTCCCTCGATACCGGAAGTGACGGTTTCAACAACCGTGGAGCTGTTTTTCATTAATTTTGATGTACTCTCTATATATACTTTGGTGGCTACAGTGGGGGGAACCCCCCAGACGACGTCTATGCAGACAAAACGCGTCGGGTAGGACCCCACTGTTGCCACTTCTCCACAGCGCAGTTTTTTGATACTTTTACATGTGAGTGTATATTATTTTTAATAAATTCCCATTTTATACGGATTTACACTATTTGGCCATTACTTCTTTTCCTCCATTTGCTGCTGCAATTCTTTGGTTCCAATGCCGGTTCTTTGGGATATAATCTACGGGCGTTTCACCCCACACCCTTCGGTCTGGTATCATTTGAGGAACACAGTCACGTGGAATCCATTCCATCAACATTGCCCTCCCGGGCCACCTGTAGTCCAGCACCACCTAAGCCTGTCTGACTCTACTTGGCGTATGCCTCGTTGGGTCCACCGATTCCGGTAAGCCTTTTCACTTTTGGTGGTGTTGAGCGGGCTTCTACTCCAGATTGTTTACATCTTTGATGAAATTTGTTCCTGAGGATTCTTCATCTTTTCCCCAATGATGTCTTTCCTTTTGATACACACAATCAGCCAGCAATGCACTGCGATGCCGCAGTGAATTATGGGCCGTGACACGTCACTCAAATTTGGCGCGAACGGCCCATATTGTTCGCAATTGGACAAATGGTCAAACGGGCAATGTTCGGGTCGAACACAAAGCTCATCCCTAGTGGCCACACAAAATATTGACACTTTGGGACCAATTTGGACATTTTCACTTAGGGGTGTACTGACTTTTGTTGCCAGCGGTTTAGACATTAATGGCTGTGTGTTGAGTTATTTTGAGGGGACAGCAAATTTACACTGTTATACAAGCTGTACACTCACTACTTTACATTGTAGACAAGTGTCATTTCTTCAGTGTTGTCACATGAAAAGATAGAAGAAAAGATTTACACAAATGTCACTGAGGGGTGTACTTATTTTTGTGAGATACTGTATATATACACACACGGACAGTATCTCACAAAAGTGAGTACACCCCTCACTACAAGACTACAAGTAATATAATATTATATAGATGTATATTACTTTCTTTACTTTGCTGCTATGGGCTCTAGTCCCAGATGTTTTGTAGACCTAGCGATGCCCCTGTGTGTGTGTATATATTTTATTATATTATGTATACAGGACATGCTGGGACTTGTAGTCCTCCTGTGTATAATATACAATGTATACAGGACATGCTGGGACTTGTAGTCCTCCTGTGTATAATATACAATGTATACAGGACATGCTGGGAATTGTAGTCTTCTGGTATATATTATACATTGTATACAGGGCATGCTGGGACTTGTAGTCCTCCTGTGTATAATATACAATGTATACATGACATGCTGGGACTTGTAGTCCTCCTGTGTATAATATACAATGTATACAGGACATGCTGGGACTTGTAGTTCTCTGGTGTATAATATACAATGTATACAGGACATGCTGGGACTTGTAGTCCTCCGGTGTATAATATACAATGTATACAGGACATGCTGGGACTTGTAGTCCTCCGGTGTATAATATACAATGTATACATGACATGCTGAGACTTGTAGTCCTCCTGTGTATAATATACAATGTATACAGGACATGCTGGGACTTGTAGTCCTCCGGTGTATAATATACAATGTATACAGGACATGCTGGGACTTGTAGTCCTCCTGTGTATAATATACAATGTATACAGGACATGCTGGGACTTGTAGTTCTCCGGTGTATAATATACAATGTATACAGGACATGCTGGGACTTGTAGTCCTCCGGTGTATAATATACAATGTATACAGGACATGCTGGGACTTGTAGTCCTCCTGTGTATAATATACAATGTATACATGACATGCTGGGACTTGTAGTCCTCCTGTGTATAATATACAATGTATACAGGACATGCTGGGACTTGTAGTCCTCCTGTGTATAATATACATTGTATACAGGACATGCTGGGACTTGTAGTCCTCCTGTGTATAATATACAATGTATACAGGACATGCTGGGACTTGTAGTCCTCCGGTGTATAATATACAATGTATACAGGACATGCTGGAACTTGTAGTCCTCCGGTGTATACTATACAATGTATACAGGACATGCTGAGACTTGTAGTCCTCCGGTGTATACTATACAATGTATACAGGACATGCTGGAACTCCCCTCCCCCATCCTCTCAGGGACATTTCCCACCACTAGACACCCCCAACCAACACACCAATCAGAGTCCTCCACCTTCTTCTACATTTCACAGGGAAGTCTGACTCCCCGAGATAAGGAAAAGCTTCTCCTAGGACAGATAACACCCTCCATGGGGGAGGGGCACCTTCATACACATCGGAGGGAGACAATTTAGAGGGACTGTCCCTGGTTGGGAACAATGTCCCTCTGTTCCTCATTCCTCCTCATCTGCCCTCATTCGGGTCTGATCCATATAGTTGTATATAAAATGCACTTTTTATCAATCAAAAAGTGTTTCCCAGTGCTAAACCTTTCATCTGATTGCTGCATTTGTAAATTCCAAAAGCCAATATAAAGGAATAGTAGTGATAAAAAAGCACTTGTAGGTTTAACCAATCTTGTTTTTTTGTACAATTCTACTTTAAGGGGGCAGGGCAAGGGGCGTGTCCTATTCCTGCATACTTTTGCTCATAGGTGTCCCTCATTCCCATCTCAAAAATTTGGGAGGTGTATTTTTGAAGGCCTTGGAGCACCAATAGCATGGAAACACCCAACAAATGACCACATTTTGGAAAGAAAACACCCCAATGTATAATCTATGAGGCATAATGAGTCTTTTGAACATTTCATTTTTTTTTACACAAATTTTCAGAAAATGTCAAAAGAAAATGGAAACACATTTTTTACACATTTTTATGGCACTGAAGGGTGCTGATGAGGATCCACTGATGGGCACTATAGGGCACTGATGAGCACTGTAGTGACACTGATGGTACTGTAGAGGCACTGATGGGCACCGTAGGGCTCTGATTGGCACTGTAGGGGCACTTATGGGCATTGTAGTAGCACTGATCGACACTATAGTGGCACTGATGAGCACTGCTGTGGCACCATAGAGCACTGATGAGCACTGTAGGACACTGATGAGCACTGTAGTGGCACTAATGTGGCACTGTAATGGCACTGATGGGCACCGTAATGGCACTGATGGGTCCTGTAATAACACTGATTAGCATTGTAGTGGCATTGATGATCACTATTGTGGCACTGATGTGGCAGTAATGGGCACAGTAATGGTTCCATGGAGCACTAATGAGCACTATAGTAGCACTGATGGCCCTGTATGGGTACTGATGGGCACCATAGTGGCAGTGCTGGCACTGCTGGGCATTAATGTGGCACTGTAATGGCACTGTAGTGGCACTGAATGAGCACTGCTGTGGCACTAATAGACACTGTAATGACACTGATTAGCACTGTAGGGGCATTGGTGGCACTGATGGGCATTGTAATGGCACTGATGGGCACTGTAGTAGCACTGATAGGCACTGTAATAGCACTGATTAGCATAGTGGCACCGATTAGCACTGTAGTGGCACTAATGGTCACTGTAATGGCACTGATTAGCACTGTAGGGGCATTGATGGCACTGATGGGAATTGTAATGGCACTGATGGGCACTGTAGGGGCACTGATGGGCCCTGTAATAGCACTGTTTAACATGCAGTGGCACTGATGGGCACTGTAGTGGCATGGATGGGCACTGATTAGCATTGTAGTGGTACTGTAGTGACATGGATGGGCATTGATGGCACTGTATGGGGCATTGTAATGGCACTGATAAGCACTGTACTGGCACTAATGAACACTGTAGTGGCACTGATGGGCACTGTAGTGGCACTGATGGGCACTGTTGTGGCACTGATGGCACCGATTAGCATTGTAGTGGCACTGATGAACACTGTAGTAGCACTGAAGGGCACTAAGGATGATGCCAACTCATGCTGCTGTAGTGGCACTGATGACACTGTAGCGGCACTGATGACACTGTAGGGGTACTGATGACACTGTAGCGGCACTGATGACACTGTAGGGGTACTGATGACACTGTAGTGGCACTGTAGGACACTGCTGAGCACTGTAGTGACAATAATGTGGCACTGTAATGACACTGATTAGCACTGTAGTGGCAATGCTAGGCACTGTAGTTGCACTAATGGGCCCTGTAATAGCACTGATTAGCATTGTAGTGGCATTTATGAACACTATAGTCAGGGCCTTCTTTAAGGCAGGGCAAAAGGGGCAGCTGCCCTGGGCCCTGTCATTGTTGTGGGGCCCAAAGCAGCTGCCTCATACTTGCCAACTATCCCAATTTAAAATCCCTTGTACTTTGAAGTTTTAGTCCCGTGCTGTGTCCTGATATCTCAGTGTGAAGTGCTGCTACTAATGCTGCCCAGCTCTGCCCTATTGTTGTGTACAGATGACTCACCTGCAGACCCTGTGTTTACATGTAAATAACTGGCATTCATTTGTAAATAGCAGCAGCATTCATATGTAAATAGCTGCATGCAGCGGCATATATATGTAAATAAAGGCAGCATTCATATGTATATCATGCCCCCTGCAGTGAGGAGATGATGTGCTGTAACCTCTAGCAACCAATCAGTGAGCAGTATTACTGTACAGTAATCTCTATCAACCGATCAACAAGCAGAAATCGTGTGCTGTAACACCTAGCAACTAATCAGTGAGCCATTATGTGTGATGTAACCTCTAGCAACCATTTAGTAAGGGTAATGATACACTGTAACCTCTGGAAATCAATCGCAATTGCTGCCTGATCTGATACAGTAAACTGATTTTAAGTCTAGCTGCTATTTATTGTATGTCTCAGAGCAGGTGGAGAGCGAAACTGTATGGGGGGGGGGGGAGCAAGAAAATGTTTGCCCAGGGTCCAATCAGTATTAAAGACTGCCCTGACTATAGTGGCACTGATGACACTGTAGGGGAACTGATGTGGCACAAATGGGCACTGTAATGGTTCCATAGAGCACTGATAAGCACTGAAGTGGCACTGAAGGGGAACTGATGTGGCACTAATGGGCACTGTAATGGTTCCATAGAGCACTGATAAGCACTGTAGTGGTACTTATGGGCCCTGTAGTGGCACTTCTGGGCACTGTAGTGGCACTAATGAACACTGTAGTGGCACTGATGGCACCGATTAGCATATAGCAGAACTAATGTGCACTGTAATGGCATGGATGGGCACTGTAGAGGCACTGATTGGCACTGAAGGGCACTCAGGATCATGCCAACTCATGCTGCTGTAATGCTATCAGTAACCAGTCCTGGCACATTTGGCTCTACTGATGCCCAATAGGTACATGTGAATATCCCAGGCACATTCCTTCTCAGGGTGAAAGTCCTCTTTTCCTGCTCTGTGGTTTGAATAATTAAGGGCGCCAGTCACTTTGAATACATTTTAAATGTTTTAATAATACACGAGCATGAAGAGTGGGAAGGATGGTGGAGGGAACACAGGATACCTGAGGGTTCCATTAACAATACACAGTCTCTGGTCCTATACATGGTCTTCTCACTAATATCAATCTTTCTGTAACAGAACTCTGCTGGATGGAATACATCTCATAAACGTGCCTCCTTGTCAACTGAGGTTCCTGTGTATTCTCAGTCTTGGGGTACAAGGCAGGACAGCAGTGGGAAAGTTCATGTGGTGCTTCCTAGCTCGGTCGGTCACTCACCATCCCTGTGGTAGGACAACTGCAGCTTTGCTTCCCCAATGGCCAGTAGCACTTCATATCAGCCAGGAGCTTAGGGACACCTCCCAAGACAGGAGATCCCTCAACACTCCATACCTCTAGAGCCTGAGGCCTAGATAAATGGATCACACAGGCTCTCAAATTCTCGCATTCTTCATTTTTTTGGGGGCCAAAATTACTATAGCTAAAGCCTGGAAAAGGCCCACAGTGTCCTTCCAATGTTGTAAGAGAAAAGTATCATGGATAATGTCCCAGGAGAAAATAGTAGCGAAACTGCTTAACAAAATTGAAAGATTCAATACTACCTGGGAACCGTGGGCAATGTTCTGTAACATTCCGCTCCTACAGGAATGGAACCTGGTCTGGATAGAGCTCCTCTTTTACCATGACACTAAATTTCTCCACTTCCTTTCTTTCTCCTTCTAACACGTTTCCTTTCTCTTCTCTCAGGGATGGGCTAGTCCCTTCTACTCACATAGTACATATTGACATGATACCTCCATCGCGGAGTATACTGGAGGGACTGCTATCCGGTCTGCCGGCGGGATCCCATGAATCCCTTTGGCGGTCCGGACCGGTTAGTCCCTCTTTTAGGAACCTGTACTCCTAACAGTATGGCTTTGATGAACGAATTTAATTCTGACTGATAAACATGTAGGATTGCTATACCATCGTTCCTTAAGTAGGCTCAAGGAATACAATGTTTATGTTGCTTTTTTTACTTTCTATGAATATTTTATGGCCATGTGGGTAACGGGCTTTAGAAGGTAACAGCCCCAATGATCTATATAGCGGTGAATCTGTGGGTTGGAAGTGCAGCTCCTCTCGATACGACACAGCTAGAACCCAGTTGGGGTGTCTGGAGGGGGGGCGGCGTTTTCCCCATGGGGGCTTAGCGGATATACCTATACCCACTGAATGCAGTTGTTTCTAAATCTTCCCATCTGAAATTCATTCTCTCATGCGTTGTATGGATATAGACCTTCTTAATGTACAATGTAAAAGTCTGTATCAATAATTTTGCAAAACTTTAATAAAAATTATTGAAACGAAAAAAAAAAAAAAAAAAGTGGATCACACAGACATCTTCTCAGGGGAAATCCCTAGAGGGAAAGAGAAAGAGCAGGAAGTGACTCAGATACTTAATAGCTCTCCCAGCATGCACAGCAAGCTCCCCAGGCTTGTTGATTGGTCAGGTATTAAATATCTATAATATGCAGTGATATCTCTAGCACCCCCTGCTGGAGAACACTCACACAGCATGTGACTGGGAATAATCATTGGATACTAAAGCCTCGTACACATGATCAGATTTTCCGACAGGAATTGTGTGATGACAGGCTGTTGGCTGAAAATCCAACCGTTTGTACGCTCCATCGGACAATTGTCGGATTTTCCATGGACAAATGTTGGGTGACAGGCTTTAAAACTTTCCGCGGACAAATGTCTGTTTTCAGATTTTCTGAGCGTGTGTACACAAGTCCATCGGACAAAAGTCCAAAGTGCAAACACACATGCTCAGAAGCAAGGACGAGCCGGAAGCGGTCGGTCTTGTAAACTAGCATTCGTAATGGAGAATTCACATTCGTGACGCTGAAAATTATGAAATCTGGAAATGCAGCACACAATTCTCTTCTTCTTTAATGGGATAATAATGAAGCTGCATTGCTGGTGATACTGATGGAGTTATTGCAAATGAATTTTCAAAGGCTTTTTTTTTCTAGTGATATCAAGAATAATATTATTTATTTTAATTTTTTTATTTTTGGGCAAGTTACCACAACACCATTATCCCAGAGTTTTTAAGATCAAAGATACATATATATGTTGGTGTCCCTTTATTAATGGTGACCAATTATGTCAAATGCCTTTGCTGCGGGAGCTCCAGGAGAATAATCCGGATGATTTTCGGAATTATCTCCGGATGATGGACCCCTGCTTTCACCAACTCTTGGCATTGCTGACCCCCTATATTAAGAAGCAGGACACATGCATGAGGCTTTTATTGTATTTTTTGGTTGAAGAATGATTTGATTTGGTATATTTTCTATATTTTTGGATGCACAGAATGCACTTTTCTATTGGCAGATAACTTGTCTCATATTTTTTTTTTTAATGCACAGTAAAATAATTGTGGAGAATAATACTTGGCTATGTGTTTTACTTCAAATGACAGTTTGGGAGTAGGCAGTTACATTTTAAAAAATACAATGCTTTCTTATTGTCTATACCTAAATTATGAGCTGTTCTTATCTTTATGATCATGACCCTTCTGCTCTCTTGCTGTGTCTTGTAGTCAGCCTTTGGTGTGAGAAGTTCATTCTGTTAGCCATGTGTTCCTCCTTTGCAATCCTGACTAATTAATTGGCAATACCTTCTGTAACAATATCACGTACTGGACATGAAACCCTGTAGCTAGCTGCCATGTTGTTTGGAACGCAGCCATGACAGCTTGGCTAACCGTGTACATTACAGAGAAATCTGAACTTCCTCCTCCCTCCTCTTAGGAATTCAAAGCTTTTTAAGTTCAACAGAAAGGTTATCTCATCAGAGAAAACAGAACCAGGTTAGGTCAGTAAAAAACAGCTTGTTGAAAGGGCAGAGTGTTCAGGCCCTTCGTAAAACTGTCACCCTTTCCATTCAGAGACCCAACAGGCCCCGGTTGTAAAATGTCTGAATACACATCCAGCTTAAAACAGTGGAATAAGTATGAAATTTCAGCATGTTTCATAACTTCCGACTTAGTAATAGCACAGCCATAATATGGACATATTTAGTTTCCTCGGATAATTTGTAACGTTTCAAGTCCAGACACCCCTATGTCAGGTCATATGGGAAACCACTGGTACCCCTTATTCCTCCCAAGCAGACTATACACTGGAGATATGGTATGTTTAGATTTGTTTTGAAGGAAATCTCACGCTGAACAATAATATGGGTATTTGCAGTCTATAAACTGTAGAGATGCAGAGATATGAATATGTATCACAAAATCTACCTGGGACGTGGTCATAAGTGTAGATACCTCCCAGCAACCAACCCCTAAAGAAGATGACCAGACGATTGGTTACTGGTTGCTGTCAACACCCCCTTTGATTTGACAGAAAAGAGGAGATGCCAAGACAATGGTCAGTTCTCCTTTTACCATCCAAGAAGAAACATCTGACAAGTTGAGAACCGATTACCAAGCTCATCGATCGAACTCTGATCAACCCTCAGACATTAATTGCAAGTATTCTTTCTTCCCAATTCTACCTTATTGCTTTGTGGCTGTATATTGTCTTTACCTTGTGAAACATATTTTTTCTGTAAATGTTTTATTTGCATCAAGTTTGACCTTTTTATAATAAACCCTTATGTTGAAAAGTGTTAACCTTGTCTGTAAAGCTCGTAATGCAAGCTATAAACGAACCTGCCTCTTGAAGGGTTCTACTGTTGTAGAGTAAGACTCTGAGCAGACCTGTCTGTGGTGGCAGTGTGTGTGGCAGACGCTTATTCTAAAATTATAATTGGTATTGCTACAATTACGAGTCTCCCCCATCTTTTAAACGGGGGTGGTGGCAGTTAAAGGGTTAATTGTGTAATTAGCCCAGTGACAATCACTCTCAGGTTGCTCGCACCTAGATTGTGGTCCCGCAAGCTGGAAAATCTTTGGGCTGGGTGCAGCTGAGAGTGGCATTGTTACGTAAATGACAGTGTGGTGTGAGGTTGGCCGGTCCTTCGTTGCAAGTTAGCGAGGAGGGCAGGGATCTGACACCCGCGTTCGTCACATATTGGCTGGCAGCGTAGCGGGATAGTTTTGCATTAAGAGCATTCAGTGCATTGTTAGGAATTAGCTCTGCACTGAAGGATTGTAACCTTTGTGGAAACAGTCCTTAGAGACAAGCTGGTGCATTTTTTTTATTTTCTTTTGTTCAAGAGAGACATACAGCAACAGCTCCTTAATACACCTTCTTCCTATCTCTTCTTTCTGTTCTATCTTTTCTGCTTGCAACATGTCTGGGTTATCAGCATATAAAAAGATGAGCAAGAATGAGCTGACTGTTGAGTGCACTGGAAGAGGAATCGTGAAGGCTTGATACATGCCCTACAGGAGTTTGATATCTGTGCAGACCAGAACCTGGGGGAAACTGGACCAGAAAGGATTTCCACTACTCCAGAGCCCAGTGGTTCAGAGGCGGCCTCACCAGATGGGCAAGCAGAGACTGACACTGGAATACCATGGATTGTTACCTCCAAGCCACCACAAGAGCAGGCCAGCATCAGAAACTCTACAAAACCTCAGGGAGATGGATCCTGTTGTGTACTTGCAGTTTCTGGAACACCAGGCCGAGCGAGAGGAACGCAGGGCTGAGAGGGAGGCTGATCGTCAGCATGAATTGGAGATGGCTAGGCTCCGGCAGCAGTGACAGGCTCAGAACCTCGGATCCCTAGAGCACAGGGATGCCTCTCTGCCAGTGACCCCGGCAGCCAAATTTCCAGTTATGGAAAAAGACAGTGACATTGACGTGTATCTACTGTCGTTTGAAAAAACTTGCTATCAATACCATCAGCCCCCAGCACAATGGGCCGGTACCTGACGCCAGGGCTACGAGGCAAGGCCCTGGATGCTTATGTTGAACTGTCAGAAGAGCAGGGCAACGATTATGAGGCCCTAAAAGCTGCATTCATCCAAAAGTTTCAGCTAACCCCGGAAGTGTACCGGAAGCATTTTAGGTCCTTGCAAAAGGGGCCTGGGGACTCATACCTGGATGTGGTAAGTCGCTTACGCACCACATTCCGGCAGTGGACTAAAGGCTTGAAAGCCAATTCTTTTGAATCCCTGGAAGATCTTATGATTGAAGATCAACTTTTGCACATCTGTCCTACAGACGTCAGACAGTTTGTGCTGGAGCAAAAGCCAACCTCTGCCAAAGCAGAAGCAGAACTGGCAGATACCTATATCCACTCTCGAGTATCTGACCATTGCAAGGCTCCTCTGAATGGCTGGAAAGGAGGGAAATCACACACGGCAACCCCTCCTCTGCCTACCAACCAAGTTCCTCAGCGGCCGGAACCTGCAGTTCCTGGAGCCAAGGCCTTCCTGACTGACAACCGCAAATGCTACAACTGTGGGAGAGCTGGACATCTCAGGAGACAGTGCCCTGAGCAGAAGAAGATGACAGCCCCTGGCCATCCGGCTGGCAACCCTTCGGCTGTGCTGCTGGTCAGTGGGAAACCTCCCGGAACCAATGCCAACTTGCAGCCAGTCATTGTAGGCCACCGGACTGTAACAGGCTTTCGTGACACTGGAGCCGAAGTCACTTTGGTCAGACCAGAGGTTATAGACGAAACACACATAATCCCAGAGAAGTTCCTTACCCTCACCGGAGTTGGGGGAACCTGTTCCCGTGTACCTCATGCCTATGTTTTCATCGATTGGGGTACCGGAAGTGGGATGAGAGAGGTGGGTGTCTCGGAGGAGATCCCCACTGCTGTGTTGTTTGGTTCTGATTTAGGTACCCTTGTTTCGTACTATGCCCCTGCTAAGAGCACCCAGGATGCTCCCACAGAACTCTCTGGACCTACCAAGGTACTGTTTACAGATGTTGGGGTAATATCTGGGCAATCTGTAGATGGACAGAGGGAGGGGAAGGGTGGAGTTGAAGTGCAAGGTCCTCCTTCTTCAGAGACAGGAGAGGAGGCCCCCTTGCTAGTGAAGGTAACTGATGTATGTTCCAATGATGCTGAACTGATAAAGGTTAAATGTAATGATGATGATGATGCATTGCCAGTATTGGTGGTCACTCGCAGTGCTGCAGAGGCAGCCGAGGCGCAGGCCCTGATCGCAGAACAGCAGGAGGAGGTCTCTGGGCCCTCTCCCTGTTCTGACCCAGTGGACTCCACCTCTGTTGAGCCTCAGCAGCCATCCTTGTTTGCCACAGGACTGCTTGCTGGGACCTGTTGTTCCACCTTTTTAACAGCACTGCTGACAGACCAAACACTAGCACAGCTCAGAAGTCTAGCTGATCGCCCCCCTGCAAAGAATGACAAACAAAAGGTCTATTGGGACAAAGGTAAACTGTACAGAGAAAATATGCCTGCAGAGGGGAATGAGGCTGACCTAGGTAGCAGGCAGCTGGTTGTATCCAGTCAATTTAGGGGACAGCTGCTAAAAGTGGCTCATGAGATTCCCCTTGCAGGGCACTTGGGGATCACTAAGACCCGAGGGCAGTTGATACATAACTTTTATTGGCCTACGATGCTCGCTGACATAGCTGACTACTGTCGGTCCTGTGTTACCTGCCAGCGAGTAGGCAAGGTAGGGGATGTACACAGGGATCCGCTAAAACCTTTGCCTGTGATTGACAAACCTTTTAAGAGGGTGGCAGTGGATATCGTTGGGCCTTTGGCCATCCCTAGCAGTTAAGGCAAACGTTATATCCTTACAGTTGTCGACTATGCCACGAGTTATCCAGAGGCGGTGGCTCTCTCCTGCCTCCAGACAGACAAGGTCGCTGATGCTCTGCTGGGAATCTTCACAAGAGTGGGATTCCTGGCTAAGCTCATTAGCGATCAAGGCCCTCAGTTTGTGTCCGACTTGATGCAAGCTCTCTCTCGGAAAATACAGATGACGCATATCATGGCCAGTCCTTATCACCCACAAATGAGCGTTTCAATGGCACCTTGAAACAAATGTTGCTCACCTTTGTGCACTCCCAGGGTAAGGACTGGGAATGATATCTGCCTCATCTGTTGTTTGCTTACAGAGAGGTGCCTCAGGAGTCCACAGGCTTTTCACCATTTGAACTTCTGTACGGACGGAGGGTAAGAGGGCCCCTGGACCTATTCCGTGAGACCTGGGAGGGCAAGATTGCCGACCCAAAGGTCTCTGTTGTGGATTACGTCCTAAAATTCAGAGATAAAATGGAGACGCTGGTGGGAATTGTGCGGGAGAACATGACCCAGGCCCAGACCAGGCAGAAAGAGTGGTATGACCGTAATGCTAGGGAGCGGACCTATGACATTGGTCAGAAGGTGTATGTTCTGCTTCCCCTGTGGCAGAACAAACTCCAAGCAGCATGGGAAGGCCTGTACACCATCACCCAGCATCTGAATGATGTCAACTACTTGGTCAGGTTGGGAGAAGGGTGTAGACGGCAGAAGGCCATTCATGTTAACATGATCAAAGCCCATCCTGAGCGCACGGCCTACGTCATGCCAGTCTGCAGCAGGCCAGAGCCTGAGGAGGCTGATCCACTTCTAGACCTGCTAGCGGACACCGAGATTCTGATAAACTCCAATCTTACCCCCACCCAGGTGCCTGGGCTGAAGCGAGTGCTGGCAGTACATGGTAGCAGGTTTACGGGAAAACCTGGGAGGACACACCTCGCTGTCCACCAGGTGGACACCGGGGCACATCCTCCCATTAAACAGTCGGCCTATCGCGTCTCCCTGGAGGTGCTGGCCGACTTGAAAATGGAGGTGGAGGAAATGCTGTAGCTGGGGGTGATTCAGAAGTCCCTCCGTGCCTGGGCCTCCCCAGTAGTCTTGGTCCCCAAAAAGGACCAGACAACCAGGTTCTGTGTGGACTACCGGATGCTGAATGCCATCACTACTGCAGGTGCCTACCCCATGCCCCGGATTGATGAGTTGTTAGATAGGCTGGCGGCTGCCCGTTATATCACAATCATGGATCTGAGCAGGGGGTACTGGCAAATTCCTCTGGCCCCTGAGGCTCGGGAAAAGTCGGCCTTCATCACCCCATTCAGATTGTTCGAGTTTACTGTCATGCCATTTGGGATGACGAATGCCCCAGCTACCTTCCAGAGAGTCATGAATGACTTACTGGAGGGGCTGGAAAACTTTGCCGTAGCCTACCTGGATGACATTGCCGTGTTCAGTCCTACCTGGAAAGAACACCTGGTGCACCTGTCACAGGTCCTGAACCAACTGACAGCTGCCAATCTGACTGTAAAACCCAGTAAGTGTCAGATTGGCATGACTGATGTGCAGTACTTGGGACACCAGGTAGTAGGAGGTACCCTAAAACCCGAGACAGGGAGGGTTGAGGCCATCCTGGCCTGGCCTAACCCCCAAACCAAAAAGCAGGTTATGTCTTTCTTGGGGACTGCTGGCTACTATAGGAAGTTTGTATGTAACTATAGTAGCCTGGCTAAACCTCTGACTGACCTAACCAAAAAGAAACTGCCCAAGGTGGTGTCTTGGACACCAGAATGTGAGCAGGCATTTCAGGCCTTAAAGAAGGCACTGGCCAGCGCACCTGTGCTACTGGCTCCAGACTTCACCCGCCGTTTCCTAGTGCAGACGGATGCCTCTGCCTATGGATTGGGTGCAGTCCTGAGCCAGGTGGATGATGCCGGAGAGGAGTATCCCATCCTCTACCTGAGCAGGAAGCTGCTTTCCAGGGAAGTAGCATAGGCCACGATTGAAAAGGAGTGTCTTGCGATCGTGTGGGCTCTCCAGAAGTTACAAACGTACCTTTATGGACTGCACTTCACTGTGATCACGGATCACAATCCCTTGAGCTGGCTAAATCATGTGGATGGGGGGAATGGCAAACTACTTCGGTGGAGCCTAATTCTACAGCAATACGATTTCACCATCCAGCATAAGAAAGGCAGCACCCGTGGCAATGCTGATGGGCTGTTACGACAAGCCGAGCCTGCAGGAGTCGGTTGCCTCAGGAGGAAAATTGAAGTTCCCTCCCATGCAACCACCTAAGGGGGAGGTGTAATGATATCACGTACTGGACATGAAACCCTGTAGCTAGCTGCCATGTTTTTTGGAATGCAGCCATGACAGCTTCGCTAACCGTATACATTACAGAGAAATCTGAACTCCCTCCTCTTAGGAATTCAAAGCTTTTTAAGTTCAACAGAAAAGGTTATCTCATCAGAGAAAACAGAATCAGGCTAGGTCAGTAAAAAACAGCTTGTTCAAAGGGCAGAGTGTTCAGGCCCTTCGTAAAACTGTCACCCTTTCCATTCAGAGACCCAACAGGCCCCGGTTGTAAAATGTCTGAATACACATCAAGCTTAAAACAGTGGAATAAGTATGAAATTTCAGCATGTTTCATAACTTCTGACTTAGTAATAGCACAGCCACAATATGGACATATTTAGTTTCCTCAGATAATTTGCAACGTTTCAAGTCCAGACACCCCTATGTCAGGTCATATGGGAAACCACTGGTACCCCTTATTCCTCCTAAGTAGACTATACACTGGAGATATGGTATGTTTAGATTTGTTTTGAAGGAAATCTCACGCTGAACAATAATATGGGTATTTGCAGTCTATAAACAGTAGAGATGCAGAGATATGAATATGTATCACAAAATCTACCTGGGACGTGGTCATAAGTGTAGACACCTCCCAGCAACCAATCCCTAAACAAGATGACCAGACGATTGGTTACTAGTCGCTGTCAACACCCCCTTTGATTTGACAGAAAAGAGGAGATGCAAGGACAATGGTCAGTTCTCCTTTTACCATCCAAGAAGAAACATCTGACAAGTTGAGAACCGATTACCTAGCTCATCGATCGAACTCTGATCAACCCTCGGACATTAATTGCAAGTACTGTATTTATTGGCGTATAACACTCACTTTTTCACCATGAAAATCGGGTGCAAATAGCGTGTGTGTGTTATATGCCAATACTTTAATTTTTGCTGCCTGAAAGGGGACAGGGAGGGGGGCGGGGCGAGCGCCATCAGATTACATACAGTGAGAAACTCCTGTTTACTTGGCGGCCTCTGTAATAGGAAGTCCCGTCTCCTGGGCCGCCATTGGACCACTATTCTGTCTATCATAGGAGATTCTCACTGTATGTAATCTGTCCGCGCTCGCCCCGCCCCCTTCCTGTCCCCTCTAGGCTGCAGATGGGCATTGATCAGGCTGCACTGATGGCAATGGTGAGGCTGCTGCATTGAAGGCAATGGTAAGGCTGCATTGATGTGGACTGATGAGGCTGCATTGATGGCACTTGTGAGGCTGCAGATAGGCATTGATCAAGCTGCATTGATGGCAATGGTCAGGCTGCAGATGGGCACTGACCCCTATTTTGCTTCAAAGTTCCTTATTTAAAATTTAAGTTTTTTTTCCTGAAACTTCCCTCTTAAAATGAATGTGCGTGTTATACACCTGTGCGTGTTATACGCCGATAAATATGGTATTCTTCCTTCCCAATTCTACCTTATTGCTTTGTGGCTGTATATTGTCTTTATCTTTTGAAACATCTTTTTTCTGTAAATGTTTTATGTGCATCAACTTTGACCTTTTCATAATAAACTCTTATGTTGAAAAGTGTTAATCTTGTCTCTAAAGCTCTTAATACAAGCTATAAATGAGCCTGCCTCTTAAAGGGTGCTACTGTTGTAGAGTAGGACTCTGAGCAGACCTGTCTGTGGTGGCAGTGTGTGTGGCAGACGCTTATTCTAAAATTAGAATATTAGAAAGCTACAGAAACGTCCAAATCGACACATAGCTCTAAAAGGAAGTGTGCCTCTTGTAGGGACATTCTAGGAGAATCATGGACAAAGGTCTTGTGTAGGGACTGCATAGACTCCCTTGTTAAAGAGAGGGAATCTGAACAGGAGTCAGGACTAGCAGCCTCAGTAAAGGAGCTCTCGTCTACCTTTTCATCTTTTAAAACCTTATTTGAGAAATTTCAACTCCCTACTAATCCAGCTCCCCAGGATACAACCCCCGCTACAGGCTCAGGGCTCTGCTCCTGCCCAAACTGCTACTACAGTTAGGGCAGAGGAAGTTTCAGGCCCTTCCGTGGTGGAACAGAGGCAGCTAGACAGTTCCTCCTCTGATTCCCAGGAGGGTTCAGAGGGTGAGGACCAGGACGGGGAGCCCAGGATACCCTCCAGATATAAATTGTCCCTGGATGAGGTAGAGGACCTCTTAGGGCTATATATACAACCTTCGGTATTCAGGCAGACAAGAAACCCCTGAACCTCCATGACCAAATGTACAAAGGCTTGGGGAAACAAAAGAGAAAGGTTTTCCCAGTACATGAGGTACTGGTTGAAATGGTTAAAAAGGAGTGGCAAGATCCCGAAAGGAAGCCCTTTTTCTCTAGATCCCTAAAGAGAAGATTCCCATTCTCAGAGGATCCAGCATACGCCTGGAATAAAAGTCCCAAATTAGATGCCACCTTCTCCCAGGTCTCCAGACACATGGATCTGCCATTTGAGGACATGGGGCCTTGGAAAATGTCATGGATAAAAGAATAGACTCTCTTCTTAAAAAGACTTGGGACTCAACAATAGGCAATCTAAAGCCAGAATTGGCTGTCACAGTTGTGGCTCACAATTTAGAGCACTGGCTCTCCCAGATCCAAGAGCATATTGAAGCAGGAACTGCCAAGGAAACCATTTTATCTTTTTTTCCTACGATTTTGCGAGGTATTGCATACATAGCGGATGCCTCGGCAGAGTCAGTCTGCATGTCGGCCAGATCAGCGGCTCTAGCCAACTCTGCCAGGAGAGCCCTCTGGCTGAAAACTTGGCCAGGCGATAGCGCCTTAAAGGTCAAGTTGTGTGGGATACCTTTGAAGGGAGACCTTCTCTTCAGCCCAGGTTTAGAGACAGTTTTGGACCGCACAGCAGACAGGACGAAGTCCTTCCCACTTAAGAAGACAACCCCAGCACAAACAAAGAAGGGGTTTCACCCACAAAGACATAGGGAAGCCCCAAAGCCGGAAGGGCAAAAGAAAACCTTGGAAAAAAGTGGGGTGATTGGCGTTACCTACAGGAAACCCTAGATGCTACTGTATCATAGGGAAAAATGGCAATATGTAATGTACACTTATTTTCACAACTATACCCTTAGTATCTACATAAGGCTATATGATATAATGTAGATGCTACCTGCGACAATAGGCCAAAATTGATGTATCATGTAGGCCTAAATATCCAACCCGTGGCTACAGGTGATGGATGGGTATATAGTGAGAGTAAGAAACTAATATGGGGAAAGAAGTATCAGAAATAAACCAAAATAATGTGTACATGCACAACAGCTTCAATCCACATATAACACAGTCACATTTGTATGGAAATCACCCAGATGGAATCCTGCAACAAAACTTTCAATAGTTGGTACAATAGTTCCTCTGTGTTATAGTTGTTAGCAAAAAACAGAAAGTCTATAAATTGCAGGACATGGTGATATATAAAAGTCCCATATTCATAATGGAGTCTGCATCAGTTCTAAACAGCATCAAGGTGACTTAGTGTTTACATAGGTTTCCAGGTGACTTCTGTGCTCCCCCTTCAAAATTCCTACTCACCGAATCCAGACACCCCTACAGGGGTAATGGGCATGTAGTGCTTTTTATGGAGGTCACTGCTCCCTGAAGTATGCCGTAGGTGTCCCAGGTAAATCCTTGTAGGTTAGTCGGTTCTGATGTGCCCATAGGTAAAATCATTCATATGTCAAAAAGATAAAGAAAGAGCTCCCATGGTGTAGTAAGATAAAAAAAAACGTCCGTTTATTCATTAAAAAACATAAAAACAAACACCAAGCAGAAGCATACAGTGAAAAACGTGTATTCCTAAGTGGTATTACACAAAAACAGCTTGCATGTAATGCCGGTAGAGTGAAAACCACAAGCGTGTATCGAGATAGGGGATACCAGCAGCTGTTGCGCTCCAACTGCGTTCCACCCTCTCGTAAACACGGAAGTGACGTAGTGTGCGTGGCTCCGTCGCACGCGTTTCGTCATAGACGTCCTCAGCGACGGTGCCACACTGTTGCACGCTACATCTTATGAAGGGAGAACGTCCATGCCTGTCCCACCCCCTCAGGTAGGGGTGGCCAATGTAAAAAGTCATGTCGGAAATCAAATCAAAAACCCCGTTTGACGAAAAACCATGCCGGAAACCAAATCGAAAACCCCATTTGATGACTAATCACCAGGACGGTGTGAGGTCATTAATTAGATAGCACAGAGATTTGGTATAATGGACGCCATGGTAACGCTCTCCCCCATAACATCAATAAGGTTATATGTCATACTTAATTACAACTCAAAATCACGTAAATAGGGATGTGTAGGGATAATGGCTCCCCCTCCTGGCAGGAAAGGAGGTAGTTCTGTGTGCCACGGAATAATAGGTACTAGCAGGTATTACCATGTAAATCTACGTGACAAAATGTCAAGGGCCAGGAGTTGGTACATCAAATATTGCACCCACAGTGTATGTATGTGATGGTGGTCATATTCTATAATTATTAGGTGTAATGAGTGCCACCAATTATTAATAAAGAAAAAAGAGAAAAATAAATAAACTAAAATAAAAATGAACCTCAAGGAAAGGAAGATAAAAAAAAGTGAACCTCAAAAAGTGAACCTCAAAGACAATAGGGATAAATAGGTCCATAATCGCTGTGTCCTCTGCCCACAAAGAGAAATATGCCTAGCAGGTACCCACTAGCTGAAATCAGCTTAAATAAAAATAAAAAATAAAAAATAAAAAATGAAAAAAATAAATAAAAAGTGAGCACCAAGAAAAATTGGTAAATGTATCCATATACATAAGGGTGTCCAACTGGACTGTAGTATTAAACATTAAGGGTGTGGGATAGAAAATGTCTGAAATGAAAATATCTATGCCCTAGTGTCCCTAATTTTGTACATCAGTGTGTGAATATACATAGTGTGGTATATTTAAATCTTGTGAAACCAGAATTAATAAGGCCACAAACTCGTAGGTTTAAACTTAAAATGGTGAGGGGAAGGGTATAAAAAATCCCTTGTCTAAATGAATGATAAGTGGAGTGGGAAGCAAAAGGAAGAACGGAAACAACTCCCACCCTAGCTGGTGTATCTTGTGTTCGATACAGTGAAAAGGGGAGAGCAATCTCAAGTATAGTGTAGTGTAAGTGAACTTTGTCTAGGCTCTGGGCAAAGGCCGTTTATATAGGACAAATAAAAAAAAAACAAAAAAACACATAAGTAAGGCTGGGTTCACACTGGTGTGACACGACAGCCGTCCTACTTTGGATCCGACTTTGCCCTGCGACATGAAGCCGGCATGTGTCCGACTTTCAATGAACGGGGATCCGACTTGGATCCCCGCCAATGCCCGGCACTGTGTTTGGTATGAATCTTTAGGGGAACTCTGCGCCAAATTTTAAATAAAAAACCAGCATGGGTTCCCCCTCCAAGAGCATACCAGGCCCTTGGGTCTGGTATGGACCTTAAGGGGAACCCCCTACACCGAAAAAAACGGCGTGGGGGTCCCCCCAAATCCATACCAGACCCTTATCCGAGCATGCAGCCCAGCCGGACAGGAATGGGGGTGGGGACGAGCGAGCGCTCCCCCCCCTCCTGAACCGTACCAGGCCGCATGCCCTCAACATGGGGGGTTGGTGCCTTGGGGGAGGGGGGCGTGCTGCGGGCCCCCCACCCCAAAGCACCTTGTCCCCATGTTGATGAGGACAAGGGCCTCTTCCCGGCAACCCTGGCCGTTGGTTGTCGGGGTCTGCGGGCGGAGGGCTTATCGGAATCCGGGAGCCCCCTTTAAAAAGGGGGCCCCCCAGATCCCAGCCCCCCCACCCTATGTGAATGAGTATGGGGTACATGGTACCCCTACCCATTCACCTAGGGAAAAGTGTCAATAAAAAAAAACACAGTACACAGGTTTCAAGATTAATTTATTAGGCAGCTCCGGATCTTCTTCCGACTTCAGGGGGGTCTTCTTCTGACTTCTCCCGGTGTTCCGCCTCTTCTCCCGGGCCCCTCCGCTATCTTCTTCCAGCTCTTTTGCCAGCAGGGGGCCCCGGTCTGCTGCCGCTGTTTTGTCGCCGCTGTCTCACTGCTTCTTCTCTTCATCTCTTCTTCCGATGTTGACACGACGCTCTCTCCGGCTCGAATGCTGTGTGTGAGCTGCGGAGCCATAGGCGGTGACCCCGCCCCCTTGTGACGTCACGGTCCCAGCATGCGCAGGGACTCTGACGTCATAAGGGGGCGTGACCCCAGAGTCCCTGCGCATGCTAGGACCGTGACGTCACAAGGGGGCGGGGTCACCGCCTATATAAATGGCTCCAGCGTTGTGTCAACATCGGAAGAAGAGATGAAGAGAAGAAGTGGTGAGACAGCGGCGACAAGACAGCGGCAGCAGACCGGGGCCCCCTGCTGGCAAAAGAGCTAGAAGAAGATAGCAGAGGGGCTCGGGAGAAGAGGCGGAACACCGGGAGAAGTCGGAAGAAGACCCCCCGAAGTCGGAAGAAGATCCGGAGCTGCCTAATAAATTAATCTTGAAACCTGTGTACTGTGTTTTTTTTTTTATTGACACTTTTCCCTAGGTGAATGGGTAGGGGTACCATGTACCCCATACTCATTCACATAGGGTGGGGGGCAGGGATCTGGGGGTCCCCTTATTAAAGGGGGCTCCCGGATTCCGATAAGCCCTCCGCCCGCAGACCCCGACAACCAACGGCCAGGGTTGTCGGGAAGAGGCCCTTGTCCTCATCAACGTTTTTTCGGCGTAGGGGGTTCCCCTTAAGGTCCATACCAGACCATACCAGAAGTAGGATCAAAGTCGGACCAAAGTAGTACAGGGAGCATTTCTAAAGTCGGAACGACTTGTGTCGGACCAGTTAGGACGGCTCCCATAGGGAAACATTAAATTTCACACGTCATGCGACATGAGCTCCCAATGTCGGAGCGTTTGTCGGACCAGTGTGAACCCAGCCTAACACAAAGGTAACATAAATGAGACACATATAATGGAGGGCCTATGTCAGTAAATTGATCCTAAAGGGAAATATGTAAGGTCTTATATAGACAGGTGTGTGGCTTTCCTATTCAAGTCCAATCAGTATAATCAAACACAGCTGGACTCAAATGAAGGTGTAGAACCATCTCAAGGATGATCAGAAGAAATGGACAGCACCTGAGTTATATATATGAGTGTCACAGCAAAGGGTCTGAATACTTAGGACCATGTGATATTTCAGTTTTTCTTTTTTAATAAATCTGCAAAAATGTCAACAATTCTGTGTTTTTCTGTCAATATGGGGTGCTGTGTGTACAATATGGGGGCTGTGTGTACAATATGGGGTGCTGTGTGTACAATATGGGGGGCTGTGTGTACAATATGGGGGGCTGTGTGTACAATATGGGGGGCTGTGTGTACAATATGGGGTGCTGTTTGTACATTAATGAGGAAAAAAATGAACTTAAATGATTTTAGCAAATGGCTGCAATATAACAAAGAGTGACAATATATATATATATATATATATATATATATATATATATATATATATATATATATATATATATATATATATATATATATATATATATATATATATATATATAATGTATATAGATAAATTATATTATGTCTCTGGGATGGACAGTGGGTCCAACATGTCCTGTATACATTGTATAGTATACACCAGAGGACTACAAGTCCCAGCATGTCCTGTATACATTGTATACTATACACCAGAGGACTACAAGTCCCAGCATGTCCTCTATACATTGTATATTATACACTGGAGAACTAAAAGTCCCAGCATGCCCTGTATACATTGTATATTATACACCGTAGGACTACAAGTCCCAGCATGTCCTGTATACATTGTATATTATACACAGGAGGATTACAAGTCCCAGCATGTCCTGTATACATTGTATATTATACACAGGAGGACTACAAGTCCCAGCATGTCCTCTATACATTGTATATTATACACTGGAGAACTAAAAGTCCCAGCATGTCCTGTATACATTGTATATTATACACCGTAGGACTACAAGTCCCAGCATGTCCTGTATACATTGTATATTATACACAGGAGGACTACAAGTCCCAGCATGTCCTCTATACATTGTATATTATACACTGGAGAACTAAAAGTCCCAGCATGTCCTGTATACATTGTATATTATACACCGTAGGACTACAAGTCCCAGCATGTCCTGTATACATTGTATATTATACACAGGAGGACTACAAGTCCCAGCATGTCCTGTATACATTGTATATTATGCACCGGAGGACTTCAAATCCCAGCATGTCCTGTATACATTGTATATTATACACAGGAGGACTACAAGTCCCAGCATGTCCTGTATACATTGTATATTATACACCGGAGGACTACAAGTCCCAGCATGTCCTGTATACATTGTATATTATACACAGGATGACTACAAGTCCCAGCATGGCCTGTATATGTTGTATATTATACACCGTAGGACTACAAGCCCAAGCATGTCCTGTATACATTGTATATTATACACAGGAGGACTACAAGTCCCAACATGTCCTGTATACATTGTATATTATACACCAGAGGACTACAAGTCCCAGCATGTCCTGTATACATTGTATATTATACACAAGAGGACTACAAGTCCCAGCATGTCCTGTATACATTGTATATTATACACCGGAGGACTACAAGTCCCAGCATGTCCTGTATACATTGTATATTATACACCAGAGGACTACAAGTCCCAGCATGTCCTGTATACATTGTATATTATACACCGGAGGACTACAAGTCCCAGCATGTCTTGTATACATTGTATATTATACACCAGAGGACTACAAGTCCCAGCATGTCCTGTATACATTGTATATTATACACAGGAGGACTACAAGTCCCAGCATGTCCTCTATACATTGTATATTATACACTGGAGAACTAAAAGTCCCAGCATGTCCTGTATACATTGTATATTATACACCGTAGGACTACAAGTCCCAGCATGTCCTGTATACATTGTATATTATACACAGGAGGACTACAAGTCCCAGCATGTCCTGTATACATTGTATATTATGCACCGGAGGACTTCAAATCCCAGCATGTCCTGTATACATTGTATATTATACACAGGAGGACTACAAGTCCCAGCATGTCCTCTATACATTGTATATTATACACCGGAGGACTACAAGTCCCAGCATGTCCTGTATACATTGTATATTATACACAGGATGACTACAAGTCCCAGCATGGCCTGTATATGTTGTATATTATACACCGTAGGACTACAAGCCCAAGCATGTCCTGTATACATTGTATATTATACACAGGAGGACTACAAGTCCCAACATGTCCTGTATACATTGTATATTATACACCAGAGGACTACAAGTCCCAGCATGTCCTGTATACATTGTATATTATACACAAGAGGACTACAAGTCCCAGCATGTCCTGTATACATTGTATATTATACACCGGAGGACTACAAGTCCCAGCATGTCCTGTATACATTGTATATTATACACCAGAGGACTACAAGTCCCAGCATGTCCTGTATACATTGTATATTATACACCGGAGGACTACAAGTCCCAGCATGTCTTGTATACATTGTATATTATACACCAGAGGACTACAAGTCCCAGCATGTCCTGTATACATTGTATATTATGCACCGGAGGACTTCAAATCCCAGCATGTCCTGTATACATTGTATATTATACACAGGAGGACTACAAGTCCCAGCATGTCCTGTATACATTTTATATTATACACCGGAGGACTACAAGTCCTAACATGTCCTGTATACATTGTATATTATACACCGGAGGACTACAAGTCCCAGCATGTCCTGTATACATTGTATATTATACACAGGAGGACTACAAGTCCCAGCATGTCCTGTATACATTGTGTGTGTGTGTGTCCCCCCCCCGGTGTGTATGAAGGTGCCCCTCCTCCCATGAAGGGTGTTATCTGTCCTAGGAGAAGTTTTTCCTTATCTTGGGGAGACAGACTTCCCTGTGAAATGTAGAAGAAGGTGGAGGACTCTGATTGGTGTGTTGGTTGGGGGTGTGTCCAGTGGTGGGAGGACGGGGGAGGACGGGGGTCTCTTGGTGATGTGCAGCCAGCAGTGGAGGGAGGATTTCCCCTCTGAACACAAAGATGTCACTTTCCAGAAACACCCAATAAAACTGCCGCCAGGTAAGTGTAAAATATTGGAAGATACAATTAATATTTCAGTATCTTTAGGTGTTTCCGGAGATTTGTTTGATAGTTCAATAGTCAGGCTGACTTACACCAAAGTGTGGTTTTATTGACACACAATTGTCATCATAGAAACAATGTAAAAAGTATAACAGTTCAGTGGAGGAAAAACACAAATATAAGAAATATAATAAGTCATTATAAAGATGTGACAAGCTGATGGAAGCGTGTGTCCTCATATCTCCATAGTCTTCCATGTCTCATGTGTCCTCATATCTCCATAGTCTTCCATGTCTCATGTGTCCTCATATCTCCATAGTCTTCCATGTCTCATGTGTCCTCATGTCTCCATAGTCTTCCATGTCTCATGTGTCCTCATATCTCCATAGTCTTCCATGTCTCATGTGTCCTCATGTCTCCATAGTCTTCCATGTCTCATGTGTCCTCATATCTCCATAGTCTTCCATGTCTCATGTGTCCTCATATCTCCATAGTCTTCCATGTCTCATGTGTCCTCATATCTCCATAGTCTTCCATGTCTCATGTGTCCTCATGTCTCCTTAGTCTTCCATGTCTCATGTGTCCTCGTGTCTCCATAGTCTTCCATGTCTCATGTGTCCTCATATCTCCATAGTCTTCCATGTCTCATGTGTCCTCATATCTCCATAGTCTTCCATGTCTCATGTGTCCTCATATCTCCATAGTCTTCCATGTCTCATGTGTCCTCATATCTCCATAGTCTTCCATGTCTCATGTGTCCTCATATCTCCATAGTCTTCCATGTCTCATGTGTCCTCATGTCTCCTTAGTCTTCCATGTCTCATGTGTCCTCGTGTCTCCATAGTCTTCCATGTCTCATGTGTCCTCATATCTCCATAGTCTTCCATGTCTCATGTGTCCTCATATCTCCATAGTCTTCCATGTCTCATGTGTCCTCATATCTCCATAGTCTTCCATGTCTCATGTGTCCTCATATCTCCATAGTCTTCCATGTCTCATGTGTCCTCATATCTCCATAGTCTTCCATGTCTCATGTGTCCTCATATCTCCATACTTCCTAGTGTGAGCGAGAAGAATCCGGATATGACTAAAATTACTAAGGTACTCAAGCGCTAAAGTGAATATATAAAACTGTAAAATAGTGTACAAAGTAGTGTAAAAAAAAAATAAACTAATATATAAAAAAACTGATATATAAAAAGAGTTCAAATATCCAGATACTGCAGCTGCAATCATTCAGTGACACCCCACTTATAAATAGTTAAATAAATAAAGTGATGCGCTCGTAATATCTATAGGATATCCTACTATTCAATGTGCTGACAGGTCACATTCTACTTGTGGATACTTTGTTACAAACTATACAAAACTTGAACAGTGATTAGCATAATATAAATACAATGTGTTGAAAAGTCTGCTGTGAAAGTCTAATTGGAGACCTCCCGGAATACAAATCCAAAAGTTAGTTCACCATTTGTTCTTGTGAAATAATAAACAAACCAAAATATGTGGAAAAAGGTGGTGAAAAAATAGAGTGAAAAATACAATAAAACAGATGTACTAAATAAATATGTAGTTGGTAACAATTATAAAAAGATTACAATTGTGTGAATTCCCATACACCTTACTTGAAAAGGTGATTCCTTTGCAGGTTAGAAGAAAAATGATGATGATACCTCTTATCTGTGTTTAAACAAGGCTTACTGAGTCTGGGTTAATCAGCAGAGGATAGGCTTACATCCACCAGCTAGGATCATCTAATCTCCGCTTCTCCTGTTCATATGCTTTCCCCCACATGAAATACAAAAGTGGGACAAGACCATTGCGCACATAACTTCTACTAAATAAAGTTAACAAAGAGCCCAATAGATCCACTCACATGATGTAAAAGATCTAGATCGCATTTCACTGATGTATGGTCAGTAGAAATCACTGCCTCCGTGTTCCTCCGTGCTGCTGCTATTCAGGATCACTGCAGGCTGCACACTGACAAGAGCTGACAGGCTCCTTCTCCCTCACACCACACACGCGTGAGGGAGAAGGAGCCTGTCAGCTCTTTTCCACATATTTTTGTTAGTTCACCATTTGTTCTTATGAAATAATAAACAAACTTTTGGATTTGTATTCCGGGAGGTCTCCAATTAGACTTTCACAGCAGACTTTTCAACACATTGTATTTATATTTATTTATATTATGCTAATCACTGTTCAAGTTTTGTATAGTTTGTAACAAAGTATCCACAAGTAGAATGTGACCTGTCAGCACATTGAATAGTAGGATATCCTATAGATATTACGAGCGCATCACTTTATCGATTTAATCCGGATATGACATTGTCTGTCACAGAATATATGTAATGAAGCTGAAGTTATCTTCTTATTCGGCCAGCTTCTTATTCAGGTTGGATCTTTATTCACAAAAGTGATTATTTACTAAACAATCATCTGCAATGTTTATAATAAAATCATGAACTTTACCAAAACTATCTCCCTAAATGCCATGTATTTAAAGGGGTAATTCTGAATAAATATCTGAAAACCATCTTGGCTCACCCAAATTCCACGTTTTATACTCATTGGGCATCCTTGTTTAATTTAATTTTTTTTTTTTTTTTAATTGTTTTTTTTATTATTATTCCCTCTCTATACGTGCTGGGTTGTATGTTGTTATCGTTGTTTATGATGTTTGTATATAAGAAATTAAAAAAGGTGCAACATTTGGTGCCATATTTTATGATTTCTATCACTTGGCTCAGGCCAAATAGAATTTTCCTGTATAGTAGGATGCCCAATGAGTATAAAACAAGTGGAATTTGGGTGAGCCAAGACAAATTTCATATAGGAATAGCTTGGTTTCTTATTCGGAGTTTCCCATTGAAGTGCATGGGTGACAGGGTGACAAGTTTGGTGCCATGTTTTAGGATTTCCATCACTTGGCTCGGGACAGTTTGAACTTTGCTATATAGTAGGATGCCCAATGAGTATAAAACAAGTGGAATTTGGGTGAGCCAAAGTCGTTTTCATATAGGAATATCTTGGTTCCTTATTCAGAATTTCCCATTGAAATGTATGGCTTTTCAAGGTGCCATATTTTAGGATGTAGATCACTTGGCTCAGGCCAAATTGAACTTTCCTATATAGTGGGATTCTCAATGAGTATAAAACAATTGGAATTTGGGAGAGCCAAGATGGAATTCATATAGGAATAGCTTGGCTTCTTATTCGGAATTTCCCATTGAAATGCATGGGTGACACAGTGACAAGTTTGGTGCCATATTTTATGATTTCCATCACTTGGCTCGGGCTAAATTGAACTTTCCTATATAGTAGGATGCCCGATAAGTATAAAACATGTGGAATCTGGGTGAGCCAAGTTGGTTTTCATATAGGAATATCTTGGTTCCTTATTCAGAATTTCCCATTGAAATGTATGGCTGTCAAGGTGCCCTATTTTAAGATTTATATCACTTGGCTTGGGCCAAATTGAACTATCCTATATAGTAGGATGCCCAATGAGTATTAAACAAGTGGAATTTTGGTGAGCCAAAGTGGTCTTCATATACGAATAGCTTGGCTTCTTATTCAGAATTTCCCATTGAAATGCATGGGTGACAAGTTTGGTGCCATATTTTATGATTTCAATCACTTGGCTCGGGCCAAATTGAACTTTCCTATATAGTAGTGTAGCAATAACTCATGGTGGAGCTGCTGGTTTAAGCAGGTCTGTTACCTTCACTTTGCTTCCCTCTGTTTCACCGGCACTGGGTCTAGGGGTTCCGTTGAGCTTACAGCTGGACGACACACGCACCAACACTGGAGTACGTTTTCAATGCTTTATTAAACAGTCAAACTTTAGGAAGTAGCAGGAAAGAGGCGGAAAAGGAAACCTTCAGGAGAAACTCAAATATCTTCTTATAAGATCTTAGCAACAAATGTCCCGGTAGAATTCAGATAATTATGTGGAATGCATTCCCCTCGTGGGATACACTCTTTGCTCGTCTGGATAGGCCTCTCTCACCAGTCTAGCAGCCAGTACGCAGCACGAATCTAAAGTCTCTGCCACAGACTTACCTAGGGGGGTAAATCTGCACGATCCTCTGCTACAGGATGTATCAGATCTTCTGCAGTGAACAGTCAGTCACAGTGCCTGAACCTTTAAGCCGAACCGGCCACACTATGCTGTATAATTACTTCTTTTGGATACGTCCTCCAGCCGAGTCACCAGGCCCCTCTATAGACCCGCACGCTGCGTGATCTCTCCAAGACGGGTCCTCCCCTGGGATCTCCTCGGCTGTCCAGCTTCGTCACACAGGACTGACAGCTCAGAAACATTCCTCGGCCGCGGTGGTAGGCCCCAGACAAGCATCTGAGTCCATCCCTGCACCGCAGCATCGTGGGCCTCCCGATCGGAGGACCACAAGGTAGCTCCTTAACGCATACCTGTCAGCCAGGAGGGCCAGCAGGTGGCTGTAAAACGAACCCCAAAATATGGAGTCTGTCCCATTAATACCCCCTTCCCAGAATGCAACTCGGAGGACCACCTCCACCGAGCGTGCCTCCGGGACAGAGGAGCATCTATACACTTCGACACGTTGCCCTTCCAACACTGACTAATGATAACAGCGACACCCACCGGTCAGCACGGAAGTACACACAACGTCAGCCAAGCTGGAACAGAGGCAAACTTTTAACCTTCCTAACACACAATTTACTAAAAGTACCTAATCAGCGGTAGATTGTAAATCTACCAGCGCTACAGTAGGATGCCCAATGAGTTTAAAACAAGTGCAATTTGGGTGAACCAAGATGGTTTTCATATAGGAATATCTTGGTTTCTTCAGAATTTCCCATTGATATGCATGGCTGTCATGGTGCCATATTTTATGATTTCTATCACTTGGCTGGGGCCAAATTGAACCTTAACTAATAGTAGGATGCCCAATGAGTATAAAACATATGGAATTTGGGTGAGCCAAGATGGTTTTCAGCTATGTATTCAGAAATACCCCTTTAAATACATGGCATTTAGGGAGATAGAGTTGTTAAAGTTCATGATTTTATTATAAACATTGCAGATGATTGTTTAGTAAATAATTACTTTTGTGAATAAAGATCCAACCTGAATAAGAAGCTGGCCGAATAAGAAGATAACTTCAGCTTCATGTATATGTATAGTCTTCCATGTTTAATTGGTCCTCATGTCTCCATAGTCTTCCATGTCTCATGTGTCCTCATGTCTCCATAGTCTTCCATGTCTCATGTGTCCTCATATCTCCATACTTCCTAGTGTGAGTTAGAAGAATCCGGATATGATGTTGTCTGTCACAGAGTATATGTAGAGTCTTCCATGTCTCACGTGTCTTAGTGTGTCAGTATTGGTGTCAGGCTATATGACTGAGTGTCCCTATAGATCCCATAAGATGTCTTCATGTGCTACATGTAGACGGAATAACTCCACAAAGCTCAGAACCTCTTATGGCAAACATTCATTCACTAACTTCATCAAGTCATGTATGGACTTTGAGTGACAAGCACACATGTAAGGCTGGCCATACATGAAACAATTTTATTATTCAATTTCATTTAGATTTACCTTCAGATATGTACAGTAGGTGACCGTGATATTGTGTCAATCTCGCCGCTTTTATCAGTGAGATTTGATACCTGCGAGCCCCGTCGTGGGAGCCTGTGCCGAGATGGCTCGCTGATCGGGAAAGGAAAACTTTTTTTTTCCTTTCGTGATGAGCGACAGGCAGTGCTGACAGCTGTCTGGTATGAATCCTGAGGGGGAACGCCGCATTAAATTTTAAATGAAAAAAATGGCGTGGGTCCCCCCCCCAGGAGCATACCAGGCCCTTAGGTCTGGTATGGATTGTAAGGTGAACCCCCTACGCCATTGGGGTGCCCCCCAAAAGCCATACCAGTAATTTTATTAGGCAGATCCGGGGTCTTCTTCCGTCTTCTCCCGGTGTTCAGCTTCTTCTCCCGGGCCCCTCCACTATCTTCTTCCAGCTCTTTTGCTAGCGGGGGGCCCAGTCTGCTGCTGCTGTCTTGTCGCCGCTGTCTTGTCACCTTTTCTCCTCTCTTCTTACGATGTTGACACGACGCGCTCTCCTGCTGGAATGTTGTGGGCAAGCTGCGCAGCCATTTATATAGGCGGTGACCCTGCCCTTTGTGATGTTACAGTCCCAGCATGCGCAGGGACTCTGGGGTCATGCCCCCTTATGACGCCAGAGTCCCAGCGCATGTTGGGACTGTAACATCACAAAGGGATGGGATCACCGCCTATATAAATGGCTGCGCAGCTCGCACACAGCATTCCAGCAGGAGAGAGCATCGTGTCAACATCGGAAGAAGAGAAGAGGCGACAAGACAGTGGCGACAAGACAGCGGCAGCAGACCGGGCCCCCCGCTAGCAAAAGAGCTGGAAGAAGATAGCGGAGGGGCCCAGGAGAAGAAGCCGAACACCGGGAGAAGACAGAACAAGACCCTAAAGTCGGAAGGAGACCCCCAGAGCTGCCTAATAAATTACTTTTAAAAGCTGTGTAGTGTGTTTTTTTTATTGACACTTTTTTTCTCTAGGTGAATGGGTAGGGGTACCATGTGCCCCATACTCATTCACATAGGGTGGGGGGGCGGGATCTGGATTCCGATAAGTCCTCCGCCCACAGACCCCGACAACCAACGGCCAGGGTTGTCGGGAAGAGGCCCTTGTCCTCATCAACATGGGGACAAGGTTCTTTGGGGTGGGAGGCCCGCAGGGCGCCCCACCTGCCCCAAAGCACCCACTCCCCCATGTTGAGGGCATGCGGCCTGGTACGGTTTAGGAGGGGGGAGGGCGCTCGCTCGTCCCCACCCCCTTTCCTGACCGGCCGGGCTGCGTGCTCGGATAAGGGTCTGGTATGGATTTTGGGGGGACCCTAACGCCGATATTTCAGCGTAGGGGGTTCCCCTTACAATCCATACCAGACCTAAGGGCCCGGTATGCCCCTGGGGGGAACCCATGCCGGATTTTTCATTTAAAATTTGGCGCAGCGTTCCCCCTCAGGATTCATACCAGACAGCTGTCAGCACTGCCTGTCGCTCATCGCGAAAGGAAAAAAAAGTTTTCCTTTCCCGATCAGCGAGCCAGCGTGACATGCACAGTACCCTGTCGCCGAGAACCAGCGCGATGGGATTGCACTGGAAACACAATCTCGCGGTCAGGTACTGTAGTGCAAGGGCCTACCTGATTGCATACTAATTGAAATGGTTTAGGTTTGACCTCATGTTTTGGTAAAACTAAAGGAAAATTGAACAAGAAAATTGTATAGTGTAATCCCTCTCAGAATATTCTGCCCTCTTGTTGCAGAGCCTGGGATTGCTCTGAGGAAGGATACAAGCTCCACCCATCCCCCTTCTTGTCTGTAGAGGATTTGTCTGGACAGCCCCCTTCACGGCTGTTTATACATTGTATATTAGACACAGGGGGACTACAAGTCCCAGCATGTCCTGTATACATTGTATATTATACAAGGGGGGACTAAAAGTCCCAGCATGTCCTGTATACATTGTATATTATAGAGTGGAGTTTAGTCTTGTTTGTGTCCCCCCCCAGTGTGTATGAAGGTGCCCCTCCCCTCATGGAGGGTGTGATCTGGAGAGGGCGCTGTCCTAGGAGAAGCTTTTTCTTATCTCAGGGAGTCAGACTTCCCTGTGAAATGTAGAAGAAGGTGGAGGACTCTTCTTGATTAGTGTGTTGGTCGGGGTTGTGTCCAGTGGTGGGAAATGTCCCTGAGAGGATGGGGGTTGGGGGATCTTGGTGATGTGCAGCCAGCAGTGGAGGGAAGACTTCCCCTCTGAACACAATGGGGGGGGGATTCAATAAAACTGCTGCTGCACTTTTCTGGCGTTAATCCCTCATGTGAGTGTATTGCACCCAATTCATGAAGCATTTTCCACCCTCTTGGCTGTGAGAGCGACTTGTGTACCACGTTCAGGTAGGTGTACAACGCACCACTTTACCACTTAACTCTACCATACTTTGTGCTGTAGAGTTGGGCAAACGGTTCAGCCTAGGCATGAGTTCAGGCTGAACATTGGCTGTTGGCATGTTCGCTGAACAACCAAATTATGGGGACATTCAACGGTTTGTTCGGCCCGACGAATGACCACAATGCACCGCGCCACCACACAATGCATTGGAAGCCCTGATTGGCTGAAGCAATAAAAGCTTTGCCCAATCAGAGCACAGAGCACTGTCAGAGCCCATCAGTACTGCTAAGCAGGGGCCACCAGTACCACCTATTAGTGCAGCTTCATCAGTACCTTCTGATCAGTGCCCACCAGTGCCGCCTCATGAGTACCTCCTGATCAGTGCCGCCTCATCAGTGTCACCTATTAGTGCCCACCAGTAGGGATGGTCCGAACACCCCCCCGTTCGCATCCAGAACATGCAAACGGGCCGAAAGTTCGCGCGAACATTTGAACACTGTTAAAGTCTATGGGACTCAAACGTGAGAAATCAAAAGTGCAAATTTTAAAGGCTAGTATGCAAGTTATTATCTTTAAAAGGGTTTGGGGACCCGAGTCCTGCCCCAGGGGACATATATCAATGGAAAAATGTTTTAAAAACAGATGTTTTTTTTCGGCAGTGATTTTGATGATGAAAAGTGAAAAAATAAAAGTGAAATATTCCTTTAAATATCGTAACTGGGGGGTGTCTATAGTATGCCTGTAAAGTGGCGCGTGTTTCCCGTGTTTAGAACAGTCCCTGCACAAAATGACATTTCTAAAGGAATAAAAGTCAATTAAAACTGCTTGAAGCTTTAATGTAATGTCGGGTCCTGGCAATATGGATTAAAATCAGTGAGACAAACGGCATGGGTACCCCAAGTCCATTATGGATATTAAGGGGAACCCCGCACCCAGATTAAAAAAAGGAAAGGCGTTGGGCCCCCAGGGCCTACATACTCTGAACAGCAGTATACAGGCGGTGCAAACAAGACAGGGACTGTAGGTTTGTTCTTATGTAGAATCTGTTTGTAATTTGGAACTGGTACATTTTGTAAGTGTAGCTCCAGCCAAAAAATCTATTTTTAAGCTTTTTGGAAAACATAGGGAAGGGTTATCACCCCTGTAACATTTGTTTCCCCCCTCACCTTCCAGGACAGCTACTTGAGAGATGATTGGCTCCGCCCTCTACAGGAAACACAAATCAGATACAATTTAAAAAGCCCATCCCTTTCCTCTGCCCCTCAGTTGTTTTGTGTTTCCAGACCCTCCAGGAGCACCGACACGTTTTCTTGTTTTTTCTTTAGGTCTGGTAACTGTGGTTGGTGGACCCCCTTCTCTGGTTTCATCCAGGACTGGTTGTGGCTAAGTCCTTGATGATAGTCTATTCTTTTCCAGAAGGTTTTTCTATTTCCTAAAGGTTTCTTGCCTACCTGTATGTGAGTATAGCAACTCCCTGTTTTTTTTCTGGAATGGTGTCTTCCTAGTACCTCATTTCGGTGTACCAAGATGGCGTCAGGAGGACTTCCGGTGACGCGGAACCGGAAGTCACATGACGCACTTCCGGACGCCGTGTTTTCTTATAAGATCATGGCGTGGAGACACTGAGGACATGCTGCAGGGGAATGGTCTGCTAAAAACGCCAATTGGCAGGTAGTTTTGTGGAACAGCAGCAGTCTTCTCTACGACCGATCTCCGCTTGCTTCATGGAGCTTGAGGACAGGTCTGAGGATGGAGCATCCGCTCATATTGAACCAGTGGCAGCATCCGGGTCCCATACTGCCCCCAGGTAAGCCCTTGTCTTGTCCCTTGCAAGGGACTTTTTGTATGGAACCTTTTATTTATAGTCCTTGTTTCTGCTTTCTTCTAGGCCAAACCAGTGAAGAAGAAATGTGGGAACTGTAGGGCCAGACTGTCTGATAGTTATAAAAAGCTATTTTGTGAGGATTGTATTCCCCCCAAATCTAGTTCAGAGTCTTCCTCCTTTAAGGAGTTGATGACCTCTATGAAGGAGGTAGTGGACTCCTTTCGGTCACTTAATGACAGGGTTACTAGTCTAGGGTCGTCCTCATCTAGACCCATAGCTCAAGACCCTTCAACCTCGGCTAGGTCTCTTCCCTTGTTAGTATCTGAGACTATTAATTCACATCCGATCTAGAGGAAGGTGAGAATCCAGTCTCTTCTTCTGATGAAAAGTCTGCATCAGATGAGGACACAGGCACCTCATCTAAATATCTTTTTCCGGTTGAGGATATGGATGAACTACTAAAAGCAATATATACCTCCGAGCAGATTGAGATGCTGCTACAGGCCTAATCGGTGCAGGATAAAATGTATAGGGGCCTACAGGGGCATAAAACAAAAACCTTTTCAGTACACCAGTCTCTTAGGGACATAATTCTGTCTGAATGGAAAGAATCTGAAAAAAAGGTTATTTCAGTCCAGGGGACACAAGTTTTCCTTTTCATTCTGAATTTGAGGAGGTTTTCTTTAAGTGTCCTAAACTAGATGCCCCTATGTCGCAGGTGTCCAAAAAATCTGATATTTCTTTTGAAGATTCAGGGATGAGCCGAACCCCCCTGGTTCGGTTCGCAGCAGAACTTGCGAACAGGCAAAAAATTTGTTCAAACACACGAACACCATTAAAGTCTATGGGACACGAACATGAATAATCAAAAGTGCTAATTTTAAAGGCTTATATGCAAGTTATTGTCATAAAAAGTGTTTGGGGACCTGGGTCCTGCCCCAGGGGACATGTATCAATGCAAAAAGAATTTTTAAAAAGGGATGTTTTTTCGGGAGCAGTGATTTCATATAATGCTTAAAGTGAAACAATAAAAGTGTAATATTCCTTTAAATTTCATACCTGGGGGTGTCTATAGTATGCCTGTAAAGGGGCGCATGTTTCCCGTGTTTAGAACAGTCTGACAGCAAAATGACATTTCAAAGGAAAAAAGTCATTTAAAACTACTCGTGGATATTAATGAATTGTCGGTCCGACAATACACATAAAAGTTCATTGATAAAAACTGCATGGGATTTCCCCACAGGGGAACCCCGAACCAAACAAAAAAAAATGCTTGGGGGTCCCCCCAAATTCCATACCAGGCCCTTCAGGTCTGGTATAGATATTAAGGGGAACCCCGTGCCAAAATTAATAAAAAAAATGGCGTGGGGGTCCCCCTAAATTCCATACCGGGCCCTTCAGGTATGGATATCAAGGGGAACCCACGCCAAAATTTACAAGAAATGGCGTGGGGGTCCCCCTCAAAATCCATACCAGACCCTTAAGGTCTGGTATGGATTTTAAGGGGAACTCTGCATCAAAATTTAAAAAAAAATGGCGTGGGGTCCCCCCAAAAATCCATACCGCACCCTTATCCAAGCATGCAACCTGGCAGGCCACAGGAAAAGAGGGGGGGACGAGAGCCCCCCTCCTGAACCGTACCAGGCCACACGCCCTCAACATTGGGAGGGTGCTTTGAGTTAGCCCCTCAAAGCACGTTGTCCCCATGTTGATGAGGACAAGGGCCTCATCCCCACAACCCTTGGCCAGTGGTTGTGGGGGTCTGCGGGCGGGGGGCTTATTGGAATCTGAAAGCCCCCTTTAACAAGGGGACCCCCAGATCCCGCCCCCCCTGTGTGAATTGGTAATGGGGTACAAATGTACCCCTATCATTTCACAAAAATATGTTAAAATGGTTAAACACAAGAGACGGTTTTTGACAATTCCTTTATTTAAAGTCTTCTTCTTTCCATCTTCTTTGGGTCTTCTTGCTTCTTTCTCCGGTGTTCTCGTCTGGCATCTTCCTCCGCTGCATCTTCTTCCTTGCTTAGTTGTCGGGCGCTCCGCATCCATAGGAGGCTCCTGCTGTGTGACGCTTCTCTTCTGCTGACACTTCTTATATAATGGAGGGCGGGGCCACCCGGTGACCCCGCCCCCCTCTGACGCACGGGGACTTGACCGGGACTTCCCTATGGTGTTCCCCGTGATGTCAGAGGGGGCGGGGTCACCGGGTGACCACGCCCCATGCCTAAAGTGCTCTCACAGCATTACAGCGGGAGAGAGCGTCGTGTCAACATCGGAAGAAGAGAAGAGGGACCAAGAAGACCGGGCCACCGCTAGCAAAAGAGCGGCAGAAGATAGCGAAGGAGCCCGGCAGAAGAACCGAAGAGCGGGAGAAGAACCGGACACCGGGAGAAGAGGGACCAAGGTGGCGGAGAAGACTGGGCCACCGCTAGCAAAAGAGCGGCAGAAGATAGCGGAGGAGCCCGGCAGAAGAACCGGACACCGGGAGCAGAGGGAACAATACGTCGAAGAAGACCGGGCCACCGCTAGCACAAGAGCGGCAAAAGAGCAGAAGATAACGGAGGAGCCCGACAGAAGAACCGGAGAGCAGGAGATGAGGCCGGAGAGCGCGGAGAAGAAGAAAGATACCCCCGAAGTCGGAAGAAGACCCCCGGAGCTGACTAATAAACTATTTTAAAAACCTGTGTAGTGTGTTTTATTTTTGACACTTTTCCCAGGTGAATGGGTAGGGGTACCATGTATCCCATACTCATTCACATAGGGTGGGTGGGCCGGGATCTTGGGGCCCCCTTATCAAAGGGGGCTCCCGGATTACGATAAGCCCCCCGCCCGCAGACCCTGACAACCAACGGCCAGGGTTGTCGGGAAGAGACCCTTGTCCTCATCAACATAGGGACAAGGTGCTTTGGGGTGGGGGGGCGCCGCAGCGTGCCCCACTTCGCCAAAGCACCCATCCCTCATGTTGAGGGCATGCGGCCTGGTATGGTTCAGGGGAGGGCGCTCGCTCGTCCCCACCCCCTTTCCTGACTGGCCAGGCTGAGTGCTCGGATAAGGGTCTGGTTTGGATTTTGGGGGGACCCCCACGCCATTTTTTCAGCGTAGGGGGTTCCCCTTAAAATCCATACCAGACCTAAGGGCCTGGTATGCCCCTGGAGGGGAAACCCATGCCGGTTTTTCTCACGCTGCTTTAATAGGAAGATGTGTTTTTCCTATTGCAGCGAGCACGACATGTACCTCGCCGAGAACCAGCGCGATGGGATCACGCTGGAAACATTCTCGCAGGCAGGTACTGCTGTGCGTGCGCTGGTTCACACGCTCAATTAGGGATTTATCCAGCGCACCAATTAAGGAATGAACCAGCGCAGCGCATTCATCTTAGTAAATGACCCCCACTGTGTCCTGTTGACACGTTGTGTACTGCGAATGTGCGGGTGTCCCAGGAACGCCACAGCTGATTTTATTCAGGATAACTAAATCTTTTTATTCTTGGACTATAAATTGACCCCGCCATAGTCGCTTGGCTCATTCCTCTAAATGAAGCCATGTGTGAGGTGGTGAAACTAGCAGAGGTGGAGCCTGGCCGTGGAATCTTGTTGCAACTGAGGGAGACCTTTCTGATGTATTATCAATGTTTTTAATTTTTTAAATAAATGTGAGTTGTATACTAGCTGGGGTTCATTTTTAATCACTCGGATACTGCACTATTGGAGGCACTTTCTGTTTTTTCCATGTATTGTTGAAACTACCGACAGTTAATGTGGATTATACTGGATCCAAGTCTGAAGTAGCACAGTGGCAGGAACCCTTAACAGATCATTACTTGTTTCTTGAGAGTCCAATAGAGGTTACCAAGGACCAGCAAAGATTTCCTGAAGGGATAGTTGCATGGAGTGCAAGGTGTGTTTGACCCCTAGCAGGGTCTTGTAAAGAGGTGAGCGAGCATTGCATGTGGTGGCGGGAGCAATATGCATATGGAGGTTGCTTGAGGTAAAGAAACATTTCACATTTCCCTGCATGTCAGCGGAAGAAATCAATTTGATATTGGACTTTCGTTTTGAACACTTTTATATTGCACATTAGTTCTGATTTGTTTTTATATTTTTGTGTTTTTCACTGACAGCGTTGTCTCATTTATATTTTATTCACTGTTTTTTTCCTGGGAGCACATAAGTGATAGCCACAGCAATCTCAGGTCTAAACATTTTCCTGCATAATAGCACGCAACTATCCTAATTCTAATTTTATTTTGTATAAGATTATTGTTATGATATAATTTATTATCTGAGTAGTTTTCAGAGTTTGGCACTAGATGGCGCACCTGTTTTCAATTACTGTTTATTAAAGCGTTTGTTAACCCCGAAAAAATGGATTCTGCTCCTTTAAACATGTTATATGACACAGTGCTCATTTGGCCCCCCGTAACACCTAAAAAACCTGGCTGATCCTGCCAGTTTCTCCCCACCCACCTGTAAACTGACCACGGAGTGTCATGGCTGCTGAGACCAGACACCGTGGTCAGTTTACGTGCCTCTGTCATCAGCAGCCTGCTATCTGTTCTCCTCTCCGCTCCTGTGTCCTCCTCCCCCCTCCCCTCTGTGTGTGTGTGTGTGTGTAAGCCACCCCTCCCCCTCCCCTCTCTGTCTGTGTGTGAGCCGCCCCTCCCCCCTCCTGCTGCTCTCATAACACAACTGTATACACACTCAGCACTGCCTCCTATTGTAGTGTCCCCCTCTGTGAATGATTTATAAATATAAATGCTGCAAATACCTCATTTAAGAGCAGAGATTGGGATCAAATGACCAGCCAGCTCTCTCCTCCCCTCCAGGCTGACATCAGCCGAGGAATCTCAGCCCCGCCCTCTGCATCTCTCAGAGGAGGAAAGGAGAAAGCTGGCTGGTCATGTGATCGTAATCTCATCAGTGAAATGAGGTATTTGCAGCATTTATTTCTATAAATCACACACAGAGGGGGACACTACAATAGGAGGAGTGCTGATGGTGTATACAGGTTAGAGTGGCTTAACAACCACTTTAAGTTTTGTGTTCAGACTATTTGGTTGCAGATTTCTTTCTTTTGTGGTTTGCATCAATTGCTTTGTTTATTCTAGGGGTGCATTGAATGCAAATTTTGGTACCAAAAATGCAGGATGCACCAGACTGAAGTCAGAAACGGAAAATTATAGTTTTTATAGTTTTTAAAAAGTATTTATATTTTTATATATAATTGTATTATATTCAACTTTTAATTAATATAATCGATTAAAATAATATGAATCTATTGTTGGCCATTATTGGCACCTTTAGTGAAAGAAAGGTCAAGAAAAATGCAGTCTGCAGTCTCTTACTTCAACTTAAACACACTGCTAATAGTATTAGCAAAAGTTCCATTCGGTGCACCTCTAGCAGACATGATCCAAGAGATGGTCAGAGACTGCAGACATGATACAGGAGATGATCAGAGACTGCAGACATGATACAGGAGATGATCAGAGACTGCAAACATGGTACAGGAGATGGTCAGAGACTGCAGACATAATACAGGAGATGGTCAGAGACTGCAGACATAATACAGGAGATGGTCAGAGACTGCAGACATAATACAGGAGATGGTCAGAGACTGCAGACATAATACAGGAGATGGTCAGAGACTGCAGACATGATACAGGAGATGGTCAGAGACTGCAGACATGATACAGGAGATGGTCAGAGACTGCAGACATGATACAAGAGATCAATGCAGCCTCACCAGTGCTCCTCAGATGCAGCCTGCCTGTGCCCGTCATGCAGCCTCACCAGTGCCCTCAGATGCAGCCTGCCTGTGCCCCTCATATGCAGCTTAACCAGTAGCCGTCATGCAGCCTTACCAGTGGCCGTCATGCAGCCTTACCAGTGGCCGTCATGCAGCCTCACCAGTGGCCGCCATGCAGCCTCACCAGTGGCCGCCAAGCAGCCTCACCAGTGGCCACCATGCAGCCTCACCAGTGGCCGCCATGCAGCCTCACCAGTGCCCACCATGCAGCCTCACCAGTGCAGCGATCTACGTGAGTCATGGTCGGGGCTGTATTTGAATTGCCAGGGCTGCAGTAACAATGTCCCACCTCCTGTGATCATGTCACACTGGGAAATTGCCGCTCTGTGAGAGGGAGGAGAGGAGGAGGGAGGGGAGGACTGGGGCATGCCAGGATGACACCCCCTCAATGGGTGGGGCCTCATCCCATTTTCGGCTCCCATTATCAGCAATTTTTTTTTCTTTTTAGTAAATTCCAAAAACACTGTTTTCGGCCACTGAAATTTCAGTGCATGGCTTGTTTATTCCCATTGAGAGGTGGAGAGATAAGGTCAGGAATATTTATTTATACAATGGTCATTGTTGATGGATATACCCTGCGGCAATGATCGTCAAAACTAAAACCAGACAGACTTGTTGAAATGAAATTGATTGATTAAATCGACTTTAGCACAACCAGCCTGCCTATAGATGGATCAAAATTCGATTCTGCTGAGCCCAATAGTGACCTGTCTATGGCCGGCTATAGTATGTGACTGTTGCTCCTTTGAAAAGTGATCCATGCTTGGATCTTTTTTTCAGTGCTGTTTGAGAGGTGGTGAGGCGGTGATATGATTCAGGTTCACACTAGAATGCTGTGTGGGAAAGCCGCGTTCCTGTGTGACTTCCCGCACCGCAATCCAATCACACTGCCCTTGTGATCTGCTGCGGGAGTCAGTGCAAAATTAGTGACACTCCAAATGCAGGAAACGAACGCAGTGCATTTGCCAAAACCAGATCACATGGTACAAAAGTAGCATGCAATGTGGTTGCCATGCATCTCAAACTGTAGTTCATGCACTACTTTTGGTGCAGTGCGATTTCAGACCATTCAAAATGAATGGGGCTGAAATCACAGAGCACAGAACTGCATATGAATTGCCCAGGAACCGCACAGCATTCCCATGCGATTCCCATGCATTTCCTAGTGTGAATGGACCCCTAACCTGATCATTGCTGTACTACCACTCTGCAGTCACATGCAGGGTGCTTGCATTGCAGCCCCATTAAACTGCATTACCTCATTTGGTGGCAGCAACATTCTGTTTAAGCACAGTATTGTGGCCGTGGCATGTGCACAGCTGGTAGCAGCTGTATGTTTACTGCTCAGACAGAGGGTCAGCAAAACAATGGCTCAACCACCCGGTTTTACTGCCCCCAGAGACATGTGGAAACAAGCCCTAAAGATCCTCTGAAACAGAACAGAGACCACTTCAATCAGCAGAGGATTCCTGAGCAGATCCCTTCCTGAATCAGAGCTGAACAGGATGGATGTCAGTTTTTACATCTGTGCCCATTTCTGATTGTGGCAGCAGACAGAGGAGGACCTGTGACAGCTCTATGGGAGGCTGGATGAAAACAGACTCCGGTGTCTATTAAAGCTGCACAATTAATCGTCAAGAATCGTTATCGCGATCCTGACTAAAGTGTTTCACAATTCTTTCTATGCAAAGAATTCTCTCTGCTCTTCTGAAGCCACAGCCGTCAAAAGAAAGAAAGAGAAAAAACGGGCAGTCTGTGAAGAGTCAAAACATTCTTTATCAGTTGAACTTAAGTATAAACATTGTAACAATTTGTCAATGGAATAGACTTTGTGTGTAAGTGAAAAAAGTTTAAACTCACTTTGCATACAAACGGTTAAACAAAGAGTGACACAAGCCATGGTACATGCAAAAACTGAAGCGATTTATCTAGACAAAATCCCCAAATTTGAATCCATATGGAAACCATGGATAGATCATTATCTCCCACCAGGCACAAATAAATCATTGATATAAACACAAAATAAGATAAATACTGTACTCTCTTTGATACATGTTTTATACTATACCACAATATATTACTCTCTGGAAGGTTTTTCTTCATCCCCTTTTTACGATTAACCCTTCCCTTTCCTTACCCCCTTCTTATAGTACAAATAGGGGCAGAACATTTGCTCCCTTACTATCCCAGGGAATACCAAGCCACAAAGACGGACCTTGGCCCTGATTGTAGTTTATAGTCCATTATTGTTTTATATTGCTTTGTATTATTATTTTATTATTACCCCTCTCTAACAGTAGATATTTATAATAATACCTGACTAATGTTCTTAGTCAGGTATTAGTCCGTTTCTATTTTGTACATTCTATTTTATTCTTCAATGCAAATATTCTAACACAATGCATTCATTATTTATTATATAATCTATCATAATATACTACAATTTTACCTTTATTTTATTAATTCTTATTTATTTTATTTTATTAATTTATATAAGAAGTTTTAATGAATGTTTTGACTTTATCTTGTAATACTTGTTTTCTTACAATACTGATTTATTTTAATTCATTGCAATCCATAAAAAAAATTAACGAAAAAAGTTTAACCCTTTAAACACTAAACCTTTTTCTGACATTTGTTGGTTTCAAGTTAAAATCATTTTTTTTTTGCTAGAAAATGACTTAGAACCCCCAAACATTATATATATATTTTTAGTAGACACCCTAGAGAATAAAATGGTGGTTGTTGCAATATTTTATGTCACAATGTATTTGCGCAGCAGTCTTTCAAATGCAACTTTTTTGGAAAAAATTACTTTAATGAATTAAAAAAAAAAAAAAAACCTAACCAGTAAAGTAAGCCCATTTTTTTGTATAATGTGAAAGCTTTTACGTCGCGAGAATCGTGATCTTTTTATTCTAAGCAAAAAAAATTATGATTCTCATTTTGGCCAGAATTTACTGTCTGTTTACATCAGGCTTTCTCTGATATGTCACATTTAGGTCCAGATAAATGGAAGAGGGCACAGTTCTTTTTTGATTTTTTTTTTTCCCCAGAACTGGAAGGATTCAGAGCTAGGCAGGTGTAAACAGTCCATTTATATCAGCCTGTCCATAGGGCTGCATGGACCTTCCGATCAGGTCCTCCTGATAGGGCTGCATGGACCTTCCAATCAGGTCCTTCTGATAGGGCTGCATGGACCTTCCGATCAGGTCCTAATGATGGGGCTGCATGGACCTTCCGATCAGGTCCTCCTGATGGGGCTGCATGGACCTTCCGATCAGGTCCTCCTGATAGGGCTGCATGGACCTTCCGATCAGGTCCTCCTGATAGGGCTGCAGGGACCTTCTGATCAGGTCCTCCTGATAGGGCTGCAGGGACCTTCCGATCAGGTCCTCTTGATAGGGCTGCATGGACCATCCGATCAGGTCCTCTTGATAGGGCTGCATGGACCTTCCGATCAGGTCCTCCTGATAGGGCTGCATGGACCTTCCGATCAGGTCTTCCTGAAAAATTGAGTGGAGGACCTGAATGGAATACCCATGTGAAAGGACCCCTGTAGATCACCAGAGTGCACTTATTTCTGCACTCCTGTGATCTGTATGCAGCTAACAGGGGGCTAAAGTCTGCAGTCAGCTGATGTAAAAAAATATTGGTACTATGCAAGTGCATGCCACAAAAATTACAAGCCTTTTGATGCATGCTGATATATTGGCCCCACCGCATTCTTTACCCAACAGGGATTGGTGGAGATGATAGACGGGGTGGGGGGGCAGTTTCCCATTTTTGCCCCAGGCACTGGATTACCTTGTCCCAGCACTGGGCCGAAGGTACTCTGAATGAACTGAGGGGCTACCTGAAGACAGTCCTTTTAAAAGAATGGTAGATGGAGTGTTTCCTGGGAATGGGAGGACGAGTCTTCTCTCTCAGATGTTGTCTTGCATTTCAATCTGCAATGTTTGGATATCCCGATAGATTTGTGAAACGTGCCCACAATTCAATCCCAAGCACACACACCCCCCCCATCACTATGCAGCACAATGCTCTAAATGAGAACAAAGAACGAGATTATCCTGCAGGAAATTGTAATAAATTGTCAATTTTACCAGCCAATGGGAATAATAGACTGTCCTCAATATAAAGTACACATATTTAAACATGTATAATATTGTACATATTCCTTCTATATATAACATATATTTAATCATGAATGTAAAAATAGAAAGTAACTTTTTATTTAACCCTTTATATATAATTCTGACTTTTTATTTTTTTTTTCTGTTTAGGTGGATTGGTGACTCAAGTTTTTGGACATGCTTGTCTTAGTCATATTTTTAAGTCAGATGAGAAACGAGCCATATGGGTGTCTTAAGTGACTGAAAGTATTTTTTGCAGTTCGTGTAGGATTCAAGCCATATCAGTGTTCTAAAGGTTGTAGGTGTTTTGGAGCCTCTTCAAGATTGATCCATCCTCAGAGGACAACAGGAGAGAAATTGATTCAATGTTCTGGAAGTGACAATGGCTTTACAATAAAGTCCAACCCATGTATGCATAAGATAAGTCATTTCAGAAGATATTTCTTGTTTGGAATGGGATAAAGGTTTTTCTATGGAGGCAAAATTTGTTACACACCAGAAGGTTCACACTGGAGAAAAGCCGTATCAATGTTCTGAATGTGAAAAAGAATTTTCAACCAAGAAAGAGCTTATCGTACACCAGAGTGGTCACAATGGAAAGAAACCTTTTCAGTGTTTTGAATGTGATAAAACTTTCACACAGAAGGGTAATCTTATCACACACAAGAGGATTCACACTGGAGAGAAGCCATATCAGTGTTCTAAATGTGACAAAGCTTTTTCAACCAAGGACACGCTTATTACACACCAGAGGGTTCACAATGGAGAGAAACCTTTTCAATGTTCTGAATGTGGCAAAACTTTTACACAGATGGGTAATCTTAACAAACACAAAATGATTCACACTGGAAAGAGGCCATATCAATGTTCAGAATGTGACAAAGCTTTTATACAGAAAGATAACCTTATTACACACCAGATGACTCACACTGGGGAGAAGTCATATGAGTGTTCAGAATGTGACAAAGCTTTTACATTTAAGTCAAATCTCCTCAGCCACCAGAAAATTCACACTGGAGAGAAGCCATATGAGTGTTCTGAATGTGGCAAAGCTTTTACAACAAAGAAAGAGCTTATCACACACCAGAGAGTTCACACTGGAGAGAAGCCATATAAGTGTTCTGAATGTAACAAAGCTTTTAGAACAAAGTCACACCTTATCAGTCACCAGATGATTCACACGGGAAGGAAGCAGTATGAGTGTTCTGAATGTGAAAAAGCTTTCTTAGAGAAGAGAGACCTTATCGGACACCAGATGATTCACACTGGAGAGAAGCCTTATGAGTGTTCTGAATGTGACAAAGCATATACAGACAAGAGAGGGCTTAGCAGACATCAGAAAATTCACATTGAAGAGAAGCCATATGAGTGTTCTGAATGTGACAAAGCTTTTATACAGAAGTCAGGCCTTATAAGACACCAGAGAATTCACACTGGAGAGAAACTATATCAGTGTTCTGAATGTGATAAAGCTTTTACAGAGAGGGAAACCCTTTTCCAACACACGAGGGTCCACACCAGAGAGAAGCCATATCAATGTTCTGAATGTGGCAAAGCTTTTACAGTGAAGTCAAACCTTATCAGACACCAGAGGGTTCACACTGGAGAGAAGCCATTTCAATGTTCTGAATGTGGCAAAGCTTTTACCATGAAGTCAAGTCTTATCATACACCAGAGGGTTCACACTGGAGAGAAGCCATTTCAATGTTTTGAATGTGATAAAGCTTTTACAGGTAATTCCGGGCTAATCGATCACCAGAGGATTCATAAGCTTCAGCTGCAGTAAGGAACCTCTGGAAGAAGGGGGATATTATAGGGGTAGGAGCTAAGCTGTAATGAAAGACTTCAGGGTATCTCAGTTGCACACCTCGTGTCATCTCACACGCTAGTAAAAAAGTATATTGCTATTTTGAAAAAAATAAATAAAATAAGTGAGCAAACAGGAATGTAATGGGTGGACACTTTAGTATTTATGTCAATTGGGTACAACCTAGAAAGTCCTTGAATATTCTACATTTTGACAATTTTTTTGGCAGGCAACAATGGGCTGTTTCCTTATGATTCTTATCTGTACCCTTTTTATGGGTCTTTGTCTGAACATGTAATGCATTTGCATGATTCCCTAGCTGTGTTCCCAAGTGTTTCCTTCATTACCTGATCCTGAGCTAATACGTGACCAACACTGCCTCAGTACAGGGAGACTGGGTAGAAGTCAAGCGGCATCTTGCCAAGCCTCTGAAGCCTCGGTGGGAGAGTCCTTTCCAGGTTCTATTGACAATTGCTATATCAGTCAATCATGAGAGCTCCAGCTAAGCCCATCTTGTATATTTCCCTCAACTATTACCATGATCAATGCCTCCTCTCCATATTCCACCTCCTCTCATGGATGACAGCTATGCAGACAGGGACACAAGGCATGCAGAAGTCTCCATTCCATGAGAAAGCAACTTCTTAAACTGGCACAGGCCTTGCAACAGTGAGTTGCTGCTGTTTTATGGGAGAAATTCAACCTTATTCCAGCTGGCTACTAGAGTTTTATTCAGTTCTGCTGAAAGTGTAAGGGATTTCATCAGGTGAAGATTGGATGTGCTTATCTAGTTTTTCTGTCCATCTATTGGTCACCTCCATAGACCAATCATACAAGACAGCTACAAGAGATCTAAACTTACAAAGGGCTGAGTATGTGGTCATATTCCTACAACTTCTACTGGGGGACTGAAATTTATCTCATTGGGGTTCTCTTTATTGACTGAGTAGACCTTCTTTTTTTTTTTTTTTTAGTAGATTTTATATGTGACACTTTTTTATATGTAACACTTTTTGACCCTGGAAACATTTTGTGATGTTAAGTATAACTTGCGCCATGTATGTCATTGTTGATTTTGCCCAATCTGTCATTAACCATGTTAGTCCCGGGGCTTTTCTCTCCCTAAACCCCTTGAGTCCCAGAGCATTTCATTTTTGGCAATGTCTCAGTTCTGCACATTATATGTTTAGAATTTGTAGTCTACCCAAATGTACACATCATCAGATTTTTGGGACTGATAGGGATTAACTACTTTAGCTCCGGAAGGTTTTACACCCTTCATGACAAGGCCATTTTATTTTTGCCATTTGGCACAGTGCTACTTATTTTTTATTACATTAATGAAAAAAAAAATTGAATATTTAGAAAAAAAAAACAATTTTCTACTTTCTGCTATAAAACATATGCAATAAAATAACATTTCTTCATAAAGTTTGCCCAAAATGTATTCTGCTACATGTCATAGGTAAAGAAAAAAAAATCCCCAAAAATGCACATTAGCTGGTTTGTGTGCAAGTTATAGCATCTACGAGCTATGGTATATATACTGTATATTGGAAAATTGATCAATCCTGATGTACTGATGGCCTATCTAATTTTTTGGGGCCCCTAAAATGCCAGGACAGTACAAATACCCCCCAAATTACCTATTTTTGGAATGTACACAGTCTGAGGTATTTAGTAGGAGGCATGGCAAGTATTTTGAAGTTGTAATTGTTCATCACATTTTTTTGGGAAGATTAAGAAATTAAATAGTTTGTTTTTTTCATTTTTTTTTTTTACATCCTGTCAGCAGCACAATACAGCATCATTTTATGACCGACGTGGCCGTGATTAGGGACGCTGACTGGTGACAGTATGTTAAAAATAAATAAATATTTTTTTAAAAACATGTATTAATTTTTTTTAACATTTTAAACAAATTTCTTTCTTTTTTTTTACATTCTTGCATCAGAGTAGTTCTGTGACACTGTACTACTCTTGGGGGGAGGAAGTTTGATCAGGGATCGACTTTTTTGACACTTTGGTTTGCTGTTACAATGATGATCACTGTAACTGCAATGTTTTGCACTGTCATGACTGGGTTACATTTGTAACTATTATGTGCTATGATTGGTCCACAGCTATTGCATGGTACAGGGTGCTGTGACTGGCCCAGGTACCATGTGATATCTGTGGGACAATCACAGCTGTTATGGATGGAATTCATAACTAACAGCTTTTTTGACATAGTGATAAAGTGAATGGTTATTGGCAGCTGAAATATGTTGTGTCTTGTGGACACAGCGGTCACTGTAGTGGTGCACTGCACATCCCAGGGGGGCACACCAGTACGCAGGTGCCAAGTGATACAGGGTCACTTAGCTTGTAGCTGTCACCCACCCGCAGTATATGTACTTCAGGTGGTCGGCAACTGGGACATTTGATAGGAAATTTAGATACATATATTTTATTTCCTGGGTTTTTATTGGTAATACATTGGAAAAAATGTATATTTTCCAGTAATTTATTCCAAATCCACAACATAATCTCTAGATCTTTAGATCTCTTATATAATCTCTCTCTATTTTACAAAAAATGTGAGTATGGTATTGTGTTTATATGTTTATATTTTTTTTGTTTCCTGAAAATTTGCATTTGATAAATAGCATAACAAATATTGTGAGACTTAAACTGCAACTTCCACCATTTTATTGTCCAGTGCCTCTGATTTCAGAAAATATCTACTGTTTGGGGGGTTCTAAGTAATTTTCTAGCAAACATTGCTGATTTTAACAGCATTAAAAATAAAAATATTTCCTCGGACAGGAAAGTCCGAGCCATCTTTCAGCATTGTGATTTTGATTGAAAATTACTCAGTCATGTAACACTGTTCACAAAATTAATTTTATATGTTTTTTTTTAGAATATAAAGCTTTCTTTTGGTGGTATCTATGTGCCATTGTGTTTTTTATTTCTTTACTATACAGTATCAATGGAAAAATACTGAACATTTTAGTTTTCTTTCTTTTCTGCTAATAAACTTTACAAATAAATCTTTCTTCATAAATGTAGCCAAAATATATTCTGCTGCATTTATTTGATCAAAAATAAATCAGTGTATATTTTGTTTTCTGTGTGAGAGTTATAGAGTCTACAGATTATGGTGAATATATGCGAAAAGTAACAACCGTGATGTTCTGACTATCTGTCTCATTTATTAAGGTTCTAAAATTTCAGGACAGTACAACCACCACCACCCTGGCACATTTTTGGAAAGTAGACACCCCAAGCTATTTAGTAAGAAGTATGATGAGTTTATGTGAAGTTGTAATATTTTGCCACATTTTTTTGAAAATGAAGTAAATACAATTTGATTTTATTTAACAAAGTTGTCACTTTAACAAGTTATTTCTCACACACGGCACAGGAATATTTACAATTAAACCCCAAAACACATTCTTCTACTCTCCCTGAGTATGGAGATCCCACATGTGTCAAATGTTTTCGCCTCCTAGATGCATAGAGGGGCCCAAAATCGAAGGATCACCTTTAGGATTTCAATTACATTTTGCATCAAACTTGCTGACTACCTATCACATTTCACGAGGTCCCGAAGTGCCAGGATAGAAGAAACATCTACAAAATGAGGTATGGTGATATCACATTTTTTGCCACAAGTTTTTTGGGAAAATGAAAAAACAAAATGAAATTGTAGAGTATTTTGTTTACTAACAGCTGTTGTATAATATTATATTTCTCATACATACTATAGGAATGAATAGAATTACACCCCAAAACATTCTCTGATGTTCCTCCTGAGTATGGGGATAGCACATATTTCAAAAGCCTAGCTGTATAGAGGGTCCCAAAATCCAAAGAGCACCTTCAGGCTTGCAAGGGGCATACTTTACACATCTACTTCCCTGACTACCTATCACATGTCTGGGGTTCATGGAGTGTCAGGAAAATTGGAACTCCCACAAAAAACTGGCACTGGTGTGGCAGTGATAAGAAACACTGTTGCTGGCTTACACTGGTCTGGTGACATTGGGACTTGTGTGGTGGTGATCAGGAATCCTGTGGCTTGCTCCACTGGTCTTGTGACACTGGGACTTCTGTGGCCTTGGGAAGAGCTGGGATTGATGTTGAGCAGGAATGTAATAAGTGCAATGTGCAGAAGATAAATGCTTTCGGGTCCCCGCTCAGGCTGTCAAAGTCCAGTTAGTTGGATGACGCTGACCAGTGAGGGTGCAGGCTGAGGAAATGTCCACCAAGACCCAAAGCAAACTGCAAAACAGGCCACTTTCACACTGAGGCGCTGTCCCCGTTAGCGCTAAAGCACCGCTAGTTTTAGTGGTGCTTTACCAGCATTTTAGAGGCGCTTTTCGGCCTCTAGAGCGGCGCTTTTAGCCCCCTCTAGTGCCCAAAAAGGGTTAAAAGTGCCTGCAAAGTGCCTTAGCAGGTGCTTAGGCAGCACTGGCAGGGGCGTTTTGGGAGCGGTGTATACATTGCTCCTAAACTACCCCAAAGATGGTGCTTGCCAGACTTTTTTTCCTGTCCTAAAGGTGCACCGCCCTAGTGTGAAAGCACTGGGGCTGCAGAAGAGGCAGTTTACATGTGCTTTTCAGGTGCTATTTTTAGTGCAAAAATGTCTGTAAATCGCCTCAGTGTGAAAGTGGCCTAAAAGATAGCCCGACCACCGCACACCTCACTCGGCCCGAGTGCTAAGCAAGTAAGTAAAAGCAGCCTCAGCTCGATTCACCCAGACCACAACTCCAACATTTTTCACCCTGCCTCTAGGGCTTGATTATGGAGATCTTTTCATGACCCCTTTGGGTCTGGTGTGGATTTTAAGGAGAACCCAATGCCAAAATTAAAGAAAAACAGCTTGGGGTCCCCCCAAAAGTCCATACCAGACCCTTATCAGAGTATGCAGCCTGACATGTCAGGAAGGGGGGGGGGACAAGCAGAACCAGGCCACATACCCTCAACATGGGGGTGCTTTGGGGCACTCCAAAGATCCTTGTCCCCATGTTAATGGGGACAAGGGTCTTTTCCCCACAACCCTGGGCTAAGGTTGTGGGGGTCTGCGGGAGGGGGGCTTAGCAAAATCTGGAAGCCCTCTTTAACAAGGGGGCCCCAGAACCCAGCACCCCCCCCCATTGTGAATGAGTATAAGGTACTATGTACCCCTACCTATTCACCAAAAAAAGTAAAACAATAAAAAACAGTGTACCAGACTACGGCTGCACTGTATTGTGTACACCACCAGAAGTGTAGTAGAAACAGTACACCGCAGAATTCACTGTAGATATAGGCTACATTAGATGCAGAATATATATATATATATATATATATATATATATATATATATATATATATATATATAAATATAATGTAGCGCCCACCTACTTAGGTGTGTGCTATATAGTCAGTATGGGTTAGTGACAGGTGAAATTGTCAGTGCTTTGCCCTGTTGGTAAAACCTGTCTGGGTTTGATTGGTTGGGAGAGAGTTGTTAGAGTAGAATAGGAGGGGGTGTGACCACCTGCCTTCTGTTTGATAGATGCCCTGCTCTTCCAGTGAGTGGTACTGGAAGGAAGGTAGGCGGAGCAGGGAGCAGTCAATTTGTATGTGCTCCCTTGGACCAATCATTAATTTGATTGGGCCGGGACAAAGTACACATATAAATTGGAGGTCACATGCTCTGGGGGGGGTTTGAGTCATGGAGTTCTAGCCATGTGAGGAGAATGAGGCTTGGGGTGCGGAAGGCCTTAGGGCCTGAAGGTCGGAGTCATGGAGAAGGATAGCATTGGAAAAGACAACAGGAGGTCAGGATCGAGTTGCTGAAATGTGATCAATGGGTCCGGGCTTGAAGGTCTGGGGGTGTAATGTTCTCAGGACCGGATAGTTAAGAGACTCTGGACCGGAATGTATGGAGGGTTCAGAGACCTTCATACTGGATGGTTCGCCTAAATTATGTACCAACATCAAAGAAAACTCTAGGAGCAATGGATCAGACGTTACCATATGGGACAGTTCTGAACATTCGGAGCAGGAAGTAGCTGCTAAGCGGACGCGGTAGATCGGGGATCAACCCGAATTTTCCTGGACAAACCTGGCGGGATTGCAGAAGTCAAGCTGGGCAGGTGAGGCCTGGGGCTATCAGAATCCACTACCAGGTGTTTTTCAGAGAAACACTGGGCAGTCATTTTAAGGGAAAAAGGCTATGGCTACCATTACAGTAACCAAAGGGACTTTAAGGCAGCTCATATTTCCTGGGGACACATGAAAATGAATGGTAAATGCTTGTTTCATCTCGATCTTAAGAAGGAGGAATAAAGTTATTTTCAATTGTTCTGGATTGTCTGTTCTATGTTAGATCTGTGCAGGGAAGGAAGAGCAGAACCACATTGGTAAGGAAGTGAAAGACTTGACTTACAGCTCCTATGGGGGTAGTGCGCTACATATATATATATATATATATTAATTCACCGCCTGAAGTACATTAGAAATAGTACACCACGGAATGCACTGTAGATATATATATATACACATACATACACTAGACTGACTGTATATATATATATATATATATATCAAATACACTGTCACTAACTGAATAACATGCTTGCTTAATCTAAATCAAGCTATCTCTCCATCCACGCCAACAACACTGCACAGGGCCGCCGTGTAGACAGCCTTATATAGTGTGGGGCGTTGACTTAGTCCCCCTGAGCCATGATTGGTCAAAGGCTCCCTGCCTTTGGCAAATTATGGCTCTCTTAGCAAAGGGCGCTGGGATTGGCCAAAGCATGCAGGTCAGGTGCATGCTTTGGCCAATCATCATACAGCAATGCACTGCGATCTCTAGGGGGTATTCTGAGGGCACTCAAATTTGCCGTGAACGCCCCATCATGTTTATTCTTCGGCGAATGGGCGAAGACCCGATGTTCGAGTCGAACTTATGTTCGACCCGCACATCAAGCTCATCCCTAATCAAGAGTACCTCTATAGGGTTATGGTGTGAGGGTGCCACAGACACCAAAAGACCGATTTGTACGCACCTGTTTGACAGGTGCATAACATTTCAATTTTTAACAGCAAGACCAATTCTTGGTTTCATCAAGAGCATCTCTATAGGGTTATGGTGTGAAGGCACCTCCGACACTTAAAGACTAATTTTTCCGCACCTGTTACTTCTATCCAAAGTCTGTGGAAGAAACACCAGAATTTATCCAAAAAATCTGTAATCTTATTCCCAGTGCACTACATTGTGGCCTCCTCATACAGACTGGCTCTCCAAGCCATTGTTTACTAAATAAAGAAAGCTTGCAGGGAAATGACATTTTTTGGCTTTATGAATGCAATTATTGCTGCAGAAGGTTCTATACACAGTACAGATGTGCCACTTTATAGACTAAGGGGACCCCCTAGGCACTATATTGAAAGGAATTTTTCATTTTTATGCTTTCACTTTAAGCATCGGTAAATCACTGCTCAATTGTTATTGCCTTTTTTTTCATTGACACATGTCCCACAGGGCAGTAGCCGGACCCCCATAACCATTGTATGCCTAATTACTTGCATATAAGCCTTTAAAATGGGCACTTTTGATTTTTCCAGTTCGGGTGCCATAGACTTCAATGGGGTTAGTTATTCGGTTCCAAACTTTTGCAATGTTCTAAAGTTTTGGTGCAAACCGAACTGGGGGTCGTTAGGCCCCTCCCTAGTTGTCATTATGGGTGAGATGATTTCCCTGACAAGTTAAGTAGTTTTGCAGGTTCTGGATCAATGCTCCTGGAACTAGTGTGCTGACCACTATTAAACTCTATTGGTTCTCTCACAAAGTTTTGTAATTTTAGATGGTAAAGTGCTGGTGGAATCATCCCTTTTATAGGTGGCACATACTGCTAAATGCTAACCAACCAGATGGACTCCACTTCTCAGACTTGTTTGTAATTATATACTTTTTATTGTGATGTTTTGCTTTTTCCTCTCACCTTCTGTTCTGGTGACAACTGTAACATTTTGCATGTCTCTTCTTTTTCGGTCTGGGAAATAAGGGCCCCCAGGACACACACAGGGGCTGACATAGACAAAAATAAAAGCCCAACAGAGGTCCAATCCCACTTCAAAGACTAAAAGGAAAAGTTTTGGCTAATTGTTGACTTTAATTCCCTTTGTAGAGCAATTTCCAGGCTCGGTCACGGATCTGGCTGGTTTTCACTCACCAGCGGGTTCATCATTGGAGGCATTAGGAGGTAGATGAGACAAAGGAGTGAATGGATGGCGGGTAAGATGTGTTTCTAAAACCTGTATGCCAGAAGATTGAAGCCACCTGGGATATAGAAGAATGACATGACACACACATGAGAGGAACATGTGCCAAATGCCTTAGACCGGGCCTCTTTGGAGGACAATTTTAGCACAGCTTTGATGATGAAGATATAGCATTATAGTGGAAATATCAAAAACAAGTGCCTAAATCAATTGTATGAGGCCAAAGATGCTGTTGATGGTGGTGTTGCCACAAGAGGCCTCCACTATGGACATGTGATCGCAGTAAGATTTGCTAATCATTTCATATCCACAGTAGGGTAACCGGATCACTAGGTAAATACAAGGGCTGATCATGAGCACCCCTCGTAAAACCAGGACTGAGCCAATCCGGGTGATCACTGGATCAGTAAGAATGGCAAAGTATCTTAACGGATAACATATTGCTACATAGCGATCAAATGCCATCGCCACCAGGACTCCGGACTCCATATAGGTGAAGAAATGGACAAAATACATCTGGATTACACATCTACTAAAAGATAAAACCCGAGAGTTCAGCCAAAGGACAGCCAGCATCTGTGGTGCTATAGTAAGGGAGAACATGAAGTCTGTGGTGGCCAACAATGACAGGAACATCTACATGGGAGCACGGAGACCACGATGAGATAGAATGATGAAAACAACAAGAGGGTTTCCTATCAACGAACACATGAACATGATGAAGAACGGTACCGCAATGATGGAATGGAATCTCTCCAGTCCAGGAACTCCAAGGAGGGTGAACCTCACCAATCTCAATTCTGTGATGTTTACAGACATTTTTATTTAAAAGACATTTCAGTCTTTAAAGTCAATAAAGTAAAATCCTTAAATATCATATAATGACAATAATGATGAATTTGTATCCAGGAATCCCTCCCTGCTATTGGCTGGTTGAAACCAAAGGTCTCAGAAAATGTCCTCAGTTCTTGTACAAATGTGATAAATGTAATATCCTGGAGAATAAAGAAAAACATGAAGGATATTGCTAGTCAAAGTGAAAAAATACATGTTAAATGTTCATTTCTGAATTCAGCAAAATGGATTTAAAATTAGACTTGAGAAACTTAGCATTAAGTAATCACCGGGACCAGGGGGCTTGCACCCGAGGGTACGTAGGGAACTCAGTCAAGTAATTGCCAGACCATTGTTCCTAATTTTTACTGACAGTCTACTGACTGGAATGGTACCAGCTGATTGGAGAAAAGCCAATGTAGCTCCAATATTTAAAAAGGGCCCAAAATACATCCCTGGGAATTACAGACCAGTTAGCCTAACATCAATAGTATGTAAAATCTTGGAGGGGATGATAAGGGACTATATACAAGATTTTAGTAATGAGAACAGTATCATTAGCAGTAATCAGCATGGATTCATGAAGAATTGTTCTTGCCAAACCAATCTACTAACCTTCTATGAGGAGGTGAGTTGCCATCTAGATAAAGGAAGGCCCGTAGACGTGGTGTATCTGGATTCTACAAAAGCATTTGACACAGTTCCCCATAAACGTTTACTGTACAAAATAAGGTCCGTTGGCATGGACCATAGGGTGAGTACATGGATTGAAAACTGGCTACAAGGGCGTGTTCAGAGGGTGGTGATAAATGGGGAGTACTCAGAATGGTCAGGGGTGGGTAGTGGGGTCCCCCAGGGTTCTGTTCTGGGACCGATCCTATTTAATTTGTTTATAAACGACCTGAAAAAAAAAAAAACACCCCGCCACTGATCCGCCTCCATGGGAGGCACCTGCCATAATGACCGTCCTCTCAGGTGACAGTTCTTTTTGTAACTGAGGGCGGGGCCACACGGTGATGTCCCCAGGTGACCCCGCCCCCCTCTGATGCATGGGGACATCCCTATGGCTTCCCCGTAGCGTTAGAGGGGGCGGGGTCACCCAGTTACGTCACCGGGTGGCCCCACCCCCCTCTGACGCTATGGGGAAGCCATAGGGATGTCCCCGTGCATCAGAGGGGGGCAGGGTCACCCGGGCATGTCATCGTGTGGCCCTGCCCTCAGTTATAAAAGAACTGTCACCTGCAATGACACATCATATGGCAGGCTGCTTTTTTTCTTCTTTTTCGGTCCGTCGGAGTGAGAGAAGAAGATGAATGGACTTTGGGGGACATTTTTATTTATTTTTTTTTTAATAAAGGACTTGTCCCACGCCGTGTCTTGTCATTTTTACCATTTTGACACTTTTTTTGTGAAATGGTAGGGGTACATTTGTACCCCGTTACCATTTCACACAGGGGGCTTCCAGATTCCGATAAGCCCCCCGCCCGTGGACCCCCACAACCACCCGGCAAGGGTTGTGGGGATGAGGCTCTTGTCCCCATCAACATGGGGACAAGGTGCTTTGCGGGGCTACCCCAAAGCACCCTCCCCATGTTGAGGGCATGTGGCCTGGTACAGGTTCAGGAGGGGGGCTCTCTCTCATCCCCCCTCTTTTCCTGCAGCCTGCCAGGTTGCATGCTCAGATAAGGGTCTGATTTTTGGGGGACCCCCACACCTTTTTTTTTATTTTGGAGCGGGGTTCCCCTTAAAATCCATACCAGATTTGGGTCTGGTATGAATTTTGAGGGGGACCCCCACACCATTTATTTTACATTTTGGTGCGGGTTCCCTTTAATATCCATACCAGACCTGAGGGGCCTGGTATGGAATTTGGGGGGACCCCCCACGCAATTTTTTTAAAATTTTGGTTCAGGGTTCCCTTTAACCACTTCCGGACCGCCGCACTACGATGTACGTCCAAACTTTAAAGGGAGATACCATTGTTATGGCAGCATC